>NC_142642.1:637500-1262500 GCF_053813885.1 Theobroma cacao
AATAATATTTTATATATGTCAATGTACACTAATAATTATATATGATAGTATAATTACTATTATATATCTATTTTATAAAATATTCTCAGCTCAATTAAAAAAAAAATTATCATCCCAAATTTATTTTAGAGACAACAAAATATTTTCTAACTCAATTAAAAAATTTTTTACTATTTCTAGCGCGTCGTCCGGCCAGCAGGCTACTTACATTGCATGTGGAAGTAGTGAACATCCATTCCTTTCCTTACCACATATTAAACTTTTGTCTTTTCATTTCCAGCCAACTACCTTTTACCAGGACTGCAATTAAATCCATATCTGCGGGCCTACGAAATGAACTTGGCCATAAATTAGTACCTATGCATTTCTTAACTTTTCTGATTTGGTCTTTGCCTTTTTGGGCAGACCACAAACCCTCTGCTTTCAAACCTAACACCAATATAAGTGGGGGACATTCTACCTACACGGAAAAAAACCTCAACTACGGCAGCCTCAATTTTGGCATTGTTTCACCAACCTCAACTCTTGGCCTTACTTGATTAACTGTTGTAATGAATTATGTGCAGTGGATGAGTAAAAATTACTACTATAAGTTAACAAAGGTTAATTGAGATTCTTACCTGTATCTCCTAGCTAGCTAGTTGATCAAAGGAAAGCTTGTTTACATTTCTCATGGCTTCAAGCGCAACTCTTCCATCTCAAATGAAGGCCTGGACTTATGCTGAATATGGAAAATCATCTGATGTCCTGAAATTAGGCTCAGATGTTGCTGTACCCCAACTGAATGATGACCAGGTTCTGGTCAAAGTTGTAGCAGCAGGGATTAATCCTGTTGATTTCAAGAGAATGCTTGGATTAATCAAAGCCGCAGATTCTCCTTTACCTGTAAGTCTCTTTCTCTTCCAATACTCGTTATTTTCTTTGCTAAAACTTTTCCTTCTGTGTGGTGTCAAGCTAGAGGAAGAAGACTGTGGTTAACTATAATTATGGTCTGATTAAATATCTGCTAATTACTGTTCAGAAACATGCAAAGAACATATAGATTGTGAGAGCTTCGGGATTTTTAGACTAGTAGAAACAGTCCTTCTAACAGGAATCAATGAAAGAATAAAAAAAGCAGCTGATTCCCTGAGGTCAGGTAGGATAAAGTGATCTCTTTAAAAAAACAAGGAAAAACACAGAACGAGCTATAAAATATGAAGCAAATCTTGTTGTCTTGTTATTGTCATATGACAAGTCGTTTTCTATGTTATTAATACTTCAGCCTAGCACAAAAATTCCTATGTAATTTCTTTTAAAATTTCTTCTTATGTTATTCTATTTTGTCAGATTGTTCCAGGCTATGATGTTGCTGGTGTGGTGGTTAAAGTGGGAAGCCAAGTAAAGAAATTTAAGGAAGGGGATGAAGTATATGGGGACATTAATGAGAAGGCCTTGGATCACCCAAAACAATTTGGAACTATAGCTGAATACACTGCTGTTGAAGAGAGGCTGTTGGCTTTCAAACCGAAAAATCTGAGTTTTATTGAAGCTGCAGGGCTGCCCTTAGCCATTGAGACCGCCCATGAAGGCCTTGAACGGTCTCAGTTTTCTGCTGGGAAATCTATCCTTGTCTTGGGTGGTGCTGGTGGGGTGGGCACCATGATTATTCAGGTAAATTATATCTGCTAACTTCCCTTTCTCGGCTCTTGCTAATTCTCCAAGAAAAATCGTTATCTGCAAGATTGGCTGAATCCAATTATTGACATCCTTATCACAAGTTCTACATACTATTTGGAGTGAGTTCTGAGGACTTGAATGGTTGTTTCATCCTTAATTAGTTTCTCTTTTTTACTGATAATTTTTTCTTACTAATAAGTTTTGGATTTTGAATTAGAACTTGAATTCTTCCCTGTCTCTATCGATTAATGTCATTTGCACCTGGATCAGCTAGCTAAGCAAGTCTATGGAGCATCCAAAGTAGCAGCTACCTCAAGTACAGGGAAACTGGATTTGCTGAAGAGCTTGGGTGCTGATTTGCCTATTGATTACACCAAGGAAAACTATGAAGATCTGCCAGAGAAATTCGATGTAGTCTATGATGCAGTTGGTTAGATTCTAAAACCATTGTTGAATTTCCTTAATTTCTAAGAAGTTAGATAGCAAGTACTTAGCATCATTTTTATTTTTGTTAACTGACAAATTAACATGTGTATGGTTTGTGTAAACAGGAGAATGTGAAAGGGCAGTGAAGGCAGTGAAGGAAGGAGGGCATGTTGTGGCAATAGATGTAACAAGTCCGGTGGTTCCACCAGCTGTTTTCTTCGTTCTCACTTCCAATGGGGCTGTTTTGGAGAAACTGAATCCTTTCTTGGAGAGTGGAAAGGTTAAGCCAATGATTGATCCCAAAGGCGTATTTCCTTTTTCTCAAACCAGGGAAGCCTTTGCCTATCTTGAAACTGGCAGAGTTACTGGAAAAGTAGTCATATATCTATAATACCAAGAGAAAAAGAAAATCATCAATGTACTTTATCTATCTTTCTTTCTGGTTGAGCATCCACCTGTGTTGTTATATGTAATGATGGTATTAATAAGAGTTTGTTAAGAGAGGAATAACGTTGGATTAATAAAACTTAAGAAAGATATTACAAGTTTTTAATGCTTATCCTTAAAAACAAAAAAGGAGTAGCAGCTTATCAAATTTACCATGTAAGCCCAAATTGTGGTCATTAGCTTGTCACAGGGAAGATCTTCTGGAGAGATATCAAAAGAGAATGCAATGCCTTTTGAAGAAAGATTTTTAGAGTTTGGTATCCTGTCAATGGCTTATCACAAGGAAGAGATCAGTCTTTGTATCACATGCCAAATCAGTTTGACTTTAGAAGCAAACCTTAAGCTTTTTTATTATTTGCTCAGTTCAAACCTTAAACTTAATCCACTTGGATTGTAATTTCCAATTCCAATGTGTTGTTCTTTGTAGTCTAATTGTTACAGTCATGACTTTTACTATATCTCAAAAGCAGAGAGAAGCTTGGAGAGAACTAGTGAAGCTCATTTGCAAAACAGGGTATCCATTCACAATACATGATGATGACACAGTGATCATATATATGACAAGATATTAGAGTGTATAACACCTGTGACAATCGCTTAACAGGTGTTCAAATAAGATGAAAACAACACAGCATTATACTATCCTAACATCAGAGATATTGACAACAAGAAAGCATACTAAGCACTAATTATATTGTCAAAATGCTTGCACGTGTCCATGCTGGTGTTATTCTCTAACACTGATGACCCAAAACCCAAATCCTGGCTGCTATTTCTTTAATAAGCAAAATTTACCATGTTGTCAGCTTGTTCTCACTATAATGTTAATTAAAAATTTACCTGTAAGAGACATTAAAGATTAATATAATTTCATCAAGGATTAGGTAGGTTGTGCTACTTCAATGATTTTATACTTTTTGCTGCGAGGCTGGGACGAAAGTTCAAATGATGGTCTCCAAATTCGATCCAGTTTCGATGGCAACCTAGGAATGGTCATATGATGAAAGGTGTCTGCACAATGAACCTGGACAGAGAATCAACTCTTATAAATTGTTTGAATGAAAACGGAAACTATAAGATTCTAAGGTTTTGGCATCAGCCATTGCATTAGCCATAATAAACAAATTAAGGACATTAAACTATAGAATTTAACAATCTTATATGTTCTCATTAGGTGTCCAAATCCATTCTCTGCAGCCAAAGTGATTGAGGCTCATTCGTAATGCTATAAATACTTGCAGTCTTATCATTTATCAAACAACAAAGAAGAAAGAAAGTATTGATACAGCAAAGAAAGAACAAAACGTTGCTTTTGAAAAAATGGAGAATGATGCCGGTGCTGCTTCTGTTCCCTCTACAATGAAGGCTTGGGTTTATGCTCAACATGGAAAACCTGCTGATGTTCTGAAACTCAAGTCAGATGTTGCTGTACCCCAAGTGAAGGAAGACCAGGTTCTAGTCAAGGTTGCTGCGGCAGGGCTTAATCCACCTGATAACAAGAGGATGATTGGGATATTTATACATGCTGAATGTCCTTTTCCAGTAAGTACCATTCTCTTCCTCTCGGTTTTTTTCTTTTTTTCTTTTTTGTGGTTTCACTTTTCTGTTTTGCAGTAATAAAGGATTTGTTCTTTCTTCTTTTGTTACTCTGCCTTTCAGACGATTCCAGGCTATGATGTTGCTGGCGTGGTGGTGAAAGTAGGAAGCCAAGTAAAGAATTTAAAGGTAGGAGATGAAGTATATGGGAATGTTCATGAGAAAGCCTTGGATCATCCGAAACAATATGGCACTTTAGCTGAGTATACTGCTGTTGAAGAGAGGTTGTTAGCTCTCAAACCAAAAAATGTGAGCTTTCCTGAAGCTGCTGCACTGCCTGTTGGCACTGGGACTGCCTACGAAGGCCTTCAACGATGCCAGTTTTCTGCAGGTCAATCTATTCTTGTCTTAGGAGGTGCTGGTGGGGTTGGCAGTATGGTCGTTCAGGTAAATTTGTTCAAATTAATATCGATAAAATTTTGGCTTATGAACTGTTGGAACTTAATCCCTTTTCATCTTTGTACTTTCCTCTACTTGATCAGCTAGCCAAGCATGTTTTTGGGGCATCCAGAGTAGCAGCTACAGCAAGCACTGGAAAACTGGAGTTGCTCAAGAGCTTGGGAGCTGATTTAGCAATCGATTACACCGAAGAGAACTTCGAATATCTACCAGAGAAATTCGATGTAGTATACGATTGCGTTGGTAAGATTATGAAGCTGTTGTTGATCCTTAACAAATTTGATCTTTCCTTAGACGAAATACTAATTATAAACACCAATCAATCATGGGAAAAAAAAAAAAACACAGGGCAATGCGAAAGGACAGTGAAGGCAATGAAAGGAGGAGGGCGAGTGGTGACAGTTAGTGGTGCTGTGACAGTGCCAGCATTTAAATTCATAGTCTCTTCTAATGGAGATGATTTGGAGAAACTGAATCCTTATTTGGAAAGTGGGAAGGTAAAGGCAGTGATTGATCCCAAAGGCATTTATCCTTTCTCTCAAACCCTGGAAGGACTTGCCCATGTTGACACTGGCAGAGTTGCAGGAAAATGGTCACATATCCAATCCAAGAAGAGAATTGATTATGTCAATTTATCCTTTGCTTTCTTCTACATTTCTTGTTGCTCTTTATACAATTCTAACAAATGTGAGTGATACCGGCGCAATTGGATTTATGTAAAAGTGTTTGAAATTATTTGAATCTTATAATATATTTAAAATTTGAGATACAAAACAGTTAATTAATGGAGTTGGTATTGTTTATGACAGATCTAATTGCTTGGAATTTTTGTAAATATGATTTTTTTAATATCCTGTTGACATGATGCTTCTCAGCAATCCTCTTAGGGATAATAGATCAATCTTAATGGAGTTGGTATTCTGCAGGCCTATAAGATGAACTTAGTGAATATCAAATTATAAACTTTGCCATCGGCCATCACATTAGCCATAAATAAACAAAGATCATTGCCCAATGGATCCACATAGAAAAAGTAAATGCACATTTAACTTTTTTTATTGTGAGCCTAAACATCAAAATTACTTCTGTTGTCTTCTACTAGCCAGCAGCCATAATGATCAAGACTCTTTAACTGATCACCCCTTTCATCTTTCCTATAAATTGTTGCATCAAATCTTGTCCAAGTACTAAGAACAAAAAAAAGCCAGTGTTAAACTTGCTATTTCTGTTGGTAGAACAAATAAAGCTTTCTTTCTCTTTGTTTCTAATTTTTGGTGAAAGCTTTCTTTCCCTTATTCTCATGGAGACTACTTCTAGTGCTTCCAATATTCCATCTAAAATGAAGGCTTGGGTTTATGCTCATCATGGAAAACCTGTTGATGTTCTGAAACTGGACTTGGATGTTGCTGTTCCCCAACTGACAGAAGACCAGGTTCTAATCAAGGTTGTAGCTGCAGGGCTCAATCCAGTTGATTTCAAGAGGATGCTTGGGATGTTCATAGGAGCTGATTCTCCCCTACCTGTAAAATTCCTTTTTCTTCTCATCTTAGTCTGCCTTGACTAAATTCTATAGAAATCTCAACATTGCACAAGCTCAAATGTTGCCTTAACTTTTTCTTGACTTGTTCTTGTTGTGTAAAACTTTCTGTCAGACTGTACCAGGCTACGATGTTGCTGGTGTGGTGCTGAAAGTGGGCAGCCAAGTAAAAACTTTAAAGGAAGGAGATGAAGTGTAGGGAACATTAATGAGAAAGGCTTGGATCACCCAAAAAGATATGGCACTTTAGCTGAATATACTGCTGTTGAAGAGAAGCTGTTGGCTCTCAAACCAAAAAATCTGAGTTTAGTGGAAGCTGCTGCAATTCCCCTAGCTATTGGGACTGCCTATGAAGGCCTTGAAAAAACTGGCTTCTCTGCTGGCAAATCTATCCTTGTTTTAGGAGGTGCTGGTGGGATTGGCACCATGGTAATTCAGGTACATCAATACCTATGTTAATTGCTTCTTACTTACCAATGCCTTGTACATTAATATCTATGGAGTTGGCACCATGGTTTTTTCCCTCCTGGATCAGCTAGCAAAGCATGTCTTTGGAGCATCCAAAGTGGCAGCTACCTCTAGCTCAGCAAAACTGGAATTATTATAAAGCTTGGGAGCTGATTTGGCAATTGATTATACCAAAGACAACTTTGAAGATCTACCAGAGAAATTTGATGTAGTATATGATGCAGTTGGTAATCTCAACTATTTGGAAAATAATTATACTTTGTTTTATTGTTTTTCTCCAGTCTTGGGTATAGTTGAATAATGGACATACTCTTCCAATGTAGTTAATTGCATGCTACTAGTTTGTAGTTATTTTCACAAACACTTAATACGAAACAGGGCAATCTGAAAGGGCAGTGAAGGCGGTCAAAGAAGGTGGGCAGGTGGTGACAATAGAACCCATGAAGGCTCTGACTGCACCAGCTTTCAGGTTCATACTGACTTCCAGTGGGGCAATGTTGGAGAGATTGAACCCTTTCCTGGAAAATGGGAAGGTGAAGCCCGTCATTGATCCGAGAGGCACGTTTCCTTTTTCTCAAACCCCCGAAGCTTTTTCCTATCTTGAAACCGGCAGAGTTACGGGCAAAATCGTCCTTCACCCAATTCCATGAATAGAATGAATACGGAATATGTATAATATTATCGAAGTTAAACTTATTATAGAAATTTCTTGAAACGTATGAATTAACCCTTTTTCCTATATATTAAATCAAATCATAATATTCAAGTAGTCATCCGAATAATATAAATTCTAACTAGAATTCTTTTGTAATTATTGAATTCCTTTATATTATATGCATACCAGTCCAAAATCTTTACAAAAACTCAATATAGAAAAACAAATTCCTCCCAAAGTTGACTCTAAACGTATACAATATGACCCTACCTAGAGAACAGAACAATCAACATTTACCTCAAACAAAAATGTAACATTTGCTGTGTTTATGAGAGTCTTTCATGGTATACACTGAGTGCAAAGCAGTTAATATGTATGCAGCAAAGGGAAAACCCAAAAAAAAAAACTATGCTGTAACAAAAGTTATTTGACAAAAAGAAGCTGCAACAATGTGAGTTGTGCAACTAATAATTATTAGCATTCTGATATATATTACAAACTTGCTAAACAAGCTGTGAACAGTGATAACACAATTGATTACTAGCTAAAACATCACTTAGTCAGTTACTAGGGGCATAAGCATCATAATTTTGACAGTGAAGTAGTCGCTATCACAGCACAAAACATCTTGGTAGAAACCATTGGTTAATAGCAAGCACTATGCAGGTCTTCAATACAAGTCTTAATTCAACACTCCTTCTTAGGACTTGCTTTGCAGACCCTTAACTTCAATCTAAGGTCTTCAAACCTCTGCTTTGGCAATGATTTAGTGAAAATATCAGCAACTTGATTTTTGGAGCTACAGTAGTTACATTTAACTTCACCATTACTTTCTGCGTCATGTATAGCATGGAACTTGACTTTAATGTGTTTTGTTCTGCCATGGTTAATAGGATTTTAAGCAATAGAAATGGCACTCTTTTTATCCAAAATAACTCAGTGGCTCCTTTTTGTTCAAGCTTCAGATCTTGAATCAATTTTCTGAGCCATATTGCTTGATTTATGATAGCTGTAGCAACAATATATTCTATTTCAGCTATTGATTGAGCCACAACATCTTGCTTCCTGGAATTCCAGCTGAAAGCAGGATTCCTAAGGGGAAAACATAACCTGAAGTGCTTTTACAATCGGTAGAGTCCCCTGCATAATCACTACCACTAAAGCCATGTAGCTGGACTTCAAAAATTCTTTTGTAACTCAAACCAAAGTCTAAGATGCCTTTCAAATATCTTAAAATTCTTTTAACAGCCATGAAATGTTGAATTGAAGGAGTTTGCATGAATCTTGAAAGGTAACTTATTGAGAACATAATGTTTGGTCGAGTGCCACATGCATATAACAGACTCCCTATCAAACTCCTATATGATGAAGGCTCAGTAAACTCAGGAAGATCACCAACATCAGCTTTGTCATTCACAACCACAAGACAATCAACAGATTTGCAACTCAACATATTAAACCTCTTGAGAATCTCAAAAATGTAATTTTTCTGAGAAAAAAAAAAGATACCTTTTAATTGCTCCAAAAGTACTTTTAAATAGCCTCCAAAATACTTACTTCGAATCAAATCCGGAAAAAATTCTTAAAGAGATATCGTGCTGATGCCACGGCCTCCACTTTCTGGCGTCGCGGCTCCCAACTCCCGGATGCCTTGGCATCGCAGCCTTACGTCTCTAGCGTCACAACGCCCTACTTGTTACCCCATGTATGGCTGCCTCATCTTCTTGGTGCTGTCGCACCCATAATTCCGTGGCCGCAACGCCCAACTTGTTGATTTTTTACTTAGCTTCATTTTTATTCACCGTTTTGAAGCCTTTGGATCATGCACCTTCAAGAACAAACAAAAACAAGTTACTAACATAAAAAATATGACTTAATCAACATAAAATCTAACTAAATCAAACTACTTAAAACAATTAAAATTAAACTTAAAAGAAACAAGTAAAAAGTGACCATTTCAAATCTAAACTAAAGGATTTAGTCAATTTCAATGCTCAAAATGTGACAAAATAACTCTATAAAGTAGAGTTATCATTCACTTATATCTTGGAGTAGCCGTGTAGGGAACTAATTAGGAAATTATACCCTTCTACTAATAAAATAGGAGGATGAGTGCCCTTTGATTTACTTGCAAGAAAAGAAAAGTCAAGCATGTATATGAGTAAAAAAAACACTTAGTTGCTAATAACTCTTTTATATAAAATTATCTTATGCATATTTGGAACATAAAATTGAGCTAAGTCCTCTAATTTGAAGTCATCCATAGGTAATTTTATGCTTAGTAGTAGTAATTTAATTTATATCATGGCATTCATCATTTATGCAATTTTAATGAATTTCTTGTTAAAATCCCTCATTTCAGCCTTTAACTAATTGATTTTCTGATATTGAAGGATGTGCAAAAAAACTTAGAACTTAAATGGCAAAAGATGGTGTAAGTAGCTTAAGAAATGCCTCCGAACATGCTATAATGTTTTGAGCATAACTCAAGTTACAAAACTCCAATCGACACAACTCTTAGACCTAAGAAAAGCTAGGAGGAAGAAATACAACTTTGATGTTTAGCACTTCACCCAATTCGGAGGGGATCGTGATAAAAAATGCAAAGAAAGTTGACTGACTGCATCATAATGCAATCAGTGTTGACAGAAGCTTGGGCACCTAGACGCCCAGCTCTTAGTGCTTAGCCGCCGATTGCACTGTCCAGCATGTTAAAACAAGTCACAAAATAGAATCTTGGGTGCCTAGGATTTGACACGTAATTTTGCACATTTTTGGACATTCAATTTTACATCAAATGGCCATCAAAAAAGATATAAATACAATTATTTTTTAGAGCTGAAGGAGAGCATCTTAAGAAGCAACAGAGGCAAAAAGGAGCTTTCCACAAGGAGAAAAGAAGAGAAAAAATCTTGAAGAAAAACTTGCAAAGCTGCACCAAAAGAGTTTTCTCTCACTAACATTATTTTTCTCTCTCTAAATCTCCTTATATAAATACTTAGTTTTGTTGAAATTTTATTATGGGCTGTTGAAATGTTAACTTGAACTTTCTGTTCTAGGATTACGGTGGATATTAATGTACAGTTTGGATGCTTGATTAACTATTACTTGTTTTTATGAAATATTTAGTGTTTATTCAATCTGCACTTATTTCTCATTTTATTGACTAATCACCAATAGGATGTGTATGGGTTTTTAGATAATGCTTGACAAAATTAATTTAAAAAGACCATGGTTTAGGTAATATATGATCATTACAATTATGAATTAATTTGTTAATAAGGTAGACATACACCTATTAACCATATATAGTCAATTTATAGGATTTATATTTAAGAAACTTAGCTTAATTAATTAGCTATAGACATATAGAGAATTAAATTAAGTTAGGCTATTGTACGATATCTCGACGGAGGTAATTAGTCAATCTTAAGTCCAAATGAAGTATTAATTAAAGCCATAATTCTAGGTACTTCCCCATTGTTTTCCAACTCAATTTACTTGCAATTTTTTTAGCTTAGTTCACTAGTTTAGCCTTGTTACTTTAATTTTCATTTTCAATTAATTTCCAAACTAGATTTACTTAGATAAAATTAAATTGCCCAATTTTAGTAATTAGCAAGAATTTAGATACAACTCCTTGTTGAGACGATAACTCGTTTACTACTATATTGCTTATTGACCATGTGCACTTGCATGATGCTTTGCTAATTTGATAAAGTTTTAAAGTAAATTGTCTTGATAAATTGCACCCGAGCATTTGACTAATTAATTAGTGTATGATCTTCTGTTTAAAGAGTAAGGTTCGAATCACCTTCACCAATTATTAAAAAATAAATTGTCTTGATAAATTAGCCTGAAGCAACAGTTGCCGCTGCTTTATACTTGGATTTAAGCCATATGTGCATCTTCATATATAGTTTTGTGAGATGGAAGAGGAATCTACAACTAGTAGCTAAAGTGCATTTTAAGGCGGTAAGTCTTCTAGTCTTCATCTTTTTTGGAGATAATGATATAATTTAATGGCATAATATATAAATAAGTCCCCAAATTATTTTAAAAAATTTAAATAAATTTTTATATTTTTATTGCATTCAATTAAGTTTTTATATTTTTATTTTGAGCCAAATAAGTCCTTATACTTTTATTTTGAGTCAAATAAGTCATTATGACAAATGATTAACTTAGTCAAAACGTCATTTGTTATTCTATACCACATGACACTGATGTAAAATACTAAAATATCATAATTGATAATGATATGACAAGTTGACATATCATAATTGATTATGACATGGCATACTAATTTTGTATGATAACATGATAATGTGATATTTTTCACTCTCGACATCAATACCAAATCAATGCTATGTGGATATAAAATAATAAGTGTCATTTTTACAAATAACAATTAGTCAATCATTAGTCAACAGGCTTGTTTGACTCAAAATAAAAGTATATGGACTTAATTAAATGAAATAAAAGAATAAGGAACTTATTTGAAAATTCTTGCACAATTTAGGGACCTATTTGAGTATTATGTCCAATTTAATTATATATCATCTTCACCATGAACATTCTTGTAGCTTTTTGATGATCAACCAGTACTGGTTGTAACTATTTTAGGGAAGAACAGGCCTAGAACTCTTGATATCCATAGAGTTCAACCGATCACTGGTTGATCAGTGCCTATATGAGTGTTTCGCCTATTTGATGATCAGAATTCCTACTTTAGAGTCGCTATCTTGATCGTAAGCATCTTGGATTCCTTGTTACTTTACTTCTTTCCCTCCTTGTTTTTCTCTGCTTAGCGTTTGGTTGGGGTTTATTCTTTCTTGTTGATCTGTAATTACTAGTTTTCCGTGCCACTTGTTCAAGATTAAATGTAAAAATGTATATTCAGCCTGAAAGAGAGAAAGAGATTCAGACTTAATTTTGGAATCATCTTAGTCAGATGAATAATCTCCAAGAAGCAAGAACAAGTTAACCTTTAGTTAGGGTTAGATTTTAAAGTAACTGAAAGCTCGAAAGGCCTAGTGCAGTCTGCCAAATTTACAAACATCTTTTGGTTCTTCGTTAGTCTCTCTTGATGGATCTGTTTTGGTGTGTGATCCCCGACTATACATGATCCCTCCTACCAGGGACATGGAGTACTCTTTTCAACATGTTATTTGCATCTGTATTTCATGGAGTACGTACATCAAGATTCAAAAGCGAAGGAGAACTGATCAATTTCAAATTCCTGAACATCTGATTCTAGTAGAAGCTAATGAGGTCTAAGATCTTGCGTGTGGTCCTTAAATGGGAATCGATTTTAACCATGAGGCCTAGATAGTGCCACATGCATGGTAAATATCAAGCTCCACTGAAACATGACAAGTTTCCAGGTCTTTGAACTTGGAAAACTTTAATCACCAGCAAGGCCATGATGACAGGCAGCAGAATTTGCAGGCAATCACAGGCAAATTTAGAGAACAGTAATCTTGTATGTTATGATGATTCATATTTCATAGTAAGTCTCTTTATATGTGCGTAAGTTTGTGTTTGTGGAAGGTTTTACAGTGTAATAAGCACTACTTTTAGCAATATAATCTGGGAAAGAAGTACTTAAAAAAGTTAGATCAAATGACTTTGATAAGAGTTTTTCCTTTTTCAATTTTTCAAATTTGCACAGCTTGTTCTTGAATTTGTTAATGGATTATTATGGCTTTTCCAGGTTTTACTCAATGAATAACGATTGACGATGTCCAAAGAAGTTATAATATAGATTAACAGGGTCAGAGACGATAATAACAGCAGAAGATGTGGCAAGGAGGTGATATTATCCGGACAGAAGGAGACATTAATCATCATCTCAAAAACAAAGAGCGCTACAAGGTAAGGGGTTTACATAATTTAGCTAGCTTTGGCAATCACAAATACTAAGGAAATAATGCCTTTTATTTAGACGTTTACTTTATTTTATTATACACCGGTGCACACATACTCCAAGAATTTGTTTTACTAGTACAAATTTAACAACTAGTACACTAAGGAAATAACAAATACTTCCTTCTTATTGCTATTACAAGTCCTGGGATGATAAGCTAGAAAGTTTATCATACTCCTTTTGGATATATATATATATATATATATATATATATATATATATATATATATATATATATATGTATGTATGTATGTATGCTAGCATCCTTAAACTTTAATCAGAATGGAACACCTGTTTGACCACATGAGAACTACACATATATATGCTGGCGTTCAATGCTCATTCAGAGTCCAAACACCAACAGTAGTAGTCAGACCTTGAGGTAGCCAGCATTTCTTCTGGGGACATCCTCTCGAGCTCACTTTGCCTCCATGATGCAAAGTTGTTTCGGTTTTGAGGGTCAGAAGCCAGTGGATAGTTTTCTCTCCTATGAGCTTGATTCCTCATCCTCATGTAAAGCCTCATTGTGGCAACGCAGTCCTCATAAGGGTCTTGAATGCCGGTTTGGATGTCATACCTGAATGTAGAAGTTGCATCATTGAATAATTATCGACAGATATGATCATGAGGAAATTAAATAGATATTGTGTATAGACGCTTACCCCAGGTATGCTTGGGTTAAGTACTTGAGTGAGTTGCTAAGTTTGCTTGTTTTCATTAACGGAGGATATTTTGCAGTATCCCTGTAGGCACATAAACTTATACCATATTAATTGTATTTTCCACATGAATTTCATCATTGAGCTGTGTCTCTAGAAGTAGAATATATAGGGAAAAGATGAATGTGCAATTTAGACTATAAAATAATTGCAGCAGCACCTGTTCCTTTTGAATGTATGCTAGCATCCTTAAACTTTACCTTATCATGATTGCTGGGTATTCTACTTGGAGACGGTCAAGGTCATGATCAAGACCATGACCCACGAGAATCCTGGCTTTTCCACCTTTAGGTGATCGAATTTTCCACATTGGTTCTCCATTGAAAAGGAAGTCTTGAATCCTTCTTTGCACTTGTCTCAATGGCGTTGCATCTCTCAAATATTCTGGTCGAATGCCTGTGGTTTCATACCTGAAAGTAGTTGAAGAAAACCTAATTGGTTTGTTTGATTCCATTTGTTGGAATTCTCAGAATTCGCATATTGGCATAGTCATATTCTCATTTTCATTAATGGTACCTGTAGTTTGTAACTGGAATTGGTGGTTTGACATAAGTATGGTAGATCATATTCTCATTTTCATCAATGATGCAAACCCTTGCACAAAGATCTAATGAGCCGTCACTGCCAGCACCAACCATTTTGCAAGCTAGTGCAACTACTTGCGGGCCTCTTGAAAAACCATTGTCGATTGTCAAGCTATCACGAAGACCTAAGTTAGCCAGACGAGCCGCTATTCCCTACAAGGAGATATCATGTAAAAATTTCAGTGTAAACTTAATTTGCGAATAGGGGGAAGGAAATATAGTTGAAATATGTAGTTTTAATTTCAAGCTAAGGGTTCATACATAATTTACTCCCGAGAGCTGGCATCTGTCTTGATGGATCCTAAGAGCATATGGGCTATCCAGAATGGCTAAGCAGAATTTGCATCCTCGGATGTTGAACAAATTCTTGCACTCTTGTTTCGGCAATGGACCTATTTGGAACAAAATAGTACTCAAGAGTCAAGAGTCCGTCCTCAGAAAACCTTTGGATTAACAAGACCTATGGATGTGCTAGTATTTATTACTTACCTATAAGATGTTCCCTTAGCGATTCAAACGACCTGCAGTGTTTCTTACACACTCCGCAAGTAGGTTCATGAACTGAATGATATGTAGTTCTCATGTGGTCGACCAGGTGCTCCATTCTGATGAACTGTCTGAAGCATGCCGCGCATTTGTTCCTGCAGCTCGAATAATTTGATCAATTTAGCATTAAAATCATTTGTGCTATAGTATTTATCTACAAAGTGCTTTCTGTTTGTTGCTTATATACATATGTTAGTGTGATTTTATGTGTGCATGCCTGTGTGTGTTTGCATGTTTGTGTGAGCAGGTAAGAAGAGAGAATACCGCATGCTTTCTGAAGACTCCATCTTGTTATGATGAGCGTCGAAAATTTAGCGTGTGTTACTTTAGAAGGACCTGAGGAAAGAAGAGGGAATAGGGGAGGGTATTTATATCAGTTAAGGAAGAAATTTGTGTCCCACTTGAGCCTAAGGATGATTCCTTGAGGAAAATTACTTGAATTTTGAAGCTCTATCTCTGCACCAGAACATTCGTAGTAATCCAGATGCTTGGAGCCCCACTGATCAACTAGAATATTTCACTCTTTGTCTCCTCCATCCCTCCCTTGCTTTTTATATGTGTGCATGTGTATGTGAGAGTTTACACATGAACGTGCGCAAGCCCGTGTGCATGGTTAGCTTTACTTAATGCGCTAAACAACATGTTAACTATTCTTTTTGTAGTATAAATTGATCAGAGGCCTACACTTTTAGTCATCAGTTTGATACTGAATTTCCCTCTTTATAGAGGTTTTTTGTGGTGCATTTAACACAAGACTGGTGCAAGTGATGAACACGAGCTACTTTGGTCATACTTCTTTAAGAAGTCGTGTGACTTAAGGCACTATTCACTAATGCAAACAATGTCCATGGCTTACTTTTTCCATGAAGATTTGGTCAAAGATTGCGTTGTTTCCATCGTTTGCTTTTCTATCACAAACGTAGGAAGTTCACAAACTCCCGAATTTGAATGCGGATGGAGAAAAGGCCAAACCCAAGTTGGCTGACAAGACAAAAGGATAAAATTGCCCAGCATAAAATGGGGGGTAAGTTCGTGATCAAGTTTAATCTCCTTTTACTTTCGGCAAAGGCAGGGATAAGGTCTTTTTCAAGCTGGAAAATGCCATAGCTTATCTCTTTTGTCTTGCACTGTGAAGGAAAAAAGGGCAAGACCAAGTTGGCTGACATGACAAAAACTGTCCAGCAAAAGCAAATGCCAATGGGTAATGGGCTTTAGAGACTCATGGTAAAACCCTCATAGTTATTCAAGTTTAAGCCCCTTTACTTTCGGCGAAGGCAGATAAGGTTGTTTGCATAAGCTTAAGCACAATTACTTACTTCTCCTTCCAAGAAAGAAAGAGGTTTGACTTTAAGAAAAACAAAACATGGGGAATTTCAGCAAAGAGTCACTTTTGACTCTAAAGGGACCCTGGTGGAGATTCCCTCCATGTTGCTTTTGAAGAAGATACCCAACAGAAAAGTTGTAGGTGAAAGAGCACTTTTTTTCCCTTAATGATTCTGTTCCATACAAGCCCATTTCCATCATTCCCATAAACGTCTCTATATTCACAAGTCAAACAGAATCCACCCCAGAGATTGCCCTCCCTTCGACGAAGATAACTGGCTTTTTCTCAATCACAGCTTCCCCATTGACACTTTTACATAGTTTAGCATTTGATAAAATTTTTCCAAATCAACTAAGATGTGTATGTTCCTACTCCTGTTGAAAATTATATATGGGAATTGCCATAAATTCAATTTCTTTATCCTCTGATAACTCTTACTTACATAGATTATTGGAGCAGCTTGTGCATTAAATTTCTGTGTGTATATGATGGTTTTTAATCACTTACATGCATGTTGGAATGCCCTTAGGCATGCTATAAAAAGGGGCAGCTGTAACCTGTTGGCAAACTTGGGCTCTAATCACAACTTGCTTTTTAGTAAGAAAAATTAACTGCGATATGTTTTGTCTTTCTTTATTTATATCGATTTATTTGATATAATATTTTTAAAAAAAAATAAAAAGATGAGACATCTCGATTCTTTATTTATTAATATTTGATTTAAAAATGTCGATCGCCTAGACATCGATCATGTTAAAAGTTCTTTAACTTAATGCCTGACCTACATTGGCAATTATTCTAAAATCATTGGTGAAAACATTGTTGGGTATGGGAATCTGATGATATATAAATGGGGGTACCCTTCAACTTAAAACTGCACATGTACAGTGGATGAAGAAATGGTCCATATGCACCCTGCTGACTGTAACCCTCATATAGAACCTGCACAGCTTGGTTCACTACAGAAAAAGCTTATTTTTGACTAGTTTCAAAGGAGGTGAAGGAATTAATGTCATTGAGGGGGCCAGTCTGTGGCCAAACTATTTGGCATTTTGAACCACACATATGTTATATCCCCTTAATTTTCAGTGAATCAATAAAAGTCAAAATTGAAAAGAAAGAAAAGAGATCAGAACCTTTCAAAAAGGTCCAAAAAAATAAATAAAGTTGCCCCTTTGACCTAACCGGGGGATCAGATCCTCTCTCCCTCTTACTTCACTAAAGCTCCATTCCATTCCATTCCATCTCATCTCCAGTTCATCCCCTCACTTTCACAACAAACTTACTCTAGAAAAAAGTCATTACAATAAAATTCCTTCTTTGAAAAAATTACCACACAAGTTAGATTCGAATGCTGAGTTGTGATACCTGTTGGTGCTGAGCTTTGAAATGATACCAAGGTACTTTCTTGATGCTAGGGTTGGATGGCCTGGGTTTCTGTTTGAGTTTGGAAGCTCTTGTCGTCAGCTGATATCTGTGGGACTGGATGCTGCTGTTACTCCACTGTCGTTGCGTCTTGCTAAGTGTGGGATCACACTCTAGTGAATCAAGCTTTGAGATACTTGTCCATATGTTAATTTGAGGACAGTGCTAAGCTGGTCTTTGCGTAACTAGGAATGTTGAGTGTCGGGTTTTGTATTCTTCTTTAATCTGGTGTCATGATTTTCACCTCATTAAGAGATATGGTGGGTCTTGATTTATAAATAAGAATCTTTATTCACTTAATAGATTTATCTTTTAAATTGAAAATCTGATAATTTTCTATTTTCTAAACCCTGATTTATAAGATAATTTTTCTTAATTTTTATTCGTGTAATCCTATGTACCAACTAGCTAGCTAGAAAGTCAGTCTTCTCCCAAAATAAATAAAAAGTTACTATCAGTCACTAAATTAAGGCTTGTTTGACTGTTAACAAGGTTTCTTGAGAAGATTATTAACGAGATTAATTTAGACTTTTCTTTGATATACAAAGCAACTAAACCAGGTAACCAGCTGGGCTAGAGCCAACCAGCTTTGTCTATAAGAAATTTTGGTGGCATTATCAGATTTGGAGTATGAAGTGACAGTTCAACAATTACAGCAGATCTGCATCAACATTCTAGAAAGTGGTTTCTTATTTAAGAACTACTTACAACCTTAACTTCTCCAAAAATATGCTCTAACCTTAAAATAGAAGCTTTTGTTTGCACTTCTTTGAATCCGTCGGTAAATCCTTTACTTTCTTCTTCCCCAAGTTATTTCCATGGTGCACTATAAAGATTTTATGCCCATTACACATGCATATATTTAGCATGTTAATTAAGCTAATTTTGACTTGGTAGTCACGTATTCAATTACATGTTTAAAAAAGGTCAAAGAATCCAACAACTTGTCAAAATAAAGATAGTATTTCCTCACTCAAATCTTATTAATTGTTCAAATGTAAAAACATGCATGACTCAAGTTGGATAATCGTGCAATCCAAACTATCCAACTATAAACCTATATTCTTCCTTTCCAGCAAACCCCAAAAGGCCAAAGGAAAACCCAACATGCTGCCAACAAAGTGAGACTTCAAATCAATCAAGGAACCCTATAATGAAGGAGCCCCCCAAGAAAAGAAAATAATTTAAAAAGGGTAGGCACTAAGACACAAGATATATGCAAAGGGAGAGGGTAGGTGGTATTATTCTTTCTATCCTTCTAGTAGTTGGGGTTTGAATATCAGGTGATTAGGCTTTGCCACCATCTCGATGTCCATTTATATATAAATATCAGCAGCAGCTGTCACTGTTGTTTGCTGTTGAAGATGAGACAATTCTACTCGAAAATTGAGGTGAAGTTTAATTGCTGAGTAATTAATACCTTCGGTTGGTGTTTCTGTTTTAGATTGCTAGCTAATCATGGTACTGGTGGGACACTAAACCTAATAGTAGTGCTAATCCAGAATAGCTCATCATTGGACAGGAATCTGTTAAAGTTCAATAGATATAAGAATAACATACTCAAACCCCACAGTTTATTATGTGTGTAAAGTTGGAGGGAGAGAAAATATTATGAACCTAAACCCCATGACCCCCCAAACTTGGAATAAATATTATGAAGATTGGGCCCTAACCACCAGGCAGGGTTGGGGGTGTCAAAAAGGAAGGGAGTTGCAGGCACCATCAGAATATACTCTACTTATCATAATGCAGCACACATTTATTAAATATATTTAAGTATTCAAAAATACTTTAGGATGTCTTCCTGTCTTTTAACTTACTAATTAATCATTTAATTGTATTTGATCCATCACTTTTTCTCTTTGGACCCTACCTAAAATCTTGTATATAGCTTTACCTTAATATAAAAAAGAAGACATAAAGTTCCTTTACTTCATCACACTTCTTTCTCTTTCATACTGTATATTGTCTTGTTTCCTTACTTGTGACTTGTTGATGACTCTACTTTTAGCTTATAAGGGTCCAAGCATTATTAGATCAATAATTTTTTGAGTCTAAATTACGTAATTTTTAAAGATTTAAACTTAAATTACTAATATGTGATAAATTTAAATTTTTATATAAATCTTAACAATTTAAAATGGGATATTACAATCTCACCCACTTATATCTTTGATATTCTAATCAAAGTCACACATCACAATTACTATCAAAGCTAACTCTACATGACTAAGATCTCACCAGTATAATATGAAATGTCTCATTGGATTGGCACATGTTTGCTATCGATTATAACGGTCCGAGTCCAAACACCACTAGCATAATAACTTTTTGTATTTAAATTACTAATAATGATTGACTTAACCATTATATAAATCTTAATAATTATATTCACTATTTCATGGTAACCATGACTACTTTAAAATTAGGAGAAAAAATCAATGAACTAGGGACTTAGCTTTGGTTTCTAAAACAGAGCCATACTATAATATAAATACCGATTTTGTAAGAACTTAAGCAAACATAAAGTAGATTTACTATTAAACTTTATTATATGTACTTATAAATGCAAATTATATAACTGTTTAATTATTTTAATATAAGAAAATCATACATATTAGTTTATAAATTGCCTTAAAATGGATGTTTTATTTCCTTATTTGTCTTTTGCAACATTTAAAAATGAGAATAAAATTTTATCCATTTTGGAGTGATGTGGGCCATGCTCAAATTTGGGGCCCACTATTATTGGGCTGCAGTAGGACCACCCAAGGGGATCAGAAAAAATTGCTGTCCCGAACAAAACAGCAAGAACGAAGCTGGATGTGGTCCACGTGGAGTCCTACAACGATTAAAAGCGGCAACCAATCCCTCCACGTGTCAAAATGAAAACAACCTTTCACGGTTCCTAACGATACAGCCCTGTCATCACAACTTATTACCCTCGAACCTTTCCCCCTTGAAAAGCCGTTAATGGCGCCAATTTTTCAACTGTCTCTCCTTTTCACGGCCCAAAATATATTCCCAAAAACACAATAATTAAAAAAAAAAAGGTTAAATTGGCAGTTGGAGGGCAGCCCAAAAAAAATAAATAAAAAATAAAATAAAAAAGGTTGGGAGAAAAGTCACCTTCTAAATTGCTTCAAAATTCCACCTCTTTTATAGCCCCACACTAATGAATAAATTATTTGCATTAATCTCAATTATTTTAATTTATATTTTCCCCATTTTGCCCCTTTCCTCTTCTCAAAATACCCCATTTCTCCCTCGTCCTTCTATGCCATAAAAAGTTTACATATAAGCCAACAGAGATACAAGTACATGACACCACCCCATTCCTTCTTCTTCGACTTCTTCTTCTGTACATAACACCCAGAGAGAACATCAGCATTTAATTTGGGTTTCTTCATTAAACAGAACTAAATAAGGTACTACTCATTTATCCATTATCGTTATGGAGCATTCATTTTCTCTTTCTTTTTGTTGTAGCTGTTTTTGGTTTAGTGGTCTTATTGTGATGTTGATCATTGAATTTTCTTAGCTAAATTTAGCAACTGGTTTTCACTTTCTTGTTGTTGTTGCTGTAGTAGTTAGTCTTTGACTTGTACAATGAATTGGATGTTAAGTTACTTTGGTTAGCTTTGTTGGGATACTATAGAAGAATTTGACAATGAGTATGGAATTTTTTTTCTTGGGATTTTGATGATGGAAAGGTGTACATTGTTCATGGTTGGCTTAACCTCATGATTGTTTCTTTTCTGGTTCATTATTGGTTTTCTCTGTGCACTTCGGTGCTTTACTTGTGAAGTTTGCATTGATTTTTTTGGCAGAGCAATGCCTGGATTAGCTATGGATGCAATAAATGGAGAAAGCGGAGTCGATGAACCTAATAATGGGTTTTGCACTCCCTACAAGGATAGCTTTAATCAGGAAAGGTCTCCGAGAAGTGCATTGAGTCCACAGAGTCAGCAGAGTGATTCCATTGATTTAGCCATTGATGGGGTGGTGGAAACCTCCATCGAGCAGCTTTATCACAATGTCTACGAGATGCAAAGCTCTGACCAATCACCATCGATGACTAGCTATGGATCATATGGTGAGGAATCAAGGATTGATTCAGAATTGCGCCATCTTGTTGGGGACTTCGGTGTTGTTGAAATGACAAAGGAGGTGGTGGCAGAGAAGAAAGAAGAAGGCAGTGTTGGTGACTTGACCCCTAAAAAGGAAAATGTATCCAGTGACAAAAAGCCTGTGAAGAAGAAGATCAAGAATCAAACTCCAGGTGTTAAGCATCGTTCTCGCTTGCAATTGGATTCTGCAGCATCAGCAAAGTCAAGTCCACAGAGCAAATCTTCCCGGGATAAAACTCCAGTTGAAAAGCGGTATGAGAAGAATGCAAGAAAACTAAATGCGGCTTCCCCTCTGAGGAAACAGAGGAATTTTGCTTTACTTGGTGCAAAGTTTCAGAATGGAACTGGGGATAACCTAGAGGCAGGGTTGGAGAATCCAGACCTTGGACCATTTCTACTGAAACAGACAAGGGATATGATGTCTTCTGGTGAAAATCCTCAGAAAGCCCTTGAAATGGCTCTTCGAGCCACGAAATCATTTGAGATTTGTGCAAATGGCGAACCAAGTTTAGAGCTCGTCATGTCTCTGCATGTTCTGGCAGCATTGTACTACAACTTAGGACAGTACAACGAGGCAATTCCTGTTCTTGAGCGCTCAATTGAAATTCCAGTGATTGAGGATGGCCAAACTCATGCACTCGCTAAATTTGCTGGATGCATGCAATTGGGTGATACCTATGCAATGTTGGGTCAAATTGAGAATTCGATATTGTGTTATACAGCAGGTTTGGAGATTCAGAGACAAGTTTTGGGAGAAACTGATCCTCGAGTTGGTGAGACATGTCGATATGTGGCAGAAGCACATGTTCAAGCACTGCAATTTGATGAGGCTGAGAAGCTTTGTCAAATGGCCCTTGACATCCACAGGGAGAATGGTGCTCCTCCTTCTATCGAAGAAGCTGCTGACAGGAGACTTATGGGACTCATCTGTGATTCCAAAGGAGATTATGAGTCAGCTCTTGAGCATTACGTTTTAGCTAGCATGGCCTTGGCAGCCAATGGTCATGAAGTGGATGTCGCTTCAATTGATTGTAGCATTGGGGATGCATATTTATCGATGGCTCGGTTCGATGAGGCGGTTTTTGCCTACCAGAAAGCGCTCACAGTATTTAAATCAGCAAAAGGAGAGAATCATCCAACAGTTGCTTCAGTTTTCGTTCGTTTGGCTGATTTGTACAATAAGATAGGAAAACTTAGGGATTCCAGAACTTATTGTGAAAATGCACTCAGGATTTATGGAAAGCCGAATCCTGGGATCCCCTCCGAAGAGATTGCCAGTGGTCTCATTGACATTGCTGCCATGTATCAATCTATGAATGAATTGGATCAGGCACTCAAACTACTTAAGAAGGCTTTAAGCATTTTCGGCGAAGCCCCAGGTCAACAAAGCACAATTGCAGGCATTGAGGCACAGATGGGAGTCATGTATTACATGATGGGGAGCTACGCTGACTCCTACAACACCTTCAAAAGTGCCATTTCAAAGTTTCGAGCTAGTGGAGAGAAGAAGTCTGCCCTGTTTGGGATTACTCTGAACCAAATGGGTCTTGCCTGCGTGCAGCTGTATGCAATAAATGAGGCAGCTGATCTGTTTGAAGAAGCAAGGAGCATATTGGAGAAAGAATATGGTCCTTATCACCCTGATACATTGGGGGTATACAGCAATCTGGCTGGAACCTATGATGCAATGGGAAGGTACAATCTTTTCTCTTAAATTCTAGCAATGTCATTTAAGTGATTAATCTGTTTTCTGAACTCAAGGCTGCAAAATTCTGGACCTTTTTACTTTTAATTTGTAGTTCTCATGTTTTACAAATTTTATGTTTCACAGATTGGATGATGCCATCGAGCTTTTAGATTATGTTGTTGACATGAGAGAGGAGAAGCTTGGAACAGCAAATCCTGATGTCATTGATGAGAAACGAAGGTTGGGTGAGTTATTGAAGGAAGCAGGCAGGGTCCGGAGCAGAAAATCAAGATCACTGGTAACCCTCCTCGACACCAGCAATCAGATAATGAAGGATGATGGAATTAAGGTATCATAATGCTGCTCATGTAAATACGGTTCATCTGTATAAATATACCATTCTGAAAGAGGATTAGGTGGTTGGTTCATCAGACACATACCAAAAGCCTGGTTTCAACAGTTGTCTTGAGGGGTCAAGAGAAAGTTTGCATTTATGGTTCATTTATCACGGAATTGTTGATATTCCTTTGTAACATTTTTCTCTGTATGTTTCAATTTTTAATAAAGAAAATGGTGGCGTTTTGTTTTCTTAGTACTGGTTCACCAAACCATCCATTTATTGAAATACATATCAGTTCATTGCTGTGTTTTCCAGTGGTCACATCGGTTCATTGTTGGAAAACTCCTGGATTGGGAAATAAATTGACTAATCTAACTAGCAAAGATAAGTTGCCTTCCAAGCCTTGAAAACCTTTGTGGCAGTGGTTGGCCATGGTGTTCCAAGTGATATGCAAGTTTAACAGGCTGATAATGAAAGAATTGACTAATCTACCAAAGTTTGAAAGGCATTTGTCGGCATCCTTGCCCTTCCCTTCATTGTAAGTAATCAAGGTAGATTGTTGCACAACACTGAAGAAACAATCTGAAATGGACAAACTTCCCTATTTGCTTCAAATGCTAAGCTAACATTCA
Organism: Theobroma cacao; assembly: GCF_053813885.1. Classification (NCBI taxonomy): domain Eukaryota; kingdom Viridiplantae; phylum Streptophyta; class Magnoliopsida; order Malvales; family Malvaceae; genus Theobroma; species Theobroma cacao. The sequence continues at coordinate 662,004 of NC_142642.1, forward strand.
TCAGTGATCGACTACTGATAAACCAGAAAACTTTTCCCTTTCCTCTTTCCTTTTGTGATATTAAGGAAAGTGAGGCTTGCTTATCAAGAAAGTCCTCAATCAAACAGTTAAACTGAACTGGCTTACAAGGAAGCATAGGCCTTAATCTAACAATATTACCATATAAAGTATTTTCCCTAATCCCTAAGCTAATATGACAAAGCAACACAATTTTTACATTCATGAGAAAATGACAACTCTCCTCAATTTGAGCTGGTGGGTCAGAGAATGACCCATTGAAGATGCAAATTGCAGGCGATAAGTTAGTTGCCTGAGTGTGCGTATGACACCACAGCTAATACGACTGTATTGAATGTCACATGGATCATAATGATGAACTGTTCCATTGACCTAGGCTTTGGCCAGGCAAGATTATTCTGGGGCAACATCAATTGTGTACAAGGAAGGCCTCTGAGAAGTCATCTGCCAGAAGGTGAATGCTTTTGATTGATGGGTTATTTTCCTGGATGTGGAAAATGACCAAACAAAGTATAAGATGCCTTTATTTAATTGATTGGTAAACCAGAATTGACAGTTAGGACTTGGGAACCTAAAATGCACAAGACACAGAAGCCCAAACCAACAAAAGACCTTGATAAAGGCCATAGTCTCATGGCAGAGCATCAATAGATTAAGAAGCAAATGTTGGATCTTTGTCTTCTTAGTTGAAGAAAGAAGTGGGCTGAAAAGTCACTTACCAAACCATTTCTTTTGAGTTATAAAGACAGGATCCACAACACCAATGATGGTTATCCTTGGTATAGCCTGAGTTGATAGAGAAAAGGGTCATGACATTACTACTATTACTTTTGAGAGCACATACTCCAAAAATTGGACTCAATTGAATTGGTCTAAGGGGTGGTACTATTATTTCAATATATGAGATCCTTTATTTACTTTATAAGTGAGTAACATAATCATGTATTGGTCTTTCAATTTTATCAATATTCAATATTGATAAAGCATAGATTAGGAATATTTAGAAACGACACTTTAATGCAAAAGAGATCTCATGATTATTACTTTTTATAATTTCTTTTGTAAAGCATGTTTAACTCTTTAAACTTTATCGTATTAATTAAAAATAAAAATTATAAACATAAAAATAAACAAAAACTTTATTAAATGTAATAATGATGTATAGCTATATCCCGTCAATTCACCTATAGAGCATACATTAACTCCACCAATTAGCATACAGCTCATGTCCTCATCCATTGAGGTTATTGATATCTAATGCTCACCAAGTTAAGTATTTATTTCAACAAAAAAGTTATGATCCCTTTGAAAATGCTGCACCATGTGTCTCTGAAGAGACCAGAATAATGGCAAGCACATTGCTTCGTCACATAATGAAAATTTCAACCAGTTATCAACAACCATTTGCCATGAGTCATTGGTAAAGCTAAAAAGGCAGGTTTAAACAAAATGCTTAAGCAATAAAAAAAAGATGATGCTAAAAGATACAATATTGATTGCTAATGTGTTACTGGCATCAGGAGAATGATACTAAGTGCAGTATAAATTTATATAGAAATGCTTTTGGGAATTGGGATATCTTGTCCCTAACGTTTTCTGATCAATTGATAAGACTGTTGTCTTAAGATATATAATTTATAGTGCCAAAAGAAGGTAAACACTACAATATCTCTGTCAAATTTCTGAGCAAACATACCATGATTGCTATTCTTTTTTCTCATCATCACATGTTTCTTTGATGATGACAAGCATCTTGAATTGGGACTGGTGGGTCAGAGAGGGAGCCATTCAGAATGCGGTCTGCCACCCACATGTTAGCTGCCTGGGAGTAATGTATACCATCCCAGCTAATGTGCCTTGATGGATGATTGCAAGGGTCGCCATACACTGTTCCATTCACTATGGCTTTTTTTCCACAATTAATGTGGTTTCCATAAAAACTTCCACAGCAAAAATTAACTGGATCAACATAACCTGCCATAAGAACAACAGTTGCAGTTAATCTCTACTTTTCCCAGCTGCTTAGTTTAAATGCCTGCATTGCAGTTTTCGAACATGTTTTACCTAGAGTCTTCGCGCTGCTAATGAGTCCATATTTGGCTGAATAGACATCAACATATGTGAATTTGGCAAAGGGGAGTTGTGTCCTTAACCGGGATATCTTGTCCTTAAGCTGCCTGTTAAACTCCATAGCCACCTCATTTAGAGGCTTCACACATCCATTCTTATCTAGAATACCCGGCTTTGACTTGTCATGTAGAACATTATAAGGCAAGCAACCAAGGGGACCTGTATTATGTACCCAAAAGAACCTTGCCCCTTCCTTGTATAGTAGCTGAAACCAGGACAAGTGACAGCATTAGTTCACCTATAGATTGGAACACTTCTGCTAAAAAATTGTTGTTGCTTACATGAATAGCTTGGGACAACTGGCCTATGATATTGGGAATAGATGCTCTAACTTGGTTTTCTGTTGTGACTTGGAAACCATGGGCAAGATCATTTTGTCCAATATCAAATGTGTACAGAGCCTGTGAGAATTCTGCAGGCCTTGGTAGATTGCTAATCGTTACGGGAATTCTTCCTGATGTCATAATTCACAAAAAAAAAAATAAAGTATGATTTCTAATAGAATTCAGTAGAAAATTGATAGTATATCCAAGCAACTTCAGCAGACAAGAAAGTAAACACTGTAAGAGTTGTTCTCTTAATCCTAGCATACAAAATTTTGATGTAAAATATATAGAGGGAAAGACTTACTACTGAGGCTAAGTTGATTGTAGAGAGCAGTGGTGCGAGCTTTAAATTGAATGAACTGTGAAATCTGAACCCCGAGATTGAATGGACTATAACCAGGTGGTCTAATGGATGAACCTCCAGTTGCAAAATTAGCACCATGCCTGAAATTTGTCCCAACTGAGTCCAGGTATGCACTAAGGTATGGTAACTGCAGATTCTCAGCTGCAACAAGCAACAAAATGGAAAATTCAAAGATGTAAGTTGAAGCATATATATTCAGAATGGGGCTAACGTTTTGCCAAGAATAGCCAGGAAGACACGTGATGTAAGCTTGCCTATAAAATCTATGATGAGGCGACCATCACAGGCTCTGCCTGCAGGATGTCCAAAGAAGGTTTCTCCATTCGGTGGAGGGATTTCTGTAAATGCTGCAGATATTCCCCCAGTATCTGAATTGGAGTCCCCAAAGTTGTATATTGCTGGAAACCCACATGACAGTGAACCACCATCACTTTTCACTGCCGCCCATTGTGCTGCCAATCCAAAAACCAAGATCCCAAAAGTGTAAAACAGTTTCCAGGACTCCTCCATCATCTTTCTTAGCAGAAGCTAAACTCTATCAAGAGTTTAAGCAAATCTTGCACTGCCTACACTAATATAAGCCTTAAAGAGTTAAAAAGCTACCGACTTGAACAGTGTGGACAGTGAGTGAGATCTTTCTGACAGTTTAAGTTTTTGGATTCTGGCATGATTAGAAAAAGACATGAATCACCATTCATTGAATTGGAAGCATCAGACATGGCCCATATGGATAATGGGGACATCAACTTTCTTTTTGAAATTTCAAAATTATTCACTTTACTTTGTTATTATTCGGCATGGGGGACATTACAAATGGTCCACCGAAAATTAAATATATATGTGGTACTAGGTCCAACTGGCATATGGTCCCTTTACTCTTTGCTGTGATGATGATTTGACATCAGAATGATCATTATGAACATAGATTTTAGGCTATTGAGAATTTGATATCTCAAGCTCGAATTTCTAAACATTATCTCAATCTGCCACACCCCGTCTAGGCATTTTCCCCGTTTAGGCTATTGATGCAACTAGAATGACTTGCAATCTTTCTAAATTGACAAGAACGCCTAACATTCACCTATGGACCCACTAGAATTGAATGATATCAAATGTTTTCCAACTGCTTCGTAAGTACATTTCTAAAGTGATAATAGCTAGCATGCCGAAGGCAATTACCACTATGAGTCTGGCATGATTCATGAGAAAGAGAAGGTAGAGCCTGTGATTACAACACAAGCTTGATAGCATACCAAAAAGCTGCCTGGAGGGTCCTTAACTGTGATCCAGTCTTTTATTTCTAGGGAAGGGAAGGAGTGGTTGGGGATGAAATGAGAAGTTGCCAAGGATAGATTTAGTGGAACATGTAATATTCCCCCAATCCCATGTTCTTAACTATGGTATACAGGACAGATTTGAAAACTTGGAAGCGAAAAATCGTGAATAAGCCCATAACTCATGACACCAAGAGTGTTCTTGCCAACACATTCCAAGATAATGCAGGACTGGATTTATTTATAGTGAATTTGTCAATCCAGAGAAACTGGTGCCAACAAATTTCTGGCCATTTCCACTGTAGACAATTTCCCCTTATCTTCGTTCTTATCCATACTGTTCTGGTAGAAGTTAAAGACATGATCATTCTAGAAACAGACTCCTGATAATGTAGTATCATATTGCTTCAGGATGCAGAAAATTTAAAGGAGTCACTGCCAGAAAACCAGGCAGTTCTGTTAGGATTTAGGTGGGAAAAAGAATCATTTTCAGTAGACTTGACTGAGGATGATGATGATCACAATGGATTGGATTAACATTTGATAGAATGACTGTTATGCTCTTACAATAATCTAAATTGGTCTGCCTTTGAACAACAGGAATAACACAACAATATCATCAACGAAGGAAGTAAATTATCTGCTAGTATAACAACTGCGGTTCCATGGTTCTTGACATGACTAATATACAATCTGATAAACTGCTACATTATCATGATTTGCAGGTTAGACTAAACCGATAAAAGAAAACTATTCTGATGACATGATCATTCTGGAATTGAATAGAAAACTTTTCCTTTATTTCTATAAGAATGAATCAGAAACACTTAAACGGGGATGGGAGAGGAACAAGGACACCCTAGCTTTTCTTTAAAGTGCCCTAAATATGCTGTAAGGCAGATCTCTTTCCTTGCCAAAGGTTTTCCAATGCAAGTGATCAAATAAATGATAAACTATAACCCAATTGATACAAGTTTTCATAGATGAATTGAAAACCAGACCATGGACTAATACATGGGTTGCTGGTGTAGTTGTCGTGAACTCCACGTACTCATCATATGGGAACTGGGGAAAATCACTGTTGGTAACCTCTTACTTTCCTCCAAATGAGGAAAATCAATCATGTAGTGAAGCCCGCGGCTCTCATGCCTAGCAAGGGCACTGCTTACCACTAGCTTTGCACAACAAAAGAGGTTCCTCATTTCACAAGCATCAAGTGCCACCATTGTCTGCTGCCACCCATGCTCAAATAAGTATGTCTCCCATTTAGCCTCCAACTCACCAATTTTTTGCTCTGCCTCTTGTAGTCTTGTTGTTGATCGAACAATCCCAACGTACTTCCACATGACTGATTGTAGTTCTTTCCTCACTTCCTTTGTTGTCCTTAATATTTTGTGCATTACATCACTCCCGAGTGATTTGGGGACAACAGGCTGGGTCCACAAATTAGAAGCACTAAGATCAAGACTAGAACTCTTCATGTGATCAATTGAGGGCTGGACAGCTCTTCGTGCAAAAACTAAAGCCTCAAGCAATGAGTTGCTAGCGAGTCTATTTGCTCCATGCAAACCTGTGCATGCAACCTCACCTGCTACATACAAACCATGCACATTTGTCTCTCCCTGGAGCCCAGCGCGGACTCCTCCACACATGTAATGGGCAGCAGGAACCACAGGAATTGGCTGCTGAGTGATGTCTAGGCCATGCTGGAGGCACTCAGCAGCAATGTTAGGGAAGTGGGAGAGAATCTTTTCTCTTGGTTTATGACTTATATCCAGCAGCACATACTTCTCATTGCGCTTCTTAAGTTGATCATCAATACTTCTTGCAACCACATCCCTTGGAGCAAGCTCAGCTCTCTCATCATAGAAGGGCATAAACCGCTCCATACTTAAATTGAAGAGGATGCCTCCATCACCTCTTACAGCTTCGGTGACAAGAAATGCATTTTCTCGAGTTTTCTTTGGCTTGATAGGAAGGCCTTCATCAGCCAAGGCTGTTGGATGAAACTGCACAAATCTGAGAAGAAATAATTCCATACAAACAGTCAAAAACGCCAACAACCCAAATCTATCTGCACATCCTAAACCAAAAGATGATCACGTTCAATATAAATAATCAAAATGATTCCACTTCCTTGTCATCTAGAGTCCTCCATGATTTTACATAATTATAGATATCAGAAACAATAGTACAACAATGTTCCTTTTAATAATAAGTCATGTTTCACAAATTACAAAGAGTACTAATGAAGATGTATTATTGTTACTCACTCCATGTTGGAAATCACCGCTTGAGCTCGATGGGCCATAGCCATCCCATCTCCAGTCGCCACCTATAAGAACAAGTGAAGAATTTGAACTACTCAGATGGTGCACTGCACTCATAACCAACAAGCTGAATCGCTTATAAATAACCAGAGAAAAAAAAATAGTACTAAATGATTCGTGAATGAATATACACATGAGAAAAAAGAAAAGAGAACACAAGGGAAACAATGAAATGCAGCAAAAACTCAAAATGAAGAAGTACCGGGGGATTTGTGGTTGATGGATAGATATGCCCTGCACCACCTGATGCCAATAATGTTACCTTTGAAACGAATCGGACAACCTGGAAGAGCCAGGGGGAAGATTAAAAAACAAAGAATAATCAGTGTCAAGATACAGACATGAAATATATTCAGTAAAGTGATACCAGATGAAACTTAAGAAAGGTTACTTAGATAGACCCTCTCCTCACCTCTTGTGTTTCAGTATTTAAAGCATCAACACCATGACAAACTGTGTCAGAACCATACTGCAAACCATCAAGGCTTTCATTTTAGTATTAAACATACACTAGATTCTAATGAAATAAGCCAATCAAATAAGCACAATTTTATAAACGTCCATAATAATTTCACCCAAATCTTAAGCCTTGAAAGAGTATGCTAATACAATGATACAAGAAACTCAATTGGCACTGTAAAGTAGTATAATATAAAATTCAAATCATCACTGAAGGGGAAAATGTAGAACCTGAGAAGTAAGCAAATCTATTGCAAAATGGTGCTTGAACACAACAATATTGGGATCATTGATAACTGCCTCTAATAGAGCCCGCTCAATCTCTCTTCCAGTCATGTCAGCAGCATGAACAATTCTGTGATGAGAATGCCCCCCCTCCCTTGCTAGATGCAAGTTCCCATCCTCCCCATGGTCAAATGATGCACCCATGGCAATCAATTCTCTAATTCTATCAGGTCCTTCCGTACAGACAACCTGGAGAAACAGATCAAATTCAAAGGAAACCTCAGTAATGAGCTAGAATGCTGGAGATGACCACAAACTTAACTATGCATGCCTGCCTCTGCAAACCTACTTTACCAGTGGCTGCTGTAATCTCACATGTTTAAATTTCAGAACACCTCAATATTTAATAACTAAACTTTCTAAGATGAAAAAAAAAAAATTTAAAAACAGACATCATTCTTATTGCACAAACGACAGGAATTGATTAAAAATTTAACTCAAAGTGATTTTGGGAGGTAACAAAGGCCTGTGTACTAAAACTATTTCTGAGAGATAATGGATCAACCTTCTCTCCCTTGATTGCAAGCACAATGTTGGACTGCGAAATGCCTTTCACTCAGATAATTTTTTATTTAAATTAAGTTTCTCGTTGCTCACAGAGCAAAAAAGTTCATGTGAAAAATAAAAAGGATTGATGAAGGAATACTGCCGACTAGAAGAAAGAATCTCGAACTAACTTTGACAGTCTCCTCATCACATAGATAAGCCCCTGCCACAATTGTATCCTGCATGTGACTCTCCACAGAATCTGAAGGACACAGCACAGCACTAACACCACCTTGTGCATAGTTTGTATTACTCTCATGAGGCTCAGCCTTCGTGATAACTGCCACAGTTCCATGTTTCGCAACTTCAAGAGCATAACGAAGACCTGCAACTCCGCTGCCAATGACAGCAAAATCAAAATACTTTGTTGAACCATCTTTCAAGTAAGCTGATGTGGTGACTGTCCTGAAGGACTTCCAATTTTCTCTCACCGGATAATGAGAAAAATTACACCTATGGATCTGCAAAAACTTGGATACCCCACGTGACCTGGAAAATCTCCCAAAAAGAAACCATAGATATAGTTAGAAGCTTTGCTGAGAATTGAAAACTCCACTGCTCTGATATAACATCTTTCAACAAATACAGAAACGAAATAGACTGTAATTAAGATTCTTAATAAATACCATGAGAGCTCTCTCTGCAGGCATCCATTGATTGTCACACCAGGAACCCAAAGAGCTTGTCTATAACCTTGTCCCCAGTAAAAGTTCATCCCATATTGCAACTGGCCACCTACATAAGCTACACTGGCAGCCATCACAACACCCTCTGAAAAATCAGCAAGAACAACAACAAGATAATCAGGCCAGAGCTTTGTACCAGAAAAGCAAAAAATCTTCGCAAAAAATGCTTCTTTTCTCCTCTTTTGACTTCACTGATTAGATGAACAACCAAGGAAGATAGAAAGGACCAAATTTTTTAATCCATGCAGTCCTCCATATATTCATGAAACGCATTTAGAAAGAAAACTATCGCTGCCCTCCATAAGAAAAATCCAAGTTTTGCATTACTTTAACTCCATTTCAAAGCAAACCAGAAAAATTATTCAGAAGCCAAAGAAAAAGTGAAATTCCTAATACTTCAATACCGATCTAACTGAAACAAAGAAAGAACCTTCCAAAAGGAGAAGTTAAAGCTGAAAACAACATATTTATTCATATCAAAACAAAACCCAGATCCCATAATTCATTGAAACATTGAGTAAACATAAAAGAAGAAAAACAAGTCAATACTCACAACAAAATAAAGGAAAATCTGAGTCTGGGTGTTGTTGTTTTTGGTCTTTAGAAGGTGAAACTAACCATAACCAGTCAATAAAAGATGAGGAATAGGGATTGAAAGAAATTTAGGAGGAAGGAGAGCTCGAAGAAGAGAAAACTACAATGGCGGGCGAGACGCCACACCAAGATTTTCTAGCGCTTGTTGCTCCTCCACCCCGGAACCATCCTTGCAATTCGCGCCTTCTTTAGCCTTTTGTGAGCCGCCTACTTTTTTTTCCTTTTTTTTTTCTCTTTTTGTCTTTTATTGTAATAAGATCCTGTTTAATCTCTTCTCTAATAAGCACTTCATTTGATCAAATCAAGCATGAGATCAACAAAAAGGCAAACCACATGCAATGCTGGGAATCCAATAACATATTTTTAATCCTGATATAAACTGGAACCATCCAAAATTTCTTATTAAAATTAATAATAATAGAAAGCACCCAAATTAAAATCTTAATTTTGTAGTTTAGGGCTTGATTAATCATAGAAAATGCAAAACCAACATTACTTTGTCCATTCAAACGCTAAGGAGGTAGTCAAAAAAGTTATCATATGGACCCACATAGTATATATTTTTGTGAACATTAGTGTTATGATTTATATAATAATTAAATCAATCATTATTAAAATTTATAAAAATCACTTAATTTAATTTTGAAAAATTATTAGATAAGTGGTGCTTGGATTAAATAAATGTAATTGACATTAAACTATGTATCAAAATGCCTCTGAGATCTTAATTACGTAAAATAGATCTTGATTATAATTATAATTATTGTAATTATAATATATGATTGTGACGAACACATCAAGAATTTGAGTAAATAAAATTGTAATATCTTATTTTATATCAAAACTGAATATAATTATTAAAATTTATATAAAAATTTAAATTAATCATTACTAATTATTTAAATGTAAATTTTTTAAAATTATTTAATTTAAAGTGTAACCTCACGTTCTCGTGGAAAAGGATGAGACAAAGTTGTAGTTAAGAGGGTCATTCATAGAAAGAGCAAAAGCCAACTCAAGAGGCTTTTCGGCTTGTACTAAAGGTCTGGCATTGTCCACTTCATGAGAATATGTGGCCCTAATTTTGTGGGTTCCACCATAATTTCTTGACAAATAGTATTGCTGTATGTGAATAACTAGCCACCTATTTCTCGTGGCCTTCCAACTTTCCCATAAATTTTGTCAAAATGAAAATAAATAATATCAAATTGATTATTGGTTTTTAAATATTTGAAATATGAATTTATATTTATTCTTAATGAGACGAAATATTTGGATTCCACAACTGAAAAAGCCCATCTTCCGCGTATGGAGCTTGTGTTACTGGGGCCACAAAGGTACAACCACGTGTCATGTAAGGAGGGCTACCCAGTGAACACGTAACAATTGTTTCGTGTAATTGGAATAAAAGAAAAATAATAATTTCATAATTTAATTTATAAAATATAAGGTAAAATACACTAATATTTATAATTTTTAATCATAATTCTATATGAATCTATTAATTTTCAAACTAAACACTTAACCCCAAACGTGTAAACAGTATTAATATCAAAATATGAAATTATTAAAATATCCTTATTTATTTTTTTTACTTTTTTCCTCTTTGATCCACCAACGATACTCCCTTACACCAGTTGGTCATCTCATTATTGAATTTGACTGTGAAATGTCAAATCCAGTCAAATCTCTCTATAAAAGCACCATATCAATACTCCCCTAATCAAGAAAGGGCACCTCCTCATGCTTCCTCCGATTGAGGGTGCACCCATCGTGCTGCCCCCGATTGAAGGAGCACCATGCATCCATGGTGTTGCTCCCCCAATCTGGAGAGCATCGATCTAGTCAAATCTGCAGCTTCCCAATTAGATCTGATTGCGAGGTAATTGGCTAACTATAGGTTACATAGAAATTTTTTTTCTGAAAAATTATAATTTGATAATTTTGAAAATTAATGAAAAGTCAAGTTATCTTTTCAATATTACACATTATCAAACAAATGAAAATATTAATAATTGATTAACTGCTGGACTTATATGTTCAACAGAAGATATTCTTTTAAAACATAATATTCATTTTAAAAACTATTAGACTTGTGTATAATTATGGTTATAGTTAAAACTTGAAGGTATTAGTATATTTTAACATAAAATATAATAAAAGATGGATTTTATAAAAAAAGATTCCATTGGTTAAAACCATAACCATATAAAGAAAACATAAGATTAGTACAAAAAAAATACTATTTTACTTATCAAATCAAATTACATTTTATTTATTAAAAAATCACCCATAATTACCATATGACAAATCTCTCTTGAATTTCACACTCTTTAACCTACCCATAATTTGATGCACTTGTTCTTGAATCAAATATTCCATTAGACAAATAAATCAATACAATAGTAGACTCTAATATCAATACAAGGATTAGTATTGATACAAAGGGACATCATAGTCCATAACACTAAATATAGATCAAAATATTCTTAATGACTCTAGACCTCTCTTGACAATATGATCAAGTCAAGATCGAACTTTTATGAGATTGGGTTATGTTATAATAACTTGTTATGATGAGCTTTATTACAGTACTTTTTCTACAATAATATCATAATCTATAATTAATTTTATGAGGTTTCTTATGCAAAGAATCTATTAAAATAGTAATTATAGAATATATAATTCAAGTCATTATTTATTGAGTACAAGCAGTGCTTTTGTAGTATACTGTTAAATGAACAAACCCAAAAGAACAAATTAAGTTACTCCAAATGAAACCCAAGACCAAAACTCCTACAGGCCTTTCGGCCCAATGGTTCCTTATCGGTTATTCCGTCCACGCATTATTAACCCAGATCCCGTCCTCGCACTGAAAAAAGAAAAAAAAATAAAATTTTTTGGAATTTCCATATAATGCCACGTCCTTAGCATTTACGGTTGAAACCGTCATCGAAGCTGAAATCCTAAAAACCGAGATGCGCGGGCAATTGTGCCTCTTCCTCTTCTTCGTCTTCTTCTTCTTCTTCGCTTTGCTCAATCTCAGTTCCTTTCCACTCCCAATCGAAAGAAAAATAGAACGCTAGAAACGTCTCAGCAGCAATGGGGAATTGGTTTGATAAAGAACCGCCGCCACCGGTGGTTCTCGTCCCTCCTCTCTTCGATTTCCCTCCTATCGCCGCCCGTACCAGGTTCACTTCAATCTCCGCTTTCAATTTGAAATTTCTGTTCAATCTTCCTTTTTACTTTTGGTGTTTTTAAAGAAAATTTTGAAATCGTTTGTTCCAGGATGCTGCAATCTTCGTATAATATGTTGTTTGGGAAGCTAGCTTTGAAATGCTTGTTCGAAGATTATTTCGAAGAAGCTAGACATTTTAGTACTATTATTATGTTGAAACCGATCGATGATCCTCATGTCGATATAACGGCAACTGTATCCGTTAATTTTTTTTTATTTTTGTTTTTGTTTTCTGTTATTGCAAAATGAGATATAAGGAATTGATAATTGAGATAAGAAGAAGCAAGAAGTTATTTATTCCTTAACAAGATTTATGATTAGGTTTCAGGTCCACTTGATCATAAACCTGAAGAGAAAATTGCTGGAAATGCGTTATTTCGCTGGCAAAGGTAATTATAAACTTCTTGTTCCTTAAGATTCTGCTCGACTGTAACAAAAGCCCTGGTAATTAATATTCTTCAATTGCTTCTCTTATGCATTGTAGTAAAGAGTTGTGACAAATATGTTGTAAATAATGTTATTTTTTATATGAGCAGTGATGTGGATGATCCTCATACATTCATGGACCTTTTCGTATCAAACTCTGATCAGTAAGGCTGTTTTGTTTGAAGTATAAAGTTTTGTTATCTTTCTGTATGTGATCTGGTTTTGCATAATTCATGGTTTGCTGTCACTTCAGTGTTCTACAGATGAGGTCTTGTGCTTATTATCCTAGATATGGGTTTGGGGCATTTGGCATTTTGCCGTTGCTATCAAAGAAAAGGTAAATCATATTTTTAAAGCCACCTTCATGGTATTTTCAGCTACTTTATTTGTCACATATATCACATGCATTCTGTTGGTGAAGCCTATAACTCCTGCAGAGTAACTGCTGAAGACTATGGTGTTATGGGATTGAGATATGGCTCAGGAAAGTTGTCAGCCGGAGTCACAATTATGCCTTATGCGAGTATGTGTTCTGGATTTATAGTTAATAAGTTCCCTGCTTTTCAATTGTTGACTGTATCAGCCAAGTTTCCTTATGTTATGGGTTTCTTACATATTACTTTTCTCGTTCTCAACAACAATATATAAATGTACAAAATGCATTGAAAAAAACCCTATATTTTATAATTTTCTATCTCTGCAGTTAAAGATGAATTGCCAAAGAGTGCATGGCTAGTAAGCAAGTTGGGAAGGTTTACTGTTGGGGTTCAATATGAGCCACAATGTAAGTTTACTCATTTCATATTAATTTTGCATAATTCAAGGCTTAGCACATAAATCTTATGATGAGTGGCTAAATTACTGCTTGATTTTGAGAATGTGTGTGTGTGTGTCTTTTACATAAATTATAAACAAATTGTTATCAAGTTGTTTCTGCATAACTAGAAGCCAAACAAGCAAAAATATTAGGAGTTCATACACATAAAAGAGAGGGGAATGGTTAAAGAGATATATTTAGATGTAAAATAACTTACTAGGGAATTAAAATAGGCAAGGGGCTCACTATGAGAATTTGGAAGGATTAAATATGTCTTTTATATGATAGATCTGTAAGTTTTTGCTACAGTTTATGGGAATGCTTTAATTAACTGTGTCCATCTCAAACTCTAGCTTTGAAAATTTGAAAGATCATAAATTTTTAAGGGTAGCTAAAGTAACATACACCTCACTATGAGAAAAAATCCTTTTATGTATGTAGCATATAACTTATAAAAATCGTTTCAAAGTATGTTGATTCTTGAATGGCAGCACGTGTTGCAATCTTTCTTGTACTTCATGTGAGATTATGTTAAAAATGATACTCAGTGTGCACTTTATGCTTCTATTTTCAGATGGAAGCAAAGATTACATGAATTATAAAAATTTATTGAATTGGAGCTGTGCAATTGGTTATGGAGTAGGATCAGGCAGTCCCTTGAGTCCATCATTTAATTTTGGCCTCGAACTTGCTAGAAGTTCTCAGGTTTGTTCACAGTTTAATACATTTGGATTATCAGTTACCGCTGACAGTTTGTCTCTCAGAGAGAACTCTATAAAAAAGAATTGACAAATGTTTCATTCCATCAATCTGTTAGATCAATATTTAGGGTGGATGGCTTTTTCACCATCCATCATGACTTGTTTCGCATTTTAGCCTGATTTAAAAAATGTAAATAAGTATCAGGAATGTTTTTCATTTTTTTTTTGTTTTTCTGTAGCAAAGCATAGCTGCCTTACCTGTTACTTCGGTCTTCTATAGTTAAATGATATGGAAATGAAGCCCTGCCACTCCCCCCCCCCCCTCTCTCTTTCCCTCCCCCTTTTGGTTATTCACTTGTACATAGTTGCTTCATAATTTTGAGACTCCTCAACTTTTTTGGAACAGAGGCTTAGTTCAAGTGGGCACACGGGTGAAAGTTTGTCATATTACTCGAACTTAAAGCTAGGAAATGTTGGATGGTACTAATGTCTGATCAACAAGGATACTGTTTTCTAAATTGTTGTGCATGCAGTTGCTGGCGTTTGATTTCTGATCGACCTTCTCCCAAAGTGCATCTACAGATGCTGTTTTCCATCTGTGGCTTGTAAAGTTCTGTGCTGATATTTTATTTTATAATCTTCATTTGCAGTTCATTGCATCATTCTATCAACATGTGGTGGTCCAAAGGAGGGTATGTTTATCAAGTCTGTTTCTCCTATTTATCAAATTGATCTTTTCTTCGATTACCACAGCTGCATTACTATTCTTTTTTAAATAATCTTGTTTCAACATGTTGCCAATGCTGGAATTTCAAATGAATATAATTTAGGTTCATTTTTCCAAGTTTCAACCTTTTTCGCATCCTGGTAAACATGAATCCTGGGTTCACAAATCATATGTAAGATGACATGGCATGAATTGTGGTCTTATTATGTTTTTGAGTGTAGGCATCTTAGTTGGGTCCCAAGTTTGAATTGAAAGGCTTTATTTGAGTTTGGGAGCTGAGTTCTTCACATGGTAGCATTAGTCTAAATTATGTGCATTCAATCTAGATTTAATGCTTATATCGGAAGAAAGACCTTTTTCCAATTCTATTGAGAGGCCAATATTGATGCTATACTTTAGTCATGAAGATCAATTGTAGTACAATCTGCAATATCCAACCCCCTGTCCCTTTCCTTTTTGCAGCAGCGTGTGTGCATGTTCTATTTTTTCTATTATTTTCACTTACGTTTTATTCAGACACCATTTTTGTAATATGATACTGAGGAAAGTACTTCAATGAAACAGGTGAAGAATCCCCTTGAAGAAAACGAAGTAGTTGGAATAACGAATTACATTGACTTTGGCTTTGAATTACAGACAAGGTATTCCAATCAAGGAAATTAACATGTGATGAATAATACTGAATATCTGACTTTAGTAAACATTTTTAAAGGATGGATGATACTAAAACATCAAACAACATCCCTGATTCCACTTTTCAAGTAGCTGCGTCCTGGCAAGCCAATAAAAACTTCTTGCTGAAGGTAATATTTATATGCATACTTGTCATCCCTATTCGTGATCATATAAAGTCCAATGAAGATCTGATTGTTGCTTTCTCAGGGAAAGATGGGACCTCTTAGCTCATCACTGGCTCTGGCATTGAAGTCTTGGTGGAAACCTTCTTTTACTTTCAGCATTTCAGGTAGGCTCTTACGACCCTTTTCCTGCTAGAGCGGAATACATATGTAAACATAGTTTGTTGGCACATCCTACATGCTGTCTAGCACTCACGTATTTTCTATAATTTGAAGCAACTAGAGATCACATTTCTAGGACTACAGCTTATGGATTTGGCCTCCGTGTAGAAAATTTAAGAGAAGCCAGGTTCGTTTCTTTCTTTCCTTAACTCAATCAAATGTAAATATCTCATTATATGTTTATGAGAAAAGTCAGCCGTCAATACATATATAAACACGCGTGTACATATACATATACATATATACAAATGGGGACGGAGTTAGTTAATTTTTATTAAATTTTTATATACAAAGGAAAATAAAAGTTAAAAATTTTTAAAACTAATATTTTGAATTTAAACAATAATCAAAAGATTCATAATAAATAATAATTTTATATAAGATGCAAATGAAAAGGAATAAGAAAAAAAATACTTATAATAGTTTTTTAAGAAAGTTGTGCTCAACAATATTTTTTAAATTTAAATTTATCAATTATTGACTTTGTACTGAAAAAGTTAATAATGTCTTTCTCAATATAATCAATCAAATTATTTGTAAAAAATTCATCATTTATTTTATTTCAAAGTTTTATTTCATATTTTTTATTGTTAAAAAAACTAATTATGTAGTTACTGTAGAAATCGAAAGAGTCAAAACATGGTAAATTAATCTATTAATCAATAATAATTTCTTGATTTTTTTATTTTTATTAATTTCTTGTGCAATTTGTATTCTCGTAATTATGATATGAATTAATGTTTTAAATATATAATATACAAAATATTTTAAAAAGTTTTGAGATTAAATATTTTCTTTATCTATTTTAGTAATAATGATAGGAATTAATATTACTTTTTAAAAGAATTGATATGAATTAATATTTTAAATATATAATATATAAAATATTTAAAATTTTTTGAAAAGTCATGACTCCTCGAAACAACACAATCCTCCATCCTTACATATAAATATATATATATATATATGTCATATAAATATATATATATATATATATGTATATATACACATAAGTACACAGAAGCTTATAATAATGATGTAACTTATTTTTTGTCTTTTCAGCTATGAACGAGCTGATCCAAATTTTGTAATGCTGACGCCAAACAAGGAGCACCTAGCAGAGGGTATTGTTTGGAAGATTGGAAAAAGACCTATGCTACAGTCAGATGTAAATGCTGGAAACTTCGAGAGCTTGCCAAAGGAATTGAGACCCCAAGGAAGAATTTTGTAGATTTCAACAAGCTGGTGTACCCACGTGATTCTACAGGGCATTATATTAATTATTAATTTAATTTGAAGTAGGTAGTTGTTCATTTGTTGGAGTAACTGACAAAATAATTCATTCACTAATAACCCTCGTCAGGTTTAAATCAATGAGGGGAAGGGATCGGTTTAGTTAAATATAAATTATTTTAGGATTAATTATATATTTAGTAGTAACAGTTTAGTACTTCAAATTTAAAATTTCGTAATTAATTACTCAAACTTGATTTTGGTTAATCAATTTGTATTTTTTTAAAAAACTTTGAGTACTAAAAGAACAGATTCACTTTAATTTGGGTACTAAATATATAATTAATTTATAAATCAATATATCTAAAGGTTGGAAAATAACTAGTATTTCTTGGATGTCTGTAGGGTAGAGTAGCTCCAAAAATTGGTGTAAAGCCATAATCCTTCCTTGTAACGGATACCAATCACTTGTTTTTCACATGTGTGTGTGGCTGGCCCAGTTGCAAAAATCATTATCTTAAAGTGCTGGTGTTGGGTCAGAAATGAACCTTTTTTCTTTGTTACAGACCCAAAAAATTGCCAACAAGTTCTAGATTTTATTCATGCAAAAACTTCTCCAGATCTTTGGAAAGAAGTGTAGAATTGTAATTAATGTATTCATGGGACATCATCCAATCCCCTGCCAAAGTCATAAATGTTAATAATATTCCATAAATAGAAATAAAAATTAAAATTAAAATTAAAATTAAAATTCCATTCAAGCTTTTCGAGCCAATGAACACTAGAAAAAGTCAATAACAATAAAGCTCCAGTTGGTTGTCCAAACCAGCAAAACAGCAATGGCAGCTTATTCACTCCTTTCCTCACTCTTCCTCCAATCCCCTTCCCCTTCCTCCCCGTATTCACGCTCCCCAAACAGAACACCCAAGCTCCCTCCCCTTCCTTCCCTTTCTCTCCCTCCCACCCCAAGGCCCTCTTTTCTCCCTCCATCCAGCAAACTTTCCCTCTCTTCCCTCCACAATCTCATTTCTAGTAGGACCCAAAGTAATACTGCCAGCAACTCTTGTGATAGTAATCGTTATTTTGCTTCAGCTTTAGATTCCTTGTTTCTTCTCTGCACTTCCCTTGCTCTGTCTTTCTCCTTATTTGTAACCGATGTGGGACCCGCCTCAGCCTTTGTAGTAACCGCTCCTCGGAAGTTACAGTCCGATGAGTTGGCTACGGTTCGTCTTTTTCAAGAGAACACTCCCTCCGTTGTTTACATCACCAATCTCGCCGTCAGGTGCATTCAGTTTTTCCCTTTTTTTGGGGTTTTCTTATTGAGTTTGCTATTGGGTAGTTTCGATTTTTCCTTTTCTAAGTCGTGGTTTTTTTCTTTTTGGTAATGGGATTTTTAGGCAGGATGCTTTCACATTGGATGTGTTGGAGGTACCACAAGGATCTGGGTCGGGTTTCGTTTGGGATAAAGATGGTCACATCGTCACCAATTATCATGTGATCCGTGGTGCTTCTGATCTCAAGTTCGTTATTTTATTTAATTTTGTTATTTCCTGTTGTTTTTGTTGTTGGAAGTGATAGGGATTGAATTATTCTAGAATGTTAATGGAAATATCTATAGGCCATATGAACCCAGATTTTTATGGATGTTGCTGGTGCTATAAATCGTCTTGTTTGAAGTGTTAGGAATGTAGGAAAAGCGTGGACTTTATAGTTATTTTTTTTTTTTTTATAATTGGGGGGGCTCTTTAGGTAGGGGGATTATGCACCAATCAATGAGCCAAATGCTCAGATTTTTTGGTTCTCTAAGCATTCAGATATTGGAAGACAAATATGTTTTGGCAAGATGGGTTTTTT
The DNA here is from genome assembly GCF_053813885.1 of Theobroma cacao. Lineage (NCBI taxonomy): Eukaryota > Viridiplantae > Streptophyta > Magnoliopsida > Malvales > Malvaceae > Theobroma > Theobroma cacao. The sequence continues at coordinate 681,031 of NC_142642.1, forward strand.
TCCCTTTATTGCGGACAGGTTTAGGCGTTTTTAACATTGAAGCAGAATGTGGTATGTGACAAATTATGTTAGGTTTTTAATAGCATCTTTGTTTTCTATTTTGTCAGAGCAATGGAAGGGTGCACTCTACAGTTTTGAGGAAGTAAATGATTGATTTTGGAGGTTTTGGACTTGCTTTAGGTCGCTAAACATCGGTTTTAGTTTGCTATTAACATTGGTTCTAAGTCTCTAAAGTAATCTTCTATGGAGAACTGTGGTTAGCCTTGGAAACTAGCTGTGCCTTACACACTAGGGATACATAGGATAAAGATGTTTTTAAACTTCTCCTTGATATTTAAGTTGGTACTTGTAACTTGCAGGGTTACACTTGCTGACCAGTCAACTTATGATGCAAAAGTTGTTGGATTTGACCAAGACAAGGATGTTGCTGTATTGCGTGTTGATGCACCCAAAGACAAACTAAGACCTATACCTATCGGTATATCAGCAGATTTGCTTGTTGGCCAGAAAGTATATGCTATTGGCAACCCTGTGAGTGCATGTTTATACTCACAGAATTATGGGCATTATTTCCTATTTACATGATTTTTTATTTGTTTCATTTTATTGGAGATTGTTGATCTCTGGATATCTTAATTGTCAGAAAATATCATAATTGTCTCATTAGCTAGGGAAGGAACAGCCAGTTTTTTCATGACATTGAAAATCACATAGCTTTCCTGCAATTATAAATATGTTATTTGTTATTTTCAGATAAACCATATAAACAGATCAAATTTATCTTTCTTTATAAATTTTGTCTGCAAAGAATTTCTTATTATGCTTAAAAAGGTTGGCATGGACAAGAAAAGTTGCATTGCAATTTGCATATATAAATTAAAGCCTAATATGATTCTGATTACCCAATAGTATTGTTGCCTTCATCAAGTAATGTGGCTTATAAGTGCCTGATCAAGATTTCATTTGATCATGTACTTTGACTGCTATTATTGGGTCTCTTTGATAGCTTGTTTAACAGGATTTCATAAATATTCCTTCTATGGTTTGCAGTTTGGACTTGATCATACTCTTACAACTGGAGTTATCAGGTACCAAAGTCCAAGAATTTGCAGTCAATAATATTCATTCATATGTATCATATTTAATTTCCTCCTACTTTTTCTGGTTGATATATGAATTAGAGTTTTGCTAACACTTCCTTTATACATTATCTATAGTGGGCTTCGCAGAGAGATAAGTTCTGCTGCCACTGGCCGCCCAATTCAAGACGTAATACAGACTGATGCTGCTATTAATCCTGGTAATAGCGGAGGGCCACTCCTAGATAGTTCAGGAAACCTTATCGGGATAAATACTGCTATATATTCTCCTTCCGGTGCATCTTCTGGTGTTGGATTTTCAATTCCAGTTGACACAGTGAGTTATTTCTCAGACCTTGTATTTCAGTTTGATCAGATATGTGTATTGTTTAGGTTGTGCAATGTGATTGAGATGCAAGAATTTATTTGTTTCTTTTTCTATTCTTAAGGATAATTCATCCAGTCATTCTTACATATCCAGGTAGGTGGCATTGTTGATCAGTTGGTGAAGTTTGGGAAGGTGACAAGACCTGTTTTGGGGATTAAATTTGCACCGGATCAATCTGTCGAACAGTTGGGAGTAAGTGGTGTGCTTGTCTTAGATGCTCCTGCAAATGGTCCAGCTGGCAAGGCGGTATGCTTACTATTTCTTTCTTCTGCATCGCACTTTCATGTATCCGAAGTCATACTCTTTGATCATTATGTTTCCAATAACAAGTTGATAATTTCATATTTCCATGTACACAGCTAAGCTTTAATATATTACAGGGCCTGCAACCAACGAAGCGTGATTCCTATGGTAGACTTATTTTGGGTGATATAATAACATCTGTCAATGGAAAGAAGGTTACTAGTGGTAGTGACTTGTACAGAATTCTTGATCAATGCAAAGTTGGCGAACAGGTATAGTATTGAACAGTACCTTTATCCTTTTCGATAGATATATATTTCAATAAAAAGAGGGATTATTCTTCAAATCTTTCAGATGTACAAATTTTCGATTATCTTGATTCTTAGGTTACTGTGGAGGTGTTGCGCGGTGATCATAAGGAGAAGATCCCTGTAATTCTTGAGCCAAAGCCGGATGAGTCATAAAATGTCTTTTGGTATGCTGTGTATACTTAAAAACAGTAGATATACAAGGAAATGTCATTATTTATAAACTATTCCACTGGAAATGGTCCTGTTGTACATATACCATCAGCTGTATTTTCTTTGGTACCAATGTTTCACAATGCATTAGCCTCTCTAAAGTAGCTGCAGCCATCTTATATCTTTCTTGTTAATTTATTAGTGAAGTTCCAAACTTAAAAAAACAACTTTTACATTAGTTTTGTTTTGTCAGAGATTGATGAGAGAGATAGGCCTTGCTTTATTTTTTTACTTTCCATATAAGTTCATTAATAAGTTTTCTGTACCTTTGGGGTGTAGAAAGGGGCAAATCATTTCATTTTCCTTTTATTACCCTATTTCTTTCTGAAGGAAATACTAAATATGGAATTGTTAGGTATGTATAGCAGCTCAAACATTAATGCAGAGTAGGTATGAGCACTCTCTAGATCCATTTAGTCACACTTGAAATACCACATTATCTCCCTTATTTTAATAATACAATAGATTTTTGTATTCACAATTAAATGTAACATAGAAATGGTCTTCCATTCTTCTAGAATCTTTCCATTTCAAATTCAACTGCTCTCATGTTATGCCCCATTAGATTGCATGAGTCATAATCATTATCAACATTCCAAGATAGTTAACATTGAACTAAAAACTTTAAAGAAACAGTTAAAGTTCGCAAGGCTTCTAGATTGAGAAGTAGGTATCTTTTTTTTTTTTTTGCCCTTATTGGTCATATAATGCACACACATGTGATAGCTTTGATACAAACACATGTTCTATTCAATTTTTCACCTTTGTTCAATTCAGCAACAATGCTCTTAATAGTAATAGCCATTCACTGTAGCTTAGTAGCTAAGGGACACCCTAATGTTAAGTAGACTTTTCAAAAGAATAGAAGAAAGAAAAAAACGAGAGGAAGACTATTCTGAGGAAGGTGGCTCATAGCTGTGAGTACAGAAAATGGGAAAGGAAATTGGTTGTCCCCAGAAAGCAAAGGATGCCTTAAATGGGCTTTCCAATTTTAGATTATTGTGCATTTGCTAAAGTCTGTGCATGCACTGATGAGGCAGTTGGTCATAAATCCTTTAACTTGCAATCATGTCTTGCTGATTTATATTACTAGAAGACAGAAAAGGAATGCTTAAATGAAGGGGCAAAAACTATTAGAACCTTCTAATAACAACCAGTCAGTTAGGGTTAAGGGCCAAAGGAAAACGTAAAGAAAGCATTTGATGCATTTCCTCCTTTGGTTCCAAATCCAAAATGACATACTAATTAATGTCATAGAAACAATAGAAAAAAATGCAGTAAATAAAATTAAAACCCACCCTTCGCTAAAACCAATGTCATGAGGGTAATAACATCACATGAACATAACCGTAAGAAAGCTCACAAAAATATATTATATCAAGATGTGTGCCACAGCTGTTAAAGGGCAATTTATCCAAACTCTGCCATCTCATAATCATCTCATCATTGCTTCCGTAATAAATAAAAGGCTACACTGCCAAAAGGTTCATTCATAACAATTTCTGATACAATAAAGCTACACTACAAAACCATCTTCTCTCTTTGCCTTCTGCAACAACAAGAAGAACTCCCAACAATGACCATGAAAAAAGGGGAAAGTCCATACAGAAAAGGGTTGTGGACAGTGGAGGAAGACAAGATACTCATGGATTATGTCAAGGTGAATGGAAAAGGACAGTGGAATAAAATAGCCAAGAAGACAGGTCATAACTCATATAACACTGTTCATTTGTTCTGTTTTTTCTTTTTACTTTCATCCTTTTCCATTTTCATATTTCTTAAGAGAAGTGAATGGTCTTTCTTCTTTGTTCCTCGTACAGGTTTGAAGAGGTGTGGGAAGAGCTGTAGGCTAAGGTGGATAAATTACCTTAACCCCAACGTGAAGAAAGGCGATTTTTCCGAGGAAGAAGAAGACCTTATCATTAGACTTCACAAGCTTCTTGGAAACAGGTTTTGTTATTCATATTTGATGCTGGGCTGTAACAAAAATGCATAACAATTTAACATTAATGTTTATGTTCAGGTGGTCTTTGATTGCTAAACGGGTGCCAGGACGAACTGACAATCAAGTGAAGAATTACTGGAATAGTCATTTGAGCAAGAAACTAGGCATCAAAGAGCAAAATCGAAAAAGGGTTGATTCTTGTCAAAGTTCCAAGCAAGTGAAAGAGCCTGATCAGGCAGCCATAGATCCAAGTCCAGGAGATGCAACCAGTGGAACCATGGAAACAGCAGTGAATCAAAGTAGCCAGAAAGCCACTGAGGTCTTAAACGCTGCTCAAGAATCAGGGATCAGTGAGAATTATGCGAACCCTTTCTGGATTCCTGGTGATGATTTGGAGCTAAGTTCACTAAGCATGATGGAGTACCTTGATGAATATTCTTCTTTTGATCTTGCTTGATAGGACTTTTCTTAATTTGGGGGATTAGTTATCATTTATTTCTCAGTAATGACTATATAACTAGCTTTTCTTATCCTATGACAGTTAACCCCTCTATCCAACTTAAAATGCTTTGAAGATTACGATTTGGATTTGCCAAAAAGAACCAATGATTTGGACCCTCTCTACCAAATAGAAATTATCCAAGTCCCAATTAGCTCTACAGAAAACCTTACACTGTTCAATAGTTAGATTCAATAGATTTAGTTTTAGTGGAATCATGGCAAAAAGGCACAATAAATTTTTACTCAAAATCATCCACACACAACCACAACATGCCCAGTTTTCACCATGCATTCAATTAATTCGGTAGCTGCAGTCTACATTTATGGCAAGAGTATCAATAAATAATTGTTCCAATTATTTCCCTCACTTGGTGAAAAAAGGAACAGAACAGTAGACATTATGATATTAAAAATTTTGCATTTGCACCATTAAGGAAGAACATGTCCACATGTCTGTCTTTATTGGCAATTAAAATCCTTCAAGTTCATGAGTGAAACACACCAGTGAAACCCACCCATATTGGTTGATATTAATAATGGAAGAGTGAGATGTTGAAGTATCAATCTCACTCAGTAATTATCTCTCATAGACATTTAAAGTTTAAATAGTAAAGTCATCTTTGATTCATTAACAATGTCCTGCCATTTTCATGTCACAACTTCTTTTTTTTGTCTCTTGACACTTGGATCAAGCTGAATCATGTAACTTCTTTCTACTCTTTCGCAAGGTCTTGTAAAACTGTGAAAATTGACCAAACCCTTTTCTTTTCCAATGGGAAATTTAATCCATTCCTTCATATACCTGTTTATAAGATTATATGGCATGATCCAATCATGGATTTGTTCTATATTTTATGTGCTATTGCATTAATCAAGCCACATATCCTTGGAGCTAGCTAGAAATACGCTAAAGAAGTTTGGCTGACATTATTCAAAATAGTTGGAAGGACCCCAGTTCTTGGAAAATGTCTCTTGTCTACAAAACTCAGTTCATATTATAATGTGAGAAAATGAAGGATCAGAGCCTCATCTTTGCAGGGATGACCTTTAAGCATGTCCCTAGTAGAGCTTCCAATGTAGTATCGTGGCGACATCTTTTACCTAACAAAGGAAAAAGAAAAGAAAAGAAAAATGCAGCCGTGAATAAAGTCATTTGAAGTATGTTTAAGCTTCTTGGTAAAAAGGAAATATAATGAGAATTTATAGATCAAAGGAGCCGCTGGTGATCTCCATCATATATTTATTGTAATTTATAGCTCATCGGTACTAAGGCACTAGCATACAGAGTACATTGTAGTAAAAACTAAGACTAGTAGTTAAGGAACAAGGATGGTGTCACTGGTGATGGTTGGTGTTCATACGGAGAGAGGCGCAGAAAGGGCAAACTGAAGACTCCAAAGCTCGAAAGTTCCTTTAATGAAATCGTAGTAACCACCCTTCAGTGCCAGAGTTTTGTTCACCAAGCCAGTTCTCACAAATGGATAACTTAGCAGGTTTCCAAGGGATACATTCACTGCTTCCTGAAATCATGATGCACCATTTTTGGTTAGAAAACTTGTGGATCATCCCCTATAAACTTACATGCACGACTCAAATTCAAGTGGAAGGAACTGCCATGTTATTATTATTACTAAAAAGGGTTTTGTTTCATAATCTCTTCTGATTGCAATTAACTTTGACATGGTTTTCTTCTACTAGGTGCTGTGACCTCCTGGAGTTTTAACAGGCAATATGCAGTCAACAATCATTCCAAAGGGAAAGTGTAAAAGGTAAGAGGTAACACAGCAAAGAAGTTGAGAAAGGTGTCAACCTTCTCACAGCATGTACATTGAACTCCCAGTGGCTCCCCACGATTTTCTGCTAGCACCTTGGTCTTAGCAGGCATTCCAATCTTGACCCAATCTTCTATGAAATCTCTGCCAATATCAATCAGATTGGAGTAAATTTTAGTCAGTAAAATCCATCATTTTTATATAATATATATATATATATATATGAGATTCTCCCTATAAGACATGTATAGTAAAAGCATTTTGTAAACGATAAAGGCCTTACGTAGAGGTGGTTCCATCATAAGGGAAAGACATGAGCCCCTTGATCCCACCGCAGGCGCTGTGCCCAATTACCACGATTTCTTGCACCTGCAAAAGAAAGAACACTCCCACTTACATGAGTTTCCAAGAATAACCTGTTCAATTCTGCTTGGCTTTCAAATGTCTTCCCTTGCAAAAATTAACAGAATTATAGCAGCTTCAATTAAATAGTTTCACCTTGAGATGCAAAACTGCATACTCGACAGCAGCTCCAATTCCAGAGTATCTAGTCTGTCATAGCATAGACAAAGAGTTTAGAGCCTGGTCCTCATTAATACATCTGAGAATTGAGAAACAGATACAAATCAATAGTTGAGTAAATTTGGGTTCAAGGGGTACTACCTGATCATATGGTGGCACCATATTGGCAACATTACGGACGACAAAAGCTTCCCCTGGTTGCATGTCCAGCACATGGGATGGGCACACTCGGGAGTCTGAGCAGGCAACAACCATATACTGCAGCCATTTATTCGAACAATTAGTACTAGAAAGTAGGAACCTCAAATGAAGCATTCGTCTATTTTTGTTTCAGCACATGCAGATGCTCATTGGACTTTTAGTTACACAACTTGGATACCAAATTGTATCCAAGACTTCCAGATTAAGAAAATCTCAAGTTGACATTGTTAGTGAACATATACCTTTGGGCTTTGACCCTTGGCAAGCTCAGCATACAAAGCAGGATTCTTTCTGCAAAAAGGAAGTGGTCTCCTATTAATAAATGCAGGACTATGAAAGGATTAATAAAGTAGAAGACAAAATTGATGAAGGAAAATGGATGACTAACTCGTATTTTTCTCTCTTGAAGTAGATGAATCCTTCTTTCAACCTCTCAACAGAGGCATCTGATGGTTTGCCATCGGATGATGCTGTCTTCAACTCAGCTGTTATTTGGTTTACCTTGGCCGCTGCTGAAGCTTTCAATTCTCCCTTCTCACTACAATCAAATAATAAAAACAATGCTGTAGTTTCATTCAAAAGTTATTTGTACTTAATATATAAAGATGTTAAGTAAGAATGGGCCTTCTGGTGGGACAAGGACACTTGCGGTGGACCAAGAATGCTAGGATTAATCATGGAGGGTCTTGATAGGCTCAGAGATCATAAGTACAATGTACTAGTAATGTAAAAGAAATACAAAGGAAAGGTCGAAAACAGGAAATTTAAGCAACACGAGACAGTTTGTTAATTAAAGATGAGTTAAAAGAGTGAGGACAGATCAGACAGTCAGACAGACAACATTGTATTTACCTCATCAGTTTCTTTAGAGCTTCAATGGCCTCCTCGTACGACTTGCTCCCCATCTCTTCGTTCTGCGAATTTCCAAACCCCAATAAAACTCAAGACAAATTAAATGATTCATGGTAATGTAATGCCAACATAAAATCTTCTGCTTCTTTAACATCTACTTACATGTTACAGGTATCTAGGTAAAGTTCTTCGAAGGGTAAAGGAAACAGTTAAGAAAATGTCTGTCCAAAGGACTGGTTTGACAGAAAGCAAAATGAAAGGAGAGAAATATATATGATGAGGAGTTGCAAGGAACTGAAAGAGTGGAAGAATATATTGGTGTGTCTGGGGACTTCTTCAGAGAATCTTTGTTTGTATACAGAAATATCTTCAGAGATTCGGCTACTTCAGTTTCATATGCTCATATTTAATTATACTGATATATTTATATAAAAAAGAAGGATATGATTTGGTTGTTTTGAGTTAATCAGTGCCGCACAAGTGTCAGTAGTCCAGGCTGTAAGGTGCTTATGTGGGCATTAGCACCATTGGAAGAGTGCCATGTGGTGGCCGAATCAGGAAATGAAACGTGATTTGGAAAGAGTTAATAGTCGGTTCACGGTTGTGAATCAGGGCAGAAAGGTGTAGGAAAGGCAATCAAGAGTAGTGAAACTTTTGGTTGTGGAAGTAGGGCAATCCACGTCTTCAAGCCAATGTATAATAAAGAAAATGAAAAAACCTTAGATTTCCAAGTGGGAACTCTAAGGCAACGCCACATTGACATCATAAAATAATCACACTAACACTCTCTTTTGATTAGGAAAAAGAAGATCCCAACTCAACGTTTTAAGAAAACACGTATCGATGGTTGAACTAAATGTTCGGACACGTTTTATTCTACAGAACAACGAAAGGGATTTGTTCATGCAGAATTATAAGATGAAAAAAACTTGTATGAAAAGAGAGAGAGCATGTATGTTTACCCAGTTAGAAGGGACAAGCAAAGGAGCAGGGGCAGCAAAAACAGGCTGGTTCCTGATGAGGGTAGGAGGAGAAACAGAAGAGTTAAGCCTGGCGAAAGTTGGGGGCCGCAATGTGTCTCTCCTGAGAGCTGACGAGGTGGAGGTGAGGCACCAGCCGTTGATCGAAGCCGTCGACATTGCACAAGGGATCATAGAATTTACTAGATTTATACCATCTTTTATTACGATCTTCCCCGGATAATGAAAGCGAAAGCTTGGTGAATGAGAGCTTCTACCCTTGTAGATTAGGTTTGGACGTTGGAGATAAATTTTCCCTCTTCTCCCCCATGATCCATGACTTGCCTTTTTCAAATTTCGTTCATCATCTTAATTAATATTATCATTTGTACTTGCATGTGTGTGGTTAATTTCATGTTGAGACATGCATGCAAGGACCATTCTCCACGTATGTTTGCCACATTTGCTTGGATTCTCGGTGGTTGGTGTAACTGTACAAATATAGCATATGCCACATAGCTTCCCTTCAACTGATCCTACATTAATGCTTCTTTAATTTATCGAAATTATTAATTTCTTTTTTCACAATTGAATCAGAGAAATGAAAACTTAATCTGGGCATCAATTAGTTTCAATACCCAAAAACTATAAAAAACAAAAAAAAAAAAGAAAAAGTAAGCAACCAAGCTCTCCAACCACATATTTTCTTATGTTCATAATAAATACCCGTCATGCATTCGCCTACACTAATTTACCTCTTCACTAGAAAACAACATTGATGAATTAATATTTGTTTCTAGATACCTTCTCCATCTTATGAAGATGCATGCAAAAGATGAAGAGAAAAGAAAAGAGGGACACGTGTCTGGATATGAGAAGAAGATGTTGAAAGAAGACTGGTAAGGTTGGGATAATCCTAGAATGAAAAAATCAATGGTGCAGGAGGGAGGGACATGATGATGGGTGAATATTGGTGATGGGTGTAGTTATGGAGGAGATAAGGCCCTATCTCTAAAACATGGCTCTGGTGATCTGCCTGCTCCTTACAGATTTTTGTTGTGGATGGAATTAACATCCTAGCCATGGCCTTGTCTTGCAAAATGTTTTTCAAGCATTGCAGCAACATTATTATGACCTGCTGTTCCACTTTCCCTGGACCAATGGCGTTTCACTATTCCTTTTCCTGGAAAAGGAGACATTAACCTCAAATTTTGTATCTTATGAGGAAGATGCAGTTTAATTCACTTGCAAAAGTTATCAACTGGTATATAAGGAAAAAAAATGGTCAATTATCTAAAAAAACTTATGAGATATTGACCACTATAATCCGTTATTTAAAAAAAACTTCATAGATTAAAAATGGTGTGAATTTTTAAATATCCAATATCACTCTAATACATAACTGATGTAAGATTCATTACTTTTATCTAAAACCATGACATTCTTCCTTAATTTACCGTTGAAAACTTCTCTTCAATATAGAATTTATAACTTTACTCGTTGAAAACAAATCTCAACAATGTGAAATTCACGTAATTCTATGCTAAATCCGTGACACAGAACATGATGAGAAGGAGACACACAAGTTTATACTACCAAGTTCAGCCCAGAGAGAGTCCACCCGATGCTGGCTTAACCCATCTCCCTCTGTGATACCTACAATTGGTCCAACCCATGCAACATTTGCATGCAAGCGAATGATGCAAACAAACCCTTCGATTTTCCCAAATCTTGAGATTCACTGACCAAAAAGCACTCGAACTGCAACATCCATCTTTCCTAGTTGAAGACTGTAAGTGTGACATTCTTAACTGAGAGAAACAGGGAGGATCCTTCTATCATTCAAACTTAGATGATGTTGTCATATATTTGGACTACCGTTGGTGTTTGTAATAGTGTCAACATTTTTAGCAACGAAGAAGGTTATGGCAACATTTTCCGTTGTCATCTTTTTCAACATGTCTGAACCCAAGTGAGGGAGATTAATGTGGTGCAACTTGAAAATATGTTTAGCTCCTGTCATGTACCTAATGATGTCGTCATGTTATTGCCATTCCCTCGGGGCCTTACACAACTGCGACAGAGAGGACAAAATGCTCTTCCACTCCAAGTTGCTTCTCTTTCGTAGGTAAACTATAATTTACTCCTCCATGAAAATAAAGAAAAGGATCCCTGAGTTCTCCACGGTGGAATACTACTATATAGGTTTAAACATGCTTTATTACCAGAGTCAAAATTCCCCCCCATGCATGTCTGTCAGTAAATGTCATGTCAATATTAAATATTATCAATCTAATCAAAATAATGTCAATATAAAATATTATCAAGTTAATGAATATCACATCATTATGAAAAATTATCACATCATTTCAATTAATGTCATATTAATTTTATTAAGATATCACATCAATATACTTAACAATATTAAAATTAAAACTAACAAATTATAAAAATATAAAAACTCAATTTATGCAAATTATTATATAAAAATTAAATTCATATTTTTTTATAAAATACAAGATCTAATTACATAATTTAACTTTCAAGTGAGTGCTAAGAGTAGCAGTTAAGCATTCTATTCACATATATAGACACCACTTAAAAGTCTACTACAAATTAAACATGCAGCCGGAAGAATTACATTGGATCCATACTCATTGTTTATTGCAGGCTAAATACTAGGTATATGCACGAAGGAATTGAAATATGCTGATATGGAGTCTCAAGGAACAAAATTTACATCGTGGATAGCAGCCAGCTTTGCAAAGCTACTTGGGGGCTAGTCTGATCGGACACACAGAGAATGCAATGCAACGAGCTGCTTTTGCCAGCATGATTCGCTCATTCTCTGTCAAGGGCCTCTCTATCACCTTTATAACATTGGCATCCTAAGACATCAAAAATATAACATTATTCACCAAGGATGTATCTATATATGATAATTAAATTTATATCCCTAACAACTTTGGCCTTTTTCATCAGCTCTCAACTCTGTAAATCCATAATTTGGTTCTCTTTTTCCCCAATATAGTTTACTAGAAGGTGTTCCCAGGGACTAACCTTCTTTTGTGGTTGAATTATGGGCCTCACACTAGCAGTATCACCAATCATGATCACATTGTTAATGTTCCCCCTCTCATCCCTTTCTGTTGGTGAAGACGTTGAATGCCGCCAGTGCCCATTGATAATATACTTGTAGTAATATCTGAAGGCAATACAAGCGACAATTTGCATTTAATGTAACAATAACATAGTAACCAATTGCATGATGTCTGGCAGTGTTATTCTTTTTAACCAGGCCTACTTAGATTCGCAATGGAAAACAACAAATGCTGTAGATGATCAACCAGAAAGCCCCAATAAATAACACTCAATTGTGGTTTTGTGGGGATAATTTCAAAACTAAGGAGCAATTCAAAAAAGAGTTATAGAACATAGACCACTTACTTTCCGTGTGGAAGTCTAATTTCAACTTCATGTTTTGCTCGACCTTTGTGGGTTGCCTTAATTGGTTCTTTCCAATTTTCTGTAAAATCTCCAACTAAGCATACATCCTCCCCCTGTAAGACAAAGACAAGCTCGGTTTTGGATAAAGCTTCACAAAGAGCAGTCGTCATCTACCACTCAACTTTAGTAGCACCAATGGCTTAAACCCTGCATGCTTCTGACTACATTATAGAATTAGTCCTACAAGGTACCTAGCAGTTTAGTTGATAAGTCTTTGGTTAAAATACAACTGCAGGAAGGGATTATGCCACTATGCCTATAGGATGTGGGATTCCCTACCCACCAGAAAAGGAAAACCATTTTGCTTGTTTTTCCAGTTGTGTAGCATATAGCCCAATGCAGAAACAAGAAAGACAAGCAGTAACATAACATATTCATGCTTTTAACAAATTACCTCATGGCCATTCCACACAAAGGTCACAGCATGCGTTGCAGGCCCATCATGTCTGCCACCTTCTACCATAGCTATAAGATCCCACGTTGCCCAAGCAATTGCTGGCCTACATTTAGTTCAAATCAATTGTTCTACAAATTCTTGAAAATATAATATACACCAAAGCTCGGCGAAGCACATACATATTTTTCAGTTTCCTAACGTGTTTCAGTGTAATTATTAAAAACAGTAAGAGAGCCATAAAAATTCCATTACTTTCTGATCAAAATAATTTATCTGCCAATTCCAAATACTAATAGAAGCTTCTTTTTTCTTTTTCTATTAAAGTTGCGCTTCCCATCTTGCACAGAAAAGATTGAGAAGCACATTGACTCCATCAAGTAAGAAATCTTGAACCATGGATGATTGTGGAAGTAAGTGTGATATCTTGTGCATTAGCAACAATCGAATTCATTAATATGTATCATATCATGCATATAGAACCCACGTGCAGCCAAGCTTGGTACCGGAAGAATGCCGAAGTAAAGCTGTGAAACAGCACACGAATCTCTAAACTAATGAATTAAAACAAAGAACAAACAAGTCACAACAGAGCTCATCGATATACCAAGCATTAAGCCACATAAACAATGAAGTGAATACCTGTCTGGCCTGCATGTATGCAATCCAGTGACAAAATTATGAGCTGAATGAAGTGAAGTATCAGTCATCCAGTGCAGGTATGCAATTACACAAGCTGGAGATCGATCAAAACCAGTAGTACAAGTAACAAAGACACGGTGGTTCTTTTTCAACAAGCGTAATAAGAGCCCAACAGAGAATGGCAATTTCTTCCTCATATCAAAGGAGTCTCCATCCCTGAAGAAGTAAATAGAGGCAAATTAATCAGCCCTATCCAGCTAGCATGTCTTAAAAGTTGACAATAATATATGCCAAATCATTGTGAATAGCATCCATTTCCCCTCTTAGCATAGAAAACTCATCATGAAGTAACATCATTCACGAGTTCAAGGAACATGAGTGTATTGAAACCTTCAGTGCTAATGCATCAGGAGATCATATCCAGAAACATGAACAAAATCCTTGCATGGAAAATATCTTTCACAAATATACAAAATACAGAAACATTGATTTTGCTTACTTTATAGGATAATTGATCTTTAGGATATTTAATCTTTGGCATGACTCATTGATCGAATTGGAATTGATTCCCCAATTTTCTGCTTCAATCCCACTCTGAAAATTTAATACAGCCGTAATTCCCTGGTGCAGAATTCCAAGTTAACAATGGGAGATATCGGATGGGAAACAACAGACTTGATGTCAATTTACTGAAAAGACCATCACCAAGAAGAAAAGGGAAACAAATACACAAAAATTGATGCAATGGAGATAGCCTTTTCTCAAGACATCATCTAATATGAAACAGAAAGAGAAACACAGATCAGACAGGAAAATGCAATGGCATAAATTTTGAGCCTAGATTCATCTGTCAAAGAAAATGCAGAAGAGGCAAATTTATTTGCCCCATGAGTCACAATGTTTGAGACTTATTATTGTTTGGTTCTGACAATTATAAAACAAGTGAAGAAATAATGGGCCATGCAAATCTTTTTCTTTATAAAAATCCTTTAGAAGCCCTGTAAGAAAATCCAGTTTCAATGACAACAATGATGCGATCAACCAAAGATTTGGATTGCATAACTGATAGACATCACATTTATCCCCTAGAAATCAGTCTTTAAATTAAAAGCATCATAGTTGCAGAAATTTGTAAGATCGAAGATATAATTTCACATATTCAAAAGCAAATGATTCTGCAGAAATAACAGGTCTGTTTGTGCTCACCGCATCAGACAGAGCTTCTACATCAGCATCTGATTGTATACATGACCCGACATATATCTGCTCTGTAATCTAACAAACAAACAGAAGTGGTTCAAGCAGTTAAAAAAAAAAAAAGCAAATAGGGGGAGAGGGTGAGAGAGAGAGAAGAGCAGGGTGCAGTTAGATGGTGGAAGAAACACTACAAGTCAGTGCCTTAGAAAAGCTATCTAACATTAGAGAGATGTACACTGCACCTTACTGTAACGCATGCCAAGCAAGTGGTTATAGTAAAGCTCGTCTTTGGAACGATTGAGGGCCTTAATATATTCCTCCAGTGGGAAGCTTCCATGAGCCCATTCTCCATCTCCAGGCTCTTCCTCAGAAAAAATACAAACAAGTTGGCTAATGGGAGAAGCAAGAATGTTTTTCTGCAATTTTGAATGTATGTGTCCATTTTGATCATTCAAAAACTTCAATCCCTGCAATGCTAGAAACTTCGAGGAAAATATTACAAAACCAGAATTTCCACCACCCTCAGTAGAAGTTTGTAAATTTGACGCCAATATAGCTTTATTCCAAGTGGCAACAGGCATACGACCTCTATTAAACAAAATGTCAAGATCACTCGAGAGATGCAGTTCATGAATTGGAAACGGAGAGAAGGGTCTCTCAAGAATCAGGCTAAAAGATCCTGTCTTCTCTGTCAGCATCTCCCTGAGAGAAAGCAAAAACTGAAGGTAAAGTAATATAGATGAACAGAGCAGATTGCACAGATGAATGATAAATAACTTTTGACCTTTAATATTTATCAAAGCTAGCTTAGACAAGAGATATATGGCCAGTTGCAATCAACAAAAGATAAAATAAAAAGCCTAGAAACCATAGTTAGCAGAAATTAGTACTTCAGTCCCCTCCCCCCCCCCCCCCCTCCAGCTACGTTTGCCTCGAATATGAAACTAGTTGGACATGCAATAGCTATCTCAAGTCCTCAGTAACATAATTTAAAGTCCGTAGCAAGATTTTTCTGAGCCAAACACCAACAGTTAAAGGGTATTAGAACTTGAAAGTTTTAAAACGTAGTTCAACTTGAAATCAACAAAGCTATGAGCGAATAGAACACTACATCATGCTTTAAACAAATTAGTCATCTGATCTTTATTCAGCTTTGTTAACCAAAGTTCATAGTTGTAATTTACTAACACTAAAGAGATGATTTCAGTGGTTTCACTGCGATTTCCTAAAAATAATACTCTGCATTTGTATAATTGGCAGAAAACATGTTAGCTTTCAAATAAAGTTTTGCATATTTAGTTGTTAACAAAAGCTTAACAACTGATAACTAAGCTTTAAAAAAAAACCATAAAAAGGTTGCAAAAAAAATTAAAATACACTAGCAAATAGAAAATTTCTTACTGAGCATCGCCGAAGTTCTTTATCTCAATAAATCTTCCACCAGACGAATCGCTCGTCTTCTTTAACGTGTCTCCTACCATAATTATTCTTGATTTCTCCGCATTACTCTGCAAAAACAATTTATCATATAAAAAATTAAACTTAAATAACTGATTGTTCATTAAGAAAATCGACGCTAAATTAACCGATAATTGCATTACTCCTCGTTTGAGAGCATGAACAAAGATTTTGCCATCGACGGATAAGCCGAAACGAATGCCGAGTGGTTTCTGTAGAGTAACCATATACTCGTTCAAGTTCATCTTCAACGACGAGTTTTCACTCGACATTGCTAAAACCTTGAGCTGCTTTTTGTTCGACCTCGTCGCTTTAACCGAAACTCCATTGATGAAGCTCGAATCTCTGCTGCGAAGATCGAGAGCTGCTCTGCAACTGAAGAGTTGCATCGGAAACGACATCGTTCCGGAGAAGGAAAAACGAAATGGTGATTGAAGAGATGGAGGAGGAAAAGAAAGAAAATCCAGAGAGATCGGGTAAGAAACCCGTGGTCCACGTGGCGGAATATGGGGCCCGGTTGCATGAGGGTCTTCTAACTTTTATACGTTAAAGCTGCCACGTGGGAAAGATTTTTCCTTTCATGCGATAAGAAAATCTGTTGGATTTTGGAGGTCGTTTGGAGAAGGACGTATATCCAATCATTGACTGACACGTCTGCTAAGTAAGTACTTTGTACAGTGACGGTTATTTGAGAACATTTTTCCCTCAAATAATTGAAGGCAACTTGAAGAAATTGATGCGTGGGAAATGAAATATCAAACATTTTATGCATGAGTTTACATGATATTTTTATTGGAATTAAATATGATAATTTGTCGTGGAAATTAATGCTTTGAAATATTAACTATATATAAAAACAAATAAGTAAACATGAAAAATACTAATATGTATAACCTGCTCCCTCCAATGGTTGGCATAATTCGAACTTACGAATTTTTAATTTCATTACATGTCAAATTAAAGAAGATTATAGATGACATAATATTTAAAATAATTTAAATTATTTAAATAAATTTATTTTTTTATATTTAATTAAATTTTTATATATTTATTTTAAATAAAATAAATTTTTATAATTAATAATTATCGAACTGTTGTTAATCACAATAGTAAAATGAAAATGTTTTTATTATTTGATAATTGTAGCGCACAATTGGCAAAAGCATGATCCATGCATTTCGGATCAAAAGCAATCGTCCGGTACATTAAATAAATGTGCAATAATTAGATGGTGGGGGGTGTTTCCAAGAAGCCTCAGCATTAAATATCTTCACCATTGTCAATGCCAGATTTTGGTCCCAAAACCAAAAGGCTTATGCTCCAAAGATAAAAGCCACAGCCCATGGGGCTTCTATTTCCTATTAAAGAAAAAAAAAATGTCAAAAGTTCCAAACAAAGAAAAACAAAAGGGGGATGGGTGGAGGAATTGGTGTGAAAATTGGCAGCTCGGATTTTGTTAGATTACAATAATATAAATAAATTAACAAGGGTCAAGATTAGTGATATATTAATTTATTATAATTTATAAAATCACTTTACAGTCCGGCAGCCAGAAATAGGATTAGTTCATAAAATAATAGTGCCTGATTTTCCTGAGGAATCCAGCTAGGCACCGGCCTAAAAGGAAAGTTACCCAAAGGATTTGACAATGAATAGCCATGAATAAACTTCAAAAATTAAAATTAAAAAAAGGTATGATTCTGCTCTTGAATTTCTTCACTTTCCCACTTATCTGAAGAGATAAAAAAGGAAGGGATAGAAAAGAATGACTACTTTTTCTTTTCACATTTTCCTATGTCAGTGCAACGTGGAGCGGAAATTTTTTCTAAAGACAATGACAAGAAGTTATGATGGCAGTTGGACTCATTCGGTGATCGGGAAAGGCTATGAGGAAAAGGCTGCGACCTTACTGGACACAGGACCACCCCATTTTCAGCTCATATCTCCTTTTAAGAGCCCACTTCATGGTAATTACTAATTAGTGCTCTACCTTCGAATTTGGAAGCTGGGAAGCTCAACCAAAATTCAGGACCTTCACTCACTTTGCCTTCGTAGCATTTATGGCATTATAATCAGATCCTAAAAGTCTTTACAAGTAAATTGTACTAACTTCATGTCCTTGCTTCATCCTTACCACTTCAACGACAATGAACCGTTTACTTATTCAACTATTAATTGGTTTAAATATAGCTTTCTAAATATCTTATACCAAATTCTATACTACTATGTTTCACCTACTAAGAATTAGAACATGACATTTAAGTTTGACCTTGATGTTGATTTTGGGGGTTCACTCATTAATTCTCTGTTTTTGTTTTTGATGAAAGAGGTCATACAAAATGATTGAAGTTGTCAAACTTGAAATGAAATTGTGAACAAACTAGTTAAAAAAGATAATTATATAAGTTTATGGATCTTGAAATAAAAATTAAAAATTAAAAATGGATGGCGGCTACCTCCGCCTAAAAATAACGACAATTTTATTATTTTTCTCACACTCCAAAAGCCAGAGCCTGGACCACAAGGGCTTTTAATTTCTAGAATTTCTAAGTGATGTAATCTATCAATTTCCACCCCCAAAGTTGTTAGGATAATGAGATTTTTATTAATTTCTCTAGTCTCAAGTACCAGCTTCTAGATGACAACTTGAATCTTTAATAAAGTAAAGCCATCTTTGAATATTTTCAGTTCACATCCAATTATCCAAAACCCATATGTTAATATACAAGTGGAATCACACAATGAAAAGTCACATATATAGTTTGTACTTGTTGTAAGTATGTAGCATTAAATTACACTAACAAATTAACTTATTTTTAATGAAAATTACCAGGCATTCAAAAAGAAGTTGTTGCCACCCCAAACTTTGTATCAACCATTCATACTTTCTTTTTTTTTGCAAGCATAGGCTAAAACAATGGAACAATAAAATCAACTAAAACTATATACTTATTATATATTATAAAAAAAAAACCCATTAATCTCCTAATTGCATGCGTCATACACTCACATACATTTTCAATCATAATTATTAATAATAATAATAATAAAATTCAAGATCTGCTCCATACGGATCTTATTATTAATAATAAAAATAATGATAAAATCATTCAATTTTTTAGCTTGGGCCGAAAGAAGAACGAGAACAAACAAAAAAAACTAAATAATTAATTTCTTCACTATTTACACTCTAATACTATCAAATTTTTTTCCTTTTTACAGATACATTTTCCAATACGAATTGTCGATTTTGAGAATTTAACTCTAGACTTACAGGTGTTCTGATTATTTTTCTCTTTTTTAAAAAAAAAAAAAAATCAGTTTTTTTTCTTAGAAAGGAGGAAAGGTTCTACCTAAACCATGAACATTAGCAAAAATGCCAACCAGGTCCTGCCTGTACGGCAAATACGACCGCCGTTTATCTCCTTCCTTCGACGCCTTATTTCTGACGTAAAAAGCTTCATGCGCCGACAGTTTTTCGACTCTCTTTGTCTTCTTCGCCTGAACTTCACCTTGGGCTTTCTTCTTCGTCGTCGCTGTTTTCTCACTTAACTTCTCTTCATGCTTTTTCCCCGTCGAATTCTTCTCAAAATTCAAAAACGAGGGCAAGGACAAGGACGAAGACGAAGACGAGACTTTGCCGTCGCTGTTGCTTCTCTTAAGCAAATCCTTTAATCGCCACCGTTTCGAACACGATCCCGTGGACCTACTCTTCTTACACCTGTTCGGCGACGATTCCGCTGATTGCTTCGGTGTCCAAACACAGTACGTTCCTGTTGGCACTCCTTCGAGCTCATCCGCCTCCGACGACGATGACGAAGAAGGAAGATCTCCGTCGCCGATGAACAGATCCCTCAACGGAATCCGAATAGCCTCTTCCGCGTCGTCATCGTCACCACCTTTCTCCTCCTCGCCGTTCAACAAGAGATCGCGATTGAAGATTGGAAACGATGAGGTTTGATCAGTATTCTCCCAGAGATTAAAGAACTCGAATTCTTCATCGTCCAAAACATCGTCGCTTTTGAAGTCTCGGGTAACTTTAGCAGCGATATCAACCAGTTTCTTGTCGTCGGAGTAGCAGTTAAAGCTAGGACAAAACGATAACTCCGAGGTGTCGTTCTGCATTTGAATCGTCGGTAAAAAGAAAGAGAGGTAAGCAGAAGGGATTTCAATTTATTTGAAGTGTTCTTGAGAAGCGTGTGAATCTATTTATAGTCGAGAAACAAAGCAAATTAAAAAAAAAAAAAAAGGTTAAAATAAGTGGTAAACAATCTTGAAACTTGGCCTTTTTTATTGTTTTACCACGTGTGATGAGGTGGGCTCACACGTGTGAGATATTTGTGTTTGGTAGATGGTGTTTATGTCATGTTTGGTGTTAAGACTTGAGTTTAGATGGCAAGACTCACACCAAAATTAATATCTATGTTGGGCTTCAAATATAAAACGATGCTCTCACCATCTAATTTTGTGTTTGTTTGTTTAGTTGTAATTTAAATAATAATTAAAAATTTTAAAATTAAACTGAATAAACTCAAATTCGAACTCTAAATGTTAAACTTTTTTTTTACGTGGATTACTAATTAGAAACTCTTCTGATTTTAGCATTTATAAACTTTTAGCTCTTAAGGAATAATAATTTTTTTTCTTTTTCCTTAGAAAAAAAGGTACAAAACAACATTTAATGGAAAGAATTCCAAATTAAGAGAAGATCCGTGTTATGCTTACGGATTAATAATTGATTAGATGCTTCCATTTATGGGTGTAATTGCATAAATAAAAAGCTTAAGAGACAAATCTCTTAATTTTAGAAAATACTTTCATGTGTTTAAATTGATAACGTCATCATTCCTTGGTTACAATAATCTTTATTTAATTAAATATATATTTTATGATACATTAATTAAATAATAAAATTTATTTAATACAAAATAAAAATATAAAAAATTATTTGAAATTTTCTAATTTGGAGACTTAAGCTTATAAGATAAATATACATATATTAATCAAGTCGTAGTACTTTATTTTATTTTATTTTATTTTATACAATAAGATTGGATACTTAAAATAAGGTTTTTGCATTGGCTAATGAATATGAAAAGGTTTCATAATGGGGAGGATTCAAATCCCAGCTTTTCAGATCATAATAGTTTAAAATATAGCCTAATTCTCATTTGCCAGCCATGAACATTCTTTGAAAAAGGCAACCAAACAGACATGAAATAAGGTATTTGTCTGTTCTAGAAAATTAAAATTAAAATAAAAAGAAATAAATACAAAACCATAGACTTTCTAGAAGGCAGATCATGGACCAAAGGAAACAGCAAAGGGATGACGTTGATTGAGAAATCTGAGGGGGAAAAAACCCTTGTTTAATAAGCAAAGACAAGTTGGAAGTATTTATTTGAAACTTAGGTTAAGATGAATGTTACATTAAAAAGTATAATTATGCTAAAGATTGTTAAGAGTGATTAATAAAAGAGTGGGGAACCACTTTCTATTTTATTTACATATTAATGCACACCTAATTGCTGACCTACATGAACCATTAATTTACGCCGTGGTTCACTATGTTTTCTATGTGAAGATCATGCGAATAAAGCTTTGTTAGTCTTATTGTTTATTCTCACAAACATCTCAGAAAATAACAAAATGAGATCTCATTGAATTTAAGGTTATTTACTTGTTATAATCAATATGTAAAGACATAATATTTAAAAAAAATCTTGAATTATTTAAAAATATTTAAATAAATTTTATTTTTTTATTATATTTAATTAAAATTTTACATTTTTATTTTAAATCAAATTAGATATTTATGACCAATTATTGATTAATTATCATTAATCAATACATCACTTATCATTTTTTATATCATATGTTATTTTGATATGTCATAATCAATAGTGAACAAAATATTTTATATGGTTATATGATAATTTTTTATGTTTTATACCAACATAACTTGAATAATAAATAAATATAAAAATAATAAATAATATTTTAATTAAATAAATATAATTACTATCAGAAATCCAAGAATCCCAAACGTAGGGGTCTGTTATTCAATGACAGAAAGAAGGCGGAAACAGAATTAGGAATTGCATTCAATAAGCTGCTGCGTTAGCCTTCCAGTGGCTCAGAATTCTAATGATGTTACAGATTAACGGCCCCACCTGCCTAAGCCTATTGAATATTAGGATGTGTTGTTCTAGCCGCAGTGACTTAGATTTGACCTTGCTTCTCAAGAATATGGAAGGATTATGGCAACTACCCTTAGACCAGAACTAACCGGTTGTGTTGTTAACTGTTAATTTAATTATTAAATTCCAGGAAAGCTTTCCCTATAACGTTTTTTGCAATATATAGACTCAAGTCAATTGGATAGCTACCACTCGACTAGTATGTTTGGCATGGTTCATGGTTCATGGTTGTGCGTGAAAATTAAGGATTTGTCTCATTTTCGGTGGCTTGATGGGGATAGGTCTTCGTCAAGATGTGAGTTCTGAGAGAAAACTGGGTGCATGCACTAGGAACCCTATCCATGAGAAATCTATCCTGCAGATTATAGTGGTGGGAATGATACTTACTTCCACCAAAGCCTTGACAAGGAACTGTCATATCATTCATGCTGCTCAAGCAATACATCAAAAGAGATGAATGGGGGACAGTTGTGTAGAGTTCTTCCCTTCAATGGAAGGTTAGAGGAGAATGAGAGCTGATGGGCCACCTCTTAGAAGAGGATATGAGATGCTTTCCCATAGACACTTTGAAACACAAAGCTCTTTCTCTTATCAGTATACATTCATTGATTTGAAGAAGATAATTAACACATGCAAGGGAAGGGGTGGGTTTACTTTATAAATGCATTGCTTGAAAGCTTCTCAGTAAGAAAATGCTCCCCTGTTCCATGTCAGGGAATTTGAGAACACTAACCATGGACTTTCAGCGTCCTCATATGAAATCAACTATGGTTTCACTTGCAATTGATTTTTGGTTGTCAGGAAAGTTGAAGTACGCATCACCTTCATTGCACATTCAAAATTCAGACAAGCTTATGAAAAGAATAAATTACATATCTGTGAGATCAGTAAGTTTGAAGCATAGGCATGGATAAACACGACTTCATAAATCAGATTTACATGCGTAATCTACACGTGGAGTTGAGCAGAAGCAATTCCATGTTCATGCTCTCCTCTAGACCTACCGTAACATATACAGAGAAAAAAGAACCCTACCCATATCAAAGTCAGCCCTGTACCAGTGTCATGAGTTCTTTCGCCTTGGACTTGCCTTTAGATTATCTATTCTGATGCTAATCAAGTCACTAGAAATTCGGGTCTCTGGGCTTTCTGGGCTTTCTGAAAGTCTTTGTGCTGTATCGTGTTCCTGTTCCAAGCCTTCTGACCGTAGTATTTGTATTCTATCATGCTCCATTGGTCGAAACCGAATCTGAAAAGCCCTATAGGAAAATAGAGGTAGTAGTGTGGAAATAACAACAAGAAGGGTGGTGATCCAATATAGAACGCTTGGAGCACAAGCTTCCACAAGAACCTTGTATGCTGTTGTAGATAATGTAGGCGGGAGTGAACCATAAACCATCAAGAATATATACCATAAGGCAATGCTTCCCCAGATGAACAGGTGCTGGATCCATGTGAAGTAATTGATCGAAAGTGCCATTTGGCAATTTACTGCCCACACTACACAAGTATACATTGTCACCCCAAGAACTGCGTAATCAGCAACTTGACCATCTCTTCGGAATGCCTGACCAGTTATCAAGTTGGTGGTTAAGAAGAATATGATTATGGAACTAAGAACTCCATTAAACATCCAGCCAAGTATGCGGAGCCAGTTGAAGAGGATGTCCTGCACACCCTCTTGGTATAATAAAGGATGCTGCAAAGAAAAAGAATGTTATCCTAAGTTTGTGTACACAGGAGGTAGCCATTGAGAACACTGATAAACAAGTTGCTACTTTGGAGTGAAGTTGCAACTATAACATCCCATTTAATACAAATAGTTAAGATTTAAGAATTGCATTCATTTGACATGCCAAGTGTTCTTGCAAGTGTACCAAATTTATCTGAGACCCGGAGCAATTTTGAGTCAACAGATTAGCAGCATAGTTTTATATTTCTCATGCATAAAAGCATATTTCAGAAACAAAATTGGGGTTTAAATGTTGACAACAACAATGGCCATAATGATGAGGAAAACTAACAACATTTTGCAACTTCATAACTCGGTACACAAGAGAAGTGAAATTTTAACAGGACTGGCAATAAGCTTAAGCAGGAGGAATGACAAGAGGTGGGAGGACCCTTTCCTTCCACAATATAACTCCTTCACGGTATCAGTTCCTTAACAGGTAAAAGGTTTGATGGTTAAAACCCAGTTAGGGTTGCCTCTCACTGAATGTCCCATCTCGCTCTTTTTTAAGCGCCCAAATTCCTTTCTTATTGTTGATATGTATCAAATCTTCAAGGTATAAAGAATTAACATAAAGAATTGTTTACCTTGAGGCAAAGTCTGGCTGAAACATCCTGATCAAAAACACCAAGAGCGATTACTGGCAGTGAAGTGAAGAAAACATTGTAGCATGACATGTACCAATCGTTATAAGCAGGCTGGCCAGAGAAAGAAGCGTAGGCCTCAAACCAAAACAGTGTAAATCCAAAAGTGATGTTCTTGTAGAAAAAGTAACATATCTGCAGTGACCAGAAAATAGAATCTTGATGTAAGCATGGATGATTCATTTTGTTAAACATTTGCCTAATCTGTCCCCCAAAAATTGGAAGAGATCACCAAACAATTTGTTTAAGATCTCATTCTCCTTTCAAGGAATGAACACCAATTTGAAGAAGATAATCTAGAGCTAACACAGAAATATAGATTGAGTAAAAGGTAATAAACCACAACAAAAATTATCATTCTCGGATCTTGAGATATCAAAATCATAGGTGTATCTCAGGTTAATTCTGGACAGATAGGAGAAACAGGACAGAACAGTTTTACCATCATTGCTATTCGCCTGTAACACCAATGACCATGCACCAATAATAAACGTTCCAGAAAACGAAATTGACCTATTGAAAAATCACTTGCCATCACAGCCTGCAAATCATAGTAGGTATTAAAAGTAAATCGGAAAGCAGACAATCACAGTTATATAGCTTGAATTTTGAAAAGTAGTTCAACAGACCATGATCTAAAGAAAAAGTAATAGCAAAGCTTTTCAAAAAGCAAAAATATGTTTGCCAAAAAGGAAAAAAAAAGAAGAAACAAAAATATGTGAAGTCCTTATGGAGGAAGCAGAAATTCAATTCTCAAAAGTAACAGTCAAGAGAAATGGTATATGAATGGAGAAATCAAAATCAAATAGAGAGGACAAACACATATATCTGTCTCTCTCCTTCATTCTTAACTACCACCTCTTCTGATGATTGTCAAGAAAATCTTAATCAAGCAGCAAATGGTTGTCAATTGTCACCACCCATCTTAACAAATTTATAAAGTTCGAGTTCATTCTTCCCCTCAAAGAGGTAAAGCATAGAAAGCCACAAATCTTATCAAATCATTCAATTGTTCCTATAAAATGGATGAACTATCAAGCATCAGCCACAAAACAAGGTAACTACAATGGAAGAAGGCAAGAGCCAAGCTGATGCTGATAAGATGATCGGTAGTAAAAATCACTTCATGCCTAGGCACATCAAAAACCAATAATGGACACATCTTGAGAAAGGAGATCATCATATGATTTGGCTTTCAGTATTTGCTTTAGTATGGTCCTATTCACTAACTCTTAACTAATCATCTCAAAACCCTAATCTGTAAAAGATAACAGACAAGTTTGCAAAAGATAATGTTTCTATGAGCACTTTCAAACCCTAATTGGAAAGGTCATAACTAAAGCCCACTTTAGCAATGAAATGCAAACAAATAAAACCAAAATAACTAAGGCCATGTTTTTTAAACCTACACCAAAAAAAAGCATGCCCAACTACTTTGGCAATAGTCTTCCATCAGAAGCTGGCAGCAAATATTATTAGAGTATTTTATAAACAAGGGTTCAATGGCCAAGAACTTTTCTTTTTGACAGGCCCTGTTTTGGGCCCTTTCCATATATTTGCAGTCCATTTTCTTCCCCCTTTCTCTAGTTCAGTAACAGTGTGTTCAAAATTTTTTTAGTTGACATGTCCTTTTTGTCATTCTCTTTTTACCAAGTTGATAATATTATTCTAAATAACAAGAAGTTAGTTTTCTTTATTCCATGAAGCTTTTTAATAGTACTTGACTTTAAACAGAAAACCAAATCATAATTGTTTATGCACGTTTATAAACTAAATTCCTATATTAATTAAATGACTTTAGTGCTCTATAATATACTCAATAACTTGATTTGGTCAAAAGTTTTAGTGAAGATGCAATTAAATAGTTGATTTAAAAGTTAAAAGTGTGATTTATGAATCGCGAGAGTTAATTTGTAAATTTAAAGAGCTAACACTATGAAAAATGTAAGTATGTAATGATGTTCTAATAATTTTCCAAATGTGTATGCCAAACTACAATGACCAATTAATTTGTTAACTATTTATAATTATTTATAAGTTGAGTCAAAGTAATACCTTAATGAGTACAATTTGTTAACTATAGTTAAAATGAAAACTTAAAATTGCAATTATCATATATATATTTTTTTGTTTGAAGTATAGTATAAATACAGTTAATTTTGTTAATTGACTTCTAAATTTAATTATTGCCAAAAACCACAAACAAATTTTGATATTTTAATTTTTGTACAATAAATCAACAAAATATATAATTTTATTTATTATTTTGATAAATAATTTCAAAAGTCTATCCCTCAACATTATATTTCAGTGGCAATGCAAGGGGTAATATGTTTGTTTTTTTCTAAAGAAAACATGTCAATATAAGGCAAAGAAGATAGAAAATTCAAAGCTACACATTGTGAATATGTGAGGCATTTTATATTTCAAAAGACATGCAAGAAATCTAATCAGAGACCATTAACAGCTAACACGAACTAAGAGTAGCATCTCACAAGGAAATACGCTCCAACCTAATCCTGAAAACAGAAATGACAAATGTACATATTATAAGAGAAAACTACAGAAATGAAGAACATATTTTTACCTGCATCCCTTCAACGCCACTGATGCCAACTCCAATATCAGCCTCTTGAAGCATGCCAACATCATTTGCCCCATCACCAATTGCTAGTGTTGTTTTACTTGTTACGGATTTGACCTGCCTTGTAACCTGCATATCTTCTAGAATTCTATCAGATTATTTCCATGTCAGTAACAACAGAGCCTAATAATCTTTATAAAACTCCCATAGTGTACTTGATTCCCCTAATCATGATACTTACAAGAGCCTTTTGCTTGGGAGAAGAGCGACAGCATATAACAGTAGCACAATCCATTGCTAGATCCATGAAGCGGTTTACCAGACTCTTGTCCAGAGCAAAAGTCAAGGACTTGCCATCAATAATCAAACCAAACTCAGCTGGAGGTTCTCTAGTTAAAAGTTCTCTAGCTACTTGAGATTTTCCATCACATATTTGCTGTGCTACACTTGCAAGAGAAGCCTAATAATAATAATAGATTCAGACTTCCCACAATAAGGACTGCATTAACATCACTTTAGAATGATGTAGTCTATACCTTTGCAGTGGCCTCCTTATCCCCACGTTTCTCCAAGGCTTCAATTTCAGGTGACTCTAGCGTAATCACAATCTGTTTCATTCCATGTCTTAGTAGACTGCATGCATACCTGTAGAAATATAATATTTATAACATTTATGTTCACTAAAGTATAGATGATAAGTTTGATTCAACTTGTCACAATACCCAATATTGATAGCAGTTCCCTTCTTGTCGCCTGTCAAGACCCATATTCTGATTCTAGCTTTTGCAAGCTTGTCAATACAGTCAGGGACCTACATGCCAGAGAAATATAGTGGTTTATAGAAACCATTGGGTAATTTAAAAAGAAAATAAACTGATTTACATACACAATTGGCCACTTATTTTCTTTGTTAAGATATTATCGATATTACAATATAACATCAATAAGATGGTACATGTTAGAAGTATTGAGATAGGTCAGGATTCAGAAGTTTCACTAGGAATTATTAAAATAATGGTTGCTACACATTATGAACTAATGAAATTACTGACCCCCTTTTGTAGTTTATCTTCAACAGCTGTGGCACCCAGAAGAATTAAATCCCTTTCAATTCTGTCAGCCAACTCATCCACTAAAACATCTTGATCAGCAGTTAAATAAGTTTTGGCTTTCATAAATTCCTCTTCCCATAATCTATACTCATCATCATCATCAAGCTCACGATATGCAATTGCCAAGGTTCGTAATCCCGCCTCAGAATATCTGTCAATGTGCTCCTTGGTCTGCGCCTCAAACGCCCGCCCATGCTTTGCAAGCCTTTCAAATATCACACTGAATGCGTAGTGACAAATGAAAATACACATCAACTGATCTATTTTAGAACTCCATAAAATTCTACCACAATATATCTGAATGAGGATATCTGGTTCTCAGTTCTGACCTGTCCGCACCCTTAGCAAGGAGCAACAACTGGTTCTCTGGGTTCCTTACAATTACAGACATCCTTTTGCGAGCACTACTGAACTCCAACACATGAAGAAGCTTGTATACCCTGAAATGTAGAAACTTATTAATTCACATGCAATGTGGACTGAATTTCACAACAAATGGGGAAAAAAATAAGAGTAGCATCATAAGAACAACAGATTTTGCATATAGTAAGTAAGCAGCTGCTTCCCTTTAAGTACCCAACTTTAGATACTGGAGCCAGCAGCCTTTTAGCTATCTTCTAATAGGATTACATGATGGGAGTGTGTGAAACCAAGAATACAAGAGCCTTGACAGGAGTAATTTTCCCTGTAAACTCTTACCTGATTCCTTTCCTCCACAGAGGCCAAAAAACAGAGAGAAATAAAATCTTTCACTTTTTTCCCTATCTGTACAATAATGGCCACCAACAAGACTTCTACATATAATAAAATATCGCACATAAAAAATATATATACAACACTATACACCTATGTTACAATTATAATGTAGCAGAAAGATTAATAGTGTTATTTTCACCATCAAGCTGCATTTTAAA
Organism: Theobroma cacao; assembly: GCF_053813885.1. NCBI lineage: Eukaryota > Viridiplantae > Streptophyta > Magnoliopsida > Malvales > Malvaceae > Theobroma > Theobroma cacao. The sequence continues at coordinate 710,398 of NC_142642.1, forward strand.
GCACCTATATTCAGAGGAAAAAAGGATGAGCAAAACTGAAAATAATGCAGCTTCACTAGCAAAAGGGATATCTATTGTTTGCACAAAAAGACCAGTGCTTTGAAAAAAAAAAGAAAGGTCTTTTCATTGCTGCCTTGTATAGCAGTTGATTTAAATTTATACAAAAAGTTAGTGAAAGTAACTAATCAAAACCTTTGCTAAAACTGCCAGGGACTAGTGCATGAATACATTAATGAAGCCACAAAACTTGTTTTGTCCTAGATATGATTGATAGAGACCATAAAAGACTAAGAACATGATGTAAAAGGGTCCAAAAAGATTACCTTTCAACACTTTTCCCACTGACGAGATCTAATTCATGCAATTTTATGCTGGTTTGATTCCTTACGAAAAACTGAAAACCAACCTCTTTTGCAGCAATGACAAAGGCTGCTTCATCTGGTGACTCAGCTTCATAAACAATCTCACCAGATTCTATTTTTTCAGGAACAGCTGTATGGCAAGTTGCTAAGACCCGAAAGAACTTCTGAATAACATCTGAATGAGGTTCCTTCACCCATTGCCCATTCATAATGCGTTCATCTCTGAAGTTGAAACCCTTAACAGATGTTCCTGAGTCAACATCATCGATAGGCATTGGTTCAGGCAATCTCTCACCTCTTTTCCGTGCCAGGGCAATTTCTACCTCTGTCATGCCACGACCATAAGCAGTACCAGCTATGGAGCATTTCACAAACTCCATTGAATTACATGTCAAAGTTCCTGTTTTGTCAGAGAGTATAGTAGAGACCTGACCAAGTTCCTCATTCAAATTAGATGTCCGTGCATGTGCTGGCCTATCTGTTTCCTCATCATACATAGCCCGATCTTGGTTAATGAAAATACTTTGTAAAACCTTGACAATCTCAATGGAAACATACAAGGATATTGGTATCAAATATCCATACAACATAAGGCCTGTCAAGAAATGAAAAAATCCAGACAATGATGCTCTTCTGGGGTCATAGAATACAGTTGTTTTATCTGATCGAAGATACCACCTTCTATAATTAGCACCACTAATATCCTTTTTAGTTTCAATTCCAAAAAACAGAGATCCTATAAATGATACCAAAATCAGAGTACTGAAAAGGACATACACTATCTTATCCATCCTCCTCTCAATCTTAGTCCTCTTGGAAGGAGGATCTGTAGCATTCTGCATTACTTTTGTGTCATGTCCAGTGAAAATAACCACACCATAGATATAATCAGTATTTTTCAGTTTAGAATCTCTCAAAAGGATCTGCTGTAGGGCAAGTGGGTACTGTTGACAATCATAGTGCAATGTTCCAACAAAAGAATAAAGATGTTCATTTGGGTCCTCACACTTGATCACCGCTCTAAATTCCTTAAGCATCTCTGCATCATGCAGGGAGGATGTTACCTCTAGGGCATGCTTCAACTTTAAATTAGTCTCTCCATCAAGGTTCATTGTGTCAACATAACAAACACCATCTTCATAGCTAGAAGAAAGTAAGAGTATATCAGCTGGGAAATATTCATCCTTATGCACCTTTACAAGGTCACCAACACGAAGATTCTTCCATTTGCTTTCTCTGAAAGAACAACTTCTTTTATCATAAACTTCAACCTTTCGATTGTTTGCCTCTACATCCTGAAACCATGTAAAAGCAAATTTAGATATCTTACATAAATTCAAAGGGAAATTTGTTAGAAGGAAGAGCACCCTGTGAAGAGGAAGGGGTTTGGACAAGCCAAGCTTGAGCAAGACTGCAGCAAGCAAAACAGTACATCTCAAGAACCAATAAGGACAGAGGGCCAATAAAAACATGAAGAAATTACATTTCACTCTGTGAGCAATCTGAAATGAAAAATTGCATCTAAAATAACTCCAACATGAAGCTAAATAAAGTTCTTTCAGAAACCAGCAATATAAACCATAACCAGTTTCAAGATTATAGCTTAGCGACATCATATAATTAAGAAAAATTAAAGCTGCACCAATCCCTACATAAAAAGAGTTTATTATCTTATTATTCTTTTGCCCAAGCATAAAATGAGTTTGTTCGCTTACAAAGGTTTAGAATTTATACCGATCAACAAAGTCATTATAGGTGTTGAATTAAAGCAGTTAAATCAATCATTGTGCATCTATTTTGGAAAGATGTAAAGAGCAAAGTACAGGACAGCAGTCATCTTCTCACTATTAACGTGAAGATACAAATTAAAATTTATCGTGACAATAAAACAGCATGATTATCATAAATAGTTGCTGCTCTACAGGAACAACATAACTACCAGGACCTTAGTCATAAATTTTGATGGCATGCCATGTGATGCAAAGCTTGCAGATTTACAGGTAAAATTGTGAAATTTCTGACTTAGTTAACAGCATGATTTCTCCTATTCATTAAACTCATGTTTTAGTTTGAAGTTATTCCTATTAAAGTTACTTTCACTCAATACAAGTCCATTTCTTTCTTCTTGTTCTTCTTGTTCTTCTTTTTTTTTTTGCTGAAAATATAAAGAGTCCAATTTCAACCTAAAGTATTTGCATTAGGAAACCAACTAGCAGTACAGAAAGCAAATGGTTAAAACAAAAGAGGAGGGACGAAGGGGGAGTTTGAAGCACAAAGCCAGAAGCAAGCACTGAAAGGAGAAGAAGAAATTCAAGCATCACCTGCAGTCTTCGCCTCCAATCTTCCACACCTTCTTTGGCCATTGTAGCTCCAATCACCACAATCAGGGGTACAAGAAGGCTAGGTGCTGAATATGGTGCCAATGGACTAAACGAAACACAAGCTGCAACAAGAAAGTATATATTTGCAACTCTCCTAAACTGCTCAAACAAAGACTTTGGGATAAAATTAACTGCTGTATACTTGGTAGTGGACACATAATTTCCCCTATAATTAAGACGAATTTGCTCTTGACAATCAGGTTCATTGCAATACACCACTCTTGAGTACCCTTTTTGCCCTATTTGGGCATGTTCATCTGTAGGCGTAGGTCGAAAACACGCCAATGAGTAAAGTTTGCTTAAATGTATACTTCTTTTCCTTACTCTAGTCATCTCCATGGCTTAAAACCAAATGGGGTTTCTCTCCTTGCCAATAAAATCACAAAACCAAACCTCTCAGACTTCCCTCACAATTATCAACCACATTAATCTTCCAACTTAACCACTAGTTGACTACATAGAAAAAAGAAAAGAAAAAGCCAGAACCTTCCTCTTCTTAACCAAAAAATCCCCTTTATATCACAATATCAACAGTAAGCACCCTCCAATCCATTCAAATTCACCAAAACAGAAGCAAAAACCAACCCAGTAACTATAAATTCCTATCTTTGTGCCCACATGAGCTTTGAATGCTTAGATTTCTTAGCCAAAGCAAAACACAGAAAGTGCATGAACTAGCATAAAAAGCTCGACTTTCATAAAAAAAAAATGAAAAGCCCATATGTCTAACCTTAACTCAACAATTTAAGACAACCCAACAAATGAAATTGTCTTAAAAAAAAATCCTCATGCCACCAACAAGTTCTTTTATCAACCGTTTCAGAAAAAAAAAATTCCTTACTTTCAGTTGAAGTTCCAGAGATCTCTTCCTTCTTGTCTGAAAGTTGCAAACTTTAAAAGGAGTGTGAGAAAGACAAGATTAAAAAAAGTGAGGAGCTTTGCATTAGTGAGAGAAACAACGAGTAGTTAGCTTTGCCGCTTTTATAAGCAAGAACTAACTATGACAACTTTAACATAGATGGTACGGCATGGGATCATTGCCTTATACACACACACACACAAACATACACCAAAAAACAAGAAAAAAAAAAAGAAAGAAAACCCAGGTTAAATTACAGTTCAGCCACCTGTTTCTCAGTATCATCTTTGCAATAACATTCCACACAAGCTGTAAACTCCCCCCACGGTGAAGTCAAAGGAAACTGAGATTAGATTTTCCCATCATGAGGTGGCAAAGTGAAATCCTTACACGTGGATGATTGGTTTCAGGAGATGAACAGTCACAAGAGTGGGTGATGAAATTGTTGATGAATGATTCTTTGTACCCTATCACCAATCTGTACTCTGAGTGGACTCAGATTTTCATTTTCATTTTTGCTTTTGGACTTTGAAGAATTAATGCTGGCAGAGAAAGGGTTAAAGGAAGAGACAATAATAATGCACATTTCATGTCTTTTGTCATTCAACTTTGGTGAGAAAGGTTTCGCTATGTTTTCCAAATGGTCCCAAATTTCTTTTTCTATTAAATACTCCAATTTTCTGTCACATACTACAACTATAGGTTAAAATTTAATATACTTAAATTTATTAAACTATAAGTAACCAACAGTACTAATTAAATAATATAATTTTTTCCTGAAATAGAAAACTTGGCTCATGTCCTTAATCCTCATGACACTAGTTGGGAAACCATTAAAAATTATACATTTAGTCTAAGATAACTCACCTGGAATTTGATTGCTTGTGAATATTTTATTAAAGGTTAAATTTTTAAAAAACAAATTTTTTTTGTATTTTAATGTATAAGATTCACTTGAATTTCATTGTTCAAATTCGTGACCTTAATTAAATATATATTTTATTCATCTTTTTTTTCAGTTTTTTTTTTTTTTTTACTTTCGCAGAGATTAAGATAAAGTTTTGGTTTTTTATGTATTTATATTAAACGTTGAAATTTTTTTATAATATAGATTTCTGATATATTTGTAATATAAAAATGTAAATAAAAAATTAATATGAAAACAAAATATTAGACATATAAAAAAGGGGAAAAAAGACTTTATTAAAAAACATCCCAAAAAAATAAAAAAATAAAAAGACGGAAGGAATATATTATGTCAAATAATTTCATTTTTGAAAAATGATTAGCCCTTTTAACTAGAATTGATTAGTGATCATATAAGATTGTGATTACCTTAATCAAAGAACTTTGTAACCACAAAGTAGCATAAATGTCACTTTCAAAACGAATCCCACTTTGTGATTTGTGTAACCCTTTGAGGACAAAGAAAATCATACAAAATTATCATAAATTCTAAATAAATGAATAAAATGCACACGTAACTTTCAATGTCACGTGTTTTTAACGTCCAAATTCTAAACATTATCTTCCATCTTTCCTAATTTTACCATCAATTCAATATATTTAAGCTAAATAACTATTTTAACTGCACAATTTTCTTTTAACTCTCTTAATTTGATATAATGTTGACTCGAAAAGTAAAATATATCATGTGATTATATTATCATGTCAAATTAGTATCTGTTATGATATATCAACATATCACGTTAATATCACGTAACATAAAATAATAAATAATATTCTGTTAATTATGCGCCTCTCTTTATCCAAACTTACTCTAATGATTAAATCGATCTGTAAAATTTCGTGTAAATTTTTAATAAAACACTTAATTTTAAAATTTAAGATAAAATATTTTTACTTTTTAAGTTTTTATCGAAATGACACGAAAATTCATTAGTTTTCAAAATGAACATTTTATATAAAATTTTTTTTTTATTGGACAAGTAACCCAAGCCGTTACTCAATTGTTAGTATTTTTGTTAATTTATTAACGTGATAAAGATAAAAAAATAATTTTATTCTTGATTAATTTTTAAAATTATTATTATATAATTTATTATTTTTTATTAATAAAAAATTTCAAGATGGGGAACACTGGAGCTCCTTTTCGTCAGTGCTCCTTTTTTTAAAAAAATTTAAAATACAATAATAATTTTTAAATTAATAATAAAATATATTTATTTTAATATTTTCTTAATTTTTGTTAATAGTATTTATATTTTTGAAGTAGGGTGTTTATTTTTTAAATTAATGAGGTTATTTAAAATTTTAATTAAAATTTAAAGAATTGAGATATTTTATTTTAAAATTTAAAATTTTAATTTAAAAAAATCTGAGGTTGGGATTTTAAGAAGATAGGAGGGGAAGTAAATTATGAATATAGAAAGAGCAAGAAAAGTTTGATGTGGCGGGCGTAAAGCGTGGAGAGGCAAAGAAAAAGGACGAGGGTGTTGGAAAGCCCCCCATGGACTTAAACCCAGCGTGGTTTTAGGACAGGAGGACTCCTAGTCGTTTCTGGGACAAGACAGGGAACCGTGGGAGGGGACCATGAATTTTTGTACTAGCACTGTACAAGTAAACGATAACATGATTTAACATGCAGGTGCCACGTGCAACTGAAATGATTGGAAATTGTTGTTTTTAGCCTTCCGCAAACAAAACATTTACATCCTTTTGACATGATGCCATGCAATTTGCCAATGCAAGCTCATGACCCATCACCACTCTTTTTGTCCCAAAAGTCTTCTTCTTCCCCCCACCTTTGCCTTGTTTGTTATGTTGGAAAAATTGATTGCTCACTATTTCTCACTTGTTTCTTTCCCCTTTTTCTTTAGCCCAGTCGGTCGAGAATCAGTTCACGTCAATTGTGGTTCGAGAGTCAATCAGATATTATTAATAAGATTCGAATGTATAATTTTTCTTATAAGGAAAAAGCAAAGGGAAAATTACCTTTTTTAACTCACGTACGAAAAGAAAAAGAAAAGTCCAAAGCTTGCAAAAGTCTTCACCTTCCTTGACAAGGTTGTTATTGATGGGGCTTATGGTGGCATGGAGCTTCTTTCTTTTTCATTCATTTTCTAAAGGAAGATGGGTCTATTTTCCTCTTTTCTTTTTTTTTGAATTAACTAAAGGATGATAAGTCAAAAAGAAATTATCGTATGTGATTATAGGACAAAATTTTCAATTTGCTTAATTAAAATAAAAAAATGGATAAAGGTAATATGAAAAAGTTGAGTTCGATTCTTTCTTCTTATTTATTTACAAATTTCATATAAAAAGGTGATTACAAAATAGATAACTTAAGAGTCAATTAATCAGGCATGCATGGGGTGTCCTCACTAATCAAACCATAAAAAAATTCCCAAAAAAAACAAAAAGAAAAAGGCTTAGGGATCTTAGATTTGCCCAAAGGTATATGTGAATTTGAAGTCTCCAAAAACGTTTTCGTAGTTTTGGGCAAAAAACGTGACACACACAAAAAGGAGGTTCTTTTCTTGCAAAGCCATTTATACCTTCCCTACGAAGGGAAGATGCATTCATTGCCTTTTACACCTAATAGTTTAGACACATCAATTTATATACAGATTCATTGCTAAACCAAAAACCCTAACATATTTTGATTCATTTCGGAGAGAAAAATGTTTCATTTAGGGTTGATACCCAATTTATTCGTAACTTATAAAATATATCTAATGAAAGAAAAAAATAAAAGATGAGTTATAGCTATCGAGAGCAAGATGATCCACATGAAAGTTTTTATTAGTGTGAAATTCGTATTATTTTATCCTACTTAATTGTACAATGTTCTCGTTCAATAATCTTTGATGAAACTTGTTATGAGTTCGGATTTTCAACAAAAAATATATGTTTATTAAGTGGTAAAAGATTTACACTTATAAATTTAAAACTCATTTCATCTCTTACTAATTTGAATTTGAGATTCATAAAACAAGTTTTATTTGTTCACTAACAATGTCGTAATCAAAGAAGAAATTCAAAGGTCCTAATCTTATCAAAAACATAATGAAATTATCAAGGGTAGGTGATCCATAACTTTGAGGGGAAATTTGCTTCATTTCCACTACAACAGCTTTCGTGCCCATGTCTGTTTCAATATTTCATGCCGCATTCATGCTTTTTACATCATTATGGTCAACGAAAGGTGGCAAAGTCTCGCAGCCCTACCAAAAATTAGAAAAGAAAAAACTAGAGAAATCCACTACAGACAAGTTCTTTTCACTTACCTATACATGTGTAATATGTGATATGTATGTACATATATATATGGACGTATGCATGCATGTATCTTATATATTTCTTTGATCCCAAGATACGGTGGAAAGAAGTGAAAGCCATGTCTCTACATTTGAAGAAGTTTGCTTAGAATCGTAACCTTACGTAAACCTGGTAATTCATATTTTCGTATCTTAAACGTGTCAGACACGTTTAGATACGAAACACGTTAAGACTAAATACGAACACGACACGTTTAATATTTGTGTCTTAAATTTAAAATACGTACACGTATATGTTTAATACACGTGTAACACGACACGACACGATTAACACGTTTTACACGTTTATTAAATGTGTCAATATACGATACGACACGATTAATAATACATTTAACACGATTAACACGTTTAATATAATTAACACGATTAAATATAAATATTTATAATTAAAAAAATTATTATTTAAATTTAAAATCTATAATTATAAAAATAATTATAACAAACAAATAATAATAATAACATCAAATATAATAAAATTTAATATAAATAACATACATAAAATTCATTATCATATATAAGGTTAAAATACACATCAAATAATTATTAAAAATTATTTATATAAAGTTAAAATAATTTTTAACTATTAATATTTAATAAGTTAATAAACGTGTCATGTATACACGTTTAAACACGTATACACATTTAAGTACGATAAAACGATTAAGTAAACATATTTAAACGTGTTTGTTTTCGCATCTTAATGTATCAAATAAGATTAGACACGAAATACGTTAAGGGTAAACTTAAAATTTATTTAACTCGTATTTTCTCGTATCGTACTTAAAATTATCATATCTAACTTTTCGATAGAAAACTTCATATGGAAAATTCATTGAGGCCATGAACAGCTTAGGCTAGACAAGGTTTGGGAAGCTCAAACCCGTTGTGGCCCATTTATTTAGGCCAGGCTAGCTAAGCTTGGAACAACAGCCAGCAGCAGGTGACAAAATATTTTCCTGCCTTGTAAGGACAATAACTTATTAAACATTGATTTGATGATTTCATATGAGTGACAGATTGACATGAAAAATAAATAAAGGAGGAGGCTGTCAAACGGCCTTTATTGCAAGTCCTTGGGAGTCCAATTGTAGGGTAGGTAATTTGTAGGGGAGACCTGTCCTGGATGTGTTTAGTGTCCTGGTTCTTAAGCTTGCTAGGGGAAGGAGGACGTCCGGCCCCCCCCAGCCCTCAGCTAAGGCCCTGCTATGTGTCAACTCTGGCCACCCAAAGTCTTTAAACTCATGTGCTTTGTCCACCTACATCTCCACGTGCCCGGATTTCATTTGACACCAAATTCATATCCTTCCTTCTTCTCATCAGCCTGCACCTGCAGCCAACATGTTTGAGACTACAATTTACTATGCTTAGATTCTCTTTACTCAGGTTTTGATGGGCCTACGAGTACCAGCCCAAGCCTGCCCCTGCTCTTTTTGTTCAAGTTGGATAGGATGATCAACCCACTAAAGCTACAGCTCCAATACTATGAATTTGATTCAAAACCCACTCCCCTTTTCCTTTGAAAAAAAAAAAAAGGAAAATCTTGCTCTCACAAGTCACAGTTCATGGCAGATGAAATGCACTGATAAAAGGTTCAGGTACAATGAAAATGAATTCAATCTGGACGAGCTGGTAAGTAGATACGGTAGCCCAGATATGGCTAGCAATAAAGAAAAAGATGAACAATGACTTTCTTCTGCCATGAAAGGAAGATGCTTGTGATAAGGAAAAAAGTTAATGTGGCATGTGAAACAACAGTGACATTGCCTACCTGGAAGAAACGGCGTGTATGACTAAATCTCAACTTGTTCATCTGAATTTGTATCAGGGTGAAAGCAGCAATGGGAATATGGGCAGAGATTGCAATTAGAAGCCAACCAATGTATAATTAAAGAGAATTATTGAAGCCATTTTGAGGATGACAATGACTTCAAAAAAAAAAAAAAAAACAGATTGACAAGGGCAGCAAAGTTGCCAACCCTAAAACCGAAGGGCTGCCCTGCCCCTTTGGGGGGGAATAGTAGAACAAAACTTGCTGAGTTGACGTCCAAATTGAGCTATTTCTTTTCCTATATTTGGGGCGAATGATTTGTACTTCATTGATTGATTGGCAAAAGAGTAATAAAGAAATGCAAATAGATATGCAGACTTTGAGAACAAATCTGGGGAGGTGTTTTTATTCATAGTCATAGCTGTCTGTCGGATGCATGGCTAAGTTGAAGTTTTACACCTACAGTGTCCTTGTATTTAAGGGTAGGTAGGATTCAGTATGCTCAAGCTCACCGTAAAAACCTTCAGTTTTATCGCATCGATCATATGATTCCACTTCAGCTCCATTTATTAGACATTTTTTAAATTGAAAGTACGAGTCTGTGATTAAAAAAAATTAAATTAATTTACAAAGAGAACTCATAAATTATTATTATTATTATTATTAATGATGTAATTAGAATGTAAATTGATAAATAAGGTAGAAAATTAAATTATAGTTAACTTTATTTAGTAGTGCAAAAGCTGTAATATTTGCACTCTAATTAGAAAGTTGAGTGATATATTTTTGCTTTCCGAATTTTCTGAAAAAAGAAAGAAGATAAACAACCGATGATGAGCCACCAGGGTTGACCGAGGGAGGTCTCACTCTCAGGTGAGGCAATCACCCACCCCTCTCTTGAGCTTCCTCGATAATTTGGGCCGATAAATTTACGATTCTCCACGCCACGATATTTTCACCTACTAAGAGAGAAGACACCATAAACTCATCAAAATCTCTTCCTGCTCGGGTCCCACTCCAATTTGCATCGAACTCGAGCTTCTTCCCTCTTATATTTTCCTCTCATTTTACTCTGCTCTATCAAAGCTAAAAAGGAAAAAAAAAATTAGTATTTTTGACTATTTTTCTTGCAAACTGTGAAAGTTGGAAGATTCGATCCGAGGACCTGAAACTCGACGGTTTTTTTTTTTTTTTTTTAATTTTTTTAATTTTATCTAATTATAATATTTATCGGCCAATAATTATCATCGCCAATTCGTCATCGTTAGAGTCGTCTTTGAAGAGGAAGAAGAAGAAGAAGAAGAAGAAGGAGACGAAGAAGGAGAGGAAAGATCGAAATTTGAGGCTGAAAAGAAAAAGCCTCCTTTAAGCGACGTCGTTTGAAGGGGGTGGAGGGGTTGTGTATCGATTTATTAATGCAAATTTTGTGAGGTTTTCAGATTCAGCTCTGATTTGAATCCGCTGAAACCCTAGGTTTGTGTTAAATCTGTGGATAATTTTAGCTTATTTTTATGAATTTCTAATTGGTTAGTTCTTTTTGATTGGGAAGATGCTTGGGATTAGTGAATTTTGATTTTGTTTTTATTTTTATTTTTGGTTTTGGTTTAGTAGTTTTGTAGAGGAAATGTGGAAACTTTGGAGTGATTTTATGAATGCTATGATATTTAGTACTTAATTAATTAGAAGTTGGAATGATAGTTACAGTTTAGTTCTATTTTTAAGTTTGTTTTGTAATTTAAGCTAGAATTATATAAAAAGGTGCTTTGTTTTATTGGATTTTGGAAAATGAAAATTGATATTTGAAATCAGTGTATAAAAGCTGGACAATTAAAAGAGTTGGTCTCTTTTATTCAACTTTTCTGTTTCTTTTTCTTCTAAATTTTTTTTTTGATGGAATTGTTTCTGAAAATTAATTGTGAAGATGGGTATTAATTTTTTTTTTGTTTTTGATTTGACTATTTTGTTGTAAAGTTTCTATGAGTTATAAATGCATCTAATAGTTTTGATTTCTATTGGAAGGTTAAATTTTGTTATTCTTTTGGGTTGGTAATTGCTATAATTGTTTCGAAAAAAAAGGTATTTTTACAAGTAAGCTTTGACACTGTATTTTTCGGGGGTTTGTACAGGTTAAACTACCCCTACTACCACCTTTTTGTGTTACAGGCCTCGTGTTATCTTCCATACATTTTGGTTCTTCAATAGTTTGCGCAGACGTTTAGCTGGATTTGGAGTGCATTTGTTAGTTTGGTGCCATACGATGTTTGCTAGCCTTTAGGCTTCTGCTTGCTATTTGGGTTGAATCATTCTTCTTATAGTGCCTTGCTGAGTGCCCTGTTGGACGGTTTACTGCTTGTTCCAATTGTTCAATCACAGAAATACTTGGTGTATTGTTTAGGGTCTTTTCTGTTATTAACTTGGATTTTGGGGTTTAAACTGTTTCTGTATGCAAGGAAAAGGACTGAGTAAGGCTATTAACTTGATGAAGTGAGTGGACTTCTACACTGCTGAGCGTTAACAAAGGGAAGATGCTACCTAATTGGAAGATGCCCCACATTAGATTGACAGTCCAATCTTTAGGTCAAATTTTGTTTTTGTTAATTGGAATATCTAGGTGTAAAGAGGGATGTAATGGTATGCTGTAAGAAGAAAACATGGAGCATCCTTCGGAGAAACGATATCCAGTCAATGCAATAGATTATAAATTATACGAAGAAGTTGGAGAGGGTGTCAGCGCTACTGTGTGTAGGGCTTTATGCATTCCACTTAATGAGATTGTTGCTATCAAGGTTCTTGATCTGGAAAAGTGCAATAATGATCTGGTAAGTATGGTATTTCATGATTTGTTGCCTGGATATCATGTTCAGTTATACACTTTTCTTATGAGTCCCCTCAACTCCATACAAGAGTTGACATAAAGCATATTATTTCTTTCATATTGAATGGTTTCTGTTTGCAAATGATACAGGATGGCATCCGCAGAGAGGTACAGACCATGAGCTTGATCGATCACCCAAATGTATTACGGGCGCATTGTTCATTCACTGCTGGTCATAACCTTTGGGTTGTGATGCCATACATGGCTGGGGGATCCTGCTTGCATATAATGAAATCTGTTTATTCAGAAGGTTTTGAAGAGCCTGTTATTGCTACTTTATTGCGTGAAGTTCTAAAAGCTCTTGTTTATCTTCATGCCCATGGGCACATTCATAGAGATGTGAAGGTATCTGATTGCCCCTTCTTGTTTTATTTTCATGCCATGTGTTTTCTTGTTTATCCCACAAGGAGTTATTTCAGAGGCCAAGCCAATTAGTTGTTGACTGTCTTCTATAAAAATTCAGCTTAAGAAAGCTATATTTGGTGACAAATAGAGTAATATGAACAACTTATGGTTCTTCTTGTAATGTCATTGATTGACAATGCATGATAAATGCAGGGAAAAATTTGCTTCTGCTTTCTAGATATGAAACCTTATGCTAATACTGAATGATAATGATCTATTAGTCTATTGGTTTGAGATGACTTAATCTCGTTATTTCTTTGACAACTACAATCCCGATTGTGCTACATATGTCAACATCATATCGCCCTGTTATTTTGTTGTTGTTCTTTTCCTTCCTACTCATTTTGGGGGATTATTATCTCTGCTATACTTATCTACATTCATATCTTCTGTTTGCAGGCTGGGAATATTTTAATTGATTCTAATGGTTCTGTCAAGTTGGCAGACTTTGGAGTATCAGCATGCATGTTTGATACTGGAGACAGACAGCGTTCCAGAAATACTTTTGTTGGAACTCCTTGCTGGTATTTGTTTTGCATTGGCCTTTCAACAGTGTGGGATTTTACTTGCATTAGTGTTTTTATCATGGCATTTCAATTTTGAGAGTTGATGATGACCACAATGTGTCTCCTTCCCCGTTGCTCTTTATTTCAGGATGGCTCCCGAAGTTATGCAGCAATTGCATGGTTATGACTTTAAGTAAGTTGATTGCTGATCTATACGTTTTCTTTTCATTTTCCTTTCATTATTTTGTTTTGTTGTGCCTTTTAAATCATTCTGTTTGCTTTTCTTCTTTCTGTGAACAGAGCAGACATATGGTCTTTTGGAATAACGGCCCTTGAACTTGCTCATGGCCATGCCCCATTTTCTAAGTATCCACCAATGAAAGTAAATCTCTTCAGATAGTTATACCAGTTGCATATTGTATATTTTTTGTTGTTGCCTTCTGCTTTAGTTCTTAATTTGGTTATTTACTCCCATTTTTGCTGCAGGTTCTGTTGATGACCTTGCAAAATGCTCCTCCTGGTCTGGACTATGAAAGAGACAAGAGGTTTTCAAAGGTTTGTGCTATTCAATTGCATCTCAGTGGCTGATATCACTTGTTAGTATCATTCTGATAGTGTTATACTTCTCTAGTCTTTCAAGGAGTTGGTAGCTACTTGCCTGGTGAAGGACCCAAAGAAACGTCCAACTTCAGAGAAGCTTTTGAAGCACCATTTCTTTAAACATGCACGCCCCCATGATTATCTGGCTCGTAGCATTCTTGATGGCCTTGCTCCATTAGGTGAACGTTTTAGGGTGCTAAAGGTCTCTTGCTTACCCTCTTTATTTAATTTCTGACCTCTGTTTACGATGGGGAATTAATTTGCAACTTTGATCTCTTCTTTTATGTCTCAGGCAAAAGAGGCTGATCTTCTTGTACAGAATAAAGCTCTCTATGAGGACAAGGAGCAATTATCGCAGGTTAATAATGGAGCTTGTTTACTTTTTTTGTGAAAAAGTAACTGATAGTGTCAGGTTCTTCCATTCATGCCTTACTAGTGTTTTAGGTTTTGTACTGTGAGTAATCCCAATTGCTCTCAGTTCCACGTTCATGTCAGGTCTTAAAGATTAAGAGAAACTATATGCAGCTAGTTTTACTTTGATTAACAAATGCCCATGGTATAGTAAATATATATGATTGCATAGTATCACTTTTAATATGAATTCCTTTTACCTTGCAGCAAGAGTATATAAGAGGCATCAGTGCCTGGAATTTCAACCTAGAGGACTTGAAAAGTCAGGCTGCACTTGTAAGTATTTTTAATTACCCATGTTATTTTTTTTTTTATTATTAATTATCTAGAGAGTCCAAAAATTGCTATATTATCTTTATCTCATACAAGTGCTGACTGTTTTACCTGCAGATTCAAGATTATGATGATGTGTCAAGTGCAGAAGATCGAGATGGGAGCAGGAAGCAAAGGGACAGGCATGATGATGTTGGATTACCAGCAGAGAGGATGTCTCCAGAAATGGCTAGTAATTCCATTGCTGCAACTAGCCAGGAGGTACCAGTCATAATTCTAAATTATTTCGATACAGTTAAATTGTCAGTTCTTCAATTCTTGGTTGAATTCATTTGATTAAACTTATCCATTAAGATTTAAATCCACCTTTTACTTGTTTCAGGACGGGCTTAGTGATCTTCATGATTTGGAGAGTTCACTTGTTTCATTTCCTATTAAACCTCTTCAAGCTCTCAAGTATGACATTTTTATGCTTGCATGGTGTTACTATTGCAAATAATTCATTCATAGAACATAATTTGGAGGATATCAATTTTGGCATTTGTCACATTCAAAGAGATTTCGAATCGTAATTTTTTTGAATAGAAAGCGGTATTTTGTCACAGTTTTAGTCATTCAATTATTAAGTTATCTGCTTTTCTGTAGTATTTTCTTTTGAATATTTTTTGTCAAGAACATATATGGTACCTCTTAGGCTAATTACTATTTTCTTTTGGAAAAAGAAAGGTTGCCATTTATTTTAATTCCGTCACTTATGCGACTATTTAATTGGTGCAGAGGCTGTTTTGACATTGGTGAAGATGATGAGGGTGCAAATAGTCCAAATTGGAAAGGTGCTACCCGATCAGAAAGTGAACAGATCATTACAAAGTCATCAAGAGCTGCAGACCAAGATGCTGGAAGAAATGAGGGTGAGAATTCCGGGCAAAGTAGCTCTTTACCACGTCAGGTCATTCCAGAGCATAAAAATTTCTTGAGCGGTTCACTAATACCTGATAATGCCTTTTCTCCTAAAAAGGTTACAGGAGATGGGGACAGGTAAGCTTTGTTCCAAGTCAAGTTTACCCTGAGCTTGTAATTGTTATCACCAAACATGATAGAAAGCTTGAAGTGTGCATTGAATTATCACATAGGAAGATCTTTTGCCCATTAACAAGCTCCAGATATGATGAGGTTTTGAATTCGTTGGTTGTCCTAGATGTATGATCTGGTACATGGGGACTTTCTTTTGGCTGGGGAGTTAAAAAGAACATTGTTGGTTTTATCATTGCCATTTACTTAGACTGGAAATGTTTTTGATGACATAATCTATACTAACTTGGGTATATAAAAAATGTTTTGAAGGGACTTCCCACAGCCTAAATTTCCATCTGATCGCAACTACAGTGGTCCATTGTCGTACCGCCATAGGAGAGAAACAAATAACATTTCATCGGGTATTTTCTTGTTTTGTTTTCTTCCATTTCTACCCAGAAGCTATACTACTTATTTGTACTCTAATGAACTAAGTTTTGTTTCTTGGCCTCTTGTTATGTATCAGAGGATGCATCAGAAGGAGCAGTTGTTCAGCGGGGACGTTTTAAGGTGACATCAGCAGATCTGAGTCCCAAGGTACATCTGCAATTTTAGGCTAACTTCCACTCAACCCGAATCAGCCTTAGTATGTAATGTTAACCTCATGTTATCTAAAGAAACATTAAATTTTATTGATGGTCACTAAACTTATAGCTTTTTTCCACTTTGCTCACCGAACTTCAATTTGCCCCAATTTGTTTGCTGAACTTTTTAAATTGTATCCAATATGGTCACCTTAACAGATTCGGTTCAAAGAAATGACGAAATAACAGCATAATAATCATTTAAGCAGTCATGTCATTTAAAAAATCTACAATTTTTTTCCCTAGTAATCTTCCTATTTTCTTTTATTTTTTCATTTCTTTATTATTTCCATAGATTTCACATTTTAACAGAATCGAGAAACAGAAATGATGAGAAGTAAGAAACAGGTCACAAAAGTCGACATGGATTTTTTTAAATGATGCGATTGTTTAAGTAGCTATTTTGTCATTATTTGGATGAAATCAATTATAACGACCGCATTTGATATGCAACTTTGTATTAATAAACAGTGTTTTATTTGAAATCAGCAGCACAGTTATGAATTGATGCATATTGAGTGTCAATGTCTTACTTTGTCTGTTATAATATACTGCAGTGAAAATTATTAGCATTGATAAATATCTACATAGTTTGTCATCATGGAAGATGCTGCATCAACAAAATGGCATACATCTAATGCCATCAACTGTTATAATTTTATGTCATATTGAATAAATTATATTTCTGCTGAAAGACTATATGGTAAATGATTTCACCACAGACTTTGGTTTCTTTAAATATGATTGACTTGTATTGCTGTATTTGTTTCATGTGCTTGTCCTTATGGATGCATGTTTAATCTTATTTCAAACTGTATTTTTCATGTAATACTTCATTGCTTTTGGTTAAGTTTATCCACTAATATCTGGATTGCCATCCGTGAACATTTTGTGGCTTATACTTCCTCATCGTAGCCCACACAGTTGCTTTTACAAACTGTCTTCTATGTTTGAATTCATGTGTTTTTGGGATGAAGAATAATGAGGATGGAACTTAGTGATTTATCTTTTAGGCAATGGCTTGGTGACCATTGCCATTATTTTCTCTCATTCAGGGACCTACAAACTGCAACTTTAACCCGGCTATCGGAGGTTCAACCTGTCCATCATCTCTAAACCTTACAGCTAGTGCGGTTCTCCCATCTCTACAATGCATTTTGCAACAGAACACCGTGCAAAGGGTATGTTTCTTTTTGTATGTTCTCTCTGATGTCATAGAGACTGCCTATCTGAAAACATGTTCTGTTTGTTGATGATTGCTGACAGGAAGAAATCATTAGATTGATCAAGTATTTGGAGCAAACTTATGGTAATGCCTCTATATTTTGATTGTCTGCATTTTTGCTGCTTAAACTTGGAAGATAGTATGATGTTAAATTTGACTTCTCTTGCTTATATAGGTAAGCCTGGGGACTTGACAGAGGTAGGCACCAATGACCTTTTGCAGGTAACTAATCAACCTTTATATCTTAATAATCATATGACAACGTGATGTTCCATGGTGTCAATTACCCTATTATTTATGCATTTTTATGACCATGGGATTTGGTTTATATAAATGCTGGATATCTCATGCTGAGACTTCTTTTATCAAATAGGCATACGTTGTTAAAGAGTTTATTTTTCTAAAGGAATGATTAAGTTGTCTTAATTGTATGTGCAGATACCACATTCTTCTTTGAGGGAGAGAGAGCTGCAATCTCAGGTGATTCAGCTGCAACAAAGGTATGACGTGAAGCTCCAACAGTTCTGATTTTCTTTCTTTATGCACAGTTTACTGAAATTTGAATTCTGTTGTCAGTATTGGGAACCTTGTTGAGGAATTGCAGAGACAGAAAATGAGAAATATGCAGGTTTGTGAATTAATCTTGAATACTCACACAGACACAGCACACACATCAGAGGATTCTTCATGCATACCAAATCACCTCCTCTTGTTTTAATCGCCATTAGATTTTAATTCAACTGACTGGAAACTGAGTTCATTATACTTGTCTCATCACGTTGCAGTTAGAGAAGCAACTAAGTGCTTTGGCCAACAACAAAGAGTGAAGGTGAAACAATAGTGTGGTGGTGATGTTGATATAGAAACTGCCTGATTATTTCTTCTTCAGTGCTAGGGTTCATAAGGTTCTTAAAAAGGTGTTGAGGTATAGGAGTGCGTTTTATTGTATTTCTAGTGTACCATATCTATGGCTGTGTGTTAAGCCGGACACCCAAATTTTGAGATGCCATTCCCTTTCAGTCTCATGTAACTTCTTGTAATTTATTGACAGGATATTGTAATATAATTACAATCTCTCTCTCTGTCAGTTGGGTACTCATTTGCTCTTCGAACTAGAATTAAAATAAGTGGTAAATATATTTTTGAATCACAGATTGGTTTGAATGGCAATAAGGAAGCTTTTTATGAGAGCATGAAAAACTTGTTTGGTTTATATTAGAAAGGAGGTTCTTTGTCAATGTTCAGCACTTCCGGTTCCAGTGTTCATTTCTGATTAACTGCAACAATTGTGGGCATACCAAAGCTTATTTGGTTTGTTCACACCTTCCTAAGAAACAGTGATGGCTAAATGATTGAGAGATAAGGAGATTGATAATCTTTAAACACAACACGGTGTATTTGGATGTCATCTGGAAGCTCGTCTTTACCCTTTGTGAGTAAATATGTACAACTAAGAAGCAACTAGCAGAAAATTTGGATTCTGACCATTGAATAACAAAATTACGTGCGGTCCAAATCCTCTTTCTTACTGCAGGCTTTGAATTGAAAGATAGAATACATGTGATAAGAAGCCAACTTGCACTACATGATAGGACATGATACTACAAAATCCAACACCTAGACAACAAAAGCTGAAAATTTAGCGTCAATGTATTACCAGAGACGGTTCTCCATCACTGCAGAAACAATGCCTTTCAGTGTCTCCTGCATAAAACCGGATATCATATGAGTTTAACTACTTTGTAGCAGATTCAGAAAAAGAAAGGGGCAAAAGATAATCACAATTCGCAAACATGA
The DNA here is from genome assembly GCF_053813885.1 of Theobroma cacao. Lineage (NCBI taxonomy): Eukaryota > Viridiplantae > Streptophyta > Magnoliopsida > Malvales > Malvaceae > Theobroma > Theobroma cacao. Next base: position 729,819 of record NC_142642.1, read on the forward strand.
GTTAGAGGACAGTACCGCACTATGGTCTTTGAGCCCAAGCGATAGCACTAAAGGCAAAGAGGAGGCCGAGGAACTGCAAACACAAAAGGACATCTCAAGATATTACAAAATGATTATCTTATAATACAAAGCCCAATCAATTTGCAAGTTTACCGTATTTAATTGAGAAAAATGATGAGATAATTCTCATTTCTAGTTATTACTGTTTAACAACTCTCATATGATCCTTTGATGAGTATTTGCAACAATTATAGATCCAATAAGGAGAACGGGCAATGCTAGGGCACTCAGACCTTGTATGAAATAGTAATAACATGTATATTGAGTTGGAAAAATACCTTATTTGTTCAATTAGCTGACGGGCAATTGCCAGTAGCATTGGCTGCACATGTTGCATTCATTCAAAATTCGGGACAGATATGAAAGGTCAAATTAACATACAACAGGAAAGTCCGGCTTACCTCATCTCGTTTGCCAAATATTACAGACACATGGAAAGTCGGCTGGATTGAAACCCCTTCCTCCTTTCTGGCAATAAAAATAAACACACCTCAGACACTCTTCTCAGTAGAATTATCACGATGATACTCCATATAACTTCAACAAAAATTTGGTAATAAAGAAATCATACTCAAATTTTACTTAACAACAGTGCCTGTGACTTTTGACACGGAGGAAACACTAAAACCTTTCTCTTCAGTTTTGAAAGAAAAGAATAAAGAATAATTGCATTAAAGGAAAATAAAAGACAAACCTGGCATGCAGTATTGTTCCCATAGTTCCTATCTGAGTTGCCATGACCTGAGAACTCTTTCACACATTAAATTTATCACAAAAAGACACGGAAATATCACCCCCTCCCTCAACCTCACACAGACACACACAGCACCAAAAGTCAAAATTTGAGCAAAAAGTGGAAGTCTTGTACTCACGAGAAAATGATCGTCATAACGGCAAACGACTAGGTCTGTGCTATTCCCCTGACAAGCAAAAGGCATGCAATTGAGAAACTCTAATCACATACCATTTTGAAAGCAATCCTTAGGATAAGAAAAGCATAAAAAAAATATCAATTATCACTGGAAACTGTAAATTAGATGAAGACAAGGTCAAATATATCACACTGCCTGCCAGGAGATATATACAGGTAGCTGAAACAGAGGCATACCAGAAAAGAAGACAGACTAGCTTCCATAGGCAACAAGGATGTTTTCACAGCCATCCATAAAATTCAGAAACCAACCAAACATAATTTACTTTGAATCATGCATACCATTTAAAAATAACACACTTAACAGCCTAGGTTTATCAACCACTTGAGAAAACAATCTTCTAATTTCCCATACTAAACTTGAACTTCTCGATTCATTTGAACCATTACATTAGAGGTCACTGAAATGTTAAATTCTATCCCTCATGCTATAAACAATCTTCATTTAAGCAACAACAGGAACATAATCCCAGAAATTAAAGTCCCATTGACCCTTTAATTCATTTTGCTTAAGCTTATAAAATAGTGCAAATCATGCTACACTGGGGCAAGCCATTGATCATCAAATTCACAATAAAACACTAACCCAGAATGAAAATCCCAGATTTAATTGTTTTTCTACAACAAAGTTAACACAAAAATTAGACAATTTACAAAAAAAAAACAAAGCCAATTTGATTCTGAGCAAGAAGAAAACTCAGAGATAGAAAGAAACCCAAGTAATAAGAAACAAAGCAAAAGAATTTGTTTTTTTTTACCTTGATTTCCAATGAGAAATTCTTGTAAGGAACAGGAAAACGTGGTTCTAAACCACCCATTTCTTTCTTTTTCTAAAAAAACTCCTAATTTTTTGAAAAGAAACCTTCTGTCAGCCTTGCTGTAGTTTTTCTTCTCCGTTTCTTGGCTCCTTGCGTTTTTCGTACTTTTCAAAGTAAAACATCGATAAATGGGTTGGTTTTCTGACCCAAGATTTCAGTCTAATGCTGGGCCTCCCAGCCCAAATGAATGGTAGTATGGTTTTTTTTCTCTTTTTTTTAATCAAATAAATAGAGAAGAATTTTTTTTTTTTGTAATAAAGAGAAGAAGTGTAATAGTGGACATATATATATATATATATACACATATGCGTGCACACGTGTGTAAATATGAGCAATGGATTAAATCAATCAGAAAATTTCATTAACCGATTTAGTCAAAGGAAAGATAATCTCTTGAAAAATAAGCATATAATCATTAATTATTTATGTATTAGTTATAATCCATGCATATATGAAGTTTGATGAAACATCACAATCTCATCCACTCAAAATTTTGACATCCTCATCAATGCCACATATCACAATCACAATTAAGGCATTGGATTAAGATCTCATTAAAGCAATCTAGGAAGCCCACATGAGTTGGCACATGTTTTCTTACCAATTATAACCGATAATGGAGTTAGAATTTTATGTTTGAGGGGGTGAAAACAAGAAATTCAATATTTATCAGGATAAAATTATAATTTTTTTAAAAAATAAAAAACAAAACTATAAAATTTATAAAAAAATAAAGAAAAATTATTAAATTTTAAAAGTTTAAGAGTTACTAGCCCTCCTCCCTCCGCCTCTGATTATAACGACTTGAATCGAAACACTACTGACCTAACAGCTTTTTCGGACCTAAATCGCATAATCTTGGTCACTTAAATTCTTAAAAAATAACAGATCTCTTACGTGATATTTAAAGTTATTATCCCTATCACATGTTATCATTTGACAAGAATAGCTAAGGTGAAGTGGAAAATTCGTTATCTTTTAACTTAAGTGATTAAAATGATAATGGAGACGTTATTTTATAAAAATAAAAAATTAAAATAAAAATTAAAAAAATTAAATGATAAAAAATAATTTACTCAAAAAAGTAAATTTGAATAATTTAAATTATGTATCTATTCTACTTTTATTAAAAAGTCGAAAAGGGTAAAACACCTCCACTCCTTAAGTTTTGATTGAAATTTCAAGCGAATTTGTTAATTTTCGAAATTGATACTCTGTTTCAAAAAAATATCTTTTGCTGGACATATAAATTCAGTCGTTAATCAACTATTAGTATTTTCATTAGTTTGATGATGTAGCAATATTAAAAAGATAATTTTATTCTTTATTAATTTTAAAAATTATTATTATATAATTTTATTAATTTTTTATTAATTTTTTAAAAAAACTTCGATGGAGCTCTCTAAAGGAGCACTCCATTGAGAGCTTTGGTGCTCTCAAAGAGCACCAATTTGATATTCTCCAAGGGGACGCAAAGTGGAGATAAGTGGTTAGTCGATGATGCAAGAGACGTTATTGGTCGTTTTTAAAAAAAGTAAAAATAAAAAAATATTTTAGATGTTTTATATTTAATATTAATATCGTTTAGATGTATAGAACAAAATGTTCATTTTAAAAAATTTGATTAAAACTTAAAAAATAAAAATATTTTATCCAAATAAAAAAACGTGTGAAGTTAATTTCGCTCCCATCAATTTTCAAATATTAACCGTCACGTTACACGTGAGTCGTGACTCGTGAAACTCATTGAAACGTTCCACTCTGCCCCTTCTTCCTTTTTCCTACATATGCACAAGAAACAAATTGCACGTGTCATAATTGCTGTGGTTTTACCATCTTTTTTATTTTACAGTACAACTTACTTAAGTAAATGTAAACATTTACTTCATGAGAATAGGCTTCCTGTTTCCTCTCACTAGACTATGGGGGTGCGTTGCACACGGGTCTCTCCATAGCTTTCTTTCTCTTTAATATATTTTCTCTTTTTTTCTGCGTCCTCCACGTAAGGAAATTCCTTTGAGACTTTCTTTTACTTGGGTAATAGATTCTTCCGCTCCATATACGTCAGTCCTTCCCCCTCCATAATTGAAGAAAAGAGCAAGTGTGCAGCCCCAATGGGCTTGATAGTCTCATAGTGACAGTCAGGTAAGGCTAACAGACTTCAACAACCAATTGAGCCATCTCGTGCGTACTAGCCATTCAACACGTGAGAATCGGTACCATTTCCTCTACATACCAACCCAACCCAACCCAAGCCGTTTGTTTAAGCCGAGCCATGCATTTTCCATTACAACTTTTTGAACAATATTATATATTATAATATATATAAATGACTTGGACCCAATTCGATTAATCCAATTATTTTTAAAATCATAATCGATCAAATTAATCGATTTAATTATATTTATTTATAAATTAATTAAATAATTAAATTAACCCAATTATTTTAATTGAATATTTTTCGATTAATTTGATTTTAACCAAAAATTATTCTGAACAAAGATTATGGATTTAAAATTAAAATTTTTTATTTTAAAATTGTTTCGATATTTTTGGAAAATAATAATATTTTTCACTGTGAAATTTGAGTAATAACCATTCCATGCCAATCTGAACAAAGCAATGCCAAGCGAATTAGCAAAGCCATGACGCTGGCTGACGCTTCCACACGTCGCAAATAAGCTTTAAATAGAAGGGGGTGCCAACCGCATGATTGTTTCTAGAGCAAAGAGCCCTTCCGTTTTTGCCTACTTTGCAGCAAAAAAATCTTAACCCACTTCAGGTGGTAATAGCAAATAATCAGAACCCAGAGTTTCAACTTAATTACTGACCACAGCTAGATAGTACACATGGGGATCGTTAGGACACAAGAAGAAGAGAATGAAAGAATGGAGTTTGAGGACTTCAGGCAGACTTTGGTTGCTTTTGCTGCCCTGGAAAGAAGAAAACAGAGTGAAGAATTCAAAGGCCTGAGCTCCCACAATGCCGACGTTGATCTTGAAGAGAAGCTTGTTTGTGTTACCAGTGGTGTTTCTTTCCTTGGACTTGCCATAGTTAACCGTCTCTTGCTCCGTGGATACTCTGTCCGGATCCTTGTTGATAACCAAGGTAAATATGTACCAACCATGACTTAAGAATTTAGTTGTTGAAAACAGCCTGGAACCCGACAAAGTTGGAAATTTTTGTAAGATTTCAGGTTCTTGTCAAAAAGTTTCTGTTTTCGGAAGACTATTATGGTCATAAAAATATATCGCTGTTAGTTGATATACTGTCTGATAGTTCTGACTTAATTGGCACCATGGGATTGATTCAAAATAATGCAGAAGATGTAGAGAAGCTGAGGGAGATGGAGAGATCAGGGGAGATGATGGCATGTACGAACAAAATTTCTGTGGTCATGGCTAAGCCAACTGAAATCCAGGGGCTAATGGAGGCGTTTGATGGGTGTCGTGGCGTGTTTCATACCTCAGCTTTCGCTGACCCTGGTGGCATCTCTGGATATTCAGTGAGTTCTGTCATGTTTCTCCCATTTCTTGACTTTTTTTTTTTTCTATCCAATCATATAAAATTAGTCCCAAGAAGGTACTGTATGTAGTCCTGTATGAAATCTGCATAGCAAAATATGTGGTTGATACATGGAACACTAGAATCGTACTTTACTACTTAATCCTTCCCTACTGGGATAGTTTTATTCCAGATGCTATCACTAGTATATGAATGAATTCATTAGCTCCTACCAACCAAGTCTCATCAACTCCAGCAAAAGGTGAAAGAACAGTTTTCTTAGTGCTTGTGCTATGGTAATAATTTATGAAGATTAGACAAAGATTGCTGTTTGCTACATTGCTATGTTTCTTACCTGTTTTTAACTATATACTGTCAGTAAATTTCATAGGTAGGCAGCAAATTTTGGTCATAGTTTTAAGATGAAAGCTACAAGGAATGGGATGAAAAAGAAAGCTGAAAAGTTTAATTGCTAAAAATGAGTGTGCCACTGCAAAAAGACATTCCTTCAGGACTTTATGTTGGGTTGGCCTACCAGGACCAGAGCATCAGTCTCCAATTTGGCTCTCATTTAATATATGGTGGAGAAAACTTGGAGAAGTGCAGTCCAGTCATGTGGTCTAAATACATGCCACAATCATGAACTTCATGATACATCACGGTCTCCTCTCAACACCCTATATATGCTTTACCATCTTGTTTTGACACTCCCTAAGCACCAAGTTGAATCTTACTTTGAATTAGAAAATGATGCTACCCTAAGAAGTATACTTTGGAATTGAAATTACATGCTCGTAATGTAGGAATAGTTTTCAAGAGTTGACATGAGCAGAATGTAAGAAAGTTATGTTTAACTGTTTGTGTTTGTTAGAAATCCATGGCTGAAATAGAAGTAAAGGCCAGTGAGAATGTGATGAAGGCATGTGCAAGAACTCCCTCTGTCAGGAATTGTGTGCTCACTTCTTCACTTTTGGCCTGCATATGGAGAGACAGCACCCAACATGATCTCCCCACTTTGGTTAACCATGATTGCTGGAGTGATGAATCACTCTGCATGGACAAAAAGGTATAGTACATGCAAACTTGAAGTAGAAACCATCCATAGCTTTGAGATAAATACATGAGAGTTAATGGCATTTTCCTTCAAAATTTTGTTACTACTTTCTTACTTTTTCACTTAAAATGTGGTAGCTCTGGTATGCATTGGGGAAACTGAAAGCAGAGAAAGTTGCATGGAAAATAGCAGAGGAGATGGGCATAAAACTGACCACCATCTGTCCAGGGCTCATTACAGGCCCTGAATTCTCCTTAAGAAATCCAACGGCAACAATAGCTTATCTTAAAGGTATTGTGTATTTGTTTTCAATTATTCACTCTCTACTTTCAAATTTTCAATTACTAGTCAATAGTCATGAAAGCTAATTAGATCAGTAATTCATAATATCCAGGTGCCCAAGAAATGTATGCAGATGGGTTGCTAGCAATTGTTGATGTAAGTAGATTGGCAGAGGCACATTTATCTGTGTTTGAGGAAATGAACAAGACAGCATTTGGAAGGTACATTTGCTTTGATCAAGTCATCAAGAGAGAGGAGGAAGCAGAGAAGTTGGCAAGGGAAATGGGGATGCCATCAAACAAGATCTGTGGAGATTCATTCGACATTATTCCTACTCGCTTTGACTTGTCAAACAAGAAACTTACCAATCTTATGTCTAGGAAACTTAGATGTTGCTATGGTGAAAGTTAGCCCAAGTTAGCTTTCCCTTGGACTATGCTTTTATCAGCAAAACAGAGAAGAACAATGTTTCCCACTGTCCATTTTCTAAATGAAGATAAACCAGGGGTCCATCTTCTTAAAAGTAAGCTGCATTTTCACTTGTAAAGAGTATTTTAGCTTATTCAAGTTCACTGATCAAACCAAATAGGATTAATGCATGAATGACTTGAAGGCCATATATGAAATAAGTTATTCATAAGGCAAAGGTCCATGGCATTTCTCCAATGACTTGCGTGGTTAAGGTCCACAAGTATAGGTGACAAATTGTCAAACGCTGCAACCTTAAGCTGCACCGTCCATTGGATCTTAGTCCTTATCCCTCACCTGGGATCACCTAAGTCTCAAGTTAGTTTTGGTGTTAGGTTCCTTTTAGAAAAACTTGTGTCTACATTTCTGTTGTAATTTTGATAATTTGATTCGGGTGCATGAATTAGAAGGAATAGATATTCAAACTAAACACTGAATATGCTTGTTTTATCAACATTTATTAGCTACAGAGCATGCAAAGTTGGAAACATGTCACAATCTATCAGTATTCCATGGTCTGGACAGGATCAAAATATGGAGTCAAGCCTGCCCTACATCACATGACGACTATGAAGTACTCCAATTGAGAAAGTGTATTTCTGGTTTGATTCATTGAGGAAAGTGAAAGGGAATAAACACAGAAAGGTGTTGTGATTTTCAAGCTATGGAAGATTGGTTTTAGAAATGGCTAAGAACTATGTTTGAAAAACATGGCTAATTCTATAAACTTGTTAATTGATTTTCTTACTTTGTGAGTGGCTATGTAGAAATGAGACAACAAAGCAACAGCTTCAGCAGAATTCCAAGTTAGGTTTGTGTAAACTAGAAATCTTCCTCAAGTTAGTGAAACTGTTACATGACGTGGTTAGCTCTGGAACACTTCTGGATGTGACCAATGGATTGAATTCCATCTGTTTTTGAATTTGGAAGAAGAGAGATTTGAGCCTGTCTTTTATGCAGAGACATCCTGCATCAACTAATGAGCTAAATGCTCTTAATCTAATTGAGTTGAATTTTATTATCATCAACTCATCATACCTGAGCTAAATGTTCTTAATCTAATTGAGTTGGATTTTATTGCCATCCACTCATCATACCTAAGAGTGTATCTAGAACTTACCTAACATACCTACAATTGATATTTAAAGCTAGGTGTCTCATTAGCATTGATATCTACAATGTTGCTACGGATTATTTGCCATGGACAAGATGAATGATTGAGCTTTTTCTGGATTTTATCAATGTTGGCTTGGTTTCAATCAGATTTTCTTCAGTTTGGGTTACATTTTTTTATTTGATAATAGATAAGTAATGGTAGTTACAATCCATTCAAATTGGGCTTCAACCAAATTTCTTATGTTGAGGTTAGAGTCAAGTAAAAAATTGAACTTAAAATTAAAAGTAAAATTGGGCAAAGTCAAGATTGAGTTTCAAGTAATTGTACACCTATCTGTTATTTCTATGTTATTTTTTAAAGATCTTAATGTGAAATATATTTAATAAAATATTCAAACCATATAAATATTTAATTATTATCCAAACATATAATAAACATTACTCGTTAAATACTAAATTATAATAAATATATTTTATTAATAAATTAAAATTAAATTCATAAAAGTAGATTAAAATTTACAGTCTTGTATGTAGAAAAGTAAAATTTTATATTAAAATTTATTACTCACAATGAAAGATGATGCAGGATGAATAATCACCTAATAATCAATTTCAAGAAATAAAATGTCATTCCCAAATCCCAACCCAAAAGAAAAATAAAATCTTTTAAGAGAATTGGAAGGGCTCAGAGAGTTGCTATCTCTGCTCAAAGAAAAGATTTTACAAGCTTTTCTCATACAAGAGGTGTCAGAACTTATAAAGCACTCTTCATCTTCGCCCTCTTATCGTAAAACAAAACATAAATGACTCCAGAAAAAAACCCAGAAAGCAGAACAAAAAATTTGAAGAAGAAAGTGCAGGAATGGATTTGATGGCGGCCGCTGCTATTAGGGTTCTAGCGTTTCGATTGTGATTGGAAGAACACTGGTGGGACTATTTATCGATTCTTTTATGGGCCTTTTGGGTCATGAGCTTCTATCAGCAATTTCAAGACCAGCTAAATAGGCCCAACTGTTCAAATTTGGGCCCCAAAAAGTCTAGCTAAAAGATTGCAGATCGACGAATGTTTGGGCCCGAAAAAGGGTAAACGTTGGGTCCAAACCCTTCATCTCGTTCGTTATTAATAATGAAGAACATGGTTTTGATTAATCTAAAGAGCTTGTTCTTGGTGCTTTTTGTAGTATAAAATATCATAATGGGTTTAAGAAATTGAATATTTAAAGGTTGATAGATTAAGGAAAGGAAGAGAGAAGTTCTGCTTATAGTAATAACCCCAACCTTTCCTTTATGTAAAAAGTTAACAAACAATATCAAGTCTCTACCCATTAATAATCATATATCAGAGACTTAAATCCCACACGATTCAGTTTGGATTAAGATTAAAACAAGACCCAATTAGGAAGTTTAACTAAATGCAATAAATATTTAACAATAAGTTCGGTATGAGTAAGACAACTATAAGAGTAGACTTGACAATTTTGAACACGACACGTTAACACGACAGGAGAAGATATGGGGATAAACAGATTTTGGGTTTGGTCTTAACGTATTTCGTATCTAATCGTGTCTGACACGTTAAGACAAGAAAATAAACATGTTTAAAACATGCTTACTTAATCGTGTTATCGTGTTTAATCATGTTATCGTGTTTAAACGTGTATACGTGACACATTTATTAATCTATTAAAAATTAATAATTAAAAACTATTTTAACTTTATATAAATAATTTTAAATAATTATTTTAATAAATTTTTTTAATTTTATAAAGGGTATAATGTAATTATACATACTCAACTCTAATTTTTAACTTTTGGTGATTATTTGATGTTATTATTATTTTTGTTTTATTACAATTATTTTTATAATTATAGATTTTAAATTTAAATAATAAAATTATATTTAATTGTAAATAGTTTTATTTAATCTTGTTAAACTTGTTAATCGTGTTATTAATCGTGTATTGACATGTTTAATAAACGTATTAATCGTGTCGTGTTGTGTTACATGTGTATTAAATATATACGTGTACGTGTTTTAAATCTAAGATACGAATATTAAACGTGTCGTGTTCGTGTTTAGTTTTAACGTGTTTCGTATCTAATCGTGTCTGACATGTTTACGATACATTAACACGAATTGCCATATCTATAAAAGAGTAAGTTATATTTGATATACTATCAATGCATTAATCTCATGCATGATTTTGATGGATATGAATATACACTCATTGTGCATGTAATATAAGTTTTTGTTAGAGTAGAGAGGCAATCATTTAATGAGATAGATAATTTTCTATAATTTTCACTTTGCTTGCTTCCTACGCCATATAAAAGCCCAAAGTTGGATGATATATAAAGGTCGGAAAGTGAAATCTAAGGACTTAACAAAACCTTAGTGCAAGTGCGAAGCTTGATTACCTTCTTGATTTTGCTAGAAAATTTCTTGGGTTTGGGGTCCAAATCAGGTATGAGATTCACCTGACAAAGGGCGGTGGAGGAGGAAGAAAGTACCCCCATGGCCATGAAGTGATGACCAGAAGCCAAAAGTCCCCCATCCCGACTTTCTTTAATCAAGGTCTGAATGTGGATGCACGTGTGTTCCCCCCTTCTCTCACGTGCATGAGTCATGCAATAAAAGTTAGAAGAGAAACAAACCAACTGTGAGAAGTGGGGAAAGAGGTTGATGATAAAGAGTAAAAAGAGAGGGACAATTTCCTATATTCGCTGTCATCGGGACTCATCAAAAAGAAATATAGCATACTCCCCCATCTGATCTCTCTCTCTTTTCAACAAACTTTTTTAATGCTTCTCTCTTCATTTTTCTGCATTACCAAATTGTTTTACAGTTTTTAAGAAAGGGTTTCTAGTCATTTGAAATAGATTAAAATAAAAAACCCAGAGTCCAGAAGAGAGAGAGAGAGACAGAGAGAGCTCTGCTCTGATTCCCTTCTTGTGGAAATGCTACATAACCCAGAGCTTGAATCTCATTGTCATTTTGAGATCAGAGCAAAGCTTACAGACAAGTTCAACAAACAGTCCCCTGCATTTTACTCATCAGAGAGATATATCTTCAAGTTTCAGGTGGAAAAAGCACAAACTAGCCAGCTAGCTAACAACACAGGTAAGATTTATGTCATGACATTAATTATGAATTCAATGGTTTCATTTACTATATATTTATACCGAAAATGATAGCATAATGGAAAGTTCATATGAACCTCTTTTTGCCTTTACAAATGACTGTACTTTTTGGAATAGTACATTAGGGTTTCATGATTAAAACATAGAAAGAATCTGTTTTTCTGTAGATTACAGTACATTATATCCAATATTGTTGCCATGGGCTGGATCCCACCACAACTATTAGTGCATTGCCTGTGGATCCCACTACAAAATTTTCCTGTTCTGGGGTTCCTTGTTAGGTTAATGTTTTCTTTCATTAACAGTATAGTTAATTGCCTTGATGATTAATCCAATTTTCCTTCCTTCATTCTTTTGCATGGTTGAATTATGAGTCATCCTTTTGCCATTTTCTTGGGTTAAGTTAGAATAGTTTTCTGGATGGTTTAGGATTGTTCTTTCGACTGTAAGGATTGTTCTTTTAACTATAAGCATTGTTCTTTCTCCTCCTCCTCTTTTTCATAGATAAAACATGAAAGCAAAAATGTTATCCAAACGACATTTCAACCCGTTAATTCCAGAGAAAGTCAAGTCCTTATCGAACTTAAACTCTGAGATTTGACATCTACCTGCTTTGAAGCAAGCACGCATGGTACTTAATTTGCCATTGACTCTAATAAATACATTGTTGTTGTCTCCATTTCTTGGCTGTAATGTCACTAATCTGTCCATTATTACTATAAACTACTTTCAAATCTGTTATAGAATATGTGGCTACCTTCTTGTCGTAAGCAATGAACGACATACATAGGACAGCCTAGTTAGCTTAACTAAAATCCTAGTCAAAACTATCTTCAAATAGGCGCAGAAAAACAAATGAAAAAGCAGATTCCAATGCAGATTTGTACTACTATTTTATTGCATTTATTTACAGTTTTTCCATTTCATCTGCTGCCTTTTCAACATGGGCCACGTAGTTGGCCCATTTTTCTACTCTTTAACCCCCACGTGAACCCAGAATCCTTCCAACTTGTCTGTAAACCTATATATATATTTCAGTACAACTTAAATTTCACTCTCAACCTATACTCCATATTCTTAGATGGACCCTGTTGTGGATTATGAAAGAAAAACCAGTAATTACCATGCAATCTGACAAGATAAATCTCCATGTAAATTAGGGTATTTGGTCTGAATCTAGACATCTAAGTTGTAACCAAGAACAAAAACAAAAAGTTAAGGGAAGAAAATGATCCAAGTAATAGTTGCACATGGAAAGGAAAAGCTATATTCCCGCAAGGCAATTGAATGTGGAAGATGAAGAGTCCCTATTCATGGGGACAGAGCAAGAGTTGTTGCAAAGCTCAAATAGGTATGGGGGACATGAAGTTATTGGATTTTTAATTTAAAGGTAAAAACAAATTTTTCATCAACGGGGTTTCTGTCTCTGCTGTCTCGTCTTAGTCACAATTCCATTTTCATTCTCTCCCCCACCTTCCCTTCCCTCCCCTTTTATGTTACATTTCCTTTCTATCTTTTCTTTTCCCAAGTTACTAACTTACCCCTCTTCACACACACTAACTCTCACCTTTGGAAATGGGTTCTTTTGTCATTTGGGAATCTTCCCATTCTTGTCAACCTGCTAAATTAGGGAGGTTTAGGTAATATCACGAATTGAACCAAATATGTACACTTAAACCACACGCTCCCGAACCTCGAACTCTCGCCCACTCTCCTTTCATGTCAAACTCCCATTGGTGCTCACCATCCACATCCCACTTCAGAGCGTAAGATTTCACTTACCTCTGAGTGTTTGAATTATTACTGGGATAAATGCATGAAAGAAAAAGAAATCTAACGCCTTAGTTTCCCATACGTATAACTTTAAAAAAAAAAAGAAAAAAAATCAGAAATTCTAAGGTTCTTATAAGCCTGAATGCAGAGGGTATATTCAATGCGTTAGATTTGGAGAGAGAAATGAGAGAAATCAAAGGTTTTTGATTTTTGTTTTGCAGGGGGGTTTTGTTTATGATTACTATATATATATACAAGGTGAGAATTATCCAAGAAGAAAAATCAAATGGAGTATAATTCACCTCGAGTTTCACGTAAAGTACGAGGAGGACCCACATGGAAGAGCAGGTACGCCGTCGACGAAGGTGGGGATTTCATAGAGTGTTCTGGCAAGTATTGTCGATCATGCACCGCTGGAGTGATTGCTGACTGTGTGGCACTCTGTTGTTGCCCTTGTGCCGTGCTCGATCTCTTGACGCTCGCATTGGTTAAAGTCCCATGGAAAATGGGGAGGAGGTGTTTGGGTCTGGGGAAGAAGAAGAGAAAGAAGGTGGAAATGAAGAGAAAATGTAAGACAAGCTGTTGTTGTTGTAGTACTAGTGGTGGTGGTGATCATCAGGTTGGGGATGGGAATTTGAGAGAAAGGGTAAGGGTAGAAGAGGGAATGTGGGAATTTCCAACAGCATTTGCAGAAGAGAAAGAAGAAGAAATAGGGAATTTGAGTGCAAGGCTTGAAGCTGAGAGAGTTTGGTTAGAGTTGTATCAGGTTGGTCATTTGGGTTTTGGGAGGGTTTCTTTCACTGGTATTTAATCTGTTTAGGCTTTCTTCAATACAAAAATTGTGCAATTACATTGTTGTTTGGATTGTAAAGTTTCATAACATTTTTTTTAGGAGCTGTTTTGGGGGTAGGAATTAACATAAAAAAATATTTAATTAAGCTGGTAATTTGTAAAAAAAATGTGATATGGTAGTAATTTTTATTGTTCAAGGCCATTAACATAACAGCAAATGTTCTTTGCTCCTTTTGTTTGGGTCTTGAAAATCATAGAGAGAAAAAAAATGCATTAAAATTTGGGTGTTGATCCACTAGGCTTAAAGTTTTCTTCTAATTGATTGATGTTGATAAATTGGTATAGCTAAATTCCTTTTAATTTCAAAACAAAGATTATAGAAACAACATTTAGACTTGTTTTAAAGCTTCATTTGAGCTCCATCCTTCTACTTTGTATATACCAAAGCATAGCAAATTTTTCAAGCCAACCTTGAGCATTATAGTTACTTAATAGAATTTCTCTACCCTCAATCAACTTAACTCTTAACCCTTCTAGCTTGGCTAAGAGAAACTATAACTTAACAGAAAGTATTTGTGTTAGGCAAGATTTAAACCTTTAATCCAAAATTGAACCTAAACTATAAGTTATTAACCTGTAGCTTTGGGTTCTTTTAAGACACTTTTATAAATTTACTATCTGAATCTGTCTCAAACCTGAATTAAGATACCTGTACTTTATATAATCAGGTCAAAGATTCACGGATATTCAATTACAAGGTGCCCATTACCGTCCCTTCCTTTTTGTTACAAAAAAAAAAAACAATCTTAAATTAATGTTGTGATTTACTTAATTGGGCCCATATTGACCTACCTGGTTTTCTGGGCTAGAAGTAAGGGGCCCTAGCCCATGGGTTAAATCTGTAAAGGCCCAAATTGCCAATATTTGTGTACATTCTTAAATGAAAAGTTACAAAGAAGACAAAAGTACGGCCCGCCAGTTTTAGGCAAAAGATGACGTCATTTCTTCAAATCTGCCGGGTTGGATTATAACCGCAAAAGTACACGATAGCATTTTCCTCTTAGTAATCCTTATCATACACGTGATGCGCACTACTCTCACATTTAACGTCCCTCACAGAGCCTTTCGTGTCTCCAAAAGCTAGAGAGTTCCAAAAAGCTGACATTGAGAGAAAGAGAGAGAGAGAGAGAGAGAGAGAGAGAGTAGTTACCAAGTGAGTTAGTGGTTCAGTGAGTTGGGAGTGAAAAGATGGCAACAAGTGAGGCAACCGCAACACGGATAATGTTGGCAGTGAACCAGTCAACGATCAAAGGGTACCCTCACGCTTCGATAAGCAGCAGAGGAGCT
Organism: Theobroma cacao; assembly: GCF_053813885.1. Lineage (NCBI taxonomy): Eukaryota > Viridiplantae > Streptophyta > Magnoliopsida > Malvales > Malvaceae > Theobroma > Theobroma cacao. The sequence continues at coordinate 745,105 of NC_142642.1, forward strand.
TTCGAGTGGACTCTTCAGAAGATCGTTCGATCAAACACTTCCGGTTTCAAGCTTCTCTTCCTCCATGTTCAAGTTCCCGATGAAGATGGTTCTCTCTCTCTCTCTCTCTCTCTCTGCTCCTTTTCCTACACTTTTTTCTCTATGTATTTGTGAATTTACATGAGCACCTTTTATACGCGCGTGGTTGTCTTTGGTTAGGGTTTGTATAGAGTGTGAGAATGTGATTGTTGATTGTGCGTGATTTTGTTGAAATTACAATGGCTTTCTGATTTTGATGAGGTTATGTAGAAAGTTGTGCGTTAATTTGATTCATCATTTCTTAAATCATTTGTTTTGTTGTTTGATTATTGGCTTATTGCATCTACAATCTGTTTGATTGCTAAGAAAATCATCTATTTGGCTAGTGAGAAATGGAAAATTAGGAAATTGATCGAAAGTTAAGGGTTTTGTTCAGTAATGTTAAAGCATGCCCTTGAAAATGCATTTTCTAAAGGTACTGATCATATACTTCACCTTCAAAGTTTGGCTGGATATGGTAGCATAATTGTATTTTGAGATTGAATTTACTTGAATTTAACCCTAGCCTTGTAGATGGTACAATGTTTGTGTACAATATGGCTTTATAATCTTGAAATGTTTATGCTTTGAGTCTGGAACATCAAATCCAGTGGCAACACTGGTTTGAGTGGTGGATCTTTGTATGCTTCGTTTGAGCTTGAGTGTCTTATAATCGGCCAATGCCAGGTAATTTGAAGTGATGGTATCTTCCTTTAATGTGTTTTTCTGATAGGGTTTGATGACATGGACAGCATATTTGCCTCTCCTGAAGATTTCAAGAGCATGAGGCACAGGGACAGGGCAAGAGGGCTTCATCTGCTGGAATACTTTGTTACAAAGTGTCATCAGATTGGGGTAATATTGATCGTTCAATAAATTACTAGTATCATTTTCAAGGAAACTTAAAACATAAATCATTTGGTATTTCCCCAGTTAATACATTTGCTGATTGTAGGTTGCTTCTGAAGCATGGATCAAGAAAGGTGATCCAAAGGAGGTTATCTGTCATGAAGTGAAGAGGGTCCAGCCTGATCTCCTTGTTGTGGGTAGTAGAGGACTCGGTCCTTTCCAGCGGTATGCTTTAAGTGCCTAATGCCTTCAATCTTTGATACTCAGTCCTTGATGCCTTCGATCTTTGACACTCAATTTTGCCATTGCCATCTCTAGTCTAGATCCCAACCAAAGAGTAGAACTGTAAAGCTATTGATTGTTCTGTTGAAATTTGCTTCTGCAGGGTGTTTGTTGGAACTGTGAGTGAATTTTGCGTGAAGCATGCTGAGTGCCCAGTTGTCACGATCAAGCGCAATCCGGATGAAGCTCCTCAGGACCCTGTGGATGACTAAATTTGATTCGATGCATATGGATTTTTTTGTTTCATTCTGTTAATGGGTGTGGAGACTCTGGAACTTCCTAATTCATATATCAGTGGGGATAACAAATGAATTGCTTTTGCTTTTGGAAAAACACCCTGCGGATGTGTTGATGTATGCAAAAAAAAAAACCCTACTGCTATTGGCCTGTCCTTTTATGTAAGGTGCGGTTTGATTGAATTACTTGCACAAACCTTTCTTTTGCCCTTTTATTTTATAATTATCCAATACAAGCATAATCTGGATGATCCTAACCAGTAACTCAGGCAAGAGCCTTTCTTTAAAGCTCAGAGTGTTTCAATCGTGATAAGAGCAGAACAAACTTGCCATAAAGGAATAGCGATTGTTGTAGACATGATCAGATCAACCGACAGAAGCCTATAGCTCATTCTAATAAGGCCCACATTCAGGCACCTTCAATCTGAGTGAACAATTTTTCGAAAAAGGAGGAAAGCAAAAATTACAAAGGAATATGAACTGCAGTGCATGATCATTTCATTGCCACCCAGCAACAAGCTCCAATCCAAAACCCAGAAATCTAAAGTTGTTCATCATTCAATCATGTATAGGAGATGAAAGTGTTGGGCGAAAACAGACTGGGAAGAGTTGTCATATCTGACAATTTCGTAGTAACTATAAAAAGCAATGAACATTTAAAAAAAAAAAAAAACTGATTCCATTCTGCTCGAAAGTAACAGAATCTGTATTCATGATAACATAATCCAACTACTGCAGTTTGAGCTATATATGCCTGAGTAGCTGATAAAGCCTGTGGTAATTTAACATATGGAACTGGTAACTAGAACTAAAGCAACTTACCTATATCATATAAACCCTACCTCATGTAACAGCAATGACATAAACAGTAGTACAGAGTTGCTATGTAGAACCCCAAACATCTAGTATTTTGCTATGTCCCGGTTTAAGATGAAGACTTAACCATTGTGTTTACCTTCTCCAAGAGGCCTTTTATCTCACTATGTACTTTGGATTTTATTTCTGAGGACATCTTTTCATCTGATTTCTCCAGCATTGACGTCAGCATCTCAAGTTTGTGCCTGATGAAGTTAAGCTGCGATGCCTGATCAGCTGAATTTTGGGATGCCTGATCAGCTGATTTTTGGGAAGCCAATGACTTCTTTGAGCTTTTCGCTCTCTCCTTAGCTAAAGGAGAAGGTTTTGCACTTGGTTTTTCCCTGTGATCATGAGCTGATGCAGCTGGGTGAATCCGAAGCCGGAAACTGACATTGGAAGCTCCAAAGGGACTAGCATATTGTGAACTGTTGAAGGCTTGTTTAGCCTCAGAGCTTCTTATGAAGACAACACGAGCACAGAAATTATTGTAGAACATATCTGTATCCTCCACGTTTAGAGCTCCATACCTGCTGTATATTCTAATAAGATCATCTTTGGTAGGCAATGAGGATCCGGGGCCAAATGTCACAAAGAGAGCAGTAGGTAAAGAATTTTCAACTTCATTATCATTTTTCTTCATAACTGCAGCCCTGGCAGCTTGCTTGATTTCAGGGTTGTATGCCTTCAGTTCTTCACTTGTTTTCTTCGGTGAAGACCTGGTAGCCTGCCCAGCTTCAGATTGCGCCATCTTCGACTCTTCATTCTTTCCAACCTTTTTCTTCAGGGATGTCCGTCCAGAGGGAGCATAATCAGTCAAATTTTGGTCCTTTCCTGATGACCCAGTAACAGAGTCCGGAGATTTCCTCTTTCTATGAGGTTGAAATTGACTATATATTTTGTAATTTAATCCATCTCGGTAAACTGAGCTTCTGAATTCAGATAAAAACTCCACAGCAATCTCAAAAGTGTTGTTTTTCCTTGGGTATTGTGGACTAAGAGCTACAGACTGCACTTCAATTAAAACTTCATTGGCAGGAGTGTTAGCTTTTGCCAGATCAATCATCCTATTCAGGTATCGTTTTGGTGTATGAAAACTTGATTCATTTGATGCTTCCTGCTCTGTATGAACTTCTTCAGGGAGTTGATTCCTTTGACCACTATAATTGGGAACCTGAGAGGACCTAACAAGGTTGCCAGTAGCCTTAGTCATCTGCTCTCCTAATTGGGACTCATTGGAAACCTTTAAGGATTCTGCTTCTATGCCCATTCTGCTTAGCTTCCCAGTTGGACTTGTGTAAGGAGGGGATAAGTACTTGCTCTTTTTCCTTTCTCTCAATAAAGAACCACTCTCAATAAGGTCTTTGGCTTCAACATCACTTTTTCCAACCCCTGAACCAACATTGGCTTTCCTTCTAGCAGAGACAGGATCGTTATTGGTATCTTCTTTGCCCCTGCTATCATCAACATTATTGCTGGCTCCTTTATCTTTCTTTTTCCTTCCCCTTGATGAATAACCCTTATCCATATCTTCCTTCGCCCCGATGCCATCAGTTTCAACTGTAGACATTTTGCCCTTTCTAGCTGTAAGATATCCTGAAAGCTCAGTTCCCTTCCTCTTCCTTGATATGGAACTTAAATTACTGTCATCATCACCATTAGCTTTTGTCTTTTTCCTCCTAGATGAGGATGCTTGTTCACCTGAATTTGTTCCCTTCAGAGCCACATCCTCATCCTTTCTGGCGTCAGCATCAACTTCACCTTTTATAATTTCAGCAATGCTTTTCTGTTTCCTCATCAGATACATGCCATCCTCGGAAATCTCCGGGCACCTCAACAAAGTTTGATTGCGTTGGCCAAATTTGAGACCTGGTGTAGAAGAAACCCAATCTTCTTCAACTAGCCCAGCGATTGGGACTTCCATTGCCTCACTATAGTCACTCATGTCCACCACGAGAGTACTGACATTTTCTTCAGGGTCCAGAATTGACATGGGATCATGGTACATGGGCATTTGACGCCCTACCAATCGATAGAAAGCCGAAAGCCAGCCCTTCAAAACTGTACATTCAAGCAAATTACTCATTAGAACTGCCTGTGCAATATCTTTCAGTTTACCAAGAATTTCTTCAGGCGCAAAGAGACCAATTGAGAGCTTTCCAATTCCACCTTCAGGCACAGGAACTCCTTTCTTTATCCCAGCATTTGCAGCTAGGGACCTGTCAAGTCCAATAAAATTCTCTTCTGGAACACAAGTGCATGTCATCTTCAACTCTACAAGTCTGCCAATTTCATTTGCAGATGTCTGTACAGCATTAAGAAAATTCTTTGAGTTACTCAATCTTGACATCTCCTCAAAATTCTCCTCAAAAGGCTTCAACTGAGATGGGTGGCACCAAGCAAATGAACTATCACCAAAATATGCAACAAGGAGTCTTCCCTTCTGTCTCACCTTCACTGCATAGTCTGATGCATTGGATGGATCATAAACCTGCCCTGGCCACCATGGATGGCTCCTGATTTTACCCCATACGAAATCACCGGCAGAAAACTCCCACCCCCAATCACCACCAACATCATCATCCCCTTCCTCATCAACTATTGCATCCATCCTCCCCATTATATCACCACCACCATTCTCCTTATCATCCAAATCCCTCCTTCTTTTCCCATCAGTTTTCACAATTTCGCCATGAATATCCACCATAAGTGAACCACCATCATCACCACTTGCCAACACATTTTCATCATCAATTTCCTTACTTCTACCAACAGCACCTAAAAGAGAACCAAACCCTTTAGCACTCTCATTTCCACCATTAACATCAATGTTTCTAACGCCTCCTTTCATTTGCAACAAAGAAGAAACCCCATTCATCTCAGAATCCTCAAGCCCGTCACCATCTTCATCATCACGAGAACCTTCCTTTCCATTTATAGAAACCCTAACGCCATTTTCCCATGACTTTTCAACCATAAAAGCAGCAGCCGCAGCAGCACCTTTAGAACTTTCCTTGAGGGGTTTAGCATCTTGCTCTAAAGACCTATCTCTAAAGAGGGTTTTTGCTGGCTTATCAAAAGCTTCCATTTTTTTCCCCTGCAGAGACTCCATGTTCCCAAGAAAATCAGCCTCAAAGGTGGAATTTTTACAAACTGAAACATGGGACAAAAAGCAAAACCAACAAAAACAAATAAAAAAATCACTAATCAAAATACCCACTTACCCATACTTATTAAATAAAAAGAACCAATAAGAAATGCACAAATTATATATAAATATCCACCAAAAAAGAAAAGAAAAGTACCTGAAGATGAAGAAGAACAAAGGGTTTTTTCGAGGGTTGGAGCCTTACAACAAAAAATTTACCATTTCCTTTTCAGAAGATTCCTCCTACAAAAAGAGAGAGAAACTGAAACTGGGTTTTCCTTTTTCTCTTTCCTTCTTACAGAGACAAGTAAAACGAAAATCTCGCGTGAAAAAGCTTTAAAAAAAAGAAAAATAAATAAATAAATAAATAAAGCTGTAATAGAAGAGAAGAGAAGAGAAGAGTAGAGATAGGGTTTCAGGTTGCGAAGCGGTGACTTTGGAGTAATTATTTCTTTTACGGAAATGAAATTTCAGTTTCTTTTACCTTAAAATTAAAATTAATTACCAATAAAAAAGAAACCAAAGAGACAGAAGATTTTTAATCTTTTGTTGTCTTTATCGAACGGTCACGTCCACGTTTCGTACCAAAAATTAAGGTTTCACCACGCACGATAGCGAGTGGCCAATGAAATGCACTCGCTGTGTATCGATCCGGAGGGTCGGAAAGGGATACGTGGAGGCTTACGATAGCGAGTGAGTTGGCTTTCGTCGAGGCTGACAAGGTTGGAGATACTGATGTGGATTATAAAAAGGCAAGTCGTACGATAGGAAGTGCAGACCCTCTTTTACGGATGTTTGACACGTGTATTTAGTGTTTTGCGATAAGGTAGGATGCCAATTAAATTTGCAGAAATTAAAAACAAAAAAGAAAAAGGAAAATTGGAATAAATTGATTAAAAAAAATGAGACCAAATATTGATTTAGTAAATCAATTTGTGTTTTTTTATTTACCTTCTTAAAAATTAAACTTTTTCATAGAATATAGACAAAATAATAAATATTTGTTTATTTTATTAATAAAAAAAGATTATTGTCTAATTTATTATCGCCAATGTTGAATTTTGTCATTGTATTTCAATCTTATTAAATTTTATCATTATATTTCAATTTTTTTTATTTTTAAATAGAAAATAACGAAATTAACGAAAATTTATTACTTTCATTGATGGAGTATTTTCGTGAAATATTTTAATTAAATTAATTTTGTAACGACGAAATTAAAAATTAATGCAACGAGTCATAATAAATTAGCAAAGTTGACCTTTAATCCCAATAAAAATAGTTGTTAGGCTACAAGCTCGTACATTATTGCTTTCAATTATGGTTTGAGTTAATGGTGTTGGATTAGTTCAATTTGATTTTTTTTTTCACTCATGCTTAAAGAGATTATTATTATTATTATTATTATATCAAATAATTTTTACTAAATTTCTTAAGGAAAAACATCTGAAAACCCTTTTTTTGGTTGGACAGAAATCAGCTTAGGAAATTCCAACCTAAATTAGCATGGAACCTTTGCTTTTGTGTAGAAAACTCTAGGACATGCCGGCCTATAAATTTTAAGAGTCCCTTCTAGCTATAATTGCAATGCTCAAGATGTCAACTTGCTGGTTTCTTCTTTGTCAGTGACTGATTGGGGGGGGTATGAGGAAGCTTAAAATCCACGCACCATTGGCAGATGGGTGCCATCTGCCTCAGTGGCTGCATCATCTAAATGAGTTGGGATGCGAATGGGTCTTCCTCCTTCTATAGACTTGGGAGGAGAGTGAAGTCAAGTTTCAAGAGAGTCAACTACTGAACTTGAGCTCGAAAATGTTGGAACAGCAAGTTGTTTGTTTACCTTAGTTTTAGACCATTGGAGAATTGGAATCATTAACTTGGTTGCATCCTGACTCTAATGCTTTAAAACCAACTAAAATTCAGATAAAAAGAATGTTGGATTTGGGTTTTGAGTTTTGAGGTATTTGGCTTTCATCCAATTCAATCTATAGCAAATATATGCAAAGAAGGAAACGAAAGAGGCAAAATGCAAGCTTTACTTCTTTGTCACCTCAAATGCAAACCTCACCAGGCATCAAGAACCAGAACTGAAATTGTTTGTTCTTGTCGTCTCAAATGCAATGCTTTAAGACACAAAGCTCAATCTTTGTCTCAAAAACAAAGGCACACACCAAATCATTGTCTGGGGTATTCAGTTTCCACGCAAATCAAACAATACCATTCAACAAGAAACTACAGAGAATCAGACCCAAAAGTTCACAGGCCATTTAAGTTTTGGATGAATAGACTTTCTAATTTGACAAGAACTCAATTTGCGAACTTACCCAGATCAAGAATACTCAAAATTTAGACTTCAATTGTCCTAATTTGCATTAAGCAGCAGGTTAACAAGTTCACCCATTAAGCAGAAATTCATCATTTTCATTCAAGTACCCAAATTAAGCATTTGCACGAAGAGAAACAGAGGAATATTAAATCTTCAAAATACAACTAAATTTTCATATTGTTCTACTGTACTGAGAAATAATCATACAAAAAGACTACCTTCAAAAAAATTTAAGGAAAAAAAAAAGACCTTTAGAAGGTAATTCTAAGCAACAGAAACTTTAGCTCCCGCTTCTTCAAGCTGTTTCTTCGCATCCTCAGCCTCATCTTTCGAAACCCCTTCTTTGAACTTCTTCGGCAACCCTTCAATCAAATCTTTCGCTTCTTTCAAAGCCAAATTCGTCAAAGACCTAACGGCTTTAATCACCGCAATCCTCGCATTACTTGGAACCTCCTCGATCACCACATCGAACTCTGTCTTCTCCTCGACAGCGGCCGGCCCCGCGTCCGCACCGGGTGCGCCTCCAACGGCGACTGCAGCCGGGGCAAGGGCGGCGGCGGTCACGCCGAGTTTCTCTTGGAGGTAGTCGACAAGGGTTCGGGCTTCTTCGAGAGTTAGGGAGGAGATTTCGTTGCCGAGTTTTTCGATTTTTTCGGGTGCTGCCGTGGCGTTGAGAGGACGGAGGAAGGTGCTGCGGTGGGTCAGGTTAGAAGGGGTGGTGGAACGGAGAGGGAATTGGAGAGAAGGGGTTCTGAAAGAGACGGGATGCGTAGGATGAGAGGAAGTGGGTGGAGGATACGAGGGGGAACGGAGAGAAAGTGTGGAGAGAGTGGAAGAAGCCATTTTTCTTTCCTTTCCCTGCTTGGAGTGAGAGAGTGACGACTGAAGACCTCCCCTCAGGATAGGATAAGGAAGGTAAGGGAAGCAAAGGGAGTTAATGTACATAGTGAACTCGACTGCAGTTGGTTGGGGATTTCATTTGACATAATTGCCCTTGTACAAGGGAAGAAAATCAAAATGGATGACACGGGGCGTTCCGAGAATCGAACTCGGGACCTCTCGCACCCAAAGCGAGAATCATACCACTAGACCAAACGCCCATGTCGTTTTCTCTTGTTTCTATTTTTTCAACTGTGAATGGATCTGAATGTTGTAAGCAATTGCCACCTACGCACCAAAGTGTAAAGAGTCTCCTGGGCATAGCAGAGGTTCATACACTCTTATAGAAGAAAGAGCAACTGCTTGTCTCATGGATGGGTTATATTACAATAGAACATTGTGTATTATCTGTTATTGATGAAATATAGGCATTGGTGGGGAATGGGAATTATTCAATAATTTTGTATTGAGTAATAATTTTGAGCTATTGATTGATTGAGTACAAATCATGACACATCAAGTATTTCGACAACTTATATTCTATCAGTGCCACAATAGTGGTGTTACAGGTGAAATCAGAACTTGCTGATGCATGGAAAATGATTTCTCACCACCTTCTACGTCTCCTTCCGTACCAATATGCAAATCCAGCTACGGATGCAGCCAGAACAACACCGGCTGTTGCATGCCAAGCATAGACTGGTTTTTCCACAACAAGGCTCGACCTGCTGACTTCAATGGGTGGTGTAGGCAGCGGTCTCTTACTAACTGTCAGAGCAAAGTTCAGACCCTGCCTTCCCACCTCAGCCAGATCCTCAACAGCTGGTTGAAGCCTGGTGGCATTGGCTATGGCTTCATACTCTTCTTTGGTTCCCCCTTCAAGGAAAGACCCAACAAGATGACCCTTGCTTATCCAATAAGCCCCAAAGGTACTCCCTGAGGAATCCCCAAAATGCACTACCTCTCCTGCATTGTCCCCAAAAGACTGCCAAGAAAATGCAAAGACTCTGGAGTAGAAGAATGGCAGGTAGTCAAACTCACCTGTTTTCTCTGGTTCCAAGATCGCAGCAACAGCATGTTTCGCAGATTTTCGGGCTGAATCAACATGCTCAAGTCTGCGCGTTTCACCAAATAGGTTGACTGGAAATGCTGCAACATCTCCGACTGCATAAACTGAGTTGTTGCTTGTTTGTAACTTTCCGTTCACTTTGATCCCACCTTTCTCCAATGTCAGTTGTCCTTCAAACAGGCTTGTGTTTGGGCGTATTCCAATTCCCACCAAGACCATGTCTGCAGGTAGCCGACTTCCATCCCTAAGATTAACAGCCGTAACCTGAAAAGCAGCTTGATTAGCTAATTAACTAACATCAGGTTCTGCTCCAAAACGTAACACAACCTTTAGAAACATGCGTCCACAAACCATACTACTATATGGCGAAAGAAATTCAACTTTAAAGCAGCATATTATTATAATTTACCTTTCCACTGGAGTCAAATTCAAATGATGACAAAACAGTTCCTTTAATGAACTTCACTCCTTTAGACTGATAATAATCCTCATAATAGCTTGCAATCTTGGGTGTAAATAAACGAGCCACTGCAACATAGGAAATAGTTATGTCATTTACTTAGAAGTGCTCTTAAATAATCTAGAAGCTTAAAAGGGAGAAAGATGAAACAAAAATGTAGTTTGATCAAGAAATGAAGAGCACAGCACTATGGACACTCACTGCAATGTGCTTCAGGGAAAACCATGGTTACATTTATTTTATTGATCACCAAAGATGCAGTACACTCCATTCCAATGTACCCACCACCAATGACAACAGCGTTTCCACCAGCACAAGATTGCATCACTTTGACAAGGCTGTTCGCATCTGCTAAATCTCGTAAATAACATACATTTTCAGCTTCTGATCCACTCACTCCAAATTCTTCAAGCTTCAAAGCCTACATTTAACAGACACACATACATACAAAAAAAAAAATTAAGCCAGGAATGCAGACATATTACCCATGAGAAGAAATATCGGCACTCTACAATTCAAAGAACCATCAATTGTGAAAATTTTAAGATGAGCTCCAATTCTGACCATTATGTTCCTGTTGAGTCTAATTCAAACATCATACCCTTTCACAAACATATTTCTTCTTGTTTTATGAGAAGTTATTGGCATTTTGGCAAGGGGAGCAACAAACAGATCAACTGACTATCCAAAGCAAGAGAAGGCATAAGACCATTAAAAGATTAGTTTCAATACCCGAGCACCTGTTGCAATGATGAGGATCTTGTAACTTATAGTCTCTCCAGTTGCTGTTAATAACGTCTTGCGTCTCACATCAGCAGACTTAACTCGAGTTCCGAGGACTAATTCAATCCCTAAAAAAGAATAAAAAGAATAACGATCTATCTAGAAAAGAGAAAATTCTAGAGATTAAAAGTTTTAGTTTCCTTTCTTTGACTGTGTCTATGAACATGAAGAAATATGGCTACTAATAGTTTATCAGCATGTTCAGTGATGTTTCGAGATAGATTTATAAAACACACAAACTTGAAAGAGAGCAACCAACAATCTTGCAATGGACCATCTAGCACGTGTCAGAAGCAATATATTTTCAGAAAGCTATGTTTCTTTCTATGATCTGTGGAAGTAAAAGGAGTAAGCTAGACGAAAGTATTTACCATGTTCCTTGTACCATTTTGGATTTAACCTTTCCTCATTAGCACCAACACAAGTGTGAAATGATGGAAGACGTGCAGGAGCTGCATATTAACACAAATTTAATCAATAAAAACCATAGAATATCAGGATAAAAGAAGATGGAAAACATGTCTATAATTAATTCAGCTAAAAATTAGGGAATAGACGGGCAAGAAACCAATGCCAATTGCCCACCCTGAACCAAAAATTTAGCATGACCCTCCAGCCTTTCATCCTAAATAATTTCTCAAATCTCTCGTGATACCAAAAAGCCACATGTGGGTTTAAATATGCCATTTGAGTAGGTATTTATCACTATTATTGGTAAGAAAACTTATAATTACATAGCACTACAAATTGCCAATGAGCATGATAAAGAGAAACAGAGAATTCCCAGTGTACAGACAAGACATTAGGGTAAAGTTATCAGTAATTACCAAAAAAATTGGGCAATGGCACCAAAATGTCACATTAAATTCATGCTCTTCTCTACTTCTCTTGTTTCTACAATCTTTTCCAAGCAGATACGTGGTGGAAGAAATTGAATGAAACCCAGAAGAAAAAACATATACGTAGTATATAGTTGAAAATGCTTCTTACATTCAGGAAGTAAAAAGCCTTTGCTTAAAGCCGGCCTCTCATATGGGGCAACCTGAAAAGAAATCCATAGTCCTCTGTTTAAATTGACGAATGAAGGAATCAAACTACAAAGTCATATCCTAAAAGTTTTAAAGATAGAGAGGCATCAATAATGAACCTGAAATGAAGAAAATATGATTTAAGATATGGATGAAGAATCATATTGCATACTATGCACGACATTTAGAAGGGTCAATATTTGTAGGATTTGATTCGTTAGCTGACCGTTGCATCTAGGCCATCCCAAGTACATTCTACTAGATTATGCCAGCTTATATATACCACAATCCTAGTTCCTATAAATCAAAATCTCTTCATGTGCATGGAAAGTGATACCCTTTAAAATTTTCTAAATTACAGATAAATTACATTCATAAAGATGGCATGCACCACAAATAATTGGCACTAGCATCTCTTAACTACATAATTGATTGCTGAAATCCCAAACATGTTCCAATACATCAATCTACTGGAAAACTCAAACTTCTATGAGTATAAGTAACAACTCCATAATTCCTTTTCCACATACTGTTCTCGAAAATCAATTCAATTCAGCTTTGAAACATATCTAATGTTCAAACAAGACCATTTCTAAGCTTTTGACCAAATCATAAAAACCATACAGTACAACCAGAATAAGTATCTACAAGCCAAAAAAAAACAATCAACAAGAAGTAAAAAAAGCAAATAGAAATACCCAAATCAGAGAAGAGTCTTGTAGAACATAAAATTTGATCATAATTCAGTAACAAACAAAAAAGACATGAATGTTTACACCAACCAAAAATAGCAAGAAAAAAAGCCACCCAATTGAAAAAAGTGCAAATGCCACTACAGATAAGAAGCAAATGAAGCTGAAAGCAAACAAATATGCAAAGAAGAACAAAAAAGATTGAATTTTGAAATAAGACGCACAGGTTCTTCAGAAATAATGCAAAGTTCACCATGAGAGACCCCTCTTTTTGTAAATTCAAGGGCTGCATATCCTGCTGCCACACCTCCTCCGAGAATTACATATACAAATGCTCTTCCCATCCTTCTTCTTTCTCTCTAAAGAAACCTTCTTTCTTCCTCTCTAAAGAAACCTTCTTTCTTCCTCTCTTAACAATGATCAAATATCGAAAGCGTTGGCTTTTCCAGGCATGGCTCCAAGCAAAACTGAAAACGTCATTAAAAAATTGGAGAGAGAGATGTTTTTACGGTTCTGTCCTTAGTTGACTCTTCTGGTGCAAGGTGTCTGATATGTCATCACCTAACAGGATCAGGGCCGTTTGTTGACTTGTAAATAGTGGGTCCAAGATTGTTCAAAGCCACGTGGATCTTTGATGCTTGTGCCTTAACGTTGTGTGGGACCATTGATGGGTGGATCCGGCTAATTGGATGTCGCCAGGTGATGAATTGTGCTGGAGAGGATTACATTGGGAAATGTGAGGTCATGGTCAAAAAATCAAGTTGGGAATAAAATGAATGGGATTTTTTGGTTTATGTGAGAAAAAGAAGCCAAATTTATGGGACTTGGATGAGGCTCTGCTTATCTCTGCCACACAGGGGACTTTATCTTCTTCTAGTCCTAGCATAATTCCTTAACCTAAATAAACATGAGAAGATAATTTTATAATTTATATATTTTTCATGAAAAATATTTACTACCAATTGAAATATTTGTACTCCAATAAAATTCAATCAAATAATTACATATATAACATTTCATATTTGAAATATATAAGAATAAGGTTCGAATCTTTTGATCTTAATTTGAATCTTTGATGTCTATAAAATACTAATTTTAAAACACATTTGTTTGTGTTTTAATTTTACATTTCGTCAATATCGTGACATAAACATACATAAAAAGCATAATACTTAAAAAAGTTAAATTAATTCTTGTTTTTTTATTACATGTAATTAAATTCTTGTATTTTTTTTGGTGAAATAAGCTTTCATAACTAACACTTGACTAAATATTATTAGTCAAAACATCACTTATAATTTTATAATATATAGTATTAACATATTATAATGGATGATGATGTGATATTTTGATATATTATGATAATACAGTCTTATGATATTTTAAAAAATTGTCAAAACATCACTTATTATTTTATGTTATGTGACAAATGATGTTTTGATTAATGATAATTAATCAACTGTTAATAATAAGGGTCTATTTTATGTATAATAAAAATACATAAATTTGATTGAACGTAATAAAATAATAAAAATTTATTTAATTTTTTTTCAAATAAATTTTTTTTGACACTATTGTTATATTTATGGTTGTTCGGTAAATTTACTTACACTTACTAGGGGAAAAATAAAAGATGAGAACCATGACTTAGTAAAACTATACCAACCATTTTGTTTACTTGTTAATTCCTTTTTAAGGGTCTTAAAAGGCATGCAATCTAAGATATGATAACTTGTGGAAGTGTGTAGTTCCATTTACAATTTCACATGCTTAGGAAGATAACTATGCTAAAGTTGGATCAAGAGGTACAAGTCTTTGTTGATTTTTCTTGATTTAATGTTCAAATAAAATTTTAAATTATTTATAAAAATTTTAACAAGTCATTTTTTTATTGTATTTAATCAAGTTTTTATATTTTTTATTTTTAGTCAAATAAACTCTTATTACTAACAATTGATTAATTGTCATTTTATATCTACGTGGCATTGACATAACATTAATGTGAAAGGTGAAAAAAACCATATGATCATGTTATAATGCTAAATTAGTAGATCATATTATTATCAATTATGATATGTTAATATGTCACATTATCATCAATTATGATACGTTAACATGTTACGTTAGTATATAAAATAATAAATGGTATTTTGATTAAGTTAATTAATAATAATAATAATAAAGTATAAAATAAAATATAATAATAATAATAATTTATTATATAAAATATAAATATAATATAATTTATTAAGTTAACATGTTACGTTAGTATATAAAATATAAATGGTATTTTGATTAAGTTAATTAATAATAATAATAATAAAATATAAAATAAAATAAAATATAATAATAATTAATTATTAAGTTAGTATATAAAATAATAAGGGCTTATTGACTCAAAATAAAAATATAAGGGCTTATTTGACTTAAAATAAAAGTATAAAAGCTTAAATGAATATAATAAAAATATAAAAAACTATTTAAATTTTTTAAAATAATTTTAAAACTTTTTTAAATATTATGTCATTTTTCTTTTTGGGTACATTTTGCTGATTTAAGATGGGCCATGTTAACCTGAAAACAAACCAAGCCTTGAAGGCTTCAAGCATTTATTACTGGCCAGAGTTATGATATGTGAATTGGACCCAGGCCCAAGGCAAGCACAACAAGAAGGCTGGCCATCATTTACCTTTAAAATAAAAAGAAAAGAAACCAAAAAAAAAAAAAAGAGGAAAGAAATATCTGATAATGTATAATCTATATCTACAATAATTATAAAATTATGGATGTTGATTTTTTATTGACAAACTCGGTCACATTTATTAATCATATTCTCTAAATTATCATTTTAAATATTTTTATGATTAATATTTATAAAATTCATCTAATTTGTGAATATACAAATATCAAATGACTTTCATTATAAATATTGGTGGAATCACTTCTGAGAAACAAGCAGGGAGAAGTCATCTAATTTGAGGTAATAAAGACAGTATAAACTTCTCTAATAGTCAGTACTTTAACCATATTCGAGTCACAATTGTCGATTAATTTCGAGAACATAAACTTGAAGTAATTGTTAAGCATATGTTCTCACTAATTCTTTTATGCTTGGTCTTCATAGGGATCACTGCAGCTTCTGGGCACTGTGTTAAGTCTGTAATCAAGACCTTGTTTCATGGTCGTCTAGCTTTGATAAACCAAGCAGAAAAAAGTTTGATAACATCAAATACCTGCTCAGCAACCCATAATTTACCTTTGAAAACTATCATGCTTAGCACCAATATCACAATGGCAGCTTCCTTTGGTGCAAGTTGATTCCCTAACTGGTACACCACAATGTCCAAATTTTGCAGGATTTGATACATGAGGAAAAAAGATGGTTACTTCGATTTCCTTTTTGAACAGGATACAAACTGCCAAGTTCATTACTATCTTAACTTGTCTTTCTTGATCAACTCTTCTTTCATCGTCACTCTACCTCTTGTCACTTGCCAACAGAAGATCTCCACTTTACAAAGGTAATGCCTCGGTTTCCACTATCAAGTAACAGGACCCTGTCTCTCGAGAATTGACCTATAAAATGATTTAACAGAGTAATTACCATTAAGAAAGCCTTTCCATATTAATCTATTTCAGAAATTTCTATCTAAAAACATATTGTTTAAAATACCCAACAATTGCTTCTGTTGTAATACCTCTTAGTCGAATAATCTTCTTCTCAACTCAATTTTCCAACACCACGTATTGTTTTCACAAAAGCCAAACTCAATTATCCTCCTTTTTAATTCACTGCAGGAGAGAAGATTCTAGGGAAAGAAGACTTTAGGACCAATCCTTCAATCCATTCCATTGTCTAGTTTTCCACCATAAAACCCAAATCCTTGTTGTCCCTGTACTTACTAATGATATTCCAATCAATGAAGTGGACTTTCCACCGTTTGAAGCCTCACACTGCAGGAATGAAGTTATGGTAACTAATAATGGAAAGTTTGAGGGATCTTAAATTCTTAATTATCCTATTTTCTTGTTGAAAAGCTTTTAATCAAAGCTAGAAGAGGCATGGCTAGAAAGTAATTTTTATTAAAAAACTACAAAAGAACACTTATCATTTTCAAGCTTACATAAAGGCACATGCAAGAGCAAATAGAGGGAATGGAAGGCAGTAACAAATTTTGGGGGTCCTTTAACGCACTTCAACTACGCGATGAATGCCCTTTCTTGCCAAACAAAAAGACTCTCAAGTCTTGTCACATATGCCAATTTATATTGTCTTCAATCGTTTTTCCATCCAAATTACTTGTCGGCACTGCTAGCTTTCTCATTCACAAAATTGCCATAAATGAAGTCTATGACAATCACTCTAAATGCGAACCCTAATGTAAAGATGAAATAGTTATTTCATTACACGTGTATACACATGTTTATATTATCATTTATAATTGTTTGATTTCACATATCCGTTTAAATCGTTGTTAAAAAAATTCTCTAATAATTAAAGTTTAAGCTTCCATCTTCATGTTTTCAAGTTCGGATTTTTTACAATAAAAAGGTGAGATTTGTGAGATGATCAAATGACCATCTTTTGTGTAACCCAACACCGTCTTGTATAATTAGAAAGGAAAAGAAACACACATCTCTTAAAATCTATAGCCGCATAGCTATATTACCTTAAAATTTCATTTGCCAACATTGTGAGGTTGCCATATGCGTTCACGAATGTTTTTGATTGGATGGATCATGAAGGAATGGTTGTTGTCTTTTTGGATGAACTAGAAATTTCCATTGCACATTAGCTCGTAGGGATTGGCCTCGGCTAGCTCGATCGGCACATAAGTCATGATCACATTTGTTTTTCCAAAGCATATTCCCATGTTGTAATTTGCACTGAATGGCCGACCAATCATGTGATGTTTTCCTTATCTTTCACATGGAGGTTTTCCTTTAGCTCTATATGTGATTTTTGCACATAAAACATGTGACCAAATAAAATGAGTGGCTCAAATTCGAGCTCTTTTTCTTATGTTTCGGTATGCAATGAAAGCTCACGCAAACAGTGTCCTCTTTCTCTTTCCCATATGAGACACGGTGCAACATCCGAAGGAATGGTGTCTTGGAGTTATGTTCTGAATTCCTTATTTTGAATAAGAGGTTGGGTGCTAAAGTTGAAGGTTGGTACACTGCAATGTTGCTCATTCAATGTCATCAAAGGACCTAACTTTTGTATACCCCATGTTCTAGGTGAGATACATGATGCATTCACTAAGTTAATTCGAAACTATAAATTTGGCATACCATTAATTTACTTGATGAATAAGTATAGTTTCTATTTGATTATACTTATAGATAAAATATGAAATAGAGTGAAAAATCATATATATCATAAGATCTTTCATTTTAGAAGAAATATCAATAAAGACGTATTTTATCGACTTCACTATAATTAAGCTTATCTTAACTAGTCAATGAGTTAGTAAGTATATATATATATATAGGATAAATACTCGAGGTGATGAAAACGAGATCAAGAAGAACTTTCTATTCTCGGGTTTGAAACGTCACTATGTGGTAACATGTTGAGCAAGTGGATGTGAAATCTATAAGGCATGTGAAGACTTTCCTTGCGGCCGCTGCAAGAGTTAGGCTCACGTCGGCCTTCAAGTTTGCATGGCCATGCGCAAAAATGGAAACACAATGACAAAAGCAAAGCCCAAGAGTACTATTTTTACCAG
Organism: Theobroma cacao; assembly: GCF_053813885.1. Lineage (NCBI taxonomy): Eukaryota > Viridiplantae > Streptophyta > Magnoliopsida > Malvales > Malvaceae > Theobroma > Theobroma cacao. The sequence goes on from NC_142642.1 coordinate 763,501, forward strand.
TGAATATAGCCTTGGGATGGACGTGTCGATTTTCTATGGCTTTAGTTAGGTAAGTCAAGGATATGTCCCTCTCTATAGTCTAAGATGATGGATATAGGTATACCATCCCCCATTAATTTGCATGCATGGAGGATAATGTTGTATACACACGCATTTGCCCTAAATTCCTTGCATACATCTCTGTTTTCTCCTAATATATTTATTTTTTAAAATTACCGTTTAAGGTAATCTAATAAAATTTTACTCGAAAAAAAGATGAAAATAATTTTAATTTAACCACTACGTGTTTGTTATTTAGCATAACTATACATTAGTGTATAAAGAAGTTTTTCCATCATGTATATACTTTACTAAGCTAACCTTAATTATGTTTGAAAAGACTAATGTCGGGATTTGGGTTCTTAACTATAGAGCATAAACCAGCAAAACATGATGAATAAGTAATTATTATAGTACTATATAAAGTAAAGACAATATGATGTTTGTTTCACATCAATTATTTGTCCTCTTTTTGTTTAGGTTAGATGAAATCCTACCAAATACTAATTAACTAAATACTTAGTAATTAATCATACTCTCTAACCTGCCACTCAACTAATCTTATTTGTTTGACTTATACAGGAGGTATATGGAGGAATTATGAGATTCGAATCTTGAATCTCAATCTTCTTAAAAAGATAATGAATGATTAAGTTAGACTTATAAAGTTTTCACTCAACTAAACTTCGATATAATTAGCATCTCATCGTAAGCTAATAATGTAGGGTCAAATCAATAGAATATATACATACAATAAGCTGAATACATTACCCTGATGGAAATGCATCTGCCACTTTCTCTGCCATTGTTGGCTTCATAATATTATATTGTTAATCCACAATAGTAATGTCAAGATCTTGGTTTATCTTTATTTCAAGGAGATTATTATATAAAAGCTAAGTAATTTATTAAATATCATATATATATTTTGATATGGGTGGATGCAGTATAAGATCCTATTACAAGCCATACTTAATCCAAACATATGGAAAATACTAAGTCCAGTTCTTAACCACCAAGTATAAACAAACCTAACATTGATCCAAATCAAGCAGAATTAATTTGGACTGACGGGCGTAAGGTATATAGAAACTAATCCTCATGTTTAGTCCCCAGTAAGCAACTGCATGGACCAGAGATCCTCTATGCTCCAATAGCTTTCATTTGATTCAACCGCCATTGACATTGCTGACTGTCCTGGAAATGCTTCCATGTTGCAATGGTTAAATGATGATGGAGGGTATGTTTCCATCATATCTGTATTGCAAGGCACTTGGCTTGTGCTTGCTTGCTTATGTAGCTCCGAATGAATCTGAGAAGAGCAAACTTCTGCTTGCTTAATGTGTTTCTGGATCCTAGTCCTCCAATAGTTCTTTATTTCATTATCTGTCCTTCCAGGCAGATGCTTTGCTATTTTCGACCACCTGCATTTGTGTAAGCAATTCTTAAAGAATTAAGATACACTCATCAAATATTATTATGCCTGGTTTAATTTTGTCCTGGTTTGGAAGAAGAAAAGACATGTCTTCCAGAGTAAAAGTGACATTTAATGGTAAAGTAATGGCAAATGGGTCAAATTTTGCAGAAAGTAATGTGTGATAGTACTGCAACATGCAAACTATCCATGGTGGAAAATCCAAGCTCCCACAAGTAGCTTGACTTTCTCAAAATGGAAATCAACCTCCATTTATGGCTACTATTCAGAATTCACAATTCTAGTTCAAATATGTCCTCAAAAAGATTCAGAACAGTTTCAGCTTGTTCAATCCAAATCAGACTTTTCTTTCATTTTCTCAAGAAAAAGTCTATATCAATGCAGAACCCTTTGACCTGAGACTTATCTCCACTAAATTAATGTCACCCTTTGCGGTAGGAATATTAGTGTTAAATGAAAAAGAAAAATTACAGCAGAAACTGAACACTTCTTTTGGATCACATGCTGCTCTTATTTTATTTTTATTTTTCTAATGGAAAAGCTCCCATCATCTCCTTATAAATTCCAAGGGGCCGACCATGTCTCAACGACCCAAAACAATAAGGTTTATGTCTACTTCAACCAAGCAAAATATGCTTCATTTTTCTCCTAAAAGAAGTCTTAACATGTGCCCATATTGGAAGGGGTTTAGCTTAAAATGGAAACGTTTAATTGCCAATCTGTTCTGCTTGCTGTCACTTGAGTTATTTGGCACATGATTAGAAATGATAATCATTACTAATATTTCAACAATTCTTTTCATAAAACTCTTTCTTGCATATATTTTAATACTAAGTATATGCAAATAAATATCAAATTTATACAAAGTATATATTTATACCCTTCTCTTGGTAATAATACTATACCAATTAGCTGGTTGTTTCCAAAATCATTCTAGATAATTAGGAGAAAACAAGAGAGAGATTGAGAGAGTGAAGTAGTCTTTATGCTGAATTGGATGATCTGCCATGTAAAACCTATATGGGAGGGTAGGTCCAATATGAAACCTAAACAAGAAAGGTAGAAAAGAAAAAAAAAGGCAAATCCACCATTTAAAGCAAAATTCTTGTAGTACACTTCCATATGGATGGCATAAAACCTTCATAAATATGGCAGGAAAATTCAGGGAAAAAAGTTTTTTTAAAAAAAGAAATCATCAAGGAATTTTGGCAGCCATGAAAAATTCAAGAACTGGGGAAGAATTACAAGGAAATTTGGTGGCCACAAGTTTGATATAAACCCCATGTGTTGTAAATCATTTTGGTGGCCTAGAATAACTCAACCCCCACGTTTCTAAATCTCCAAGATGAGCAACGTGATGAATATTGGATGTACATATAGGCCTGGGAGAAGTGCACTTTTTCTGCTAATCGTAGCTGAAGTCATAACATCAAGGGAGAGGGAACAGTTTCTTCTTTGTATTTGTCAGGAGATCAAAGGGTAATAAGATTAATTTATTTGTTCTACATTAATATGTAGATTTATATATAGTTTTATACTTTTTTTTGAAATAATGTTATTGATATATATGCAATATTTATCGTAAGATAAACTAACCTGTTTCCCCACTTGGCATGCAATTCCATGATCAAGAGCTGTTCCTCCGGTGTGATATTGCCTCTTCGGACATCCGGTCGAAGGTAGTTCAGCCACCGGAGCCGGCAACTCTTTCCAGTACGTTTCAATCCTGACAAAAGTTAGCAAATATAAGTCATTCTTTATCCATTAGGGTTTCTATCAAAAAGCATTAGTATATATTTTTCAATGAGAAGTTATTTTAAAAGCTTGAAAGATTTTTTTCCCATTTTTCTTTTCAATGAAAACAATAATTATCTATAAGATCAAAATGTTGTTTCTTTATGGAAGTTTGTTGGGAGCTTAATAAATTAAAAGTAGTTTTTTTCCCTATTTTTGCTTATTATATATTGATAATTTACCTGCAGCTTTAGCAAGAGAATTCCAAACACCTTCACCATGGTTGGCAATATAGTTGATGAGGATCAAATCTTCTTCCATGGTCCATGGTCCTTTTCTCACTTCAACATCTTGAGATTTGCATGGTTTCTTATCCATCTTTAATTTCTTTTGGAAAGAGAAGAAAGATAGCAAGCATAAGGGACAGGATTTATAAAAAAAGAAAAAAAAAAAAGAGCTGATATGAAGAGAAAGAGAGGAGGAGGAGAATGTGATGCAAAAGAAGGTAGATGGGGTTTTTATAGAGCAAAATCTAAGATTATTTTTGCTAGTAATCTTGTTGGTAATACCATTAGAGAAGAGCTTTTAACCTAACTATTGTCTTAATGAGAACACATGCATGCATGGCCCAAACACTTTTGCATGCAAGGCCACATATTATAGATATATTTTAAGGGTTAATAATATTACTATATATTCTTTCTTTTGCATGTGACATTTAATTTCTGTATATGTACCTAGTCATTCTTTTATGTATTATATATATATATATATATATATTATCATATGCAATATTGCACATGAATACTTATTTTTTATTTATTTTTAAATAATAATTATTTATTAATGTAAATATTTTAAAATTATATATAATTTGAAGTATAAATAATTGAAAATTTGTAATAACAATTAATAAATTATTTAATACTATTAGAATTATGAAAAACATCTTTTAATGAAAGTCATTAAATGCAATTTTAAACATTTGTTTGAAAATTATTAAAAATTATAGTATAAAAATATAATCAACAAATATGTCCCTTTTTATTAATCAAAAGTCTAGTTTTAGACGTGCTCATGCTTTTATATATCATGCATTATATATGTTATATATATACACGTGTATATTTATAAGTTAAAAAAATCAAAATTAAAAAATAAATAAAATCACACATATACACACACACATATATATATATATATATATATATATATATATATAATATTACGATGAATGTAATTATTTAACTTCACTATATTGGTTTACAAATTGAACAGCAACAGGATATATCTAAAGGGAAATTAATGCAACTAGTTTCGAGCAATTAGATCCCTTATTACTACCTACTCAAGTACTGGACATAAATATTCTAAAATTGATCTTTTGTTTATGAAAATGAAAACCATAGAAGATGAGAATCTGCAGGGCTGGCTAGCATATCTTAAATACCTAAAAAACACAAACCAAATTTGGATAATTATTTTTCCTTTTCTGTTTGGAGAGCCAGAAAAATTTTTTTTTTGGCCATTGAGTAAGAACTTGAGTGCAATGTTTATTAGAAAAATAGAAAGGAATAAAAGAAAACAGTACAATATAATACATTTTAAAAATAAGTTGATCAATGAAATAACAAGCAGATTGTATTTGTTTTTCAAATTTTAATCTCGGGAATAAAAACACGGTTTAATTATGATATTAATGATGCTGATTAAATTTGTAAAATCGAAATAATTTTCATGGTCATTAAAAGAACTTCATTTGCGATAAAATGGAGAAAAAAAGCTTTAATTAAAACAAAACTACTCAATTCGCTATTCCAAAAATTGGCTAATTATTGACAATAACCCTCCAAACATTTATTTCGGTTTTTGCTCAGTCATTGGAAACATACTGAAAAAGAAAATCTTATCAATTAATGCCTTGATACCTTAATTTTTCCATTATTATTATTATTATTATTATTATTCCAAAGTGTGATTTCACATTTAATAGCCAAACTATGATCAAATGTTCCATTTCGTATTTATACTTCAAATTCAAAATTAGTTATTTGAATTTTGCTTTCATCAAATAATTTGTACATGAAACTAATTTCGTTAGTCAAAAGAGTGACATGACAAAAAAAACACTAATTTAAGTACCAAATTGATAATTTCATTATAATTTGAGTAATGTAATTAATTGTAAATTTATTTATTTATTTTCAAGTGCTCAATTGATCATTTCAATATAATTTGAGCACCAAATGTATAATTAACTTTTAAATAAAAGAGTAAGGTGTTACTTGTCTAAAGTATCCTCCCAACTATTTCTTTTTTTCATATGACATGGTAAAAAATTATTAGATAAATAATAAATAATAAATCAAAGGATGGGATCTACAATTTCATGATTAGCTATTTATTCATAAATAAAATAATTAAAATTAAATTAATAACATTAAGTGAAACAAATAATAATGTTACTTTTGGCAATTTTCTTTGCTCAAAAAATTCCTAACTCTCGAGCCAAAATCATTATATAATAATAATAATAATAATTAATCATTAATTATTGAGCCACCATTTTGTATAATAATAATAATAATAATAATTAATCATTAATCATTCTTAAAATTAGTGTTGTTATTACTTAAAAAGGGAGAGAAAATCTTAAAATTTTATCGCATGATATTCAAAAGAATTCTTAAAATATTAGCATTGCTACAAGGCTACAACCTTAATATTGAGCCACCATTTTGTAGTCATTAATTAGACTCCAAAGTACACAAGGGGAAAGCCTTGCCCTTGTTGAGATAACAAAACTTTGCTTGCTTTCCTAATTAAGAAGCTTGGGAATAGGGAAAGGGGTTGAAGCCCCCATTGACATTGGGAAATTAGTGGCTATTAAGGTGTGCTTCCATCAAGGATCATGTTTCTCAAAACACATGTAGATGTGAAAGCAACTAATGAGCTGGCTTTAGAGCAAATTAAATTTGCTTACTCTTTTGCATTTTTTTCTTCATAACAAAAGGGGGAAAGCAGAGCCACATATAAAATATGTGGTCAATATTTGGATTAGGCGGCATCCAACCAAGGGAAAGTTGATGGACAACAACTTATTAGTGGGCTTAATGAGGTTTGTTTGCAAATTGCAAAATGCGCCAACCCTTGATTTTCTTCGAAGATTAGTGTCTACAAATGGAGACGTGTTCAAACAGAAGTCTGATGTTATCACATGGTCATACTCCAAATCCCCATCATTAAACTTTGGAATCAGTGAAACACTTTTGGTTGATAGACACCTTTTATGTTTCTAAGAACTAAGATGCAAAGTGTTTTGGATTTAATGTTACTTAAAGTCTAGTAAGGCAATCGTGAATTTTGTATAAATTTCGTATCAATTATGTATTAAAATATAATTAAAGATTTAAAAATTCATATTATTTTTAATTGTGAAATATTTTTTATGAAAAAAACTAAAATTTAATAAATTAAAATAAATAATACTTTACAAGTTGACGTGTATCGTGAAGAAATTTGTGCATAACCCAAATATGACTAAAAGCAGGTTACCAGGAAGGAAAATGATAGTCTGCTAATAAAATAAAGAACACTCACATGCAAGATTCAACCCCATAAGAATAAGCCAACCAGTAAGCCACAAGAATTTGTCAATGCTGTACTGTGTATGTCTAACGTGGAAACTAGGGTTCTGTTGGAGGAGGTGGCAGAAAGGATTCATGCAATGATCGAAGATTCATACTCCCAAGGATTATAAAGAAAGGACCTTAGGTTGCTTCCTGGCACTGCAAATGGAAGGTTCATGGACTTTAATTATTCACTATTCGTATGTGTAGCATAATTGCTTCACGTTTTGTTAAAAAGCATGATTTCAACGGATTTGAAGGTCAAATATTCCAGAACCACGTGAACTGCATGCATGAGATAATCATTTCATGTGCACTTACCAGCATCTTGATACTAGTTGATGCACTATTAGAACAGCAAAGATCAGTTTAAATACAAACAGGGGTGAAGAAAACGTTCACCTGCTCAGCTTATCAAAGAAATGGAGGCAGCACAGATTACTGACGAATACCAAATCAGATACTAGTAGATATGAACCAAAGAAATCAACCCAAACAGTAATAAGCAACAAATCCGACTCCCAAAGGCTGGAGTAATAAAGTGTTGTTTACAACTACAAGTAATTGCTAAAGCCGAGGTTAAACAAAGCACATATTATATCTAGTAAACATTCTGTCGTTACAAAAGTTACAGGACAAAGGGGAAGCCATCCTCTCCAGAGTTGCCAGAATTCCAACGAGTCTAACTAACAACCAAAACCCTGAGCCTCGCTCATGCCTGCAAAAGAAAGCAAGTCAAGGTAGATAAGCAAATGTGGAAGCTGATTATGACTTGTCTAAAAAGAATCGGACCTATGTTGTCAATTCCAACATATTCAAATGATAAGTACTTATTCTAGAACACAACAGTTTTTTCTACACAGATTTTGAGGTTTATACACTTGCCTTGCTAGCAATGTTGTTGGAAAGCCACTCAAGCCCCTCATAAAGGCCCTCTCCAGAAGTTGCACATGTACTCTGGATATACCTGGAATGGACATCAAATCACATCAGAAAGTTGCACAAACAGTGAGAGTAAAATATGTGGAGGAAACAAAGAAATAAGAGGTCATTTTTACCAGTGGCGCTGGCGAAGAGAATGAAGTCCAAGCTTATCAGTTATTTCAGCAGCATTCATTGCATTGGGAAGATCTTGTTTGTTGGCAAATACAAGCAAAACAGCATCTCTCAATTCATCCTGAAAAAAAATTATCATTAGCTTATATAGCCCTTATGCACTGTTTCTGTGTGTGTGAGACAAGAAAGAAAAATTATTCAATGGATTCTCCTTATTTGACAAGGTAACAGACCTCATTCAACATCCTGTGCAACTCATCCCTTGCCTCAACAACACGGTCCCTGTCATTGCTATCCACCACGAAAATGAGACCCTGAGTGTTCTGGAAATAGTGCCTCCACAGAGGACGGATCTGTATTTGAAAGAAAGAAAGTTAATGACCCTACGGCGCTTTTAAATCAAAATAGTAGAAATATGTAAAATTTCCACCAGGAATATGGCTTCACTGCTGGCTATGCCCCCTAAATAAACAACATGAATTATCAGATGGCAGAGTGTTATATACATATGCATTCTACATACTTGAAAATAAGGTTTCATGATTCATCATCCAAACATCATGATATTATCATATCTTGCAGGAAATATGGGATGAATTTGGATAAATGACACAAAAAGTTTAGCATACATACATCATAGAACTACACCATCATTAGTTTTTAAGATGCATACCTTGTCCTGACCCCCAACATCCCAAACAGTGAAGCTGATATTCTTGTATTCCACTGTCTCAACATTGAACCCTTCAAAAAGTATAAAAGGACCATTGCAAATTAAAACTTTGGTAAACCACCAAAAGCCCCCTAATTAGGAAAGATCAATTCATACAATAACCTCTATGTATCGATTAGAGGATCTATAGACCTTTGGATGCTAGTAACTAAACAGATACAACCCTTGCCTGCAATATTTTCAGAAAACCATATAGAATAGAAACAATTCACATGGTTCACAAACCAACAATGAAGACAAAATAATTAACTTTGGTGAACCATTTTCTTTCCAAATAAGGGTAAAACCAAATGGTTCACAAACCAACAAATAACATAACAACCAAGCCAAAAACATTCATCAGTCATCTAAAAGGTAGTAAGATTTGCAAACAACAAACAGGTAAATCTGTCTTCACCACACGAATCATAAATCAAAATGAAAATCTTGAGCCATTTCTTTTGCTTCACAATTATAATCAAGGCCAAAATCATCAATCAAATGATCAAAATCGCTTAGATTCAGAATTCTCATGACGCTATCATTCCAAAACAACCAAAAATTGGATTTTCCTTTTTCAGAGAAATGCGAATTTTCCAAAACTCACCGATGGTCGGGATTGTGGTGACGATTTCACCGAGCTTGAGCTTGTACAGAATAGTGGTTTTACCAGCAGCATCAAGACCCACCATCAAAATACGCATCTCCTTCTTGGCAAAAAGCCGGCTAAAGAGCTTCGTAAATGTCAGCCCCATCTCTCTTCTGCTCTTTCTAGCTCACAGCACTGATTCACATAAAAATCCAGCAAATCAATCATTAAAAACCGAAAAAAAATCAATAAAAACTAAAACCCAATAAAATTTGAAACAAAATACATGAACTTGATAGCATGTACCCCAAAATAATTCAACCCAAATATCTAAAAAAAAAAAAAGACAAAAATCATCAAACAGATATCTACCAAAAAATTTGAGAAAAACCCAAATCATAAAATGAATCCTAAAATTCAGAACGCTGAAATGAACCAGAAATATTAAAATAAAAACAGATATATCAAATCAAGCCCAGAGCAAAAAGAAGGAAAAAGATTAAAACTTCAAATAAATCATTGAAAAGAATTTTATTTTAAAAAAATTACTTCGATGGATCTATTTTACCGGTTGATAAAAGAAGAAATAAATTTTAGAAAAAGAATGGAAATTAGTTTACCTTTCTGGTGTGATTGGAAGGAGGATCTGATCTCTTTCTTTTGAGACTCTCTCCGTTTATTTCTCTGCTCTTTTATTTGATTAATGGCACCTACAAATAATCGGCTCAAGTATGAAATGTTTTATAAATTAATTAATTATTTATTGTTTTGACTAGATACGAATAAATTTTTAGTCCAGGGCGGCTTAGTTAAATTTACTAAATTTTTTATTTATCTCTTAAAAAAATATACGAATAATAATAAAAAAATATGACTTCTTCCCATGTGTCAAAATGAAGGACTTTGTGTATTGCATGCAACAAGAACATGTAATTGTATATAAGTGCTCTATTCCGACAATATATCATGTATAAAAAAATAATTAATCGTCCGTAACAGTGCTCTCCTCATTAGAAATTTTGTTTCCTATAAACATCGTAAGTCATGATATCAACCTTTAATAATATGTTCAACTTATCAATCAAATACCTCGAGAAAATATCTATGTTTTGCCTCAGACTATTTTTTTTTGAAATGACCATATTAGGGAATATGAATTATTGCTTCATACATGTCCACTAGGGTAAAAACCTATATAAAGTTTTGGAACCAAATTTCTTTCTTATCACTCTTACCATTTCTTTGTTTGGTTACAATGAAAATTTTATGGAAAAAAAAAAAGAGAAAGAGAAAGAGAAAAATTTTATAGGTTTCCTTAAATGGTTACTATGTCATTATTTTATTATTTGTTTTGAATCAAATACGTTAAGTTGACAACATTAGATACAATCTGAAATATTTAGTGACCAAATAAGAACAAATTGAAATTTGGTGGGCAAAGTGGAAAATAGTGTAATACTTTAGAACAAATAAAAATCATATTACATTTACCATATAAATAAATACGTAAACATATTACATCATTATATAAAAATAAAATTAATTAATTTTTATTAAAAAAAATTTAGAACCAATTTCAACATTTACATTATAATCATCGATTAGCAAGATTATGTGCTTTTTTTTTTATCACAACTAAGCTAATATCTAATCGATGCCATTTTTTATTATATGATTTTATCAATAGAATAATAATAAATTATATAAACATATTATTTAATCATAAGTTTATTTAATTTAATTAAGTGCATATTTTGCAAACCCACATTCACACTTTTATTTTATTTTTATTTAATAATTATATTTTTATTTTAATTTATTTTATTTTTTAAGAAAATAATTTTCAATAAAAAATTTCTAGCCAAGAAAAACCTTTGGCCGAGCTAAAATTCAGAGAAATATGGCGAAAATAAATAAAAATAAAAATTGCGGCAAAAATTAGCAAAACAAACAATTCACAAGGACTAAAACGCAAAAACTCCAAAAAACTTTTCGAACACAAAAAGAGTTTCTCTTTGGTCCTCCGACGCTGATCTTTGTCCGAAAATCTGCGATGGCTTGCACGAGTTGGCTCCACCTCCACTCTACTTCTTTAACGCGCGTTTTCATTCCCATTCCCCACCACCCAACCGCTCTCTCCACCGCCTTCCTTCACCGGCTCTACCGTTTCACTTCACCCGCGCGGTTCACCTCCTCGCTAAATCAAACCAATCCTCAGCTGACCCCTGTCCACGCTCAAGCCAAGCGAGGTTTCTTATCCAAAGACGATGAAGTCGCTTCCAGTAAGCAAAGAGTCAAACTCTTTATTTATTTTTTATTTTTAAATTTTGGGTTCTAAAGTTACTTTATTTTTCTTGTTTTGAAGTGGAGGATCTTCGGTTCGATTCGCCGCTAAAAATAGTGGAGTATCCCGACCCGATATTGAGGAAGAGAAATAAACGAATTGATACATTCGATGAGAATTTGAAGAAGCTTGTCGATGAAATGTTCGACGTTATGTACAAGTAAGTATAAAATATTGATATGATGCATTTGTTGCTGTCTACTTCTGATTTATAGCAAAGATAATGGCCAATTGCAGGCTAAAGTTGTTTTCTTCACTAATTCGAAATTGGGTGATCAATGGATATGTTTCGTTTTCTTTTTCTTCAAGAAAAAGGGAATTCACGCATTTTAGAGGAGTGTGAAATTTTGGTTGGCTTCGTTTTGTAACAGAACTGATGGCATTGGTCTCTCAGCTCCCCAAGTAGGAGTTAATGTTCAACTTATGGTGTTTAATCCGGTTGGCGAGCGAGGTGAAGGACAAGAAATCGTCCTTGTAAATCCGAGAGTTAACAAATATTCCAAGAAGACAGTGCTGTTTAACGAAGGTTGCTTATCTTTTCCAAGAATCTATGCTGATGTAGAGGTACTTTATTTTTTAAAGATTTTCATTTTCTTAAAAAATTTTTGTGACGTGTGGTAGATATGCGTGTGCCGCGTGGTAGCCACATGTCATCCACTTGTGCAAATTGAAATGGTCTCATTGGATGACACGGCACTCTCGTCATATGTCACATTTTGATTGATTAGTAGCCATGTTAGCAGGTTTTGTAGATAATGTTATAGGTTCAGGTAGATTGATACACAAAAGTAGCATTTGGTATGAGAAAAGTGAGAGCACATTTCATACAATGTGCCTAATTAAATTACATTACAGTGTTTGTTTGGCAACAAACTACTGCAACGTAAGATTGTAATGTAAATACATTACAGCTAATAGATGTAATGTAATTATAGTTCAAAATCAATACAATCAGATTGCATTGCACTTTGTAATGTTATTAAAGATATTTTTACCCTTCAACTTTATTACTTTGTTAAAAACATTTTGCAATGTTGTAATTTGTTTTATTATATATAGATTTTGAGGATTGTGTTTTTATCATTCACAATAGTCATGGTGACTGTCAATAAAATTTATATTATTTTTTTAAAAAAAATTAAAATAAAATATATAATATAAAAAATTATGTTAAGAAATGAAAACAAAATATATAAAATTATAATAAGAAATAAAAATAAAATATATGAGATTAAAATATATTTAAGAGATCATATTATATAAAAATTAACAACATAAAATACAAGTATATTAAATTTGTATTTTAATAAATAGGGGTAATTTTGGAAATTGACCTTATATTCCCAGCAAAGTATTTATAAACCAAACACTGCAATGCTATTTTTCTCTCATTTTAATTATTACTTTGCTTATATACCAAACACTGTAATATTATCTTTCCTGCAATCGCATTACTTACAACCACATTATCTGTAATTACATTGCATTGTGAAGTATCAACGCCACCAAAACTAAAGTTACATTGAACATATTTTTAATACATGTACAACATTAGATATTTTCTCAAAGTATAAAGTTAAATAGGACATTATCTCTTTTTTATATGATGTATAATCTCTTTTCCACTATGCTTATCTTATACTCCTATTAATTTGTGCTTTCAGAGACCAGAATCCATAAAGATTGATGCACGAGATGTCAATGGTGCTAGATTTACAGTTAATTTGTCTGGGCTTCGTGCACGCATTTTCCAACATGAATTTGACCACCTTCAGGTTCTTTCTTCAGTACAAATTTTTATATATTGTTGTTAATTTGTCAATGGCAGGTGTAGTAACTTGCAGTTTTAGGGGCTAGACTTGTTTAGTTTTAGATAATATATATGAAATATTGATTGTTGAACTTTGTGGCAAGCAGGATGGGATTAGAGGTGGCAGAACTAACCAGAACCTTAAAAACTGTTTAAAAAATCCAAATTCAAACTTGTCCAAACCCGAATTGACTAAAATGTCAAAGATCTGAATCTAAAGAAGCTTGAATTCAAAATGTTTGGAATCTGAAATAATATGAATCCAAAATGACCCAAACTTGAAAATAAATAGTTACATCGTACATAAAAATTTAAAATGACCTGAAACTAACCAGAATCTGAAATGATCCAAACCAGAAATGATTGAACCTGAATCCACCCATTTGCCACTTCGAAGGGTGATGATAAGGGTAAGGATTCGGTCTAATTAGGTATGAATGCAAGTTCTGTTTTCTTTCCTCTCAATAGAGAACTAAATGCCCACACAGGTGTTTCCCGTCTGTTTTAAGTCTTTTCAGAATATGTCGAATGTGAACAAACTAAGACACAAGACTGTTAGTTACATTCTTTCAGTCTTGTTTTTCTTTTGACTTTCTAGTAAAGTGGAGTTTGCCCCAAAACTCTACATTAGCCTGCCCCTGTTCCAGGATGTTATAAGCTTCCAAAAACCTATCTCCATTTTAAGTACAAGTGTTTCCATTTTGCTGGGACTGCATGTAGCACTGAAAACTATAGCTGGGTTTTGCTTTGTTGGTCAACACTGAAATCGCTGATAATGCACTTCTTAAGTCCTATTTCCCTCTTAAAATAGTAATGTTATGGGCTTTTTTTATGGTGAAGCAAGTAGGAAAGGAGCTTCCAGGAGAGATTCTTTTCTTACTGTCTAACTGTAATATGTTATTTTGAGATCAATTTTTTACAACATATCACTAAATTGCTTTTGCAACCATGGTTCTTGAATTTGCAGGGGATTCTGTTTTTTGACAGAATGACAGGTGAAGTTCTTGACAGTATTCGCGCACAGCTAGAGGTGAGTACAGGAGTATTTTAATTTTCAGGCTTTAGAAATATGCTTGTTGTGCCTAGGGAAGAGTATCTTAATTTTCTTAATACTGATCTAATTTGCAGGCCTTAGAAAAGAAATATGAGGATACGACTGGACTCCCCAGCCCTGAAAAGGTAGAAACCCAGAAAAGGAAGAAAGCTGCTGCTGGTTTTGGAAAATCATGAGTGTCTAGAGAGGCTTCCTCAATCATGTCAGGTTCGTGTCAAACAGAAATTAATTAAAACTTTTATTACATTTTTTTGTCATCTCATTTACCCTTTAGATTGTGTTCTGATTTAGGTGCTAATTGCTTTCATAGAGCAGCACAATGGTGGCTGTGATGCTGAAAGTGCCAATTACTGGAGGTTGTTCACAGGACCATAATAGCTTAAATACAAGAGTCATGGAGTTTTGTAGGTTTAATAGATGATACAATTTGTCAACTTCAGGGAGGCATGCGATTCATATGTCTTTTTCGTAAAGCAATTAGCAATTAGTTATTGTTCATAGGTTATTTTATTAATTGCTAAATGGGAAAATTGAAGTCTGCCCTTAGTTTCTTAACAGGTTTCCCATCTGTTCACTCATTTATCCATTCTCATCATCTTTTATAACTCATTTTCTTTCCCATATAGTTTCAAAAATTTCACCCTATATGACAAGTATTATATTGTGTAGTTTGACAGTGAATTACATCCCATCTTTTTGGTGCTTTGTGTTCTTTTTCTTTGGTATTCAAGTTTATTAATTTTGCTGAAGTTTGCAATTGATTATGTCCTTACTTGGTATTTATTCCTTCTAACTTACACATTGCAACACACAGCATTTGAGAACAATGTTCCACAACACTGTTCATGTGGCCAAATGATCTTGATGAACCCTTCCTTTTCACTATTTCGATGTATGGTTACTAGACAGTAGATTGTAGCTACATTTACTTGTTTTCTGCAACAATGTTTTTGAATTCCTCCATTTATCTTTTAACTAATGCTTGGATTCCTCTGGTATTCCGTAACTAATGCAAACTGAAGTTCTTTACTTTTTATCTGATCGATTTTGCTACATCGCCAAGAAAACATAACTCACTGTAGGCAACGGTTTGCATTGGACTATACTATCGGCTTCAGTACACGTACGTGTCTTTTGCATATCCTAAGAATACGGCTACAACTATGAGTATAAATGGCAAACCCTAGCATTCATATTAATTTGTACGGCTATATATTGGAGGCTATTCTCAGCATGATTCAAAATTAGAATGAGTTCCTGCTTTTGATGGTTTCCCAATCTCCAAACAATTAATTGGAGGTTCTGTGGCAGTTTTGAGCTCTCCGTACGTCTCCCAACAGAAAGGTCCACCCAGACGGTGATTTTCTTGAACTGATTTTAGCTCAATGGTGCTTAGAGTCACTCCACTGCATGGCAGGCTATCGCTGCATGCAAAGTGTACAGGTTGCACGGTATAGGTTCCTCTTATGTTCACGTAGTTTATGCCTGACACAGCCACAGCTGAAGATTGATTCTTGCAGCTGCCCTTGTCACAGTAGAATTGGTCAATCATGATTGCAGTTTCAACTTCTGAAACTTGAATGTTCGAGAACATCACTTGTTGCACAGCGCCTGAGCCTCCCTGCAATGAGAAACAATAAAACATATTCAATAGTTTGAATCTAGCAGGCTCACTATAGTAAGAAGTTTGTTGATGATGGGGTGTTCTTAATTACCTGCCATGTCTTAATTCTGACTCCAGTTAATGTGTTCTGCATAGTGACATCTCGAACAGTGATGTTTGACACACACGCTTTGCTATTGTCCCTTCCAAGTCCTCCGATGCTGATTCCATGTCCAGGTCCACAGTTCACATCATGGATATATATATTTGAGCATCCGGCTTGTATCGATACGCAATCATCTCCTGCAGAAGACAACAAAAATCCCTGAAGGTTGGTACATTGTTCATTTAAGAAGTATCATTATTTGGCAATGCTTGGTCCGAAGAGTTTACCACAAGCAAGAGTAGTGCTGGAGATGACCACATGTTGGGAGTTCTGCAGGTGAATTCCATCTGTGTTGGGGCTGTTACCAGGTGATGATGCACTGAAGCCAGAAACCTGAACGCTTGTGCAAGCATCAAATTTGAGGTGGGTCTGAGCGCTGTTCTGTATAGTTATGCCAGTCACTATTACACCATCACTTCCATAGAATCTTAAAGCCTGCGTTCCAAATAACATCACCAATCAGATGTTCTGATCTCAAAGTCAGTTGTCAGCTTGTAAAAATGGAGAGTAGTAAAGAAAGTAGTTACTGTTGGTTTGGTGCCTCGCATCTTTCCCCCCAGCTCAGCACTTATCTGCCAGACAGACATGATTTGCATGTGTAAGTGAAAATGGAGATGGCAATGCCTTGTATAAGGAAGTGTTTAATCATAAAAGAAGTCTCCCAGTTACCATGCCATCTTCAGCTGTAGGATCAAAGGTGGGTGAGTCGTTCCACCAGACAGAACCTTGTCCATCAATAGTTCCTTTGCCTCTGATTGTAATCCCCTTCAGTTTCGTAAATTCAATCCATTGCAACTGACCTGATCCCCAAGCACCAGAACTTGTAGGAGCTATGATCTTGCCATCCAACTATATCAAATTTGACAGCATAAGTCTGGGCATAAAGTGAATAATCTAAGCCTGATGCAACATTCTGATACCGTGCTGAACGAACAATTTAAGGAAACGTGGTGACTTACTTGAAATATGATGTTGGGCTGACAATTGGGGCCCGAGAAGGAAATGGGTCCAACAAGGAACACTGACCCAGATGGAACCATCACTGTTGATGCCTCTACTTTACAAGCTGCAGCCCATGCTGCTCCGAATGCCTGGTTTGCAATGAAGCAGAGCTTTAGTCTCAATGATTTTGATATTAAAATTTATTGTATCTTACTCCATTTCACATATGGTACATTCCATAATGAGTGCTGGCAGATGAAAATGGAAAGGAAATGACAGATAAAAACGAAAAAAAAGTTCGTTTTAAGAAAGGAAAAGCTTGAAGATCCGGCATGTGATAACTAGCAAATAGTTAAATGAATAGAGGAAATTAACTTCTGCCATTATGAGGAAAAAAATAACAGGAAGGTAGCTAAGAGTAGTGTTATGTTTTAACTATTTCTAGCTAGTCCTTTTCACGTGTCATTTTGTCAGTATAGACATGCTACGAATGGGATGCAAAATGGTTATCACTGACTGCTGCTCACGTGAAAGGACAACAGTGGAAACACATGATCAATTCCCATCTCGTGAGTCACTACTCCATGTCTGAGTTTTTCAATTTGAGGGTGTGGAACCCCCTCACCGTCCTATGGGGGGACAAGTCAAAATTTGATTCAAACAAGGTATACAGACCGGCAAATCCTGGGACTAGACCACCCAGGACGGTTGGAGTAATGAAAGTAATCTTTGAGCAGAAGACATAGCTGAGGGCAAGGAGACTTTCTTGGGCTGCGACCACACCACCACCAGAAGAAGCGATGGCCACAAATATGGTCTAAGGGAATAAATGTTCGCAACTTATGTGATTCATCTTGGTGACATGATAGGTCAATTAATGTTCTTAAGGCTGAAAACAAGTCTTCCACACCTAATTATGTTAAAGACTTGATTAGCATTAGGTACTCCTTCGACCCAGTTTTATATATATATATATATATTTCAAAATGGTGCAATTTAGCATCTTCTGAAACAAAAACAGGCAATATACATATAGTGCTAGTAGGTAGCAAATTAATCTATCTGTTTGCATTTATCTTTTGTTCAAGCCTTTTGCAATACCTCAAGGCTCAACATTAACAGTAAATAAAGAAGAAAAAGAGGGAGAATTATAGCAGAGTATATAGGTTTCAATACGTTAAACTATGTGTTGATCAATGGTAGTAAATAAGTTTATGAGCAGAACATTGAAGCTAATTACTCTCATGAAAAAACCACACACCTTGGTGTCATCTGTGCGTCCATCACCTCTGGCACCATAGTCTAACACATTAAAGGTGGCAGAGCTTCCTGCTCGTGGTCGTGCCGCCATTTGACGGCGAGAACTAGCTTTGTTCGACCCCCAGTGCTTGCCTTCCCTAGCACTGCAGACTTCAAAGCTTGAAGACAGAAATAACAAGCCAATAAGTACAAACAATGCAACATTGTTTGTCAGCTTAACCCTACACATCTTCATAAATGTTGAGCTTGTGACAAAGAAGAAAAGGATGGAAGAGAAAGAGAGATGGGTTCTTCTGTTTCTATGATCTGTGGGGACGAGATAAGTAGGGTGACATCTATATATAGGCAAGTAAAGCAGTCCAAAGCAACTGTTCACACATGTGCTATACAGTAATGAAGCCAAGACTTGGAATATGGCTATACGTTTCATTTTCAAACCAAAAATTCCCATTGTTTATTGGTCTATTGACTCCGAGATTATGGAAACTTGCATGACCCACTACATAAAAAAGTTCAAATAGGGAGATGTAAAAGAATAGTGGACATATTACATATGAAAGGAATTGCATTAATGAGACCAAAAATAGTGACCAATAGTTTGAAACCCTTAATAAAGTCTTTAAAAAGTTGGAGGTTTATACTAAATGAGTAAAGTAGGCTTTGAATTTATTATATGGATTTCATATTCCACCAAATTGGTGATTTTATGTTTTAATTAGTTGAAAAGTAAATTCTTGTAAGTTTAATGTAAATTAAATTGGAACTTTCAATGACTTGTGAGTCTTGAAACTCAACCATTTGATTTAAGAGGAGACGTAATCAACCTTTTTTGTTTAGGTGCAATTAACCACTTAAGTGAATTTATTTTTTCTAATTAGGTTTTAAGTTTGTTTTAAGTTCATTAAAAAGAATTAGTTTCGGTCTACAAAACAAATTTAGTTTCGAGAATACAATTACATGTAAGGAAGGTATTAGCACCCTTACAACGTCCATTTAATTGGTACCTAATTAATTATGTCTCATCTTTTAGTCTTATTAAATTCAATGTTTAATTAATTTTATTTTATTCACCTATTTGTCTATTTTGTGTTCAATTTTTTTGTTGTTTTATTTTTTTGAAATAAAAAAAAAACTTTTTGATATTGAAATATTTATTCCTTGAAAACTCCAACACTTATAGCAAAATTCAAGAAAAATCTCTCATTTAGATATTTTCAAGAAATTATCGCTTATAACATTATTGAAATTCAATCACCGGAGAATTTTTATTTGTTTATGTTTTTATTAAATTTATAGAACACATTAATATTGTGGCTCTATTATTATTTTATGTTTTAATAATTATTTAAAAATAAACCTCTTCTATAAAAATAATTTATGAGATTATGCACTTATAGTAAAGTCCCATAAATTACTTTTACTCTGAAAAATTTAAAGAAGTTCCCACTTAACTTTCTTTAAAAATCTCATTTTAAAAAATTTATATTTAAATAATCATTGTTTTTTAATTAATTTATTTTCATGACTCCTAAAATATGTTCTCAAATTAAAATCCCTACATTATTCATTTATAATTAAATCATCTTTTAAAAAAATCAAAACATCTTAAAGAAAAGAAAAAAAAAAGCATCAAAACTTACCTTATTGGGCTTTAGTACCCAAAAGAAAAGAGAGCTCAAACTAATGAGTCTTACGAACTAAGCTAGGTTAAGGTGCGAGTTGTGAATCCAATTTGCCAAACTTAGCTCACCAAACCATGTCGTTTTAAGGAAGATGTTTAGTCCCTCTCACTTCTCACTTTGCCAAATGACTTAGTTTTGCTTCTTGTATAAAACCTTTTCTTCTCTTTTTTTCCTTATTTTTGACTTCTTCACATTTTCTCTAACATGGCCATTTATCTCTCTAGAAATCCTTCTTCTTTTTTTTTCCAGATTTCAGTTGCCAGAATATCATCGACCACTGTACGCCCTGCTTTTTATTGTCAGTGGTTGTCATATGTTGGTGCTAAAATGGTACTAAATCTTACTAGAAAACTCTTATCGGCCTTCTTTTCCCTTTAATTGAAGTAGTTTTTTCGAAAACAACCTCGATTCTCCTAGATCTAAACTTGAAGATTCAAAAGCTCAAGAACCCTAACCTTTTGTCGATTTCTCTCTAAATTTTTTCTCCACTCTAATCTTTTGGCATTGATGCTTAGGTATATTTATACTTTATATATTCGATTCTTTGTTAAATTCTTTTTCTTGTTTTTTGGTTTATTTTGAATCGTTTTTTTCAAACTTGGTTTTCAATCGGGATTAGAATTAGTTTGCATCAAACCTCATCCTAAATTTTATGTTCATCCTTTTTTTTTTTTTAATTTATGATTTTTTTTAAATTTTTTATTTTTTCAATTTTAATATTTTGTTGTTTTTTATTTTTTAGTAAAATCTTAGACAAAATGAGGTGTCTACAATTGTTCTTTTTTGCACATTTCTTGAGAATAAAAAATTATGCAAAGACATATACACCATTTTGGCCGAATCTATCAACTTAAGGAAAAATGCTCTTCCAATGAGGCTCAGGGACTTTGAAAATTAAAGAGTACTCCTCCTAATAAGGCTTGATGACTTTTAAAAATTAAATAGTGCTTTTCTTGACTAGGCTCAACAACTTTGAAAATTAAATAATGCTGGATATAATTAGTTAGTCTACCTAAGGGATAGATGACGGCACGAGCTCTATAGTGCAAAAATACGCGATTCCAAAGAGATGATTGACATAGGGATGGAGTATTCACAATTTTCCTTTCCAATTTGGCTAAAAGGATGTCAAGCCATGGTTGATAAAAATAGGCAATAGGTTCAGGAATGTTATGGATGCTTTTCTACCCAAAAAACAGATTATTGACAAGAGAGTGTTTGGTTTCCTTCGTTTTAGGGATAAAGTGGCAGCAAGGGTGGCTATTGCGAGGTTGAACAGATCGTGGTTTATGAATAACGATTGATTGTTAATCATGCAAAATATAAACCTATGACTTCTTTCTGGAAAAAGAAAAGCAGACAACCTACACAACATGAGAATCCAAGCCAAGCAAGCATATTGGACGAAGCTCAGGCGATTGGAAAAACAAACGTGGGGACTATAGTGGAAAACAAAGATCCCAACGGTGTCATTGGTCGTATTAAGAAAAGTCATAACATGGAAGATAAAACCATCAGGAAGTGTGTTTGCCAAGTGAATAATAAAATTCTTCCTTGGCTTCAAGATTCGGTGGTAGGTCTTTGTAAGGGAGATAAGGACCCAGATTCCATTGTGTCAAGGTTGCGAAGGAATGGAATTATGGATGTAAAGTTACGTAAGATGTTAGGGGATACATTTCTCATTTCATATAGGGCCAGTGGGTGAAAGGCCTTAAAGAAATGGTTCTCTAAATTTGAGGATTTGGATGAGGGGATTGACAATGGAAAGAGAAGGTGTTGGGTGACAGTCACAAGCATACCTATTCATGCTTGGGCTCTATCTACGTTCAAAACAATAGCTGGTATGTTTGGTGATTTGTCACAATTAGGAAAGAGAGTTCCAGGTTTATGATGTTTGAAAGAGCTTATAGGGAAATCAAAATCATAAAAAAGGTAAAATTGAAAAAGAGTTAAACCTCATGATTGGTAATAGAAGCTTTGTGGTGTGGGTGAATGAAATCTACCTTAAGGTAGCTATTAAATTTCTAGTAGCAATTTCCTCTAATAAATGGAAAAATAAGTCAAAGAATAATGAGGAGTCAAGACTCACGAAGTCATGGAGGTGGGTGTAAGGAGCACATTGTATCAGCGTGTCACAAAGGTGCATAAACGAATGATAGGTGATTTAGTGCAAGCTGGGGAAGATGGTGAGGGGCTACAAAATGGGTTATTGCTAGTAAAAGGCCATGATGATCAACGAATGTTGGGTCCACTAACAGCAGCTGAACATGCAGGTGGGTTACGCAGCTCTAACCCCACTTTGACAAAAGATATTGGGAATGATGGGCCTTTAGTAGAAGTAAGCCAACAGCTGCAATCAATTGACTTGGTTCTTAGCCTAAAAAAAGAACAAGTTGGTGATGGGTTAATTTTAACTAATCTGGGCAATCCTTTAGCTATCGATGTTAAAACAAAATCGGTAGAGTTCGGATCAACTAAACCTAAAAACAAGAGATTTGGTGTCAATTGGTATAAGTGATGGATCACTAGAAATTAACAACGAGGATGATTTAGTAGCGAGTAATGAGTGAGATTTTGAGTTGCACAAGGATTTTCAAGAGTTTTCATCATATGTAAAAGGGGAATATGATACCCCATTACCATAAAAGTCCTTGAGTGTTGGGTAAATTGAGAAATTAATCAATGGTAAAAAAGGTAAACCTTAAAGAGGAGGTAAAAAGTTGAAAAAGAAAGGAAGAAAAGGAAGAGGTAGGAAAATCTTACAAAGTCCTGAGGTAGCTATGGTGGAAACTGCCATAGATTCATTGGTAGAAGGTGATTTTCAGAATATGAAAGCAATAATTAAGAAAAAAGATGACAATGTGTGGAATATGGGGTTTGAATTAAACATAATGCCTCTTAGTGAGCAATATCGCCTAACTGGTTTGGTAGGGGAGGAAGATACTTCACAAATCAGATTAGTCGGTTTAATTAAAAGAGTAATGAAGTTTAAAAAATTAAGAGAAAAAGGTATAATGGGCCTCACCAAGAAATCAAACTCCAACAGCCTTATCGTTAATGCCTCCATTTCTGATAGAGACTTTGTCAATGGCAACGATGTGATAAAATGCAAAGCCCAAGAGATATGGCGTATGGATATACAGCTAGGGCTTTCTGCAAATTGCTCTGAAAAAGAAATTCTGACTAGAATTGAGCATATGATTGAGAATGACTTGGGCTGAGGCTGACATGGTGCTACTACAGGAAAACAAATTGACTAGTAATTTTGATAGAATAGTTAAGAGGGATTGGAACTTGGTGTGCATCCATGGGCAGTTTAAAGGGATCAAATGGTGTGCATCAGGTGTACTAAGTTTCCATGGTTGTATTTGTCTTAGATACTTATTTTTTATTGTATCTAGGTAGTGTTTTGTGCAATTATTGTAAGTCAAGCGTTCCTTTTGCTAGATAGTCTTATGACTTTCACTCACTGTAACCTAGTAATTTATATAAATAAATACTTAGTTTGGTCGAGCAAAAAAAATGGATATGTTACTTGGAGGATTTGGAAATGGTTAATCGGAGGTTTTTAAGATGATTACCTGGATGATTTGAATATATACCTAGAGGATTTAAAAGACTTTACCTGAAGGTTTTGAAGATGATTATTCAAAGGATTTGAAGATTATTATCTGAAGGATTTGAACATGATTAATTGAAAGATTTGAAGATATTTTCCTGAAAGACTTGAAAATTTATACCTAGAGGTTTTGAAGATGATTACTTGAAGAATTTGAATATTGTTACCTATAGTATTTGAAAGTGTATGCAAAGGTTTTGAAAATAATTACCTGGAAGATTTGACTAGTTATCCTTCCCAAATTCAAGGTTCCAAACTTCGAGAAGTATGATGGAACCAAATGCCCAATGGCATATGTCACCATGTATTGTTGTAAAGTGGTTGCTCATACTTTGATGCATCGATGGGACCTAAAACAATTGTTCCTTCTGTAGCGTGCAGTCGTTCCTCTAAGAGGTCAATTTTTTTCTATGCTCCTAGATTATGTATAACATTGGAGATACCTCTATTCAATTTTTCTTGTTCTCTTTGATCATTTCAATTAGACCTAGTAATTCGTATTTTCATGTCTCAATCGTGTTGATAAAATTAAGACATGAAATAATTATTCATATCAATATCTGAAACATGTACACAAATATATTTTAATAATTATGTAACATGACACGACACATTAATATGTTGATTAAATGTATCAAGATTTTTTATACGACACGACACGATTAATAAACACGATTAAACGATTAACATAATTGTTTCCTAACACGATTAACTTAAAATATTTACAATTAAATATAATTTTATTATTCAAATTTAAATTCAATAATTAAAAAAACAATTATAACAAAATAATAGGAACATCAAATATAATAAAATTTAATATAAATAACATACATAAAATTCATTATCTTACTAATAAAATCCATCATTAATATTAAACTTGTCACTTATACACGTTTAAACATGATAACACCATTAAATTAACGTGTTTTAAATGTGTTAATTGTGTTTGACATGGTTAAGACACTTAACACGATAACATTGAACTTAAACCTATTTAACTCTGTGTTTTCTCATGTCGTATCCAAAATGCAAGGTCTAATTTAAATCTAAAATTGTAATTGAATTAGCAAGGTTCATATTAGTGGTGGCTCATTGTGTCAACAATTGTCCACCATTGTAAAAATATCCTCCCATATGTGGTATGGGGATCTGGTATTGCCTTTGAGATGTTTGTGGTTGGTTTTAAGGTGGATCGAATATGGATCATTTTTGCTTGAAGAATGTTGGCTTGTTAGGTTGGCAAGTTTTTCAACCACTTCTTTTCCTTTACTAATATTCATCATCAATTTCATCATCTTAGCTAACTATTCCTTTTATCTCTTCTTGAATCTTCTCTATTTCGTCCATTTGCATAACTTGTTCGTTTTCAATGATCTTGGTTTGTAATCGAGTATTGTAAGGGCAACAAACAGGTGGTTTGGGGGTCGAGCTATTTTGAGGACCTTTAATTCTCAAAATCCTTCCAATGCATTGATGAGGGGCTTTTCCTTGACTTCTTTCAACTTATAAACCTCTTGTTGAATCGGTAAAAATGAATCTTGTTCATGATTATGATGCATGGATGCGAAACTGAAGAGAGTAAGTTAGTGCATGTAGCAATTAAGTAAAAATATGAGAGTTATTTTTTATGTGTACCTATTCTCAAATATCTTTCTACATGATAAGACAAGAAGGCTTCACCTAAGGTTGGGTCCTTAAGTTTCATTATATGTTGAGCTTGGATTTGACACAAAGCTAAAGATTCTCAAATTGTTCCTCTTTGTCATCCACTAGAGGCTACTAATGAAAATGGTTCAATCTGAGTGGAAGTATTTTACGTGCTCACACAAAAGTTATTACCTCATGAAAGTAGGGTACTTTACTTTGTCCTAAAATGAACAAGCCTAGGTAAAAGGCTTATACATGAATTTGTAGTGAGTGTATGAAAGAGTATATTATAAATAAAGAAAGAAAACAAAAAGGAAAATAAACCTAAAAATTGAACTATTGAAAATTGCAATGCTTTTAAGACAACACATGACTAACTATTGGCCTGATTCTTGAAAAGTCCTCAATGGAGTCGCCAAGCTGTCAAAATGTGTGAGTCTTAAAACTCAACCATTCCATTTAAAAAGAGTCGCCATTAATCTTTCTTGTTTATGTGTGATTAACCACCTAAGTCAGAGGTGAAAGGGAACCCCCCCTGAAAATTTAAAATTTTATAATATACCTTTATTTTTTTGAAATTTTATAATTTTACCTTTACAAAAATTTTAAAATTTTTATAACATATCTTTATTTTTTGGAATTTTATAATTTTGTTCTTACAATAATTTTTCGTTTGGTGAGATGTCCCACAACAATTAGTTAACAACTAATTTTAATAGACTTAGGACTAAAAAAATGTAATAAAATTATTCCCAAACCCTTATTTCTCCAAAATCTCACAACCACCACCTATTGTCTCTTTTCTTTTTACCAAATAGAAACAAAAAGTTTTTTTTTCACAACCACCACCTTTTGTTCTCTTTTCTTTTTACCAAATAGAAACAAAAAGTCCTTTTTTTTTTTTGCTTACACTTTTTTGCTTGCCATGAGCATTCTCTATATAGAAAATCTCTAGTTAGTAACTCAATTTTCATACCATAATAATTGGTAAGTTTGGTTTATTTACTGTTATTTTATTTTTAATATTTTCAATTTTAAATTTTTTCTTTATTAATAATTTTTACCTGGTGATTTTGATTTAGGGTTTATAGTCTTAGCAATTAATTTTTTTTAAAGCAAAAAAACAAGGATTCGATTAAGTACCTAAAGTTAGTTATTACTTATTTATTTAGGAATTGTTTGATTGTTTTCTTTCAAATTATTTGTGTTTTTTTTTTTGCTTAGATTTTTGTGAACAATTAAATTTTTTATTTGGGGATTGCTTCCTCCTTGAAGAAGGTTTGTGAAGAAGTTTTGTGAGAAATATGAAATTGAGATTCTTGACATGAGGGCTAGATATAAATTAGGTAAAGGTCGTCCTTAAAAGGATCATGCCACAATTGAGCATCATTGTCTAGTTGATTAGTTTTTGATTGCTATTGACTCATTCTTGCAAGAATTGGATTCTAAATTTAATGAGAATGTGGTGGAGTTACTCACTCTTGACATATCTTTTAACATTTAGAATGATTTTAAATCGTTTGATGTTGAAAGTATTTGCAACTTTACAAATAAATATTACCCTAATTATATTAGTGAGCATAATAAAATACATCTAAACTATCAATTGAATCTATTCAAGCTTGACATTCTTTATAATCAGGCTTTGAAAAATGTATCTAGGCTTTCTGTGCTATGTCAAATATTGAAGAAGACAATAATATCAAAAGTTTACTTCCTTATTACAGATTGATCCAACTTGTCTTGACTCTTCTAATTTCCACTGAAACATCAAAGTGTGCATTTTTGCTATGAAACTCGTTAAAAACGAGACTTATAATAGAATGTGAGATGATTTTCTTAAAAATTCATTGATCATTCAAATCATTCGAAGCTTTGACATTAAATCAGTGAAACTCACCAATGTATGTGGATATGTGCATGGAATAATCTTCCTGCCTAATGTTTAAAGAGAAAAAAAGATGTCTTCAACTTTATGAAAGATCATCGAGTTTAATTAAAGATGCCCAATCTTAACATGTAATAGTTGTTAAAAAACGTTTTTATTTTGTACTTAACACATATGACAAGGTCTCACAAGTTACTTTTACTTTGAGAAATTTAAAGAAGTTACCACTTAACTTTTTTTAAAAATCTCATTTTAAAAAATTTATATTTAAATAATCATTGTTTTTTAATCAATTATTTTCATGATTCCTAAAATATGTTCTCAAATTAAAGTCCTCACATTATTCATTTATAATTAAATCATCTTTTAAAAAAATCAAGGCATCTTAAAGAAAAAGAAAAAAGGCAATATCATAACTTCCCTTGTTGGGTTTTAGTACCCAAAAGAAAAGAGAGCTCAAACTAATGAGCCTTATGAACCAATCTCGGTTTAGGCATGGGTTGTGGATCCAATTTGTCAAACCTAGTTCACCAAACGACGTCGTTTTTGTAACGACCCAAGTCCAACCAATGACCTAGTAGCTTTTTGGGCCTAAACCATGCAGCCCTCAAAAGCTTAAGTTCAAGTTACTAGTAGTGGTGGACTTGGATTGTTGTATAGGTCTTAACAATCACATTCACATCAAATGTGGGATGTTGGATATCACAATCTCATCCACTTAAATCCTTGATGTCTTCATTAAGGCCACACATCACATCCACGGGATCAAAATCTCACCAGGGCAATGTGAAAGTTCACATCAGACTGGTGCATACTATGATACCATTTGTAACGATTCAAGTTCAACCACTGGCCTAGTAACTTTTTGGACCTAAACCACATGGTCCTAAAAAACTTAAGCTAAAGTTGCTAATAGTGGTAGATTTAGATTGTTGTATAAATCTTAACAATTACATTCACATCAGATATGAGATGTTGGATATCATAATCCCACCCACTCAAATCCTTGATGTCCTCATCAAGGTCACACATCACATCCACAGAACCAAGATCTCACCAGAGCAATGTGAAAGTTCACATCGAATTGGTGCAAGCTTTGATACCATTTGTAACGACCTAAGTCCAATCACTGACTCAACAGCTTTTTGAGCCTAAACCCCGTGGCCCTCAAAAGCTTAAGCTCAAGTTGCTAATAGTGGTGGACTTGGATTGTTATATAGGTCTTAACAATCACATTCACATCAGATGTAAGATGTTGGATATCATAGTTTTAAGCAAGATGTTTAGTCTCTCTCATTTGCAAAATGGCATAGTTTTGCTTCTTGTATTAAACCTTTTCTTCTCTTCTTGTTTTTATTTCTAACTTCTTCACTTTCTCTCTAACTTGACCTTTTATCTCTCTAGAAATCCTTCCTTCTTTTTTTTTTCCAAATTCTATTTGTTGAAATATCATCTGTCGCTACACGCCCTATTGTCGGTCACTATATGCCAGTGCTGGAATCGTACCAAATCTTACCAAAAAACTCTTCTCGACCTTTTTTCTCTTTAATTAGAGTAGTTTTCTTAGAAACAACCCCAATTCTCCTAATCTAAACTTAAGGATTCAAAAGCTCAAGAACCCTATCCTTTTGCTGATTTCTCTCTAAATTTTTCTCCACTCTGATCCCTTGATGCTAATGCTTGGGTACATTTATATCCAATGTGTTTGATTCTTTGTTAAATTCTTTTTCTTGTTTTTTGGTTTATTTTGTATTGTTTTTTCAAACTTGATTTTCAATCAGGATTAGAATTGGTCTGCATCGATCCTTATCCCAAAAAATTCCATTCATCCTTTTTCTTTTTTTATTTATCATTTTTATTTTTCTTTTAAATTTTTTATTTTTTTATATAAGTATTTTGTTATTTTTTTAAGTTTATCCAATTATTGTAAACCTCATTATCCATCCTCGAGTCGATAGAAATGTATCACACATTTCCTTACTCACAATTACTTCATTTCAAATTTGATTAGACATTTCACACAAAGTGAAGTTTATTCACATTTTGACTTGCATGGAAACAAAGTACATATGTAGCATATCATTCGGCAATTTGTGAACAATTTTTCAATTAAATTCTTATATTTTTATTTTAAATCAATTAAGCACTTATAACTATTGGTTAATTAATTATCATTAATCAAAATGTTACTTGTCATTTCATATCCATGTGATGTTGACATAACATTAATATGGAAAGTGAAAAATGCTACATGATTATGCCATCATACTACACCAACATGTCACATTATCATTTATTATGTCATATCAATGCTACATGACATAAAATTGATAAATGGTATTTTGATTAATAACAATCAGTCAACTATCAATCATAAAAGCTTATTTGACTCTAAATAAAAGTGTATAAAGGCTTGATTGAATGTAATAAAAGAATAAAAATAGAATAAAGTGAATGCAAAAAATGAAAGAAAGTGAATGCAAACGTCATGCATGCATAACCCAAAAGATCACATACAAGTCTTAATCTGTATCCTAATTAACGTATAGTCATGTGAAGAATTAGATCACTTTGAAGCGTATGTATGGTGGAGGCGAAAGAATTAGATTTTTGGTGAATATAACAAGTAAGAAGTTGAAGATTAGAGCTTTTTCTGCCTTTGTAAGTTTTCTATATATGAATCTATCGATGTAAGGAGAGACGTGACCCATGGCATATATATCATGCAATGCAACGCCCCATGATGTATGCATTTATATCTTATCTATAAGTTTCTCTTTCCTTTTGTCTGCTGTTATTATGTATGTAAAGCGTACGTGTATATATATATAAAAGGCTATAATATGATATATATCATCAAGCTTACCTACACAAAAATGCCAGGAATAGATAAGCATAGACCAATCTCCAGGAAATTACGGCTGAAAACTTTGCTTTAAGGCCCCAAAAGAGGCTAGGCACATGGCAAAATCTTTGAAAAAATTAAACCCTAAAGACTCCTAGCTATAAAGCTAGTGAGGAAGATAGAAATAAAGAAGGTGACAAATGGAATTTAGCACACGTGGATGGGGCCATGCATGCATTTATATTTTCTCCCCTGTGACAATGACTTTGAATAAGCTTTACATGTGAAAAAAACAGTCTTTTTTTGTATTTTTCAACTAAAAGAAAAGGCTTACCGTTATGTTTTGTAGTATCTGTTATTTCCCAGATATCATGCCATGGCTCTAGGGATATTGGCCCCCTTGCGTACTGACCTTTTTCACATTACTTGGCAGCAATAATTAAATTTCTCTTCGAGAGCCAGGCAATTAAATTCCATTAAGTGAAAAAAATATACCATAAACTATTTAAGAACATTCAAATCACTCATTATTCTTTCATATTATATTCAATCAATTTTTATATTTTTATTTTAAATTAAATAAATATTTATAATGAACAATTTTAAAAAAAAATGAAAATATATTTGATTGGGTATCATCAAAGGTAGAGAGGATGGATGATAAAAGTAGCATTCACCTAATTACAACCATATCCCTTACAAGCAAGGTCTACCCTCTTTCCTTATCTTAACTTGATAACTACCCAAAAATTCTCCATGAATCAACTCAATTAAAAAACATTATCATGATGTTGTGATGCCTATAGGTAAGCACACACGAGGTTTACTATTATTATAATTATCGATTGATTAATTAAAATTAATTAAAATGACATATATCATTTTATATCACATGACATGCTGATTTATCATAATAAATATATTAACATGATTTGCTAAAGTGGCATAATGATATAACCATGTAAAAATTAGGAAATTAAGTTCCAATCATACTTTTAAACTTTCTTAGGTCAAATCAAACCTTTAAAAGTTGGTTAATTAGTTTAAGAGGTACATATATATATATATATATATATATATATATATATATATATATATATATATATATATATATATATAACATGGCGTAATTATAGTAATTGTTGAACTTACCAGACGCCCCCTACGATACCTGAAGAGCTGCACGAAAAAGAAATCTAAATCACTAAGACAAGACGCAAAGTTCGGAAAAAAACAAACCGGTAAGCAACAATCTGTGATTTGAAAGTTACACTGATTGCGGCATTGGAAAAACTTGAAGGCTAAAACACCCATTGATGTCATCGACAGAGAAGGTCATGATCATGGTTGGAACATGGATCCTTCTAGAGTTTGTATCTTCACATAAACAAATTCAGTGTTTCTTGTCCATCTTTCTCAACGTGACTCTACTACTACTGTACACATGTGAGCTTTGAAAAATCTAAAGCTGTCCAACGATGGTGGTTCCATGCATTATTAATACAGTCGTCAACAATAATTCCAATGTGCACTGTTTGCTGCACTTTTGTTTACACTAGTTGGGGTTTAGAGAAGCTTGTTAAGCTTCAACCTTTTACTCCATCTTCCATATATAATAGTTTAAGGGTTTATTTAATGCGGAAAAATGCAACATTACGTGCCCTGGGTGTTGATTTGTCTCCAAATTTCTGATTCTGAAGAAATCTGGGATTTTGTCTTCTTATACTTCATTGGCTGCATGATCTGGTTGAAACTTGCTGCCTTTGTTCTATATGACTCTTTTGAAAGAGACAAAACTGAATTTTAAGTACATTTAGTCACCATCAATCTATATGTATATATATATATATATATGAACCCTAAGACTAAGAATAGAAACTTCATCACGTGAATTTATAGCTAGGCCAAAGAAGGCCTTTGATAGGAGAAGTCTCTAATCTCATTAATATTAATATTAAAAGTCTCTACTATATAGTTCTTTGATATATTGTAGGTCCAAAAAAGGCCAAAAACAAAAACTTTTAACCATAATTAACTAACAATGATGAAGCTTGTCCATAACTTTGTAAGTTTACAACAAAGATTCAAAACAAATAAATAAGTAATTATTAAGAGCTTTATTAATTTAGGTACTAATTTCATCATAGCTGCTAACTACAAATTTGAATGCAAATCAATTAAAAAAAATCGGTTTCAAAACTTACAAATTTATTCCTCGTAACCCTCATATCTAATTTCATAATTCGTTTAAACTTAAATTAAATTTTAGAGTGTAATACGTAATTGTTTGTTAAAGATATAATATCTAAAAAAGTCTCTAAATTATTTTTAAAAATTTAAATAAATCTTTATATTTTATTACGTTCAATTAAGTCTATATATTTTTATTTTAATTCAATTAAGCTCTTATGAATAATGATTGAGTTAATTAAAATGCGCGTGACGTTGACGTAGCATGCTAATATATTATAACTGATAATGATGTTGCATTCCAACATATCATAATTGATAATATCGTAACATAGTAATTTGATATGATAATATGATTATGTGACATTTTTCTTTCTTCACATCAATGTCATATCAGTGTCATGTGGATATAAAATGACAAATAGTATTTTGATTAATGATAATTAATCAATCATTAGTTATAAGGGTTTATTTGATTAAAAATAAAAATATAAAAATTTAACTGAATATAATAAAAAAATAATGATTTATTTAAATTCTTTTAAATAATTTAAAAATTTATTTGAGCATTATGCCTTTATTAAATCTATCGAAGATCTAAATCAAGCTAGCAACTTGATTTTTTTCACCTTTCTACCAACTTAGTTGCCTAAAAATTTAATTACCATGTCAGCATATAGTTTACCTTCCCATAAGTGAGACCAAAATTATTACTATCACTTGTCTACAAGCCCAAATAAGGCAGCTGTTTTGGGCTTTGAAGACGCCTGTTGGTAGTATTAGGCCCAATGAAGGGACTCTTTTGGGCTTCAAAGAGTAATGCCAAACGGGCAGTTTTTGGAACTGAACCAACTGTCATTTTCATGCTGACCTGGCGTTTCGTGATTCGGATTGTCCAAAGCTCCTCTGACAACAGCATTACCCCCCCATTTCCATTACAAAAGAGCAAAACCCACTCTCTGACACCGCTCTCCATGCTCCCCATCATCACCACCGTCCACTTACATCTCCCCGTCATCATGAACCAATCCATGGGCTCCCAGGAAACCAAATCGTACGCTTGACAACACGCTGTCATCTCTCCCTATCAAGTGCCGGTCAACACCATGACGTAACTGAGGAAATTACCCAACCAACCACGGCCACGTGTGGAACCAAACTCCTGAGCACGGACGTCAAAACTAACGTTAAACTGGAATGAATGGAATCGGTTTGCAGTCCGCTCTGCTTCGATTCAGAATCAGAAAAAAAAAAAAAAAACACAGAGCATCCAAAGAGAGAGAAAAAAACAGTCTCACTTAAGTCAAACTTTTGAGAGGAAAAAAAAAAAGAAAAAAGAAAAACATTTCAGAAACTCCAAAGACTCCATTTTTAAAGCCAAAAGAAAAATCTAAAGTGCTTAGTAGAGTTTTGCTTGTTGGGATCAAAGGGTCTGCAAAATGTGAGAGAATCTGCAGCTTCAAAGGTTAGACATTTTTTTTTTAATTATATTTCTTTTTCTTTTCTGGAAGTTTTGTTTGGATGGAGAGAAAATGGAAGAAAGGAAAAAGGAAGGTTTGGGTTTTGATAGTTGGTGTGTACTTAAACATTAGAATGCTCCATTATGTAAGCTTTTGTTGAAGTTTGTGTTTTAGTGAAAAGTTTTATGCACTGTTTTTAATGATGCGCTTTGTTTGTAAAATGATTTTTTTTTTAAGGTTGTTGGTTATCCAAAATATTGTAGTTGAGCCACTATGCATATGGATTGAGGGAAAATATTATTGGAGTAAGTTGAAGTCTACTGAGATTCAATGCTGTGTATTGCTTTAGGAAAGAGCCTTGGCATTTTCATGGTTAAGTGATATGGTTGGTTTTTTTTTTTTTGGGGATATGTGGACGTTCTTTGAGTGTCAGAGTGCTGTGAAATTTGTTTGCTTTTTGTAGTATGTTTGTTGCATCATCAGTTAGGCACTCCTAGCATTCGAACAAAACTGTTTGCTGTTTTGTGTGTTGCAAGTGAAAACAGTCAATGGCAGACCCTAGTTTCTCTGTATTGCTATATTCTGCTCAATGGTGATTTTTTTTTTCTGACTTATCGAAATTGTTCAAGAGTTAGATAGTCTTGCTTTTGTATATTGGGTTATAAATGCTTTTCTTAAATACAGCTAGTGAACCGGCATAGCACGTATATAATTATCAGACATGGCTTCAACTGGTATGGCCGCCACTTCAGCGGTTGGAAAGCCTACAGGTAATACTACATTAGTCGACAAACTCCCAGAGGAGATCAATGAAATGAAGATTAAGGATGAGAAAGTTGAAAAGGTTTCTTCAAGCAAATCTCTATGTGATGTATTTTCTCGTCTTTATGGCACACGCTTCTTCTATATGTACCGAAATTTTTGTGTCAGGAAATGGAAGCAACAGTGGTAGATGGAAATGGAACTGAAACAGGACATATTATAGTTACTACTATTGGTGGTAGAAATGGTGAACCCAAGCAGGTATAAATTTTCTTAAATGTAATTGTAATAAATTCTACATGTAATAAAAGCCAGTGTATCATATTATCATTCTTCTATTTGTCACGTAATTTATTCTAACATTATGTTGGGACTGACTGTCATGGTCATTAGCTTCTATTTATGAGAAATGCGAAATGCATGCCAGACTGAAAAATATTGAACTTGCTGCAAGATGTACATACTTTGTAACATATTTTATATGTGTTATGTAATGGCATCAGTTGACTGGATCTTTGGAGTTGGATTCATGGTTTGTATTTCAATGACTAGCAATCTGAATATGAATGAATATCTAATTTATCTCATCTAAGACTACAACTTCTCACCTTTGTAATTTTACTTTCATTGTGAAGTAAGTAGTTGTGGAGAAACCAACTTGCATTAGTACTCTAGGTTAATACATTTTTTTTTTCTATCTTCAAATCCTCTCCTGTGCATTACACCTCCTCATCTTAAATTCTTTGTGCATTGTCCTGCAGACCATAAGTTATATGGCTGAGCGTGTTGTTGGTCAGGGATCTTTTGGAATTGTATTTCAGGTGATGTTTTTATTACACCTTCTGAATCATCAATGCAAGGGGCTTTGGTTTGGTGCCTCTATCATAAGCTTTGAAATGCTGTTTTACATCCTTATATATGTATGTATTGCAGGCTAAGTGTCTAGAAAGTGGAGAAACTGTAGCAATCAAGAAGGTTTTACAGGACAAGAGATATAAAAACCGCGAGTTGCAAACAATGCGCCTACTTGATCATCCCAATGTTGTGTCACTCAAGCACTGTTTCTTTTCAACGACTGATAAGGATGAGCTCTATCTTAATTTGGTGCTTGAATATGTTCCTGAGACTGTATATCGTGTAGCAAAGCACTATAGTAGAGCAAATCAGCGAATGCCACTAATATATGTCAAACTCTACACATACCAGGTGACAGTTCTAAGCCATCTACATATTCTGCTTGACCCATGTGCAAGAGTTGAAACATGATTTGTAGTAGGACCACTGTATGCTAAAAGTGGAGAAGAATACGTTTATGGGGATTTCAGGAAATGTAATATATAATCACCAATCATTACTGTTGCTATGGGTGGACTTATGCATTTATTAGCATGACTAGAATGATTATCAGTTGGCTATCCTCTTTGATTTTGATTTTTAATTAGATTATGAAACTTTAGTCAAAATTTCAACTGCATTTTTGGTTCTAGCATACCATGGTAAAAAAGCCAGGTGGTACAAAAGAGATGTTATATTGATGATAATGCTTATTTCACTCTATTGTCCTACTATGATATGAGGTTTAAATGTAAGCATTTAATACCTGTTTAGCTCTCTTATGTGTTTATGAGAGATTAGCAATGGTGGAGGCATCTTGTGGACTTGTAGCTTGATCTTATGACTTTTATGTATGCACTGAATTTTCGGCAGATTTGTAGAGCTTTGGCATATATCCATGGGGGTGTAGGTGTATGCCACAGGGATATTAAACCGCAGAATCTTCTGGTTTGTATCTGAAGCTCACTTTTGTCCCTTGTTACGATTAGATGATAATGATATTCACCAATAAAATGTGTTGCTGCAGGTTAATCCCCATACTCATCAGGTCAAGCTTTGTGATTTTGGAAGTGCAAAAGTTCTGGTATAGTCTTCTTGAAAATGTCATAATTCTTGTTTGGAAATTACAATGTTGCCTAGATTCATTGTTCATACGAGGAAAGAATTTTTCTTTTTAAAAGAAATCCAACTTTTCACTTTTAAAATTTTCACATGCGTGGAGTCATCTTGGTTTTTTTTGAATTCTTATATAAAGGTTCCATGCATGGTTTAGGCATTACATCCTTTGGCTGGTGGTGTACCTGATCTTCTGACTTGTTGCTATATATTGTGCTTCTTTGCCTTCATGCATGAGTTTTCTCATTATATCTAAACTGCACTACTTTTTATTCATGCAGTGTGTGTGTTGCTTATCATTCATTGTCTTATAACAGGTCAAAGGCGAGCCAAATATATCATATATCTGTTCTCGTTACTATCGAGCACCTGAACTCATATTTGGGGCAACAGAGTACACAACTGCAATTGACATATGGTCTGTTGGTTGTGTCCTTGCTGAATTGCTTCTTGGACAGGTTCCTTACATGCTAGAAAATTATAGTTATGTTCTAAGTATGAAGTAGAAAGTGAATCTAAACATGAATGTTTTCTTTTTCTCTTTTGGCTATCAAATTTCATAGCCTCTCTTTCCAGGTGAGAGTGGAGTTGACCAGCTTGTTGAGATTATTAAGGTAATCTTCATTTTGGACTTGGTGGCATGAGGTAGAATTTGTATCTCTAAATGCACCAAAAATATGATGCACTGTTAATTAGTTAAATGAACTGAATTAAAGTTCCTTTAGGTACTTGGGACTCCAACTCGAGAGGAGATAAAATGCATGAATCCAAACTATACAGAGTTCAAATTCCCTCAAATCAAGGCTCATCCTTGGCATAAAGTGAGCACAATGGTTTCTTTGTTTACCATTTTTCACTAAATATGGTCTTCTTACCTTGTTGCAAATTAATCCATCTATTTTTTATAACAGATATTCCACAAGCGCATGCCTCCAGAAGCGGTTGATCTCGTCTCAAGACTTCTCCAATATTCTCCAAATCTGAGGTGCACTGCAGTAAGTATTTCCAACTTGGTTGCTCTTGTGCTTTAGAACATACAAATATTGAGGTTTAAGTCAAATACTAACATTTTTAAAGTAAACCGTTATAGGATGCTGTTCATGTCTAATGATATGGTTACTTTGTTCTAGACCAGGCAATTCGTGTTTTCGTGTTCTAAGCGTGTCAAATACAATTAAACATGAAATACGTTTAGATTGAACACGAACACCACATGAATAATATTCGTGTCTTAAATCTGAAACACCTACACGTATACATTTAATAACCGTATAACATGACACGACACGTTTATTAAACGTGTCAATATATAATACGATTAATAACACGATTAACACGATTAAATAAAAAAATTTATAATTAAATATAATTTTATTATTTAAATTTAAAATCAATATTTATAAAAACAAGTATAAAAAATCAAAATAATAATAACGTCAAATATAATAAAATTTAACATAAATAACATATATAAAATTTATTATCATGTAATATGATAGAATCTCCTATTAACATCTAACTTTAAAATATTAATAATAACTACAATCATTCATAATTTTCATCCATAACTAAGTACATATCATTAATTACATTATTAACTATGAATAAGTCCAAACACCCAAATCAAAATTATTTAAGGTTAAAATAGTTTTTAACTATTAATTTTTAACAGATTGATAAACGTGTCACGTATATATGTTTAAATACGATAATACGATTAATTAAACGTGTTTAAACGTGTTTCTCATGTTTGACACGTTAAGATACGAAAATTTTTTATAGATACGAAAAATTTTTATAGCCATGAAAATTTTTAATTAAACATGTTGGACAAGATTAAATACGAAACATATTAAGACTAAATTCAAACATGTTTAACTCCTTGTCTCATCGTGTCGTGTTAACATGTTATGTCCAAAATTACCAGGTCTACTTTGTTCTGTTTCTATACCTAGATTGTCTAAGGACACTTACTTAAGCCTTTGCAATTTGCGCCCTCTTGAACTAAACAACTGTTAAATGGGGGAATGTGATTGCCAAAATGTTTTGTGGAACCATGCAACTTTCACATGATTTCGATTTTTATTTTAAATTAAATTACGACATGATTGCTTTTCATTTGCAGTTAGAGGCCTGTATCCATCCATTTTTTGATGAACTTCGCGATCCTAATGCTCACCTTCCTAATGGGCGCCCCTTGCCTCCACTGTTCAACTTTAAACCTCAAGGTTTGTCACTTTTCCCACTTTTATTTTTTGAATAAAAACATATGAAAATTGTTGCTTGCTGAATCCTTCTCTTTCCAATGATGACATTGCAGAGCTGAAAGGAGTGAGTTTGGAGCTTCTGGCCAAGCTAATACCAGAACATGCTCGAAAGCAATGCCCCTTCCTTGGCTTCTAAATCGAAAGACCTATCTTCAGGGGCAAAGGAATTGTGTTACTGTACCTTATTTATCTTCCAAGTTATCTAAATGACTAGCCTGTTTCTTCCCTTGAATTTCAACCAGACAGCGTGGACTTTAGAGGCTGCTGTATTTTGCTTTGGCTATGCAAACATTATGTTGTTAGGGCTCTTAAATTGCAGCAAATGGTTGGAATCTGTAATTGTGTTTTGCAAGTATCATATCTGTAGTATTTTCATCTAATGTACATTTGACATACACCTGCCTGTTCTGTTTCTTCCCTGCACCGATCAGCTTGATTATGATTGGGGTATTTACTGGGTAAAGGGACATGTAATGCTCGGTGCTCTGTTCCAATCCATTGGTTGTGAATAAATATGTTCTTCCATGACCTTCCATCAATGGTTGGACCTTGAGTTAATAATTTTTAACACAATCAACCAAATAGTTACACTTGAGTCTGTCAAATGTACCTATTTCTTGCATTCTTTGTAGGATCTATGTTTTCTCTCAGATTCTTGGGGTTCCAACTTCAAATGCCTCACCTACCCCTAGGGAAGTTGTGAGACTCTCCTTTGTGGCAATGCTAATTAGAT
This sequence comes from Theobroma cacao, assembly GCF_053813885.1. Classification (NCBI taxonomy): domain Eukaryota; kingdom Viridiplantae; phylum Streptophyta; class Magnoliopsida; order Malvales; family Malvaceae; genus Theobroma; species Theobroma cacao. The sequence goes on from NC_142642.1 coordinate 802,920, forward strand.
TATAATTAGCCTTACTGGCAAACTAAGATAACACTATATCCCAGTTTCCATCTCATCACTCAATTTCCATAGAACCAAAATTTCCAGTGCGTATGTTGCTGTCAAGAGATTTCTGCGTCCTCAGTGTATATAACCTCTGAGTCTGCCCAGCTTCCGTTCGTCAGTTCCATTCACTTCCATACAGCTCGGAAGTTAACAGCCCGAGTGCAGGCCAGAGCCCCATTGAAATTTCTCTCGGTGTCTTCAGAGCCATGCATGATGCAACCAAAGACTGACCTGACCCTTTGAGGCATCTTGATTATTGAACGACACTCAAAGCATCGTGTTATAGAGAATCTCTTCTTTTCTAAATTATTGAGAATCTCGTCTATTTATTTATCTCATTCGTTTTTATAGAATTTATAATTTTAAATACAAGAATTTTTTTTCTCGTAACATGGAATCAAAGTCGTTTTTATTTATTTTTTATCATTTTTAAAAATTCTGTCTCAATAATGTCTTGTCTAAGTCATACCTTTCTTCACCCAAAAAACACTACCAGCTAGCATCCATCGAAGTTCACAACCACTATACCACCATTATCCTTTTACGAAAAAGCATTCGATGTTACCCCATTGCCTGAAATCGTAAGAAATTGCCATACACACTCTATACCATTTTATTTTTTCATAACATGGTATCAAAGTCTTGTCTATTTTCTGTTATTTTGTCAAAATTCTATGTCAATAGTGTCCTGTCCAAGTCGTTCTTTTTGTTACAAATAAAATACACCATCAGCTAGCATCCATGTGTCATTACAACTCTGTGATCGTGTTTGTTGTTTCCTTAGTTTGGGTTTGAACACAAGGGTATGAGATCCTATTTCAAATAGGTTACTAATTCTAGGCATGTCATGTTTTGGAAGAACATGTTACTATTTCAAATAGGTTAGTCAGCAATTGGAAATCAAAGATCTTGGCTCTTTTAGTTATTTCTTGAGGCTTGAAGTATCCATGATGGTTACTATTCTCTCAAGCTAAGTATGCATTCTAGTTACTTTCTCGAGCTAACATTATTGCAATACTATCTCTCCCCTGCCTTGTACTCTAATGTTAAACTTTCTCCGATGGATGATACTCTTCTTCGTGATTCTAATTTATATTGCCAACTTGTTGGGAGTTCGGTCTATCTCATAGTGACTCAATGCGATTTTGCTTATGTTGTTCATATAATCAATCAATTTACGAAAGCTCATTATTCATCTCAATTTTCTTGTTTTTTAATTCTTTGTCATGTTAAAGGCACACTCTAACATATTGAGATTGATTACCATGTTATGAATTTACTCGAGGGACTTTCCATCATAGTCGTGTGTTCCCTTCAAATCAAATTGTTGATATTTTTACTAAAACCCATTTCCTGAATGGTGTCAAGACTTGGTTTCCAAACTTATAACGACACCTATTATATCCCCTTTAGGTGGTTAGGGAGAGAATACTTAAGGGTGTGAGACAGCTCTCTAACGAACTCGATAAAATAACCTTGTTGGCTGCCTCCGTACAAAAAGGGTCGCAATTAGAGTTATCAATATGGGTTAACCGGGCCCGGCCCTACCTAAGTCCTTGTGGATTAAGAAAATATGAATTGGGTCAGGTTAGCTTATTTTTTATATGGACCATCAAAACTTCAACCTAGCTTATCCCTTGCTAATCTATGGGTTGGTTGGGTCAACCTATTTTTTTAAAAATTTTATTTTTATAATTTTACTTAATAAATTTTTATTAATAAAATTATTTTATGATTTAATTCATAAATTAAAATTATTAATTTGACAAGTAAAGATTAAACACATCGAAATATATAAAATAAACAATATTATTAATAATTAAATTATTAATTTTACATAGTTAAATATATTAATTTATTAAATTAATTAAAATTATTAATTTTTTTTACCTATAGGACTGGCCTGCTCTAACCCACCCTAACTCTCTAATTTAGTGGGCTAGTCCATTTAAGCTCGATTTTAATATGGATTTAAAATTTTAAGCCCAATCCACCTCATATTTTATAAAAAATAGATTAACTCAATGGATCAGGCCCATTTTGACATGTATAGTAATAATGATCAAAGCTCGGACAACTGTTTACCAAAAACACAAGTCTTTGCAAAATCATAAGACCATTTATGGGGGTCGAGGCTTGCCTATTGCTGGAAGGCCAAGGAAATTGGTGACTTGATGATAGGGTAGTTGACGATCCGAAGCCCTGGTGGTGAACGACAGTCGTAACTATAACAATCCTAAGGTAGCGAAATTCTTTGAAGTGTAAACATAATAATATCAATTAGACAGATTCTAAACTAAATCAACGAGATTTGTTTAGATTACAATATTATTAAATTACAATTATGATTATCTTGATTCTCTCCTGTATTATTGATAATTTTTTATATAAATTCTATATATTTTTATAAAATTCACAATTTAAAATAAAAGATTGGTTAAAGATATAATTAGAAACTTATTCTAAGAAAGGATTTTTGTGTTTAAGAAATTATTTACATCAAATTAAAGAAAAGATAATGCATTAAATATAATTTTTTTTCTTTATATGTCATCTTAATCTATAAATAGTAGCATTAGTAAACCAGGCCAAACAAGCATATTGTCTTATTATTTCTCCATCACGACAAAGTCCACTATTCCATTACTCTTGCTTCTTATAGAAAGTCTTGAGAATCCTAAAAACAGAATCTGAATTTCCTTTCACACACCAACTTTATTCCATTTCAGGAATATGAAATTTAGTGAAATACCAAATTTAGTCCTTCCCTAATTGTATTTTTACAACCATAGATTCTTTTTTTGATTATTCATGTACTCCCTTTGTCACATACTTAGTATATAAATTAAACCCTTTACCATATTGAAGCGGCCAACCTACCATGTTCATGCAAATGGAATGAATAACCTATGCCCCTTTCACATGGTTAGACTGATTCAACTTCTCACACTCATTTGATGAATGATCCGTAAAGAATGTCAACAAAATTTAAATAATTTTAATACTTATTTATTCTTATTATTATTATTATTTAAAAAGTAATATTATAATTAATAAATTAAAATTTCAATTTAATTTAAAAGATCAAGAAAGGTATGCAAATCAGGTCAATCAATGCATTGATATTGGGTGGATGGTGGAAACCAGCTCGATAGTATTGTGAGTTGACTTTTGTACTTTTATCTTGAGTTCAAAATATATTCTATAAAAATCACTGTAAAATGATAACATTAATAAATAATTTATATAATTTCTTATAGTTTTTAATCTTTTTTAAGAGTTAGATTCTTGAAATTTATAGATATTTATTAAGATTAGTTAACTTTTTTTTTTTAATTTATAATTATCATCAAATTCAAGAATAAATATTATATTGATTATAATTTTATTAGTAAGTATTATATTAATAAATACCTATGTATAGCTTCAAATTTTTTATTATTTAACTTATTTATTTTATTATAATAATTAATAATTATATTTTATATAAATTAACGGTTACGATAAAATAAATAAAAATATGAATAAGTATGCTACATGGTACAACTTGCATAAATATTAAATGGAGGGTGGATAACAACTCAGCATTGTTATGAATTTACAATTTTACCCCTACTTATTTCTTCAAAGCAAAGGTAAGAATCTAGCACAATGACAAAGGAAAAAGTAAGGAAAGGCAGACATGATCACATGCCGTTCTTGAAACTTTAAGGGCATGTTTGGTTTGAGAAACATGTTCGACTCATTAAGTATGAATGATGTTAATAAAATATTTTTATTATTATTTTATTTTTAAATTTATATTGTATCGATTCTTTTAATGTGCTGGATAATATCATTCTTTATTTTCATATTTTTTTATTTTCATTGAAACATAAATAAAAATTAATTTTTTATTATAATTAAAACGAATTTTTGACATTCAAAACTTTAAAGCCTAAGATCTTAATGTTTTTCTATTCTTCAAGTTGGAAATAAAAAAATCATCTTTTAACCACCCACCCAGTATTCTTATTATCTTACACCAATTCGTTTATTTTTCCTTTAAAATATGTTATAAAAACTATTTAATCATCCATAAATCTGAATCTTTTTTGTTAAAGAAAATTTTAAATTTTCAGTAACCAAACATGTCCTAAATCAAAAAACTTCTCTTTCATTTGTACGTCTTGTCAATTTGCAACAAAAGAAGAGAAAAGTTAATTTAACACGTATATATATATATATATATATATATATATATATTTATTATTTTATTTTTAATTTATCTCAAGCAATTCACCGAAATAATTGCGAAAATTCGTTAGAAAATCAAAATTGAAAAACAAAATCACAACCAAAAGAGTAAAAAATTTATTGATAATTATAAAATAATTATTACTATATGGAAAATCTTAATCAAATTCAATTAAATCGAGTATCTACTTTATATAAGCAACGACCTTAGCGATAGCACGAGTGTTCCATGCGGCCGACCCAGCAAAAACACAACAAAAGCTGCAAATTTTTACTGCGTTACGAGTACGGCCAGTAGTCAAATACGGTGAAAAAGCGATTGCACCATCGCGTGAGATTTTATTTACCCTTTTATTTACTGCCCCTCAAAAAATTTGCGATTCCCGCAACAAATAGACTAGACTCTGTCGCTCCCTCTATTTCGTTGCGTCTCTGTTTTCTTTCTCTCTCAAAAACGATTCAAACTTAATTCACTGTTGAAAGCTAAAACCTCCATTTTTTTTTTCAATCCCTTTCGATTTTTGCATGCCTCGGCTCTGCTCTGAATTAGGTGCAAATCTCCATTTTTATCATCGTTTTGGAAATTTTTTACCGCGCGGAAGACTTTTTGTTGAGGAGATGAACTGCATTATCGTATTTCTCTAAGAAAGTTTCGGCATCAGATTTATATTCTCCGTTTTGGATTCGTTGAAGTAAGTGTTTTTCGTTTAACGAATTGATCGGTTGCGTTAATTACTGCTTGTTTCCGTTGATTCGAGAGTTAGTTATCGGTTAACTATAGGATTAGGCGTTTCTCTAATGCGTTTTCTTTTCTCTCTTTTTTTTGCTGTTCCTGTTTGGTTGCCGAGAAACGATTTGTTTTTGCTGCTTCAACTAAGTTTTATACTTCGTTTTTTCTTGTTTAGTTTCGCAGCTAGGAAAGAGGAGTCAAATTTTGGCATCGAATATTGTGCGGACGGTTTATTTGTCGATCATATATCTGTATTATATGCTAATTTCGATGTTTTTAATATAATAATATTTAACAGAAATGAGGCTTATAAATTATATTTTTATCTTTTATCTTTTATCTTTTATAAATTTAATCTAATAAACTAATTTAAAAATATTATTTGTTTATTTTTTTTTTATTTTTTCTGATTTTTGATCTTTTTCATGTTTCTTGAGATGTAAGAAGAGAGTATTACGACTCGAACTTATAATTTCTGTATAGACTTTTTGAGGTTTAGTACACAAAACCTTTACTCTCTTGTTGTAGATAATGTCCTTTTGGGGTTCTTTAATCTCTTGGTAATGTGGATGATTAAGCCTCCTTGTGTTTAACTTGGTCAAATGACTAGAAGTAAAATATCTTGTGGTTTTAGTTGTTGATTGTGAAGATTATCGAAAAGGGACCTTGAACTTGCATAGATTACCAAGGATATGGTTGTTTCTAGGTAAATAAAAAAGGCTTAGTTTATTGTTGCAGTTATGTTTCTCTAGGAGATTGACTGAGTTTCAATCCGTTATCAATATTACCAAATTCCATATGCAAGGCATGGATAATTTACATGTGGCTTGGCTGTTGATAAATTGTTTAATTTTATGGTTTTATAGTTGATATTTTGCCCTAGCTTCTGACCTATCTTCATTTGTTTCTTTTACAGGTTGAGAAACTTTTCTTGGGCTGTACTGTAGCTCAAGAAAAATGGTATTCTTTAGTTTTATTCTTTTTTTTTTCAAAATTTTTGTGCTGTCATTTTAATATCTTTCCTATATTTCTTAACAAGGTCTCATTTATGAACGAGACTTAGTTTTATTATTAGGCAGACTAAAAGAAATGAAATGGATTATTCTTTAATTATTAATTCGTTTTTTTAATGTATTCTGATATCATGCATGGTGTGTTCATCTGTAATTTGTGCAGAATGGTAACAGTTCTGGTGGCGGTGGTGATAATTTTGACTGGGATACTGAAGATGAGCTGGAAATCGATAATTATGCTATCGCCTCCCACTCAGGGGTGACAATTCCTACCGGAGAAGCTGTTTCGGGCTCAGCAGAGGTACATGCTCCCCAATGCAATTAGTGCATGTGCCATTCTGGAATAGTGTTGCAGTTGCAGCACTAATCAGGAATTTACTTGCAAATTGTTTTAATGGTTATAAAGATGGTGTGTGATGGAATTTTCTTTGATTTGTAATTTTCAAAGAAATGTTATAGATTTGGTAATTATCAATAATTGATGAGTTCCTATGGGAATTAGTTGAAATAATGGAGCATTAGCTGACCTTTTAGGCAATTTTTACTGGAGGCCTCCGTAAATTTGCCTCTACTTTTCATGTACTGCTTTCTGAACTTTTTCTTCTATAAGGAGCTTGAATCTGTCATTGATATTCAGTTTAGTTGGTGATATAACTGATGTGCTTGGCTTAAATTTTATTGATTAGCCTCCAGTGCAGTAAAAATTTTGCATTTATTCAGTGAGCTTTACCCTTTTGACTTCAGCATCTACCCTAATTATGCTCAAATATGCTACCTATATTTGCAGACAATTAATCTTCTCTGTTATAGTTTCTTGAAACTTTTCCAGGCATATAATGGTGAAGAAAAAGTAATTTTGTAACTAACTCATGGTTAACTTTTACTGTCTCAAGGCAAGCCTGTCTGCAGATTCTTCCAATTCCAAGGTAATTGATCATTTTGTAGGAATGGGGTTTTCGAAAGAAATGGTTGCCAAAGCAATTGAAGAAAATGGTAAAGCTTCTTGGACGTTTTTACTTAGAGCACAAGGTTCAACCTTAAACTTGTTTATAATTCTGCTTTGACTATTGTCCAGGAGAGGAAAACTCAAATTTGATACTTGAAACTCTCCTTCACAACTCGGTGAGTTCCAAGATGCTTATAGGGTACATGAATCATGATGCTAAAAAGTTGCTGCACATGCTCTTGGCAGAATTTTTACTGTTAAATTTAGTGTAATGCAGATTTTATAACAATATTAATACTTGATTCCCCTTTTCGGTTTGAAGGCAAGCTCATCGCCTAGTTCTTCCAACTCCAAATTGATAGATCATTTTGTAGGGATGGGGTTCTCTGAACAAATGGTTGTCAAAGTGGTTCAGGAAAACGGTAATGGTCCTTTCTCATTTGATTAGACATCAGTTTTCATCTCAACAGATCTGTGATCCTGCTCTCTATATCTTCAGGAGACAGAAATACAGATTCCATATTGGAGACTCTATTGACGTATTCAGTAAGTTATACACCTTAACCTTGTTTCTAGTCCCTTTGTTTAGTGGACATTATTCTGAAGCACAGATTTGTATGGGAGAAAAACCTGTTTGTTTGAATAGGAATTTTGATTTTGATGCAATAGCAAATGTACATATTCAATGGTTTAGGTGATATTTGCAAATCTTCACCAAGTAGAATTGTCTTTGCAAGTTGGTGGAGTGTCATGCAAGGGAGTTGTTTGCCCTCTCTGTGCCGTCATGAATGACCTGTTTAAAATTTTCAGGCCCTTGAAAAATCTGCTCCCATCCAGCAACATGCTGATTCTGGTAACTGCTCATCAGATTATGAATGGAGCTTTCTGTATGACTTTTCAGATATTGATAGTTCTTCTGAGAATGAGGTATCTAAACTTCAATGTTACATTTATTATTTCATTTGCTCAATTTTTAGACATATCTATTTTAGTTTTAAAGAGCTGCTGTGTTTTTTATTTTTCTAGCTGCATGGATGAATAGAATGTGGTCTTCAGTCATTGCATTTGCATTTATATAGATGCTGTAATTTAGCTACTGAATAATTATCTATATTACAGAATAACAGAATTTTTAATCGTAGTTTAGTTGCAGATGATCCATGTATGTTTTTGCTTTTTATATTTCTATGTTCCAGGAATTCATGAATCCTGATTCTGATGAGGAGAGTAAATTGTTGTTCTTGACAAAAATGGGGTACTCAAAGGCTGAGGCTTCAATAGCTATGGAGAGATGTGGTATGTGTTTCTTTGCACATTATTGTTGTTGATAGTATAAATTATCAAAGTTTCAGTTGGAAAGGAAAAGAATCCCAGGAAGTTCAACCGTATTTACCTGCATGTATTGAAGATGCTGAACTTTCATATTTGTCATATTACAAAAGGAAGAAAATAAGTTGTCATTTTTGTTCTACTGCAGGATATAATGTAAAGGCCAAGTATTATTTTTATCATTCATGATTATAAGGTGTCCAAATTGCAACTTCCAAAGCCCGTGGATGGTTTGAGCTTTTTAGACAAAAGGAATGAATTTGCCCCAATGGCTTGTAGAGAAACCCAAGTGTTAAGCTGTGAACATTTTAGGTGGCACCCCTGGGCTTCAAACTATATAGGAGAAGATTTTTGTGATACTTTTAGGTGTAATCCTAGGGCCTTATCTAAGTTGTAAGAGGTGGAGTGTAGTTGTTACATCAGATCATACCTTAACATTAACTCTTTAAATATTTCAGGTCCAGACTCCTCAATTGCAGAGTTGACAGACTTTATATCTGCTGCTCAAATGGCTAAGGCTGCTGATGCACTTTTTCCCCTTGAAGACAAGGTAGGTTTTTTCTTTATTCTAAGAATTTCTAAATCTTTTATAGCTTGTTCTTTTCTTATTTCCTTTTAATTAACAGTATATGTCAATTTGCTCTAGTTTTCCTTGTCTTATTTTCAGTAAAATTTACACCAATAATTTTCCTTCCGATTTAACAGAAGCCATTCTGCAATGACTCTAATCACAAAAAGAGGCGAAACTTGGACTATGATTTGTGGAAAAAGAAGAAGCAGATGAAGCTTCAAAAAAGGCTTCTTGATGGAGTTGATGATGCGATTCATCTTCCAAATCCAATGATTGGTTTTGGGGTCCCTACTGAAATAGTCCAGATAACTCATAGAACACTTCCGGAAGCCGCTATTGGGCCTCCTTACTTCTACTATGAGAATGTCGCACTCGCTCCAAAAGGGGTTTGGCAAACCATTTCACGTTTCTTATATGATGTGGAGCCAGAATTTGTTGATTCAAAGTATTTTTGTGCTTCTGCAAGGAAAAGGGGCTATGTTCATAATCTGCCATTGGAGAACAGATTTCCCCTTCTTCCATTTCCACCTCGCACCATACATGATGCTTTTCCATTAACCAGGAAATGGTGGCCTTCTTGGGACACAAGAACAAAGTTGAACTGCTTACAAACATGCACAGCAAGTGCAAAATTGACAGACAGGATCCGCAAGGCACTTGAAAATCATGGTGATGAGCCACCTTTGACTGTCCAAAAGTTTGTTCTTGATGAATGCCGAAAGTGGAATCTGGTCTGGGTTGGAAGGAATAAGGTTGCTCCACTTGAACCTGATGAAGTGGAAATGCTTTTGGGGTTCCCTAGAAACCACACAAGGGGAGGAGGAATTAGTCGGACTGATAGATATAAATCACTTGGTAACTCGTTCCAGGTGTGTCCCTGCTTTTTTATGTCCTTTGGCAAATCCTTGTGTATTACTGGTTTTACAATATGTGAATGTCATCAATGTAGCAAACTCTGTTACATGGACTTGGCATTTAAGGTCACTGTACTTGTATGGGTATGTGTCTGACACGGCTTTGAAGATATGGATGTGCCCTTTTTGCCCTTTGCCTAGCTACTGTTGCGATAGTAAGAAGAAGAAGAAGAAGGGAGAAATGGAGGGAGGGAGAATTTTGTGACTGGGTCACATGACTTGGAATAAAAGGAGAACAACATTCAGCACAGAAAAGAAAAAAGAGGAGAGATTTGGTTAAATTAAGGCTTTCTTTTAAATTTTGCATGGCTTATAATAAAAGGAGAATGGCGTTCAGCGCAGAAAAGAAAAGGAGGAGAGATTAGGTTTAAGTTAAGGCTTTCTTTAAAATTATTGCGAAGGTTTTAAAGAATTTTCTTTTTGTTTTTGGATAAGGGTAAATAAAAAGAAATCTTATTTGTATAAAGTATTACACACACACACATACATATCCACGTACCTTTATTTTGCTTTTGGATCCTTTTTAGCTGACTCCACAAGTCCAAAATTTTAAGCAAAAGGCAAGTCAGACACCTGGATACATACCATTTTCAGATGTTCATAACCGAGTCCATGTAACTTAGGTTGCAAATAATTATAGAATGCTAAGTGTTTAAGCATTTCAAGTAATAACTAAATTTGAATTAATTCTTTCTTTTTTGCTTTTCCCGTGCTATTTCCTACCTTTTTGGGGTAATTCTTTGGTCTCAAGATACATGAAGTTCATGCTTGTGGTGCTTTGCTTATACAATAATTTATTTCAGGTTGACACAGTGGCTTACCATCTCTCAGTTTTAAAAGACATGTTCCCCGGTGGTATCAATCTCCTATCGCTTTTCTCTGGGATTGGTGGTGCAGAGGTTGCCCTCCACCGGCTTGGTATACCTTTGAAGAATGTTGTATCAGTTGAGATATCAGAAGTAAATAGAAATATTGTTAGGAGTTGGTGGGAGCAAACAAATCAAAAAGGGACTTTGATTGACATACCAGATGTGCAACAACTGAATGGTGATCGGTTAGAGCAATTGATGAACACATTTGGTGGATTCGACCTTGTTGTTGGTGGGAGTCCATGTAATAACCTTGCAGGTAGCAACAGACATCATCGAGATGGACTTGAGGGTAAAGAATCGTCCCTCTTCTTTGATTATTGTCGTATACTAGAACTGGTTAAATGTATATCGGCAAGGAATCAATGATTTCAGTTGAAGGAGCATATTTATGGATACTTTCTTCAAAATTATTTTTTCTTGCATCCTCAATATTGTCCGAACATAACATTGGAATAATGACGGAAATTTTTTCCAAATCATGTTTAGCATCAAATTCAAAGAGAAACGAATTGTTTAAAATTGATAGGAAAGTTGTTGGATATAGTTTTGACTAATATATTTGTCATTGTGTGTCTTTCCATTTTACTTGAGTATGCTCATGGTTTGAAGCATATGAAGCTTGAGCCATTTGTGTGTTATGCCACCCAGAAGGCTATTATTAATTAAGATGGCACTTTCCTTCATATCAGAAGATCATATTGCTTGTTGTAGATGAGTTGGTGCACTTGTGCTGTAAGTGTGATGTGTTTTTCTGTCCTCTGCCCTGGATTAGGAAAGATATGCTGTGTATTTGTTATATCTGTCTGCTCAGGTTGGACAAATGCAGTCAAGGCTTTCTATTTGCCTCTTGTTCTCTGATGTGGAATCGAATGTGTGTTTCTGTGAGTTCCTCAGAGGAGAAAAATGCTTTATGGTAAGATTGTCTTGTTTTGTCGGGATGATAAAACGAACATGATCGGTAGTGAGGAAATGGTCGTAATTTCGAGTTTCTTTTTACTCTTTGTAAGATCATGGTTCATAGGATCTTGTTCAAAAACAGGTTCAGCAAAGTTTAGCAGTATTTGTTTCATAGGCTGGAAGCTGAGCCTGTAGCTTTCCTGGCCTGGGATTCTCACCACCATTGCTGCAACTCAAATCTTCTCAAAGAGCAACTTGAGCTTAAATGGGCTTGGGATTTGAATAGGCCTAAAGAAAGTCGCTTGTGCCTTGTTGTCACGTTACTTGGTTCTCACGTCGGCTGGGCTTCTATTTCCTCGAAAACGAAATGACGAAATGCTTGCTTGAATTAGACCCCACACGCATTCGATTTCTGTCTTGGTCCTAACCTTGAGGTAGATTTGAGTCAAATCATAGGTTATTCCGAACAAATAAAATTTTTATTTACGAATCCAATTAGCATAAACCCAAGAATATGTTAATTATATGATGTGAAGATTAGTACAAAAGCAATAAATAATTATAAATATATTAAATAAAAGCAATATTTATTTTTCCAAGTTTAGGTAAGATTTTAGTTATGGCAATAGAAAATAAGTTGTCTTTTCCTGAACAAGAAACATGGAATTCCTTTATTGGCAAATCCATTTATGGATATATTCACATAAAAAAAGCCAGGTGTCCATGTGCATGTAACTTCGATTTTAACCACTGCCAAATTTTTCATACATTATATCACTGGATTTACAATTTTATAATATTTACTATTTAGAATAAATTTTAAGTTTTGAATATTTCATTTATAATTTTCTAGAAGATTAAAAGATGTACCCAAAAACGTTTTTTACATAAATTATTTGTAATAGTTATTTGATGCATAATAAATATTTTTTTAATACATAAAATAAAAACAAAATAATATTTTTTTTAAAAAAATTGTTAGTTGCTATAAATATCCACCTTTGATCGTCCTTTTCCTTCTCCTCCTCGCCTCACTTTCTCTCTCTACCCTTTTCTCTTCAATTCACAAGACACGGCAAAGAGAGAAGATAGAGAGAGACAAGGATCCAAGAAGAGGCAAAAAAGCAAAGAAAAACTTAAATTACCAGAGCGAAAGCTAATCTCGCTTCATCTTCCCTGAAACGACAGCGTCAGGTACTTCGATCCTTCAATTCTCCCTGAGTTTCTCAGATCTGAATTTTATTTTTCATATTTTTGGACTGCCCATCTCGATCCTTTCAAAATATCGATGAAAAGGGTTGATTTTTTGGGTTCTAAATTCTGATTTATCGTTTTTATTTCCGATTTTGTTTTTTGGATGTTGCTTAAGTTAGGGTTAGGGTTAGGGTTATGATTGTTTATTAATAAAATATGATGAGAAAAATTCGGTTTTCATCTTGGTCTTGTATCTGGGATCTGATTGGATGTTATTATTGGAGTTATTTCTTATTATTTTTGAAGTTTTGAGATTGTTTGAGCTCCGTTTTTATGCCTTTTAGGACATATTTGGTTCTGGGTGTTTAGGATTGTTAAGCTTTTGCGTTGATTTTTGTAGCTGTATTTTGTTTATTAGTAGGAAAAGGCAGTTTAAAGGTAATTTACGTAGCTCAATTTTTGTTTTGTATTGTTTGGTTTGGCGTGGAAGTTATTTTCTTTTATATTCCTTTAATTTCTTAGAACCCAAGCTCTTATTTGCTTTAAGGGTCGGTTTGTTGTTTCTTTTGCTATCTATTTTTTCACATTGGTTTATTTGCTTCCTACAAAGTTATTTAAAATGCAATAGTAAATGATAAAACGTGAAAATAACAATTGATTAATAATAAGCATATGACTAAAATGCAACATCAATTTTATATAAGAGTAAATTCATGGTTTTTGGTTCTCCAAGAAATTTACCTTCAGAGTTTATCATAATGGTTCCTTTTATTAGTTTATCATTTGTGTATTTAAGAATTTTTTGGGTTTGCAGATTTTCATTGGTGGCTTTTCTTGCTATGGCTGCCACTGCGACTGCCTCTTCTGCTGGACCACGATATGCTCCGCCAGACCCCACTCTTCCCAAACCATGGAAAGGCCTAGTTGATGGTAAAACTGGTTATCTCTACTTTTGGAATCCAGTAACCAATGTCACCCAATATGAGAGGCCTACAAGCATAGATTCTGTCCAAAAGTTTTCTGCTGTGCCTATAAGTTCTTCAGTTCAAGTTCAGCAATCTTCTGAAGGGCGTCGTGGGTATAGTCCTGACAAGGAGAATGATAGGTATGGAAGAGGCAGCAATGCTGTATCAAAACTTGAGCCAGTATCAAGAAGTAACCAGGTATTTGTTCTAGTTCTGTCCTCTAAATCTGATTCTTGATTGGTCCAGTTTTTCTTGTTGCCCTTACTTAAAATTGAAAAATAGTACATTTGTCTTAACTTGTTGAGTCCCGTTTCTCTCTGGTGGGTAAACTGTTCAGTTTTGTCACATTTGATTTTGAGACCTGGATTCATGTCATTGATTATTGTTTACATATTATCCCTAGCTACTTGTTTTCTTTTATATTAGACTATTAAAATTTTTAAAGCTTGGGTTTTTCGAAATTACAAAAGTTCAAGCATCTGAAGTGGGAATTTATGAAAGGTGTATATCTTTTTTCTTCTACGTAGGATTAATTGTTTTGTCTTAATTTGCAATAGAATGCAAGAGGTGGACCAGTTCATTCCCTTAATACCCCTAATGGGACTGCCAGCTCTTTGATTGGAGGATCTTCTACTAGGGGACATGGATCAGCAGCTGCAGGAAGTAATATGTCTAGTGATGCTTATCGTCGTCAGCATGAGATAACAGTAACTGTGAGTATCTAGGCGACAATAAAAATAGTATATTAATCATCTCACTTTTCTATGTGTATTCAGAGAGTTTGGCTTCTTAGAATCTCATTGTGCTTGGGGTATCACTATCGCTTGTGACTCAAATTATTTTTCCCTGAACTCTTGTCAGGGAGATGCAGTGCCCGCGCCTTTTACATCATTTGAAGCTACTGGCTTACCTTCTGAGATACTTCGAGAGGTACGCTATTCTGATTCTCTTTCATTCTTTTGGTCTTTATGCAACATTGGTGGACTTGAATCTTGTAAGTTAGTCGAACTATGCGAGTTGAATGTTTGTTGTGCAAAGTTCTGTGATTGCTGGAGGTCCCAATCTTGAGCATCAGACTCATGTTAATTCTTTTGCCATCTTTACTTTTTGTCGCAGGTGCGATATTTGCTCCGTGGAGGAGCTAATGTCGTACGCTGTGGTGCCCTCTGTGGGGGGCCTTGCATATAATTTGGGGCGCCCTTATATGGTGGACCAATTTTTGGGAAGGGCTTCTGAAAAGTCCAAGTTCGTGGCCAGGACTGCCGTTGGTGATGATTCAGTCTGCCACTCGGTCCAAACGGAAGAAGAGGCCTCCTCCTGTTCCAGCTTGCATCAGCAAGCATTGGCCGCATGCATATGGGGGATGATGCTTCTTCTGGCATAATCCTTTCCTCTATAAGTCCTAAAAGAAAACCAACCATAAGTCTTGAGGGCAGTGCTTCTGCTCACGGAGGTTGCTGGATTTTTTTTTGCTTTTAACAGGTACATAATGCTGGGTTTTCTGCCCCGACTCCAATTCAGGCTCAGTCGTGGCCAATTGCATTGCAAAGTAGAGACATAGTGGCCATTGCTAAAACAGGATCTGGGAAAACATTGGGTTACCTGATTCCTGGATTTGTTCATCTCAAGCGTTGCCGTAATGAACCTCAAATGGGTCCAACTGTGCTAGTATTGTCACCAACGAGGGAGTTGGCTACTCAAATACAAGATGAAGCTCTCAAGTTTGGGAAGTCATCAAGAATTAGTTGCACGGTATGTTACCATTCTGAGTCAGGACTTCAATTTGTTTAATTTTTGGTTTTCATTTTTTCAGTGTCTTCCAATTTCAATGATAAATGTTTATAATTTTTTCTACGGATCATCCACCAATAATTTTTTAACTTAGAAGTCTTTTGAAGGTGAAGGTAGAATCATGATTTTTTACTGACTGGAGTTGTCATATGTTTCTGTGCAGTGTTTATATGGAGGAGCACCAAAGGGTCCTCAGTTGAGGGAGATTGAGAGAGGAGTAGATATCGTGGTTGCCACTCCTGGCCGATTAAATGATATTCTAGAGATGAGGAAAATCAGCCTCCATCAAGTTTCTTACCTTGTCTTAGATGAGGCTGATCGCATGTTGGACATGGGTTTTGAACCTCAGATACGGAAGATTGTGAAAGAAGTGCCTACTCGCAGGCAGACTCTCATGTACACGGCAACATGGCCAAGGGAAGTCCGGAAAATTGCAGCAGATCTACTGGTAAATCCTGTTCAGGTCAACATTGGCAATATTGATGAGCTTGTGGCAAACAAGTCTATCACACAGGTTTGAACTCCACTACTGCTAATTCTGATTTTGTTCTAGCAAATTTGGGATTTTTACCGTTATATAATAGTAGTTATGATTGTACGTGGCTTTTTTATGACATAGTTGCCAAGAAATTTAACGTTCTGTTATCTTGCAGTATGTTGAAGTATTATCACCAATGGAGAAACACAGAAGATTGGAGCAAATACTGCGCTCCCAGGAGCCCGGATCCAAGATTATTATTTTTTGTTCAACCAAGAAGATGTGTGATCAACTTGCTCGCAACCTTAGTCGCCAGTTTGGAGCTGCTGCCATCCATGGAGACAAATCTCAGGCTGACAGGGACTATGTGCTGAGTCAATTTCGCACAGGGAGGTCACCAGTGCTTGTTGCTACTGATGTTGCTGCTCGGGGATTGGACATTAAAGACATTAGGTAGGGATTGGGATTTCCGACGCATAGTTCCATTGCTTTATACGTCTATAGCTTTTAAAGGAGCAACTTATGTTAATGCTGGACACTCTTGGTCCTTAATGTTTTCTTGGTGACTTTATTACATCTGCTGTGTAAATATATTGTGGTAATGGTTAAACTAATTAATCTTTCACAGGGTGGTAATCAACTATGACTTCCCTACTGGAGTTGAGGATTATGTGCATAGGATTGGGAGGACTGGAAGGGCAGGTGCAACCGGATTGGCTTACACATTCTTTGGTGATCAAGATTCAAAGTATGCTTCAGATCTCATCAAAGTTCTAGAAGGAGCAAACCAGCGGGTTCCTGCAGAACTTCGTGACATGGCTTCGCGTGGTGGTGGGATGGGAAGGCCTAGACGTTGGGCCCCCAGTTCTGGTGGCCGTGATGGGGGACGTGGCGGACGTACTGATTCAGGGTACGGAGGAAGGGACAGTGGAAGGGGTGGTCGAGGAATATCTACATCCTCCTCTAGCTGGCATGAGAGAAGTGGAGGACGTGGATATGACCATGAGTCTCGTGACAGGTATGTTGGTGTTTTCTGTTTTTTTTTTTATTTTTTTTCTGTTTTGGATACGTTAGGGGGTCAATAAGCTTGAGCTATACAGCATCGCTAGTGCTCTACAATCTAGTTAAATCCATCCTCCCTTCATTGGGTTTAAACATTAGACTTACAAGTTGAAAGTCCCAAATACTAACTCTTAAGGTGGCTCTACAGGTTGAAAGGCCCAAATACTAACTGTTAAGGTGGCTTCTTGGTAAAGTCTCAAATACTAACTGTTAAGGTGGCTCCTTGGTGATACATATAGCTGTTTTTTAGTTTATTTTGGTGCTGCTTTTAAGGGTTTTTTTTTTTTTTTTTTAGGGGGGGGGGGGGTTGGTTGTGGTATGGGCAACTGTGCAATCTTGAGTTTATATCTGTTGTTTACTGGGGTTTGGAATTTTAATAATATAATGTTCTGTAATTGCTGCCGGATTTGTTGCAGAGCATTGTGCTTCTTTTTGAAAAGCAGAGCATTATTCTTCATGGCAAAAGTATGGATGGACATGATTTCCCACACCATGCTTCAGTAGTGAATTTAGAAATCATTGCAATCTTGGAATGGAACTTGTTTAAGTTCACCTATGTTATTAACCCTGTTGTTATGTATGAGCAGGTATGATCGTGGTTTCCATGACAGTTATGATAAGGGACGGAGTCGGAGTCGAAGTCGAAGTCCTGCAGGTTGGAGTGATCGCAATAAAAGCAGTGGCCGTGACCGCAGCCGGAGTCGTAGCCTGGACAGGCATGATAGAGCTGCTGGACGTGAACGTTCCCCAGCGCGGAGTTTTCATGAGGCAATGATGAAACGTAGTCGGTCATCCCCACCACAACAGCGTGGGCCACCTTTTGGTAATGAGAATTCAAGGGAACACAAAAATTTTGTGGCTTCGCGGAGCCCTCCTCGTGAGAGGTCAGGGTCACCTTATGGTGGTGGTAATGGAAGGGACAACTTTGGAGGATCATACGGTGATTCTCAGAAGGATCGGGGAAGATCAGGATATGCTAATGGGTTTCGTACAGGTTTTGGAGATGAGGAGGAAGGTATGATTCCAGCTGATGAAGATGGGATAATACCTCCCAATGATCATTGATCTCCTTAATGTGAGAATTGAGGGATTTTGGTGGTTTTATCAGGCCTTCTGGTGTTGTCTACTTTCTCGGTTTTGGTTTTAGTTATATGTGGCCCCAAGCAAGGGCAGTTTGCAGCAGTGAAGGCATAGAAGTTTCAGAAATTGACATTACGAGGCATTTTTTGTTTTTTTCTTTGATATTCTAGTTTCTAGTGTTAGATGACTCAACCAGGAAAGTTTAGAAGTATTTTGGTGGGAGCTTAAAAGAAGGGGAAGGCAGAGTTGAAATGTAATGACGTGCAAGGATGAACCTTGAGAAAATCTTTTGATGTATTCGTTGTGTAATTCTATGAAATGTGAAAGGATAGCTGTTACTGTGGCGCTGCCAATATAGTTAAAAAGCTAATTGGATTTAAATGTTTGCTTCCAGGTTGCTACTCTTTTCGTATTTTCTGTCGTCAGGAATGAGCAATTAGTTTGTCTCCTCTGCTGCTTCGGTTTGTCGTCCAAGTGGACCCTCAATTCTCCTCTTTCCCCTGCTTCTTCCAGATTGCCTTTTCAGTTGGAGGATGTTTCTCACTTCTGCCCCTTTATTAATCCTAAAATCGTAAAATCTTATTGAAAATCGAACCTTACTAATATAGCACTATTTACGAACTACATGAATCTGTTATTAGTTTACAAAAAAGAAGTTGATTAAAGTGATGAAGGGTGTGTTGAATGTAAGGAGGATAAAAGTTTGAGTTTTGTAAATTCTAAGTTTTTAAAATATTATATATGATAATAATATTTATCTAGGGTATTCTAAGGGTGATATCGAAACTTACTGGAATCTGAAATTGAGTATTAAAAGCATTATCTGAATTTGTCTTATAACTAAATATAAGGTATCCGAACTATAATTGAGTTGAATGTCGTGGATACTCATATAATAACTCATTTACATTTTTAATCCAAACGGAGTGTTAATTATTATTCACTTTACAAAAGAGAATTAAAAAATCAAAAGTAGAGTGAATACGATTTTGAAGGACATTTGTCCCCATCAATTTCATTAAGTCTATTAATTAGTGACATATTAAGTGAAATTTTAAATCATATAACAAAGTCATAATGTTTCAAAAAGTTCTTGAGCTATTTTAAAAAATTCAAATAAATTTTTATTCTTCTATTATAAAATCAAGCCTTATGTTTTTATTTTAAATCAAATAGATCTTTATGATTAATTGTTGATTAATTATCATTAATTAAAATAATGTCATTAATTTTTATACTCACGTGATGCTGACGTGGAAGATGAAATTATAATAAGATCATGTTATTATTCATTATGATATATGAGTATACTATGTGGCATAAAAAATGAAAAACGTCATTTTATTAGTCAATAGTTAATTATAAGGATTTATTTGATTTAAATAAAAATATAAAAATTTGATCGAACAAATAAAAAAATAAAGATTTACTTAAATTTTTTAAAATAATTTAAAATATTTTCTTGGGTATTACATCTATAACAAATTACAAAAATTTGGTGGGAGGGCTACCATATGGCATCCTTCCAAGTCCCACCTAAGTTGTTTTTTTTTTTTTTTAAATATCTTTTTTATTTCTTTTTTTTCTTCAAAAAAGTTGAGTGGAAGAGATGTCATGCGGCATCCACCTAATTCAAATGTTAAGCTTATTTGATTCAAAATAAAAATATAAAAACTTGATTGAATGTAAAAAAATTTTTATTTGAATTTTTATGGATAATTTAAGAGTTTTTTTCTAAAGTATTATGTTTTCTAAAATTTAATGATTTTGAAACATATGTGAGATGAACAAGGTGAGACGATCATAATGCAATAAAATATTCACCTACCCCCCTCAATTTATCCTTTTTGTAACCAAATAAATAAATAAAGATATAATATCTAAAAAGTCTACAAATTATTTAAAAAAATTTAAATAAGTCTTTATACTTTTATTGTATTTAATCAAATTTTTATATATTTATTTTGAGTCAAATAAATAAATGCATAATATATAAAAAAAACCCTTAAACTATTAAGAAAAATTCAAATAAACTCTTACACTTTTATTATCTTCAATCAAGCTCTTATATTTTTATTTTAAGCCAAATAAATCTTTATATTTTTATTTTGAGTTAAATAAACTTTTATAACTAATAACTGATTCAGTTAAAATGTCATTTGTTATTCATGTCGCTTAGCCTTGACGTGATATATTAATATATTATAATTGATAATGATGTAATATGTTGATTTATTGTAATTAATGATGATGTAATATGCTAATTTGACATAATAACTTAATTATGTGACATTTTTCATTCTTCACAATAATGCTATGTCGGTATTATGTGGATATAAAATGATAAGTAGTATTTTGACTAATGAAAATTAGTCAATAATTAATTATAAACACTTATTTAATTCAAAATAAAAAAAATAAAAATTTAATTAAACGTAATAAAAAATAAAAATTTATTTAAATATTTTTACCTATTTTAAGAGTTTGTTTGAACAATATCACATTGGTGCCCAACACTCGAGCCATGGGGTTAAACTTGAACCATTGGTTCGAACTTCGTACCCATGACATTGTAATTTTAGAAAACATAGTCTCAGCCAAAAAGACAACCTAGGCAGCCATACAAAACACGTGACAATTCCTACAAGAGTTGTTGGAATTTGGAAACTGACTCTGGCTAATCAATTTGGACGGTATCCCACGTTTTAATTTTTTTTTGTATAATTTCATTTTCGATATTCTTTACATATGGATTCATCTATCTTCAAGTTAAAAGAATTTTGATGCAACATTTTCCAGCTAAGAATTAGATTTACTGCTACAATAATGTAGATAAAGAAATATCAAATTACCAAAATTTTTACTTTTAAAAGACAAATTTAGTCCCTATTTATCTAATAGATATTAATTTTTTTTACTTAATCAAATGGATTTATTCTATTATATACAAAAAGATTGATACAAAGTCAGATTTGTGTTATAATTAGACAGATCAAAAACAAATTTACCAGCATCCCAGTAAAGAACTATTTGAACACTTTACAAAACAAAACATAAATTAGATATTAAATTACTAAAATTTTGACGTTCAAACTACGAATTTAATTCGCACCTGAGCATTTGACTCATTGGTTGATATATGATCTCTTTGCTTAAAGAATAAAGTTTGAATCACTTCTTTTTCAATTATGAAAAAAAAAAAACCTACGAATTTAGTTTTTTCTCAATCAAATAGATTCATTTTCATTATGTATAAAAAATTATATAAAAACAGGTTTTATATCAAAACTAAGCAGAAGATAGATAGCTACCAACATCCCAATAAAAACCAGTTTGAATATTAATTTTACAAAACAAAACAAAAAAGGATATTAAAATGACCAAAATTTTGACTTTCAAAAGACGAATTTAGTCTATATTTATAAAAGGAACACATTAAAACCTAGTCATTATTGTTCTTAAGACTACGGTAAATTTAATGAAAATTTGTATTTATAACTTGGTAACAAAGTTTTTGCTTCTCACACACTTCAACAACCCAAGTCTTGGAGTGAAAGAAGCAAAAAATTGGAGTGACAATAGAACTAGAGGTGACATCCCAAATCCAACACGTAACTGTAAATTCCTTCGTCTTCTTCTTCTCTTTTTTTTTTTTTTTCAAATTTATATTCAACAGAATTTTGGCACAAATTAAATAGAAATTTATTGAGGGTCATTTATTAGGCTTAAAATGGAAAAGCATTAAATGTTCAGTTACAAAAGGGGAGAAGTGCTTTTAGTGTTAATCCTTGACACATTGCCAATTTCATTAGTCATGGCCTTCAACACCAACCCCTCCCCAGGTTTCGACCTAACCATTCCCTTATAAGGACAAAACTTATGGTTTCAATAACCTTTGTTTCAAATTACTTTACTACCCCTTACTACCAAAACAAACAAAAACCCACATTTTTTTTTGGTTTACCTACCCCGTACAGTGATGAGGAACCAAAATAGTGACAAGTGAGAGTGATCGTTATTTTTTAATTTTTAATTTTTTATTATTATATAAATAAAAATTTATAATCTTTTAATCACTCTTTTATATAAAATCTTGAATCCGTCACTGTTTCATATATACATAGACATGTAATTCATGAAAATTTACTATTTATGACTTAAGGATCTTATCTTAGTTTTTTGGGTTCAAAAGTTCATAATATATACTTAATTTTTCATTTGTTGTCCCAAGAATTAAAAGAATGAAGTTAGTGTTAATGGAGGATTTGACTACACTTGACATATTCTTTGGCTTTGGTTGAGAAAATAGTACAAGAGGATTCATAAAGAAGAGGTACCCAAAATTTGTTCGCTCACAATTAGTTGGCAATTATAAAGGCTTAGAGCAACAACGCATTGAAAGAGGGTATTGAAGACAAAGGCGAAAATCAACATGCAAAAATGAGCACACCCCTAAAATAGCCAAACTCTCTTGAATTCAATGGGGCCCCACAACACAAAAGAGAAGAGTGAAAGAGTGACCCCACCTTGAGCAAATCCTCTTCCACAATCACAACCGTTTGATTGGTCCTAAAATTTGTATAATCTTAGCTTTTGATGCCCATTAAAGGGCTCTAAATTTGACAAGAAAAAGAAAGGAGATGAACCCAAAAGAAGAGAGAAAAGGGAAAAGGAAAAATGATGGGGTTGAGGGCATTTTTTGGCTTGAAAAGAATCGAAGGACCTCTCCATGTCTTCCACGTATCGTCTCAATTTGTCCGAGAATTTTCCCTAAAATACAAATCCTTATAACGAACTAATGATTAACTGGTCCCTTTTGCCCTTTGCAACACTTAGGCTTTGAAGCTTAACAGTCACAATCAACTTTCAATATCAACCCTTGCCTTGCCATTTCATCAATGGCCTAGAATGTTGCCACGTATTCAAAGCCTTTCTTTGCTCTCTTCTTTCCTTTCGTTTTTATTTCTCCAATTATAAAAAGGCCCATAGGAATATAACCCATTAAAAACCATTTATAAACCATTATAACCCTTTCAAAAACATTAAACCACCCTCCCCTTTCTTGAGCTTCTCTTTCTCTCGACTGCATGGAGTTTGAAACAAGCCTGAGAGAGGATTTCCCTTTCCTTTCAAACCTTTTCTCTGATAATTCTCCCCTGAAACCTGACTTCGGAAATGGTTTTCCCTTGGATGGTTCTTCCTCTTCCAAAGGGTTGCTTCACAACTTTATCCTTCCTGATCATAATCACTACTCCCCCAGTGTCAACAATGGTTCTCTCTTGAATCCATACCATTTTCATCAATTTCCCGCTGAAGGGTCATCAAGGAATCCCTTCTTCGGGTTTTCCTCGACATGCACCGATGCTTTCGAGCCTTATGTCAATGGATTTTCTAATGATCTCAATGCTTACATCCCTTCCTTGCCTTTTGCACCAGATGGTGTCAATAACAATGGCTTTTTGCAGGGTTTTCAGAGTGAAGGCTGCTGGGATTTTTCTCAGAAAGTTCCACCTCAACCCCTGCAGCCTGAAACTCAGACTACTTATCAGCCTCTGATTTTTCAGGATCAACATGGAGCGGTGACTGCTAAGGTGGCTGATGAAGTCTCATGCGTCACCGGAGATCAAAATGGGTATCAGGACAAAGTTGATCAGAAGAAGAACAAAAGGTTCCTAACCAGGAGATGTTCCAAAGCTCCTAAGAAATCTAATATCATCAAAGGCCAATGGACTCCTCAAGAGGACAGGTAACACACACACACACACAAATTTCTGTTAGTTTATTTGTCTTCTAGGAAAATTCATTTTGTTATATCGTACTTGATTAGGGTTTTGAGTTTTGTTGTTTTAGTTATATCTATGAAGATCTGATTATGCCAATCTCTTTTCCTAGACTGCTAGTGCAGTTGGTAACAAGGCATGGAACCAAGAAATGGTCTCTGATTGCAAAGATGCTGAATGGGAGAGTGGGAAAGCAGTGTAGAGAGAGATGGCATAACCATCTAAGGCCTGATATCAAGGTTGGTTTTTTTTACCATATTTTTCCCTTTCCTTTCCTTCTTTTATCTCCCATTTAGACATTAACCATACACATATACATACATGATCATGTGTATATTCTTACATACCTGTGTATGTATGTATTGTGTACATACGCGTGTATACTTTTTTGTTATATATACATTCATGCATACTTATATATCCATACATTGTATGCATACATGGCCATGTATATAGTATTTCACTTTTTTTTTGATTTTGAGAATTTTATGTATAGTATTGTTTTCATTGACACGCGGTGATAAATGAATGAAAGTTAACACGTCAGATTTTTTGTTATTGTTATATATCTGTTGACTCGTTTTGTAAAGTACTTGAATACTTACCATGTTAATCACTTGTCCTTATCTGCATGACAACGCATTCTCATGCATGCTGATGTGTGCTAGGTTGGACCGGGATTTTATTTAATTAGATCTTATCATCAAAATAAATTGTGAAATCCAAAGTTAACTAAACGAGACTAATGTCCATATATAGGTGTTTCTGAAGATAAGCACGACCAATTCATTCTCTTACAAAAATTTTATAATTTTGAGGAAGGAGATGATTATAAATATTAAACCTTGTTTTATCAATGTATATACAATCCATTGTGTTGGACAAAAAATTTCATGCCTTAAAGTTCAATTAGTATAACCATGCATGTAATTGGACATGCATTATTCCTTTGGTAGGACAAATTATGTCTAATTTAAATGACATTATTTATTTATTTATTTTATATAATCCTGGAAAAAGCAAGTAGATTATTCTGATAATTCACCCTTTTTCTATTGCATGCAACAAAAATGCCTTGCTGTGTTTGCAGAAGGATTCGTGGAGCGAAGATGAAGATAGGATTCTGATTGAAGCACATAAAGAAATAGGGAACAAGTGGGCTGAGATTGCCAGGAGACTACCAGGACGCACCGAGAACACTATAAAGAATCACTGGAATGCAACCAAGCGAAGGCAATACTCAAGGCGCAAAGGCAAAGACTCCAACCCCAAGGGCGCCCTTTTGCAAAGCTACATCAAGTCTGTGAGTTCAACCTCGACCCGAAAGGACAAAGGGAAAAGGGTCATGGAAGCCAATGCTCAGATGCTGATAAACAACAACCCAGCAGCAACAAATCCGCAAGTAGTTCAAGTCCAAAGCTCAGATTTCAACCCAAAGGATTGGCCAGTTGCGGTTTACAATGCCCAAGCTGATCATCATCAGCCCATGAATTTCTCTTTCGACGCAAGTGTTTTCGGTGAAAGCTGCACCGCCAGCTTTGAATCGATGCTCGAAGAGGTTCCTTCTGGTTCTGTTGTTGAAGAGAGCAATGCCGTCATGGATTTTGAGCTGCCCCTGGAAATGGATTCCGCGAAGAAGGAGCTGGATTTGCTGGAGATGATCTCTCAAGGAAATCTCTAATTAGCTGCTTGCAAATTGCTAAAAAACAAACCTTCTTTAATTTGGATAAAAACAAAAAGTATTTTAGCGAGAAAATGAGGGTGTAATTAAGTAACAAACAAGGTTACATACATGCACGCCATTTTCTCGTGACTATATCTATATAGGGTTTATAAGTACTTTAATTTGCTTGTTAAGGTTTGTGTGTTTTTAAGTTATGTCGTGGTTTAATTTGTGTAATGTTTCGTATGTTTTTTATATATATATATATATATATAAATAATGTTGGTGTTTTTCTTTAATTAGTCACATGAAAAATGTGCCAAACCTTTAATTAGTTTCTCGTTTTCTTACCGGATAATAGAGCATTAATATTTAATTTAACGATTCTCTCGTAAATTTAATAGCTGCATGTGTACGGAATTAGCGCTAGGGTCCATCAATGTTTCTTTAGGGAGCGTATCAATTTTATTAGTATAATTATTAGTTCAATTTAAACTCATGCGGGATGATAGTTTCATTTTACATTTAGAATAAAAACAACAACAACATAATATAGTGTGTGATAAAAATTAACTTGGAAAAATATTTAAAAATCCTAACAATTAAAAAAAATAAAGGAATAATATTTAAGAAAGTCCCTAAATTATTAAAAAAAATTCAAATAAGCCTTTATATTTTTATTATATTCAATCAAGCCCTAAACTTTTATTTCGAGTCAAATAAGTCCTTATGATTAATAATTGATTTGATCAAAACCTTATTTGTTATTTTATACCACATAGTGCCGACGTGACATGTTAACATGTCATAATTGATGATGATGTGGCATGCTAATATAACATGAAACATAACAATATGATATTTTTCATTTTTCACATCAACGTTATGTTAGTGTCATGTGAATATAAAATGAGAAGTAACATTTTGACTAATGATAATTATTCAACCATTAGTTATAAAGGCTTGTTTGATAAAAAAAAAAGTATAAGGGCTTGATTGAATGAAATTAAAGAATAAGAGTTTATTTGAATTTTCTTAAATAGTTTAGAGAGTTTTTGAGCGTTATGCCCAGAATAAATAATTTGATGAGAGTATATAATTTTTTTTTCTTGATCAAAGGAGACATTTTATTAACATCAAAGTCTACTACAAGCATGTGAACCAGTTTGGTAAAAAAAGTCTTAAGAGGAAAAGAAAACACAAATAAAAAATAATGAAAAACCCATAAATCCAAAATTTTGAGGATAACAATTGACAGCATTTAGGCTACTATCAAATATAAAACATTTCTGATCTGTCCACTCCATATTTAGTTAAAGAATCAATGTAAATATTAGTTTCTTTGAAGGTACGTACAAAAACAATATCTAAAGACTGTCAATTTCATTTATTCTATGATCTTGCATGTTTGTTGCACATCCAACAAATTGTCATTTTAGAATCAAACTCCACATAAGAATCTATTGCCTCACTCGAGATGATGCATTGAGTCACTAGGGAGCGATTTTGATTGCCATTACTTCACCAGAGAATTAGAATACTGTACTTCAAGCATATAAAGAAAATTACAGTCACCGAACCTATTGAGTCTCTTGAAACCACTCTGCATCCTGCAATTTCAAGTTTACCTTTGGTAGAACCGTCAATATTAAATTTAAGCTCATCTTCCTTAGGATGAATCATGCAACTCCTATTTTAAATTTGATAACATGACTCACAGATAAGGAAACCTATCGGTTTGACCACAGCCTAAATTCATCAAGACTACCATTATATTCAATTGCTTTTATCCAGCACATTGACCTCATGATCATAAATAGAATTTCATCACCATCCCAAGCTTTATTATTAAACAAAACATAGTTCCTTACAATCTATAAAGACTGGAAAGCAGCACCACAAACTACTAACTATCTTTCTTTCAAGGTACCAAACAACATAATATCCTCACAAGACTTCATAAAACTTTTCACAAAATTAAGAGCAACCTAGAGTAATCCCAACCATTTAAAAGTAGAACTTTAAACAATCTAAGTCAAACATCATGAAATAAGATTATGATTGCCATCTTCCTCACATAGCCACATCAATTACATAAACATCATTTTCTTGAAATTAACACCTCAAGATTTCAAAAATTTTTTCCCTAGGATGCAATTCAAGATAGCCAACGACAAGAGTTTTAACTTTTGATAGATATTTCCAAATTGAGTGAAACCATACATGTTGTCTCTAAGGTACTACATGATGATCCATGGTTGTTGTCAACTTCTTTACCGAGAAAGACTCTTTGCCATCAAGCTCCCATATCAATTTGAACCCTTTATCCTCATCAAAACAAACATCCTTAGATTGATAGATCAAAGTTCCTCAAAGAGATCTTTTCCCTTTGAAAGAGTTGTCCTTGAAATTGTAAATCCCATATCCTATGCATGATGGTTCAAGGCCTCAACTATTCGCATCTCCTTCCCAAAAGCTAAAGAGAATAGTCTTGGAAGCGAAATATTCAATGAGACATTCTTTTATTGAAATTAAAAAAATTATTAAAATTTTATTTTTCTAGCTTTTTGAGATGTAAAATTTTTATGTATTTTAAATGGCTAATACAAAATCAACAATAAAAATTTTTAATTCAAATAAATCAACTATCACATAAAATAAAGGCAACATAACAATATAATATAAATTTTAAATTAAAGTAAAAAAGTCTGTAAATTTTAAAACAATAATACCTAATTGTTGAATACTTATTGCAAACCGTAAATGAGGCTCACGGCATTATTAAGATAATAACATAATAGATTTCTTGTGTATTATTTGAAGAAAAATTAAAGTTAAAGGAAGAAGGAAGAAAGAGCAAATGAGAAAGAAAAATTCAAAAGTAAATATTATACATTGAAAAAGAAATAATTCATTTTATATATAGGAAAAAAATTATTAAAAATCATTAAATATGTTGATTGAAAATAAGAAAAATAAGTGAGAAAAAAATAGTTATTGGAGATGATTAAATACATATGACCGTTAGTTGATTGGAAATAATATAGTATTCTAGAAATTAAAAAGTGATAGAAAATTGAGATTTATTAAACATATAATTAAGAAAATGAGAAAATAAGTAATTTTATTAATTATTTTTTATTTTTATATATTTTTTATATAATTAATTATATTATAAAATTATAGGACTTTCCCAAATTGGGGACCTATAGCCCTCGTTTGGGTGGCTTCACCTAAGGGTCGGCCTTGGAAATAAGAAAAATAAGTGAGAAAAAAATAGTTGTTGGAGATGATTAAATATTTATGACCGTTAATTGATTGAAAATAATATAGCATTCTAGAAATTAGAAAGTGATAGAAAATTGAGATTTATTAAACACATAATTAAGAAAATGAGAAAATAAGTAATTTTATTAATTATTTTTTATTTTTATATATTTTTTATATAATTAATTATATTATAAAATTATAGGACCTTTCCAAATTGGGGGCCTAAAGCCCTCGCTTGGGGCGCTTCACCCAAGGGCCGGCCCTGCTTGGAAGAGTATCTTTCAAAGGGTTTTGTCTAACCAAAAGAAAACTTCTTTACCATTCCCCACCATCTATCTACACCCATTACTGCCTAACCATTTACCGTAGGTAAGTTCATAATGTTTCTTCATACATTTGACATTTTTTCCTTAATTATGATCAATAAGTGGTAGCCAACGATATTGATTAGCCTTATATTTTTATAGATGAGTGGTCTTTATAAAGAATTTTTTTTTAATTCCATGGTTTTTTTTAAAAGGTAGTTTTATTGAATTGAAACTAAGAAAAATACATAAATATGAGGCTATGCTTGAGCTTGTAAGGAGCAAGCAAGCAAAACTCCATTGCCTTCATAGTATCGCATCATTAAAACAACACCATATAAAAATTGATGTGACAAAAGGAAAGCAAAATAGCATAATAGTTCTTAAAGTAATCCCACAACACTGATGCCACAAACACACAACATAAGGGTCAGGACAAGGTAAAATTTTGTGTGGGTCTCCAAGAGTGGACGAAAACAGATGAAAGTCATTTCCTTCAAAGGATTATAAGAAAAATGGATAAGTATAAGATTCTAGAACATCGATAGGGAGTAGGTGCAACGGTTTCAACTTAGGAGAGTAGAATAGTAAACATATTCCAGTGTCAAAAGGACTAAATGGTTGTTGAGAAATTGCCTTTTTCCACACACCTGCCTTTTTTAGGCCATCAACAAGAAAATTGGCCTCTTTGGGGGTACATTAGAATGTGGTGTTGCTACACTAATTTCTGGCAGAATCCAGCTGGTTTGAGACGAGTCTAAGCTTTCATAGGATGTTGGAGTTGCTTTTGTGTAGGTTTTTAGACTTTAATAGAGTTCAACACAACATATTAAAGAAACAAGTTGCCATGAATGAGAATGGAAAGATCATTTGACTCTTCAATTGTTGATATCTTGGCCTCAAATCTCTCAAGTATGCTTACTAATACCTTCTCCACTATTCTTTTATCATTCAACTTAGCTCCAAGTACCCTAACTTGGTTCACTATCTTCATGAGTTTGTCAACATATTCCTTCATAACCTCACTTTCCTTCATCTTAAGAACTTTAAACTGACTCATTAGGTTCAAAACCTACCTTTGCTTGGTTCTATTTGACCTTTGAAACTTTTTCTTAAGCTTATCCCAAGTTTCTTTTGCTTTTGCACAAGCCATGCTCCTTGTGAAAATAGTGTCTAACATTGTATTGTGAAGATAGGACACAACCTTGTATCTCTTAGCCATTTCTTCACTATGTTACTCATTTGTGCTATAGTGGAATTAGCTCATTGTTCATGAGGCTTTCTTCCTTGTTTAAATATTTCTTAGAGGTTAAATGCTATGAGTAAGGCCTTTATTTTGACTATCTACATAACAAAGTTTTCACCATCGACTTTTGGTGGTGAAAAGGATGAAGTGCTACCACTTAAAGCCATGTCTTGATCAAGGAGTGCTTTTAGTTTTTCTTTATGAAGGATTTAAGGTATGCTAACAAGCCTCTAAGACAATGAAGGTTTGATACTATGTTGGTTTTTAGACTCAAACAATGTTCAATACAGCATATCAGAGAAACAAGTTGCCATAAATGAGAAAGAGAGAAAACAAAGCAAAAGAAAGAGTTGGGTTGCTAGAAAATAAAGGTTATTGAGCCTATAATGCATTAACCTTTTTATATATTTCATACATGACTTAAGTAGTAGGGTTTTGACCATAATATGGACATTATTACACTCCATCAAAAACTACATATCATATCAATCATACATTAGGTGCATAGTTGTCATAAGCTTGACAGCAAGTAGCTGTCTCATTACCAAAAAGAGTGAAGCAAGAACCATTGGTTAATGGCATGGCTTGAGGAAGTCTTCAATGCAAGTCTTAACTCAACTTTTTGGCCCACCCAATGGTATTACATGTGTCACTTTTGATAACAATTAAGGGCATGAGAGTACGCTCATTGGGTGGAGAGGAAGAAGAGAATGCCTTCTGTGATGGCTTTAAACTTTGCATAATTTGATTCCTTTACTTTAATGTACTTTGAGAAGACTCATTTAATATATCCAAGGTGGTCACTTATATATCCATACATTATATGCATACATGGCCATATATATAGTATTTCATTTATATTTTTTGATTTTGAGAATTTTATATATAGTATCTTTTTTATTGACACACGATGATAAATGAATGTAAGTTATTACATCAGATTTTTTGTTAGTGTTATATCTCTATTGACTCGTTTTGTAAAGTACTTGAACACTTACCATATTAATCACTTGTCTTTACATGCGTGACAACGCATTGTCATGCATGCTGACGTGTGTTAAGTTGGACCAGAATTTTATTTAATTAGATCTTATCATCAAAATAAATTGTGAAATCTAAAGTTAACTAAATGAGACTAATGTCTACCTATAGGTGTTTATGAAGATAAGTACATCTAATTCATTTTCGTACAAAATTTTATAATTTTGAGTAAGGAGATGATTATAAATTGTAATCCCTGTTTTATTAATGTATATACAATCCATCATGTTGGATAAAAAAAATTCATGCGTTAAAAGTTTAGTTAGTTATAACATGCATGTAATTGGACACACATTTTTCCTTTTTTGGTGGAACAAATTATGCCTAATTTATATGATATATATATAAATATATATATTTCAAGAGTTTTTCTTTCCAATATCATTCTTGGCAAAACAAGTAGATAATTTTGATAATTCACCCTCTTCTATTGCATACAACAAAAATGCCTTGTTGTGTTTGTAGAAGGATTCGTGGAGTGATGAAGATAGGATACTAATTGAAGCACATAAAAAGATTAACTACACCCATTACTATTTAACCATTTACCTTAGGTGAGTTCATAATGTTTTTTCATACATTTGACATTTTTTCCTTAATTATGATCAATAGATGGCAGCCAATGAAATTGACTAGACCCATATTTCTCATAAATGAGTTGTCTTCATAAAGAGTTTTTTTTTTTGAATTCCATAGTTTTTTTTTTAAGATAGTTTTATTGAATGGAAACTCAAAAAGCTATATAGGTAGAAGGCTAGGCTTTGAGCTTGTATGGAACACGTAAACTAAATCTCCATTACCTTCACAATATCACATCGTCAAAACAACAAAACAACACCATATAAAAATCAATGTGACAAAAGGAAAGCAAAATAACAACAGTACTAATGCCACAAACACACAACATAAAGGTCAAGACAAGGTAGAAAAAATCTATGTGGGTCTTTAAGAGTGGACCAAAACTAATGAAAGTCATTTCCCTAAAAGGATTCAAGGAAAAATATGTAGGTATAAGATTGCAGAATATCAAACTAATAGAGCAGAACAATGAACATTTGTGGGTATCAAAAAGACTAAAAGGTTGTTTAGAAACTACCTTCCCTTGGCACACTTGCCTCTGTTAGGCCATCAATAAGAGAATTGGCCTCCCTAGGGGTACATCGGAATGTGGTACTACTACACCTATTTTTTGCATCCTTTAGTTGATTAAAGACAAGTCAAAGCCTTCCATGGTATTACATATGTCACTTTCAATAATAATTAGGGCATGAAAGTCTTGCTGTGATGGCTTTATGCTTTCCATAATTTGATTCCTCTACTCTAATGTACTTTAAGAAAACTCTTTTAATATACCCAAGATGGTCACGTAGGGCTTCACCAATCACTACTTGTCTTAGTTTTCCAATGGTTGAACCATCGATGGTGAGCTTCAAGGAGACTTCCGGTGGTCTCAACCATTTTACCCTTAATTTGTGAGTGACAGAAGAGATTGCTATCATGACATTGGAGGGGTTGGTATGGAAATCATGGTAAGAGGTAGGGAATGAAGGCTATTTGTAGGTATCAAGTAGTTCCAGGTGATAAAAAATCTTACCATTGAAGGTTATCTCATTTTGTTGACGCCATAGAAAATCATAGGGTGACATAAAAAAGCATTCGCTAGATGACTTCAAATTCACACAGTTTAATTATGGAAAAGAATTCCTCGAATGCGGATAGTTGGGTTTTAAGCCTCATCTCCTTTTTGTGGAGGTTAAGGAAAATTATTCTATTTATAGAGTATTACAAAATATATGAGTATCCTTAAATCAAAGACCAAAATATATTCATTATTCCAACAACGGTATTCTCCAACTTAAAATTTTCCTCACAAATATATATAAAGAAATAAAGTTCTCTCATATTTAATTGCCAAAAATTATTAGAGAACATAACATTAAATAAGCTAGAAGCAATTGTGAAGAGTTCTGTGATGCAGAGAAGAAAGCTTGAGCAAAAAAAAAAGAAACAGGGAGTTTGGAAATAAAAGAGCAGAGCTGCATGCACCGTTTTGAAGAAAGCTAGAGGAAGACCTTGAAATAAAAATGAAATGCTACGTTTTAGCTAATAAGTTTTAAATTTCTATTATGTTAGTTAAATGTTGTAATTATTAACTGTTTTTTTTTGTTTTTAACTCTTAAAGCACCGTATATAAACAACCTTTTTAGGTATTCTTCAATGAGAAATCTTGGGATAACTTTTCTTCCCAAAAACGATGAGCTATCTATTGCTTTCTGCCTTCATGCTGTTTGCTAACATGGTATCAGAGTAGGTCAGAATCTAGCTAGAAATTAGTATTTTTTTTTACAGTAACGGTGGACCTCACATCATCGATTGGGTACTCCATTTACCTTTCTAGCTATTTTATTTCCTTTCCAAGAGTTTATTCCTTGTCTTTTACTACTATATTATCTATCAGATTCACTTAATCTTCATATTGATCTCATCTATCATCTGGTCATCTAGTCTTTAAGATATATTTTTATCTAGTTGGTTAACTATGGCTGAATCAACCCAAGCTAATACACAAAACAACACTCAGACCACTCAAATTACTCAGATCTCCTTAGTAGTGGATCTTTAATCCCCTTTTTACCTGCATCACACTGATAGCCTAGGCTCAGTAGTTATAAATCATAAACTCAACATTAGCAATTATGTAGCATGGAGCAGGTATTTTCTACTTGCAATGTCTATCAAGAACAAAGTAGGCTTCCTTAATGATACAATACCTAAACCCAGATTACAGATCCTCTCTTTCTATCATGGACTCGATGCAACAACTTGCTGGTAGCCTGGTTACTTGATTCAATATCTTAGCCAATAGCCTTAACCATATTTTTCATGGATACAACATTTGAAATATGGGCTACTTTAGAACAGAACTTTGCACAGCCTGATGATACTGGGGTATGCAATTTCCAATATACATTGGGAAATATCAGTCAAGGGAGTAGGACAGTTGATTCATATTTCATTGAGCTCAAGGGCATTTGGGAAGAGCTGAGAAGTTATAGGCCATTGCCACACTGCAAATGTGGAAGCTGCAATTCTGATTGCTTTAAGGCATATTCGGACCAATACCAAAAGGTCATGGTTTTTAGGTTCTTGAATAGATTGAATGAATCTTTTTCTGCTATCAGATCACAAATCATAATGATGGATCCTATTCCAACTCTAGACAAAGTTTATAGTCTAGTACAGAGAAAGGAAACATAGATGAGTTTGCTCATTCAAGGCCAAGCAGTTTTTGAATCCTTTGCATTGATTACTACTATTGATACAAGGAAGAAAGGTAGTAGGAAAGATATCAGCTGTGACCATTGTGGAAAGAAAGGACATATTAAAGATAAGTGTTACAGACTTATTGGATGGCTTGAAGATTTCAAATTCACCAAGTCAAAACCAAACTTCAGGAAGGCAAAAGTAGTGGCAAATAATGCTACAAGCATACATGAAGGACCAGGATCTGATGGTTGCAAGATTGAATAGTTGGAGGAGGGAACTGGGACTAGTTCTATGTCACAGTTGTTAGTCATAAAGCAACAAATCAGTAAATTGATGGAACTCTTAAATGAGAATAACATAAGTAGCAATGATGGTAAGACTAGCACACAAATCACTTAGTAGGGAAGCCATTCACTTGTTAATTTAGCTTTTGCAAGTATAACTTCAAGCCATCTTTGCCTTCATACTTCAAATAGTTTACCTCTTAACCTTAAAAATGTGAATGTTCAAATGATAAGACAAAACCATTGGATTATTGATTCTGATGCTACTGATCATATATGCTATAGTCTGGATAGCTTTGAATTTGCTACAACAGTGAATAATTGCTATGTTGAACTACCAAATGATAGAAAAGCCATTGTTTCTCATATAGGAACAATAAAATTGTCTCCCATTTTGACCTTAGAGAATGTCCTACATGTACCAAGTTTTAAGTTTAACCTTCTTTCTATAGGTAAGCTTACCCAAAATAAGAAAACCTATGTTCTCTTTACTGATATGCACTGTATTGTTCAGGATGTGATCTCTCGGACAGTGATTAGGGTTGCTAGGGCATACACAAGGCTATACTTGATGCAAGAAAAACATGTTGAAAAAGATACTTCAATGTCATGTTTTGACAAACTCATCAAATTTCCTTTTATTTCTTATGTTAATGGTTGTAATTCAGTGGAAAAATGTTTTGATCTCTGGCATTTTAGGCTTGGACATGCACCTTTAGAGAGGATAAATGTCATTCAAAAATAGTTTCCTACTATTAAATGTTCAAATGATTTACTTTGTGAGATTTGCCCATTGGCTAAGCAAAAGAAACTACCATTCCCAATTCATATCCAATGCACAAAAATTCCATTTGAACTAATTCATGTTGACATCTGGGGTCCTTATGAGACTCCCACTTTATATAATCAAAGATACTTCTTGACTGTAATTGATGACTACACATGTTTTACTTGGATTTTTCTCATGAGGTGTAAGTCAGATAACAATGTTTTATCAGTGACACCAACATTTAACAATTTTGTGGAAAAACAGTTTGAACACTCAATAAAATGCATCAGGTCAGATAGTGGATTAGAATTCAAACTAAAAGATTTCTTTGACAAAACATGCATAGTTCATCAACTTTCATGTGTTGAGACCCCTCAACAAAATGGGGTTGTTGAGTGGAAGTAACAACATATTTTGGTTGTAACAAGGGCTTTACTATTTCAATCTAGTCTGCCTACTCAGTTCTGAGGTGATGTGTAATGACAGCAGTGCATAGCATTAATAGAGCACCAACAAAGTTACTCAAGAACAAATCGCCATTTGAATTGTTGTATAAGAGACAACCTTCGTATAAGCATCTGAGAGTGTTTGGTAGCCTATGTTTTGTATCTACTTTGTCACAACACAGAAAGAAATTAGATCAAAGAGCCACAAAATGCATCTTTTTAGGCTATCTAAATAACACAAAAGGTTAAAGGGTATATGATCTCAATGCAAACAGAATCATGATTTCAAGGAATATTGGTTTTCATGAAGAAACATTCCCTTTTCAGTCAAAACAGCACACTACATGGCTTGAACCATTTTGTCAAACACTTGGTATATATACCAAATATTCACATGAAATTGACCTAGACTTACCAAATTTTCCCTACCAAGATTACATACCTGCTCAGACATATAGTTCTGAACCTAATACAAGTGCTCAAACACCATCAACATCACAGATAAATGACTTTGAGCCAAATTCACTTGATACAGTTAGTATGCCTACTGCAACTAACAGTGAAAATGTAACCACCAGCAGTGAACATGATCCAAATAAAAATTTACCAGTTAGAAGGAGCACCAAACATAAACATGCTCCTAAATATTTGAATGCTTATCATGTTGACATGCCTTTAAAGTCTCATAATGTCACTGCTCATTCAATCACTAAATTCTTGTCCACAAAGAGCTTGTCACCTGTATACAAAACATTCACTACATCTCTGTCACACACATTTGAACCTTCCACTTATCATCAAGTTGCTAGTTATTCTCATTGGAGAGATGCCATGAGTGCTGAATTGAAAGCTTTACAAGATAGTGGAACATGAAGCATAGTACAAAGACCTCCAAATTCTCATGTAATTGGGTGCAAGTGGGTGTATAAAGTGAAGTTGAATGCAGATGGACAAATTGAAAGATATAAAGCTCGCTTGGTTGCAAAAGGGTATAACCAAATTGCAAGTTTTGACTACAAGGGGATTTTCAGTCTTGTAGCTAAGCAAACAACAGTGAGAGTATTCTTTGCCATAGCAGCAACTTTCAACTGGCATCTAACATAGTTGGATGTGAACAATGCGTTCTTGAATGGAGATTTAAAAGAGAAGGTGTACATGAACATACCACTAGGATATGAGATCTAGGAGGAGTATCTAAAGAATGTGAAATTGGTCTACAAACTTCATAAGTCACTGTATGGCTTAAAGCAAGCATCTAGGGTGTGGAATGCCAAAATCACATCTTTAATTATACAATATGGTTTTATTCAGTCTAATGCAGATCACTCACTATTTACTATGAAGACAAATAATGGTGAGTTCATTGCACTCTTATTGTATGTAGATGACATACTATTATGGAGTTCTTTAAAACAAGCTGCTGATGATGTGAAATTGTTCCTAAGTTCACATTTTAAGCTCAAGGATTTAGGAACAGTAAAATATTTTCTCGGGTTAGAAATAGCAAGGTCTCCTGAAGTTATCTCCATATCACAAAGAAAATACACTCTGGATCTCTTGGAAGAACATGGGTTGTTAAGTGCAAAACCAGTCTCCACTCCCATTGACTATAATAAGAAGTTAGTCAAGGCTCAAGATGAAGAGAAGCTTATCAATCCAACAGACTACAGACAATTAGTTGGGAAGTTATTGTACCTCACATTCAGCAGACTAGACATAACATATGCAGTTTAGGTGATATCACAGTTTATGGATAAGCTTAGTCTTGAACACATGACTGCAGCTCACAAGGTGTTGAAATATTTAAAAGGGTCACTTGGTCAAGGTATCCTAATGAAGTCATAATCGAATTTAATGATTATGGCATATTGTGATAGTGATTGAGCAGGTTGTCCTGATTCTAGGAAATCAATCATAGGATACAATATGTTCATTGGGAATTCTTTAGTGACATGGAAATCTAAAAAGTAATCAGTGGTGTCTCGAAGCTCAGTAGAAGCTGAGTACAGGGTAATGGCATTAGCTAGTTGTGAAATTATTTGGTTAAAACATTTTCTAGCAAATTTTGGAATCAAGCATAAAGATGCAGTGGTACTCTATTCTGACAGTCAGTCAACCATTCACATCAGCAAGAACCCGGTCTTCCATGAGAGGACCAAACATATAGAAATGGACTGCTACTTCATTAGGGAGAAAGTTATTGAAGGTATAATCAAACTGGTACGTATCTCAACTAATTTACAGCTAGCTGATTTATTAACTAAGGCCTTACAACCAAGGCAATTCCACAATTTTTTGAACAAGATGAACGTTCACAACATTCACATATCATCTTGAGGGGGAGTATTAGACAACATAACATTAAATAAGCTTAAAGCAATTGTGAAGAGTTTTGTGATGCAGAGACTAAAGCTCGAGCAGAAAAAGGAAACAAAGAGTTTGGAAATAAAAGAACAAAGCTGCATGCACCGTATTGAAGAAAGCAAGAGGAAAACCTTGAAATAAAAATGAAACGCTACGTTTTAGCTAATAAGTTTTAAATTTCTGTTATGTTAGTTAAACGTTGTAATTATTAGCTGCTTTCTTTTGTTTTTAACTCTTAAAGCACTGTATATAAACAACCTTTTTAGGTATTCTTGAATGAGAAATCCTAGGATAACTTTTCTTCCCAAAAATGATGAGCTGCCTATTACTTTCTACCTTCCTGCTGTTTGCTGACAAAAATAATAAGCAAAGTCACTAATCTATTTCCAAATGGTGAAACTTTCATATCTTTAGAAATGAAAATTGAAAGCTTTAAATTTCCAAAAATAAAAGGGATTGAATTATTCAAATGGTATCATTGCCAATAATGGAAGAGTTCTTTGTACTATATTTTTTTTAGACTTCAAAATGCTTAAATTTATGATTAAATTGAAGAATAGAAGATTTAAAAGAGAAATGTCTTTCAGAGAAAGGTGGAGGGGTGAGAATGTTTTTCGAGGGAGGGAGGCGCGGACTTAAGGATGGGGGTTAGGTTGGAGTCAATTGTTTGACGGTGAGAGTGGGAGGGAAGGCTGCATGTGGAGTTAAAGTGCTTGTTTGGATCATCTATTGCGTGAGTGTAGGGGGGGGTTTATTTTTTTTGGGATATGGATGTAAGGGCTTGCTTCTTCTGTTGATAAGTTGTAGGAGAAGGGTGAAAGCTAGGTGGCTTCATTGTGTTTCATTCTTCCAGGCCACAGTCTTTGGCCTGGTTTGATGTGTGGAGCTTTCTTGGCTCTATCGTGGTCTGTTCCTGTAGGTGATGTTGACAGATGCTCTCAGATCGGGGTTTTTGTTACTAGTGCCTCTGATATTTGCAATTCCCTTTTTATGTTTGAGTTTGGCTAGACGATAGACTTGGAGCAAGTTCTCAAACTTGTGTTTGAGCCTACCTTTCTACAATCAATGTCTCATGGCCGGCTTCTCTTTTATGCTCGTTTTTTTCATCCATTTGATCCACAACAAGGTGTTTCGCTCCTCTAGCGTCTTCATCTTATCTTGCTGTGTGTGTCACGGGGATTTTCTCTTGATCCATGCAGCCTAGCCTTTGCCTTGCTCAAGGTCGGTTAGAAAGGCTAACTGCTTTCTCAAGTTAGTAAGATAGTATTGATTTTGGTAAGCACAAGAGAGTTGAGAGAACAAAGAAAGAGTTTTTATTGAAAGTAATTCCCATACAAGAGTCATTAGTCTCAAATGAGGAGGCTCAAGGGGTTGTTATAGCCTAGGACCCTTTGGAGCCGTTACAAGACAGTTCCCAATGGCTAGGGGCTGTTTTGAACTTTGTTGGGCCTTTCTGATGCACCCCTGATCATGTTGCTAATGGCAGGCAATGGCTACTCGCAAGTCTCGGGCTACCCAGTGTTTTTTACGCACTAGGCAGACTTACTAGGCAATTCATGCACCCTAGATGCGTGCCAGTTTGCCTGTTCTGTTACGCGCTATTTTTCTTAACCCCTGCATGCCTTGTCTGCGTACTGGCCCGCGCACACTGCTTGTCTACTAGCCCGAACGCCCAGTCTGTTTGTTGGCCTACGAGCTCATCTGTTCGTGGGTGTCGATGCCATTAAGTCCTTCGACGCTAAATTGGGGTTCCAACCCTAGTTGCTCGCCCATATTCTAGTTGGCTAGCCTACTCTCGAGCCTCAAGCCTTTGCGATCGGGCTGTCCTGCCCTCATCCACAAAAGAGGCGTGACACTTTCCCCCAACTATTCTAGCAATGCTCGCTTTGCCTGTTGGTCATAGAACCTCTCCACCAGGTCCTCGAATTACCACAGCGCCTGGGCCGACTCCTAGTTGGTCTCGCTTGTTGTCAGTTCTTTTTACTGGATTAGGTATTAATGTTGCGATCGGTGGTGTTTCCTCCTTAGAACCCTCTCAACCAGAATTTGCTTGACTTCTCACTTGTACAAGGCCTTCTGCCCTATGGGATGCCGCTGGCTGCGGTTCCTGCTCTGGTAATTTGGGTCTACATGGTAGGGCTTTAGCATGCTCACATGAAAGATCGGATGCACCTTTGACTCGGGCAGCATCTCTAGCTTGTATGTCACGCAGCCCACTTTTTTCTCTATGCGGAAGAGCCCCTCGTACCTTCGAATCAGCCCTTTGTGTAGCTTCGGGTGGCAGAGAACCAAGTGAAGTTTCACCAATACCAAGTCCCTCATGTTGAAGCTCACGTCCCGCCGGTGCCTATTAGTCCACTTCTTATATTTCTGAGTGGCACGCTCAAGGCTTGCCCTCGCCAAGTCTCGCTGTTCATGCCAATCCCAGGCGTGTCAAAATGCTACGGGGGTTGGCCTCATGTAGCTGTTGACTAAGGCCCCCGGGGTCATTGGCTACTGTCCCGTTACCAACTCAAATGGGCTCTTCCCGGTTGGCTTTCGTGTATACAAGTTGTAGTTGAACTGTGCAACATCCAGTAGCTTTGGCCAGTCCGATTGAGTGTTGCGGACAAAGTGCCATAGGTAGATCTCCAACAGGTGGTTTACTCGCTCTGTTTGCCTATCCGTCTACTGGTGAAAGGTAGTTGAGAAGTAAAGCTTGGACCCTAACATATTGAATAACTCGATCCAAAACTTGCCCGTGAAGCACCTATCCCTATCGCTCACTAGGCTTTTCGGTAAGCCCCACAGCTTGACCACATGCGTCATGAATGCCCGGGTTGCCTCCTCAGCTGGGCACACTCTTGTGACCGACACAAAGATCCCGTATTTGCTAAACTTGTCCACCACAACCATTAGCACCAAACCTGTTAGTTGTAGGTTGGTTAGTAATGAAATCTAAGGATACAGACTACCATGGTCGGTCAGGCAGCTCTAATGGCTTGAGCAAGCCCGCTGGTTGCTGCTGCTCACCCTTGTCCTTTTGGCAGACCAAGCATGTCCGCACATAGGTCTCAACATCCTCGGACAACTTGGGCCAGTAGTAGGGTGTCACGATTAGTGCTTCCGTCCTCTCAGCTCCTGGATGTCCCGTCCACAAGGAATCGTGGTGCTCTCGCATGATCTCTTTGCATAGCCCCACGGATCTTGGCACATAGATATGTGCTCTTTTGGTCATGAGTAAGTCCCCGTCCATCCAAAATCGCCGCATCTTACCCTCATTGGCTCACTCAATGATGGCTTGTGCAGTAGCGTATCCCGCAAGCCCCGCAAGAATCCTGGCCAGCAACTTGTCCTGTGCCTGGCTGATGGCTCCCAGTTCTGCCTTATGACTTAATGCATCAGCAACCCGATTGGTGGTACCCGACTTGTACTCCATGGTGAAGTTGAATTTCTCCAAGTAGACTTGCCACCTAGCCTGTTTGGGGGTGAGCTTCTTTTGGGTTTGGAAAAAGCTATTGGCTACATTGTCCATTTTCACCACTAACCGCGTCCTTAGCAAGTAGTGCCGCCACACCCTCAAGTAGTGCACTATCGTTGTCATCTCTTTCTCTTGAGCTGTATAGTGCCGCTCGATGTCATTGAGCTTTCGGCTCTTGTACGCCATTGGGTGGCCTTACTACATTAGTACCCTACCTATAGCATAATTCGATGCATCAGTGTGCACCTCATACGACACACTTGGGTCTGGCAAACGCAGCACAAGCTCCTCGATCACGGCTTGCTTCAGCCGCTGGAACGCACGTTCACACTCGAGACCCCATTGGTTAGGCCGAAGGGCATGACTAGGAACTCGAAGCTGCCATAGCGCTTCACACAAGCAGTTTTCTCTTGGTCCCCCTCAGTAATCCCAACCTGATAGTATCGAGATCGCAAGTCAAGTTTAGAAAAGACCCAAGCCTCATCTAGCTGGTCGAACAGCTCAGAGATGTTGGGGATCATATAGTGATTTCGGATGGTCAGCTTGTTGAGTGCTCGGTAGTCGATGCACAACCACAGCATCCCATCGTGCTTCTGCTAGAAGAGGACAGACGCACCATAGGGTGCCTTACTAGGTCTGATGAAACCTACCTCGATCAGCTCCATAAGCTGTTGACGCAATTCAGCTAATTTTGGGGGTGCCATTCAGTAAGGTTCTTTCGAGGGTGGCTGCGCGCCCGGCACAAGCTCAATCTTGTGGTCCACCTCGCGCTTGAGTGGCAACCATCTTAGCAGCTTGGCTGGCATGACATCCGCGTACTCGTCCAGCACGTCCGCTACCTTTCTCAACACGGATGCCGCCTTGCTCGGCTCACCCTCGTTCAAGGATATTGTTTCCTTACCGACCCACTCACATAGCCGCACGTCCATGTTGCTTGCGGTGCCAATGGTGGGGATTTCCTTGCTGTTGATAGTTTTGATGCGCGCTGCCCCTGCCTTGGTGTCCAACCTCAACACCTTTGCTATCTTGGTAGAGGCAAACAGGTCACTTGCTTTTGTGTCAACCAACGTATTCAATTTTTTACTGTCACCGTTATGTCGGCAAATATCAAGCCCTTGCTGAGGCATAGCTTGTGTTGTTTTATTACCGCCAGCATCATGATGCCCAATCTCAAGGAATCCCACTGCTGCTGCCCCTCATCTTCCCATTTTCTTGTAATTGCAGACAGTTTGGCCCTCTTGGGGTAGTCTCAGACCAAGTATGGCCCATCACATAGGAAACATTTCAGGGGCCTCTTGCCCTTGTCCTTCGCACGACTGCCTTGGTCAGTACCTCGCGTGTTGCCTTGCTCGTTGGTAGTGCCCCTTGGCAGTGGTTTGGCATTGGCTCGCACCTTAGCTTTGCCTTTTCTCTCTCGTCCTTCTCCGCATCCCCCTTGCGAAACTTGATCAAGAACTTTGCCGTGGCCATCGCAGTAGTGATGTCTTTGACCCTGCAGCGCTGAAGCTCTTGTCTTACCCACGACTTCAGTCCATCGAGGAAGCAAAACAAGGCCTCCCGCTCGCAAAGGTCGCTGATCT
Organism: Theobroma cacao; assembly: GCF_053813885.1. Lineage (NCBI taxonomy): Eukaryota > Viridiplantae > Streptophyta > Magnoliopsida > Malvales > Malvaceae > Theobroma > Theobroma cacao. Next base: position 846,518 of record NC_142642.1, read on the forward strand.
ATAGCATGAGTTCAATGAACTCCCTCATGTATTCCTGAGCTCCCCCTTACTGTGTTAGGCACCTCAATTTGCTTCGCGCCTCATCTTGCGCATACTCGGGATAGAATTGCACTTTCAGTTGGCACACAAAGTCCGCACATGTCGAGATGGCAGCTCCACCGTGCCTCTCGTCACACCTCCTGCGCCACCACAAACACGCCAAGTCAGTAAGATACATTGAAGTTGTATTAATTTTCTTACCATCATCGACAATGTTGGTGGCCCGAAAGTATTGCTCCATCCCCCACAAGAAGTTGTCGATGTCTTGGGCACTCCGTTGGCCTTTGAACTCTTTTGGTTTGGGGATGTCCACCTTGCTAATTGGCTGTATGGCCAGCAATCCTCCACCAAGGAGTGCTTTACAAGCTTCGAGCTCATGCCTTAGCTCACTCATCTAGCGTCGCAGTTGCTCGACCTTAGCCTCTCGCCTAACGTCATGCTGGGTTAGTGCCTTGAAGGTCTCATTAAGCGCGCCCTACAGCTACTCTCGTAGCTCGACCATTTGCTCATAGCATCCATTTGTTTGAGCCTCTCTCGCCTCACAGCAGTCAGCCAACTATGCCATACGTTCTTCTTGGTGGGTCAACCTAGACTCTACCGCGGCAAGAAGGTCCATCGAGATGGACTTTCTCTTCACTCTACCCGAACGTGTTTCCTTTGTATCGGGGGTAGAAGCAACACCCTCGGTTCTAACTCCAAATCTCGTGTTTGCCATTGCCGCTCTGATACCAAGTGTCATGGGGGTTTTCTCTTGACCCGTGCTGCCTAACCTTTGCCTTGCTCAAGGTCGATTAGAAAGGCTAGCAGCCTTCTCAAGTTAGTAAGTTAGGATCGATTTTGGCAAGCACAAGAGAGTTGAGAGAACAAAAAGAGAGCTTTTATTGAAAGTAATTCCCATACAAGAGTTATTAGTATCAAATGAGGGGGCTCAAGGGGTTTTTATAGCCTAGGACCCCTTGGAGCCGTTACAAGACAGTTCTCAACGGCTAAGGGCTGTTTTGAACTTTGCTAGGCCCTCATGATGAGCCCCTGGTCCTATTGCCAACGGCAGGCAACGGTTGCCCCCCAGGTATCGAGTTAGCCAGTGTTTCTCGCGCACCAAACAGATTGCCTGGGCAGTTTGTGCTCCCCAATTGCGTGCCAGTTTGCCTATTCTGCTGCACGCCATTTTTTTGTGCACCTGAGCTCCCTGTCTACATACTGGCCCACGCACACTGCCTGTTTGTTGGCCAGTGCGCCCAGTCTGCTTGCTGGCCTGTGCACTCATCTGCTTGCGGGTGCCGATGCCTCTAAGTCCCTAGACGCCAAATTGGGGTTCCAACCCTCGTTGTTCGCCCATCTTCGAGCTAGCTCGCCTACTTTCGAGCCCCAAGCCTTTGCCATCGGGCTGTCCCACCCTCCTCCACAAAAGGGGCGTTACATGGGCAGTCAGTTAAGTTTTTTGTCTATGAACTTCACTTCTGTCAACTGGGGTTGTCAAGTGGTGGGCGAGGTCTTCTCTCATGTCTTTTTTTTTATCAACTTTTTACGACTCTAGGGTGATATTAGGATGTTTTTGTTCGAGGGTTGTGATGCCAATTTTTCTTTGGGCAGATTTCTTTTGTTCACAAGTGTTATGCCATCAAGAGTTTTTAATCAATCAAGACTTAAGACTTGAAGTGGCAGGTTGAAGGCTGGCTCAACAAAATTAACACTTTTTCAAAAAAAAAAAAAAGGTGAAGTGCTTGTTCTTTTTAAAAAGTAAGGTATACTTCTTTGTCATATTCACATATCAAAATTCATAATCTTACTCCATTGGTGATCTAGTGACGTCGATTTTATGATTATTCTTTAGTTTCACATTTGCTTTTTTTCCTCGAAGTTCCCCTTTCTTAATATCTTCTCTTAGTCTCTCCTTGCACGTTGCAAGCTTTCTAATTAGTAGAAATTAACTCCTTTCTCTCCCCCTTTGTTGACAAAACTACTTTCATGTTTCTTAATTGTGAGCTCTATATGACTGCAGCACAAAGATACGTATGGAAGAGTGAGTAGCACGCACACCAAGAAAATGGCGGCTTGAAAACCTTGGGGCTTGCTAGCTAAACCGACTTTTACCTGACAGCCTGATCCCACCAAGATAGAGATGGCCAATCATCTCTCTGGCCGTTGTTTCCTTGTGCTAAACACTTACCTTAATTTTGTGGATAAAAATTGACGCCTTGTGCGCACCTTGAAAAGTTTTCATTCCAGAAGTATTAATTGAAAACTCAATAGCGACGCTAGGGAAACCAGCAGCTTCTGCAAGGCAGGCACTGGAGAAATGCAGAACTGTAAAAGAACCAAAACCAACAGATTGCTTGCTTCCATGGCCGCCTAAGCAAGCATGGTTTCACGACCAACGCGAATTCAGTTTCATATTCAAGATCAAAAAGTAAAACCCGACTTAAAGCCATAGTAGGATTCATTCCAGAGAATATCAGAATAACAAAACCAACATCATGCAAAGCAGCAGAGCAAATGTGCTCCATGGCAGAAACCTCGAAAGCCAAATGGCAGCAGAAAACAACAATAGAAAACATATTATTGCAGCCCCAAAAACAAAGAATCATGACCCAAAAAGAAAGCACACCAGCTACCGACTCTAGAAATGAGCTTAAAAGCTCAATCCTCACATTCTAGCTAAACCAATTCGTTGATTACCTCTTCTTCATTGTCTTCAGAAGATAAGCCCAATAATTTACCAACATGGGGTTTTTGTTTTCCATATGTAAAAAATTATTAATTATTTGGAACCATATATACAATACTAATTTTTGTTTTATATAAATCTTCTTCCATACATTCGATCAATTACAATATTTATAAATTTTTTTAACTTATGGTTAGGTAATTGAGAGGAGAAAAGAGAGACATATTTAGTACATATGGAAAGGAGATAAGAGAAAAGAGAGACAAAAAGAAGAAATTGTGAGTGCACCACTTGTTGATATAAGCTCTGATTTCAACAAAAATGCACGTGGATAGGTAAGTGAGAGGAGGATTCCGCCACAATCAACAACTTCTAGAGAGGGGGCTCCAACCTTTCTTCCAGCCGACCAAACTCTGCTTATAAATACACACAAATCAAGGGAGAAATTAAGCAATTAAGGATATTACAAACTTGCACGCCATTGGTTCTATGGCTTCAAAAGGTAAGAAGGCCTTCCATGAATCAAAAGCCAAGCAGAAACAAGCAAAGAAGAGAAGGGTGTTGTTCTCAAAAAGGGTAAGTCGCACTGATGTCTTGAAAAGGTTGGCTATCCCAACAGAGTACCTTGCATTTCTCCCACGGTTTTGCGGAGGCCATGCCCTGGAATTGTCGGTTAGGGATGAGAATGGCCATTGCTGGACTTTCGTCTGCTCCATTCGGAAGACGGGAGCTTATCAGAAACCGGTCCTTCAACAAGGCTGGCGGGAATTTGTTCTAGCTAAATGTCTCCATGTTGGTGATAGGGTAACCTTCTATGAACAGGAATCTGAAGATGGAATCAAGATATTTGGATCCATTTTACCACGTTCTCGATATGGTATTGAGATTGAGAAAACAATGAGGCCCCCTTACGGCTAGACCTTGCTAATGCTCCAATAAGTGGCACTCATCAAAGAGTCTTCCTTTAGCATGCTACACCATTGAACCATGGGTTGATGTACCAAGCTCCTGTACAAGGCTTTAAACATTTTCCCACTCGAAAATCACTGATTCTCTATCCTTTTTTTATTAATATTTTATATTTTACTGGAATTAGTCTTAAATTTACCCTCACTATTCTGTGTGTTGAGTACTTGACTTTGTTGAGCAGTAGACCGTGATAAATGTGAAAGTGAAACGCAAAAGTCACCTAGCTTTAACTAGTAAAACATATTAGTAATTGTACGACCATAACCGATATCAAATTTTGTCTTTTACACAAAATTCAACAATTTATGAATATGAAGAGGAAAAGATACCCCATTGCCGTTGGCTAATAACTCCAACATAAGAGAACAACTTCAAAATTTGACAATAACCATGTGCCCTTGCTGCGTCCTTTCCCTTTTCTTATTTTTTTTCCAAGGTTTCTTAATTACTCAAACCCATATTTTGGTGACCAATTGATAAAGTATTGCACCTTTTCAAATGTGTTATAGTAAGTGTATACATGTGCGTGCATAAATAGTTCGTTTATGAACTAATTAATACGAAAAAAGTTTTTGTAAGCTTTTAAAAAAAAAGAAGTTTTGGTAAGCAGTCTGTCAATCAACATATATGTATTTGTTGATTCTTTCCCTAATTAAAGACGTAAGAGGGCTTCATGTAATTTAATTTTGCCGTAACATATTGGTAAAACAAGAAACAGAGTCAAGTAATTTGCATAGGTGCAAGTCATCATGCAATAAAATGGACACACACGACTAACCATCTTGAGGATGAGCTTGAATTTTATCTCTTATAGGAAAAAGTTTCTTTTTATCTAGTTGGTGGTACCATGATCTTAAGGGGTATTTTTAAAAATAACCTTTAAACATAAGATGTTTTCAAATATAACTCTTTTTATAATTTTAGCTATTTTAAACCAAGTTGGACAAAATCACCCTTAATAAAATTACACGCTATGATGTTATACTCCATGTACAAAAATATGTTATATGTCATGATTAGGTTGTTACACGTCATGTGTAAAAACATGTGACATGCCATGGATAAGTTGTTACGCACCATGTATAGAAACATGTGACATGCTATGAACAGAAACATGTGACACGCCATGCTTAGGATGTTACACGCCATGTTGAAAAAAATACTGTTGTTACATGTCATGTACAAAAACATATTACACGTCATGGTTAAAAAAGTTGTTACATGCCATGTTGAAAAAAAATACTGTTGTTACACGTCATGTTAAAAAAATATTATTGTTACACGTCATATTCAAAAACATTTTGTTACACTTTAATATCTAAAATGTTATTGTTACTTACGAACCAAAACTTCAAATCCTCTCAACTTTCTTCATTTCTTTTTTTTTTGACAATTTGGCATCGATTAAAGTATTTCTAACATATTTTCATAAATCAAAACATAAATTTTCTTATATAAAACACCTATTTCAACTAAAAATAAAAAAAAATTCTTTTGAAAATCTAGATTTATAAATTTCAATTTTTTGAGTTTATTGGTGTCTAGGTACCGAATTGATTAAATTAAAAGTTATTTCAAATATCTGTGATCATTTTTACGGTTTTAGTTTTACCCAAAATACCTAAAAATCAAAATTTTCAAATAGCCATCCACTCAAGCACATCAAAACCATTGCTTGGTGTCTTGAAAGCGCAAGAAAAAAAAATCTAAAAATGCGAGAGAGAGAAATTGAAAGCATAGTAGACGAATACCGAAGAGAGAAATCGATAAAATTTGAAAGACTGGGATGGTGAGAGAGAAATCATAAATACAAATGAGGAGAAATTGTGATGAATGGTTTAATTTATTTGAAATAATTTTAAGAGTATTTTTGTCAAGTTATAGTTAAATATAATTAAAAATAATTAAATTTATTTTTATAGTTATTAAAATATCTTTATCAAAAAATACTATTCTTTATATATATATATATATATATAGTTGAATGCCATGATGCCACGTGAAAATGATAAAGCAGTTTCCTTTTCTTGGCATCTTCTCTTCGTCTCCCAGCAATGTCATGATGACTCCTGGAAAGTGTTGGTACTAACCGACTCCCTCATTTTTGTCCTCTAATGCTACCGTTTTCAAGCTTCTTAATTTTACCCTTGAATAATAAGCACAAAGGACGTGGAAAGTGTAGGATGGCGGCTAATACCATTGGCTTGCTTTGCTAGCTTACCGATGTTTACCCGTCTTTGTGTTAACCTATAATTCTAACGACTGGGGCTTCTATGAAGATTGCGGTAATACCAGACACTATAATTATTAACGCATTACGGTTGACGAAACTTTGATTTTTTTTTTCTCAAAATCCTTAATTCTAAATTTCAATGTAATATTTTGTATTATTTGAAATTTAGATGTTTGGGGAAGATATCCCAACCAGTTTGAGGAATTTTAGGCCTATACGTTTCAATGTGAAACCTATTTGCATGAAATTCTCTCTCCCGAGTATACAAAAGATTATCAAAGCATAGATGGAGCTAGTCAATTTTTATTAGGGGATCAAAGATCAGAAAAACTAAGAGCTAAAAATTTTTAAAACTAATATTTTGAACTTAACTATAAATCAAAAAATTTATAATAGACAATAATTTACATAACATATAAATTAAAAGGAAAATTGTGCTCGACTATATTTTTTGAGATTCAAATTAATCAAATATTAACTTTGTACTGAAAATGCTAGCATTGTCTTTCTTAAGCTAAATAACTAAATTATCTATAAGATATTTATTATCCATTTTGTTTCAAAGTCATATTTTCACAATTTTTATTATTGAAAAAGCTCTTTCTATAGTTACTGTTGTTGTAGAAATCGGAAGAGTCAAAATAAAGTGAATTAATCTATCAATCAGGATTAATAAAAAAAATGATACATAGATGAAATTTTAAGTAATAGCTAACAGTACAACACTACAACTTATATTTGAGATTTACATAATAATTTTTTAATTTTTAAAGAATAAACTCATATAAAATAAAATTCACATAATAAAAAAAAGAACATGACAAGTAGAAAATAGAACCCACATAACAAAAAAAAAAAACATAATTGATTGTTCGTAGAAATTTGAAAAAGAAAATTTATATTATACGTAGATTCAAGTAAAGGTGGATTGTAATAATTTGAAAAGGTGGCATGATTTTGGGATTGGGACAGAAAAAGGGCACAGGTAATGTTTTCCTCTAGATTGTATGAAGATTAATCATACTGCTTATAGTTGCATTATAACTAAAAATGACCTTTGAAATAAAAGATTTGGTTATGTGAACAATGGTTCACTTAAACTGATGAGCATAGATAAGATGTTAGTTGGTTTGCCAATGATTTCAAACTCTGACAGGGTTTGTGACATTTGTCAATTTGGTAATCCAAAACGAGCACCATTTCCCAAAGTCAAAAGATGGAATGCTACACAGAAGTTGCAGCTACTGCATACTAATCTTGGAGGTCTGAAGACTTCATCTTTAAATGGAAACATGTACTATTTTCTATTTATTGATGACTATACAAGATTCAGTTAGGTGTATTTTCTCAAAGTGAATTCTGATGCTTTGAATGTGTTTATTAAGTATAAGGCTCTTTTAGAAAATCAGACGAACATGACCATTAAAATGTGGATGAGTGACAATGGCACTAAGTAACAGCTAAAGAATTTGAAAGTTACCTGAGTAAGTTTGGTATTATACATCAATTAATAGTGTCTTATAGCTCTCATACATCAATTAATAGTGTCTTATAGCTCTCAGTAAAATGATGTTTCTGAGAGAAAAAGCTAAACCTTAATGGAGATGGGAAGGTGCTTACTCTTTGAGAAAAGTTTACCAAAAGTTTGCCAAAGACACTATGGGTAGAAGTTGTGAACACAACCAATTATCTGCTTAATTTATCTTCAACAAAAGCCCTGGTGAGTAAGACTCCCTATGAAGCATGGTATGACTTTGAAATCTTTTGTTGATCATATGAAAATATTTGGTTGCATATATTATGTAAAAATACCAAATGTCAAGAGAACAAAGCTGGATGAAATATATGTTATTGCAATTCATCTTGGGTATAGTGAAGTTTCTAAGGGACATAGATTATTGAATGTCATCACAATGAAGCTCTTTGTTAGTAGAGATGTTGTTTTTGATAAAAGCATGAAGTGGAATTAGGACAAGGGCAAAGGATTTCCATTCTTAGAGGAATGAAAGATTAATGTTTTTTCAAACTTGTTTCTATCATTAGTTATTGACTTCTCGTCATCAAATAGGACATGTTTGGGCCTACTAGATTGGGCAAAGCACACATACAAGGTCCGATCCTTGATGGGCCTACACCAGATTGCGTAAGTGGACTTCGATTGCATTTGAGATGAATTTCATGCACCATGGATGTTTTGATTACTCACCCAGTTTATGGTATTAATGGAATCACTTTCCACTTGTAAATAATGAGTTGTGGCCCATAAGGAAAAAAGGAAGAAGCTGATATCTTGTTGGATGGCTCTAAACTCTACGAAGTTGGAGTCTTCAAAACCTATTTAATGGGGAAAAGTCTCCTAATAAATCCTAAGTGGTCTCTGAGTACCCCCTTTTATGCCAGCTGGGCCAAGCTTCTCTCTAATTGCTCCGTCAGTGCTAAGTTTAAGGATTCCAATTGGAAGAGGTAGCCAATTAATGTTTTTCCTTTGAGAGATTTTCTTTTTATTGTTGCAGAGGACGATGGGATTGGAAAAACACAAAATTGTTGAAATGTGCCCCATTTGCCATCTCCTTTTGCCCTTTAGGGAATAGCGAAAAAGGATAATATCAACCATTTGTGTCGCCTCGAAGTTCTTCCCTCCTTATAAGTGGCCCCCCAAATTTTAAAATTTTTTTTACATATTATATAGATTTTTTTCAATTTTTTATAAATTTTCTTAATGGTCTTCTCAATTTTTTTTATTTAATAATTAATATAAATAAAAAATAACAAAATAATTTTGTATGTTTGATTCAGTTTTAAAAATTTTTTTAAAAATTTTTCAATTTATATTATTATTTTTATTTATTTATTTATTTCTATTTTATTTACTCATATGTTTTAAATTTCTATAGATTTTCTTTCACAAATTTCTACGAACCATCAATCATATTTTTTTTGTTCTTTTTTGTTATGTTATATGTAGATTCTATCTTCTATTTGACATGTTCTTCTTTTTTCTATTATGTGGATTTTATTTTTTATAATTTTAATTTTTAAAAATAAATAAATTATTATGTAATTCTCAAATATGAGTTGCAGTGTTGCAATATTACTTAGAATTTCATCAATATATCATTTTTCATTCAAAATAACCAATTCATTTTAGTATGTATGTTGCAAACTTTAAGTAATAAGGATGTACATACAAATTGCTAGAATGAAATAATTGTATTTCTTTCAATACAATTTTATTTATTATATATATTTTTAATAGCTTTTAAAATATTTTTTTGTTTAATAATTGGTTTTATTCTTCAACCTGTTTGATAAAATTAGAGTCATTATGGTTAGCATATTGCTAGTTAATCTCAACAAATAAATTCTAAACTAATATGTTAAACCTATCAAATTTAAAAGAAAATAAAAGTGAGTATACTAATCCAAACCTATTAAGTTTTAATATAAATCTAAGCCTATCATAACAAATTATATCTTAACAGTCTAACGTAATAGTCTATCATAACATATTATATCTCAATAGTTCAAGCCAATAACCTAATATGTTAATTAGCAATTGAAGATGCAAATAGAAAATAAGAGGAGATATAGAAAACACAAACTAAAGAGGCAATTCATTTGATTTTGAAAAATTATTTTCTTTTCCACTCTTGCACGCAAAGAGTGAGAGAGACTCTTTTTATAGTTCTATTCAGTCATATATATAAATGACACCATCATTATTGTTAATGTGTATTTTATTGTATGTCCAATGTCTTTTAAATTTATTTAATTTTTTAGATTAGTGATAATTGAATTATATATAAAGTTTTCTTTAACTGTTTATGTCTCTTTTTGTTTGGCCTCCTCTTTGAAAATGCTCTAGCTTTGCCTCTAGTGACGTGATTGATATTGGCTTTCTATTTAATGTGGTTTTGACTTTTGTGGGGTTCCAACTCCTTCAAAGTCGCGACATATTTGGGTTTCGATCAGTTTTTTTATTGCCCTGCCCTCCTCACTTAATTTTGGTTTAATCATTAAATGCAATTTCGCTCACTGTGCATCAGAACTGCTATTTTTTGGTGATTTTGCCCTTGTTTGAGACTCTACATTGCTTACCTACCTGTTCTTGAATTGTATCCAGTGGCGCCGTGATGAGGATGACATGCAATCAAATAGGAAGAAACCAAGATGGAAAACATGTGTGAGATGCAAATTAAGAGCCTTGGTTTTTCTGATGGTATATGGGAAAAAAGATCAAATGCATAAGGATGGAAGAAAATTTCATCTGTCTGATAGGTATTTGGGGATAAACTTTTGGTTATTCTATTGTCAATGTTTATGCTACTTGTGGAGAGTAGGAGAAGAAAAATTTGTGGTTGTTTTTATGGTAAGGCCTCTTTATTATTAGTATTGGAGAAAGGGCAGTGGGCTTTAAAAAGTAGCAAGAAGTGGATTGTGCAGAATTTAAGTTTATTTTTTTATAATTGGGGAAGGGGAATTTGAACCTTACTATTTAGACAGGGAGATCATGCACCAACCAATGAGTTAAATACTCGGGTGTATATGCAGAATTTAAGGTGAATTGCATGGAATTACATTTAAATTAAGGCTATCCAATTTGCATGAGAGTTTGATAGATGGATAACATTCCATGATGTTTATTGTGCCAGCTGGTGAAAGAGGCTTGGAAGAAGTCAATGCTATTATGGTATAGTAATGCATATTGCCATGGTTAATTTAAGGTGGAGATTAAATGCTAATGATAGTTTTTAGGTTGCCTTTTAATTGTATGATCTGTGATGAAATGCCTTGGCAATGGTCAAGTGTTGTGATGGAAACACTTATAAAGAGGTACAGTTGAAGTAAAGGGAGGCTTTGTTAGCAGTTTTGGTGTGATGAACACATGTTAGGCATGGCTGTACGAGTATTGTCACAACCCAATCTCAAGCCATGATCGGCACATGGGCCCAATAGGCATAGCCCACTAACCCAAGCAAGCCTTTCTATGAAAACCTATTCATTAGTCCATCTGTCCCCCATTTTCCTCTAAGGTTCATAATTCATAATTTTCAATAATAATTTCTTCAGGAATAAATCATGGCAACAAAGCATGCACCATTCTCAAAATAAGGTTATCATTTGTCAACCCTAGACGACATTATTAATCAAACCAAACATACAAGTTTATAACAAATTTCACAATTTACATTTAAACAACCATATATACATACAACAGACCCTTGACTACCAGCGAAGTGACTCTGGGCGTGGGTACTATTATTGAGTGTCATGGTAAACCTACCAAAAGATGGGTAAGAGGGAGCACCTCGACTTAGGATCCAATTACCTCTGAATCTGAAAACCTAAAACATGAAGTTGAAAAGAATGAGTATATATCTAGTGAGTGAACATAGGAAGGGAACAAGCAACGATACAAAAGGTTTTAGGAAACACGATGCACTTATGTAAAAACAATGCAATTTATTCTTCGAAAACCAAACTTGATGCTATGTTTTCTTTTAACTCATTTTGGAAACATTTAAGAATTTCAACTTTCAACATTCAACGCAGTCACATTTCATTTCGCAAACATCTCTACTCTACAGGGCATGTACACATGTGTATAAGAATTCATGTATATATATATTTTCAAACATACATCAAATACATCAAGGTCATTCCCAAACTAGTTAACATGGTTCAGCGCATACAACCACCGACCTCAACTCAGCTCATGTGCACTCCCACATCACACATAGCAAATACCGTCATGTGCACTCCCACATCGCACATGACAAATATCATCATGTGCACTCCCACACCGCACATGACAAATATCATCATCTCGAGCTCCCATACCATACACCACCATCACCATCATGTGCACTCCCACACCGCACACGCGCGGTTATAATTATCATTCAATTTTACCTTTCAAGGCATAACAAACATAAAAACATGTAACAAGAATCTTTATATAATAGTACATTCCACATAGTTCATTATTTTATTGGTCATATACATGGTTGCACAATCCAACATTCAAGGAAAATAATATTAACCGTTATGCCACTAGTTTAGAACATCTCAAGATTTCTAATGCATCACACGCCACAATTCAATTGGCAATTCAACATAACATTTCAACACGTGATTCATCATAGTATACGTTTAACAACAAAGAGATCTCATTCGTGAAAGGCTTGTTCCCATGCATTTTTTTTAAAGAGTCAACCAAGAATATTTGAATACTTCATTCAAACACATATACATTTGTCCAAAACATTTAAATGTAAGTTCACTCACCTTAGTAATCCCACCTTACAAAACTAGCACCAATAAGATTTTAATCCAAGTTAAGTCTTGAAGTACCATTAGAACCTATATTTACCAATAAACAACAATAACCTCAAATATGTCATAAATTTGAACTTAATAATTCTAATAAATATACACTAGATAAACTACATTCTAACCTAACATTTAACCTAGAATTTTAGTCTAATTCACAAACTCATTAAACTAACTATTCAAATTTAAAGTTTCTTTACCTTGGTGAGCTTGGAGTTATAAAGATCAACAAAACCTAATATTTTTAAGAAAAAGAATTTGAAGAAAATTAGGAAATAAAGTCTGAAAATATAAACCCATAAATTCTAAAATTTAAGAGTTAAAAATGTATACTTATTAGCTTTAAAAATGAAGATCTGAAGCTAGAAGCTTAAGTGTTGATGAAAGTGGAGTATAAATGAAAAATGAAGAAAAGAAAGAAAGATTTTCCTTTCTCTCTCCTAGGGTTCGGTTGTGATGAAAAATAGAGTTGAGAGTTGTGGGTTTGGTAAACAAAGAGGTAGGAGAATGAAGAAGTAAGAAAAGAAAAGGAAAGGAAAAGAAAGGAAGAAAAAGAAAAGAAATTGATTTTTATTGTAAAGAGGAAAGTGGCATCGGGAAAAAAAAGAAGAAGAAGAAAAATGATGCCTTTTTGGGGAATGATGGCCGGCAATGGAGAAAGAAAGAAGAGTCAAAGCTTCCTTTAGAAGCTTTGGCCAAGCTAAATGGTAAAAATACCATTTGACCCTCCAAAGTTCTCATCCTTTTTAATTAAGTCCTCCCATCATTCTTTTAATTCCAATTTTCTTCTATTTTTCTTCCTTAACACTTGTACAAATAAAATATTAAGTTTATACCTCACCAACGCATCTCTATAATATTTAAATATATACTTACCCTATCTTATTTTATTTAACGAAGGCATGCGGGTCCCACCAACATCGTTTTTCCTTCAAAATTCTTCCTTATCTCTTCTCCCCCACGTAAATTAACTATATAATCCTCCTTCATGACTAATTTCAACAACGAATAAAATATTAATATTTTAATATTATTTTGTTAATAAATATTATTTTATTTTAAAATTCTCCACTTGTCTCCTTGAGTCCCAAAGTGTCTCACTTTGCCTCGGTTTACTTCCCAATTGCCTTCTAACTTCACTAACTAGTCACCGATAAAATATTATTATTTTATTATTATTTTTTCGTGTGCGGAATATTTTATTTCAAAATATTCTTTCCATCAGTCTCCACTCTTTCACACTTAATTTAGCTTCAATTGACCCTTGTCCTATCCATAACGTCATATTGGCTTCTATATTGAGGGTACGGGGTGTTACAGGTATTCACATAATATCCACTTTTTACCTCATTAATGAGGTATCAAGATTTGGTAGCCTAACAGTGTATAGAAGTTATATACTATTAATGCATCAAATATTAATCCTATGTATAATCGGGTTCAATGAGTACCGGGTATTCAGGAGTTACAATAATTGGGTTCGGGTTTAAGGTATCTTAATTAAGGGTTTGAGTTCAAGGTTGATACTTGAAACCTACCCGAACTTGAGTTGAGTATTAAAAGCCTTACCAAAATCCACCCCATAACCGAATATAAAGTACCTAAACTCTATGTTATCAAGTTAGGTGCGTGCAAATACTTGTATAACAACCCCCTATTTACATCCTCACAGATCCAATATCTTTTAAAGAATGAGTGATCATAATAACAATACTAATAATTGTTGTTGATCAAAACATTATTATTCAAAATAAAATAATTAATATTTTATTTTAAAAAAATTTCACATCTTTAAATAAATAATACTAATCACATAAAGTGTATTTTAACTTTTAAAATTTACCCTAAATTAAAAATGTCCAACTTATTGAACTAATTCTCTGTACTTTTTGGCCTGATTTCCATTTCCTTTATTTTTCTTTCCAACCTACCTCTCATTAATTCTTTGCCCTCAAGTCTTTCTTTCTTTCACTAGGAGAACTTCCTTTATTAATCTCTTCCAACGACAAAATCATAATTGCAGCTTCACATACACACCTCGCATATGTAGACACATGTTTGTTTTCATTTTTGTTGTTCATGTCTTCAATTTAGATATTTTTAATTTGTTATAACGTTTATGGTAAGGTAAAACCTTGTTTATAATTTGCACCAACCATTCGGGGTGAGTATGGGAGTGATAAACGTTAAGTATCTTTGGTCAATCGTTGTAACTATAGTTGGATCATTCCTTGAAAACCATCTTTATTGGTTCAGGACAGATTTCTGATATACTTCACATCTTATTAAAAATCATTAAATTACAAATTGTTCACGAAATTATAAATTATCTTAAAAATAAATTTAAATTTATCAATTCGAATTAATATAAAATGACTTTAGATCATTAATTATTCTTAATAACAATTATATATGAAAATAAATTTAAAATAAGATCACCTAACCGAAATATAAGATCAACGTTCGTGTTCAATGGTACATTTGTTGTCATATTACAAGTACAAACGAAGCATATTGGGTGGAGGAGAGCGCAATGTGTGAAGCCAAAGAAATGGAGGGTAAGCTCAAGAACTTCATCAGGTTATGTGTTTTGACCATAGCAGTTCTTCTCTATAGTTACTTCATTGCAGCAAAGATCCCAAAAGGTTCGCCAAGGCTCATCTCCCTCCTCCCTGTCATCACCCTCCTATCTATCCTCCCCTTTGACCTCAACAGCTTACATATCGGTTTCCCGACCTGCTGTTGCGTCGCTTGGCTTGCCAACTTCAAGCTCCTCTTATTCGCCTTCGATCAAGGCCCTTTGTCAGTACCTAAACATGATCTTCTTTGTTTCATCCTCATGGCTTGTTTCCCTTTCAAAATCAAACAAAACCCATCTCCAAAAAAACCATTTGAAACCAAGACTAATCCAAATTTAGAGGCTGCAACTAGAGCTACAATTGTATCGACAGTGGTTTATACTTATAACAACTATGAACACTACTTTAACAAACACGTTTTGTTCATTTATTTTTTCTACACTTACCATGAAGTACGACTTCTCCTTGCCTTGGCTGCAACCCCAGCTCAACTCCTTCTTGGCGTTGAACTCGAGCCACAGTTCAACGCACCACTCTTTTCCACTTCACTACAAGATTTTTGGGGCCATAGGTGGAACCTTAGGGTCTCAGAGATTCTACGTGCCACCGTATATATTCCCGTACGTCGTATTTCTACGCGTATAACTGGACCTCTATGGGGCCTCATTGCCTGGTGTTTTTCTGACATTTTTAGTCTCGGGTTTGATTCACGAATTGCTTGTTTATCATATGACCCGTGAAAGACCGACATGGGAAGTGACTTGGTTCTTCATCTTGCAAGGAGTTTTCGTGGATATGGAGATAGTATTGAAGAAAAAATTGGTGGCGACGATCAAATTTCGGCTTCACAGGGCAATTTCAGGACCATTGGCTTTGGCAAATATAGCAGTGGCTGCTGGCTGGCTGTCTTATACACAAGCTCTGCGAAAAGGTATAGATGAAAAACTCATCAAAGAGTTCAATATGTTCATGCAGTTTCTCAAGGGCATGGTTATAAGCAAATACTAAGTGATTGCTTCACTAGTGAAGGCCAAATGGCTTGTGATAGCTAGAGTAAACATATGCAGCTCCTTCAATAATTCCTTGCTACTACTTTCATAATATTTTATTATATATATGTTTAGCTGCTAATTATTTTCATTGAAAAATCATTAAGATTTTTTTTTATAATTGGAGGAAGAGGATTCAAATCCTGCTCTTTTTTTTTTTTTTAAATTTCCATAGTATTCAATAGAAATGGGAACTAAAGTTCATCTTTTTATAGAGATTTTGCCAAGTACGCCCCGAACAAAATAAAGGGGTATACTTATACAAAATCGTTTCCAACACCCAGGTGATCAAAAGCCACACCTGGAAAAAGACCCTGTACACCAGCCTTAAATGAACAAAAAGAAAAACACAGCATAACCCAATCATCAACACAGGGTTCTAAGGCTTATAAGAATTGAGAGACGTTCCCATGTTAAGCTTTAAGGTCTTGATGCACAAGGCTCTTTAAATAAAGAATGATGTACCAATCAATAAGTAGAATACTTAGATGTAAAAACCATTAAGATTTAAATTAATATTTGTGATTAATTCTCATTTTATAATTAATGGATTTATATTAGCCCACCACAAAGTGCCACTTCATTAATGAATAAAAATAGAAGTCTTTAAGGTCTTGAAAATAGATATGAAAAAATTGTTTTGGGTATACTCAAATAAAAAAATATAAGCATAATATCTAAAAAAGCCCTTAACTATTTCAAAAAATTCAAATAAGTCTTTATACTTTTATTGTGTTCAATTAAACCCTTATATGTTTTATTTTGAGTCAAATAAGTTTTTATACTTTTATTTTGAACCAAATAAGCCTTTGTATATTTATTTTAAGTCAAATAAGCCCTTATCACTAATGATTAACTTAGTTAAAATATTATTTATCATTTTATACCTTATGAAGTTGATGTGACATGCTAAAATTTCATAATTGATAATGATATGATATACTAATATATCATAACTGATAATGAAGTGGTATGTTCATTTGACATAATAACATGACCATATAACATTTTTCACCTTTTATATTAACGTCATATCAGTGTCACGTAAATATAAAATAATAATAGCATTTTGGCTAATGACAATTAGTCAATTATTAGTCATAAGAGCTTATTTGATCTAAAATAAAAATATACGAACTTGATTGAATCCAATAAAAAAAAAGAGCTTATTTAAATTTTATTGAATAATTTAAAAACTTATTTGAGCATTAAGCCAAAAAATAATATTTTCACTTTCTTTCTAAACTCTCTTAAGAATTTTTCTCAAATCCCTCTCTTGTTCCTCAAGTACAGAGGCATTCAAATCAAAATAAAACCTCTCTCTCTTTGATCTATTATTAAGAACATTTGCAAAAAAATTATTTTTTCTTTATGGGTAAAAAAATTCAAAATTATAAACTAACAAAAAAATTTTAACCCAAACTTAATAGGAAAAAAGTGAGCCATAACTAGATCTGTGAGCACGAATTGAAGATGGAAGAAATTGCAAAGTTAAATATCCATCACTTTTATTATACACTACTCCCACATAGTAACTCTAACATAGCTTTCCTCTCCATTTCTCTTTCAACACGCTAAAATATTTTTTCCTAGAAAACAAATTGTCTCCCATATTAAATAAACTTGTTTCTGTTATGAATAAATATGTGAATGTCTATTATATTATGACCCAAGAATTGCAGACCAAGTCAAACAGCCTAAAAGGCAAGATATAAGAAATGTAATATGATTTAAACTCTTAGATAGAATTAGATTAGGACTATGATTCATAACACGTTATCAGCACTATCCTCTCTGATCTCTCAAGATTTGGAATTATTTTATTTTCATCATCTTCAAGTTTTTAAAGGATTTCAATGGTTTGGTTTTGATTTATAATTTTAGCAAATCAGGTAAGTGTTGCTATTATTTTGTTTTCATCATTTCCAAGCTTTAAAAGAATTTCAATGGTTGATCTTTAATTTTTTTTAGTTGTAATAAATCTATTAAGTGACTTGATATCTTTTTAATATTTTCATTATCTAAAAATCAACTTTAATATGAATTTTGCTATCATATAGTATATATTATATTCTGTCCCTTGATTGGAAAGTGAATTTGCTATTATATAACTATTAATGAAAAATCATAATATTCATTATCTGAAGTGAATGTGACAAACGAGCTACTATTAAAAAAAATTATAAATTTATCCATTCCCTAAAGTGAATGCAACATCATTTAATAATTATAGTCATGGTCATGAATCTATCTATTCCCTAAAGTGAATGCCACATCATTTAATAATTATGATCATGAATATGGAAGAAGTCGTTATAATAATTTACACTATCACTATTTTAATTCTAATTATAATTTTACCACCATAAGTGGATAATAATTTTACCATCAGAATCTAAGAATAATTTTACCACCAAAAGTGGATGGATAATTTTACTATTAGAATCTAAAGATAATTTTGCCACCAGAAGTGGATGGATAATTTACCACCAAAAGTAGATGAATGTCGTAACCTACTAAAAAATGGATAATCCACTAGAAGTGGATAACCCATCATATGTGGATCACTCACCAAAAGTGGATGTATACTTGTAACCTACCACAAGTAGATGAATACTTTCAACGCACCAAAAGTAGATAGATACTTTAATCCACTAACCCACCAGAAGTGGATAAATAATGAAAAGAATAAAAGGAATATAAAAACATATTGTTGTTGATGTGGCATGAAAGATCATTGGTCACGTACCTGTTGTACGTTTTAAATTTTATTAAGCATCACTAAAAATTAAAACATCTTGTAATAATTTTAATTATAGCCAAGTTAATATAGCACGTCAAGATATTTATCTACCCTGAAAGAGGAATTAATTATATGATTGGTAATAAAAATATCCATTGTTTGTTTTCTTGTCCTGAAAGAGGAATTAATCATTTAATTGATAATAGGAATATCTAAGAATGAACTTAATAGTAATTGGTGTATTTTAGTATAACTATATTATGATGATGTTTTAATACGTTCTTATTATATTTAAATGATATGTTCTTATTATGTGTTTTAATTATATATTTAATGTTATTTCATATTAACTTGTAAATTTTTTTATTGTATATATTTTTTTATTGAAGAAAATATAAATATTCATCTTGTTGGATCTAAAATCAATAATGTAAATATATGTCTAGCAGACATTGCTACAACACACATTACATTTAACGACAATAAATATTTTTCCTACTTGATAACAAAAAAAAAAATCAATGTTAATTCAATATTTGATAGTACAAAATTAATTGAAGGCTCTAGAAAAGCTAATATTTTACTACCTTTAGGAAAAAAATAATAGAGGATGTATTATTTTTTAAAGATATTTGTCTGAATAGATATCATATTAAGACAATGAATGAAAGAGATACTTAATACCTCTATATTACATCTATTATCTCAATTAGAAAGTATGTGTTGAAAAAAAAAAATTACTCGTTCTGTTCTCTAAATTAAACTATACAAATATTAGAGTAATTGAAATCCATAGTAAATCAGAAGTTTACTAATGATTTTAATATTTGGCATGACCGGTTGGACCATCCCGGATCAATAATGATACAAAAAAAATGATTGAAAATTTGTATAATCATTTATTGAAAAACTAGAAGATTTTTCAATCTAATGAATTTTATGTGCTGCTTGCTCTGAAGGTAAATAAATTACAAGGCTATCACTAGCTATAGTTGGGATTAAATTTCCTATGTTTTGAATAATATTCAGGATTATATGTGAATTCATACATCCACTATGTGAACCATTTCGCTATTTATGGTTTTAATCGATACATCGACTAGATGGTCACATGTATGCTTATTATTAGCTTGCAATTTGGCATTTACAATAATTCATTTGCAAGCACATTTTTCTAGTTAAATAATCAAGATTATTTGTTTTGACAATGTTGGTAGATTTACATCTCAAACCTTTAATATTGCATATTAGTTAGAATAACTATTGAACAGCCTGTTGCTTATGTTTTTACATAAAATGGTCTAGCAAAATTATTTATCAAACGCTTCCAACTGATTACAAGGCCATTACTTATGAAATTCAAACTCCCAATGACTGCTTGGGGGCATGCCATTTTGGATGCAGCAACATTATATGTATAAGGCTAAAGGAGCTATTATAAATTCTTCCTATACAATTGGTTCATGGTTAGGAATCAAATATTTTCTATCTAAAAATTTTTGGATGTGCGGTACATATTTCAATTGCTCCACCACGACGCACAAAGATGAGTCCTCAAAAGAGGTTAGGAATATATGTTGGATACGAATCTCCATTTGTAATTAAATACTTAGAATTATTAATAAGATATTTATTCATGACAAAGTTTGTCAATTGTCATATTAATGAAACAATTTTTCCAACATTAGAAAGAGAAAAAATAAGCAGCTGCAAAAGAAAATTTCTTAGAATGAATTATCATTATCTATTTTTGATCCTCGTGCAAATCAATATGAACTTGAAGTTCAAAAGATAATTATTTTACAAAATATAGTAAATTAGTTGCCAGATGTATTTACTGACTTAAAAGAATAAGTAAATCTTATATGCTAGCTGCAAATGCTCCTATCAACATTACTGTCTTTGTAGGACAAGGCACGCCAGAAGTGTTGAGACCAATCGGTTTCAAAGATAAATCCTCGAAAAAGAAAAGGAGCAAGTATTTAAGATGGTTAGAAAGATGAAGTAGAAACTCTAGAAGAGACCCCTGACATAATTGAAAACAATTTCAAAAGAAATTCAATTACTGAAAATCAGTAAAAATAAAGAGATATCAATCAATTATGTCATGATGGGAAAAGATGGAACAGGTAAATAAACGTCGACAATATTTTGTATATAATATAGAGCTCAATATTATGAAAGAAAATGAGGATCTTGAACCTACATCTATTGAAGAATGTAGATATAGAAATGATTGGTCAATGTGGAAAGACGTAATTAAGGAGGAAATGTATTTAATTGTAAAATGTGAAGTTTTTGGACCTGTAGTCCCTACACCAAATGGTGTAAAACCAGTGAAATATATACATGAGTATTTGTGCGAATATGAAATGACAAAAATGAGATATAAAGCATGACTTGTCGCATAAGGTTTTCTCTAAAGATCTAGTAATGAAGATGAAGAGATATTCTTTGTTGTGGATACAATTACAATTCTATATTAACTAGTCTGTCAATAAATGAGAAAATTAAAATGCGTCTAATAAGTGTAGCTACATTCTATTTATATGGCTCATTTGATATTGATATCTATATGAAAATCCCTGAAGGATTTAAGTTGCTTGAAATACAAAAATTTGAATTCTCAAGAAATTTATTCGATCAAATTAAATAAATCTTTATATAGATTATAGCATTTCAAACACATGTGGTATAATCCCTTTAGTGCATATTTGTTGAAAAAAAGCTATAAAAATAATCCTATATACCTATGTATTTTATAAAAAGGTTTAGATATAAATTTATTATAATTGTTGTTTATGTTGATGACTTGAACATTATTAGAACTCTTAAAGAGTTATCAAAAGCCATGGATTACTTAAAAAGAGAATTTGAGATAAAAGACCTTGGAAAAAATAAAATTTTATTTGGGTCTTTAGATTGAACACTTGGAAAATAAAAATTTTGTCCATCAATCAAATTATATCGCTAAAATATTAAAACAATTTTATATGAAGAAAGCATATCCATTGAGTTCACCAATGTTTGTGAGGTCACTAAAAATAAAAAAAGGACTGTTTCTAACCTCGTGCGGATAATGAAGAACTTCTTGGTCCTTAAATACCATATCTTAGTACAATTCGAGCACTAATGTATCTTACTAGCAATACATGACTTAATATATCAATTGGTATGAATTTATTAGTAAGATATAGTTCTTCTCCAACTCGAAGATATTGGAATTGAATTAAACGTATACTTCGATATCTCCGAGGAGCAATGAATATAGGCTTATATTATTCAAATGCATCAAAAAAAATTTAATTAGTTATGCAGATACAGGAAATTTATCAAATCCACACAAAGTTTGATCTCAAACAAGTTACTTATTCACATATGGAGGTACGACTATTTCATGACATTTTGTAACGTAATATAGTTGCTACTTATTCTAACCATGTAGAAATGATAGCAACTCATGAGCAAGTTGTGAATAAATTTGGTTAAGATCTGTAACTCAACATATTCAAGAAACGTATGGCTTGTCAACCAAGAAGAAAATTTCAACAACGTTATATAAGGATAATCCTGCTTGCATGGCACAGTTAAATGAAAGATATATTAAAGGTGATCAAACAAAACACACAGTTTGCCAAAATTCTTCTTCACTCATGATCTCCAAGAAAATGGTGAAATTAGTGTTTAACAAATTTAGTCAAGTGACAATTTAGTAGATTTGTTTACCAAAGCCATTCTTATTGCAATATTTGAAAAGATTGAAATGCATCATTTTAAAGATTTTTATAATGCAGTGATTAGGAGAGTAAAATACGCACTGTACTCTCTTATTTCATCAAGGTTTTTCCCATTGAGTTTTTCTTGATAAGGTTTTTAATGATGCAGTATTTTAATAGCGTATTCTTAAAAAGATTATATACTCTTTTTCCTTCACTAAAATTTTTTCCCATGAGGTTTTTTCCTAATGAGGTTTTAAAGAAGCATATTCTTATAACAATGGACATTCAAGGGGAGTATTATGAATAAATATGTAAATGTCCATTATATTATGACCTAAGAAGTGGAGACCAAGTCAAACAGCCTAAAAGGTAAGATACAAGAAATGTAATATGATTTAAACTCTTAGATAGAATTAGATTAGGACTATGATTCCATGGGTTGTTAGCCTATAAATAGATCCATTCACTTCATTTGTAAAGACACACTTCAATAAGATCTCTTTTATCCCCTTAAATACTTTCTTTCTTCTCTTTAATTATTCTTTCAAGTTATCTTTATTTGTTTTTTTAAGATTTATTTCATAACAGTTTCTTTTTTTTATAATATTTGTAAAAATTTGAGTAAATATTATAACTTATATATCTCTCCTTTTCTCTCTCCCGGAGAGAAATCTTTATTCCATCCAAAACCCCTGACACTCTCGCCTTCTCTTCCAAATTCCCATTGGTTTCTCATTCAATTTCTCTTCCTTAGTTTCTTATGTTCTTCTCTTTCGATTTCTCTTTTTGTTTTCTTGAAAAGGAAAAAAGAAAAGAAATATAAAGAAAATAGTAAAAGAATTATATTTGTTTTCAAGAACATAAAGAGTTTTATTCTATTCATAAATGATATGATGCTTTGTGGTCAACTAACAATGTATAAAAACTATACATTGTAAATACATCAAATATAAACCCTATTAATCATTAGTTATTGACTTCTAGCTATCAACAAGGACATACGTGAGCCTATTAGATTGGGAAAAGCACACATAAAAGGATCAGTCCGCGATGGGCCTACACCAGATTGCTGTGGAATGGATGTGTCCCATTTATTGATTCAGTTCAAACTCCCAAATAAAATAGTCTTTAACCCAAGACCAACTTTGAATTTTCACCAGAAACTATAGGCAAATCTGTTATACCTAATACCCAAGAAGCCAGCCATAAGACCATATAATTCCTATTTCTAGTTCATGTTAAGAGGAGACAATTATCACTTAGACAACTTTTTAATATGTAAAAATTGAGGCCATCAGTTTCAAACTTAAAGAATGAATAATTGATTGTACCACATCTATTTAACAGAATATTCCAATTGGTCATCTAAATGTCTTTTATAACATATGTTATGATCAAACCTCTTCACCAATATTTCCATCTCATCGTTTACAATCTGTTCTTTAGCCTACCAGTATATTTGATTTGACATAGTAGTATTTAATTTTTTTTCCTTAGGCGAAGTTTTAAGTTTAAACCAAAGGCTAAAGATATCCCCACCGTAACATTGGGTTTGCAATCTCAATGACAAAAGGGCAACATAAAGACCTAGGCAGAATTATCGAACCAAACCACATATTACTTTGTCTTAATTACTTCTTCACTCCCAACTCCCAAGATTGCATTCTTAAATTGTATCGTTTCATTATTTATATTTATTTAGACGTATGTTTAATATAGCACAAGCTTATCCTCAATCTTCATTAAAATGTTATGTCTTTACGTTGGAAGAACCCAAAGCACAATGTCGTTAGTGCGGTTCTTCCATGATTAAGAATCATCCTGCAGGGTAAATTTTCTGATTCTCTACACCTCAGCAATCAGCACCCTTGCATTAAAACATCGTTAATGCTATCTAAGGCTGCAGAACACTGCTGGATGGCTAGCTAAATCTGGGGTCAATATCGTTCTCAATATTGGATGGCTTGCTTAGCCAACAGCGGCCTGCTTTAGTATGGATTCTTTTTCTTGTGTGTGTCAAATTGCATCATCAATGCTCACGTTTTTGGATTCCCAGTTTGTCAAGACTTTTAAGTTAGGGTAAAAACACATAAATAATATTGTTAATCTTTTAGCTTGTCCAGAAAAGACAAAGGGCTCTACTTGAATTGGTCAGAAAAGATAAAGATCCCGATTTGGCCTTGGCTTAGCTTGGTATGTGATTCATTCTGATAAATAGATTGGATAGACTGAGCCCTGCTTCAAAGTCAAAGAAAATAGGATTCATGATTAGTATATGTCTCAAGCAATGAAGAAAAGAGTCTTGTAAAAGTCCCTAACTCACACTGATATATACAAAAGATTGGCTATTCCAACAAAGAGTCTAGCCTTCTTACCTAATTTCTGTGGAGGCAATCCCATAGAGTTGCTAGTTAGGGATGATAATGGCTGCAGTTGGACGTTTGTTTGCTCCCTCCTAAAAACTGGTTATGCAAAACCAATTATACAAAATGGCTGGTGAGACTTTGTTCTTGCTAAAGGTCTCAATGTTGGTGATAAAGTCACGTATTATCAACAGGAAACTGACAATGGGATTGAGGTATTTGGTACTGTTTTTCCTCGTTCATGCTATAGTAGTTGAGAGAGCTATCAAGCCCTCTCGGTCTTAGGGTTGTCAACAGGTAAGGTACCCTATAATTTCGAGATACCTGAACCCTAATCCTATAAAAAAATTAACTACCCTAACCCTATTAATTATCCTAATAATTTTAAAAATTACTACCCTAACCCTAACGCTATTATATTTTTACTACCCTATAATTACCCTAACCCATTTAAAAACTCGATTAGATTAAAAAATTATTAAAATTTTCTTCATTGGTTTTCCAATTACCCGAACCCAAATACATAATTTATACAATAATAATTATATTCTTTATAAATGAACATAATATATAATATAAAGTGTATGTGTTAAAAGACATTATAAGTTATATACTATAAAGTGTATATATATATATATATTACAATTAATAATTTTATAAGTTATAATTTTTATAATATTAACACAAAATAAAAAATAAATAAATTTATATTTAAAGTATATATATTAAAAGTATTATAGTGTATATACAAAATAGTAATTATATTCTTTATAAATGAACCCACTATATATAAAATATAGATATTAAAAGACATTACAATTTAATTAATAATCATAATTTTATTAATTAATTTAATGAATTATATGAATTTGTCCTTAGTTACATGAAATTTAAAAAAACTAGCTAAGTTTCAAAACTATTCTAATTTCACAACTTCTTTTTAGATAATTAAGTTTATATATTATAAATTTATATAAACAAATGTATATATATTATTTAGTAATTAATTTATATAATAGTATTTATATTCTTTATAAATGAACTTAATATATAATATAATGTGTATGTGTTAAAAGACATTATAAGTTATATACTATAAAGTGTATAGGGGCATTTTTAAAAATAACCCTTAAAGATAAGATATTTTTAAAAATAGTCCTCTTTATAATTTTAACTATTTTTAACCAAGTTGGACAAAATTACCCTTAATGAAATTACACGCTATGATGTTACACGTCATGTACAAAAATATGTTACACACCATGATTAAGTTGTTATACGCCATGTGCAAAAACATATGACATGTCATGGTTAGGTTGTTACACACCATGTATAGAAATATGTGACACGTCATGTATAAAAACATGTGACACGTCATGGTTAGGTTGTTACACACTATGTACAGAAACATGTGACACGTCATGTCCAGAAACATGTGACACGCTATGTACAAAAACATGTGACACATCATGGTTAGGTTGTCACACGCCATGTTGAAAAAAATACTGTTATTACACGCCATGATTAAAAAAGGTTGTTACACGTCATGTTGAAAAAAAAAATATTGTTGTTACACGTCATATTAAAAAAATATTATTGTTACACGCCATATTAAAAAATATTTTATTATACTTTAATGTCTAAAATGTTTTTGTTACTTACGAACCAAAACTTCAAATCCTCTCAACTCTCTTCATTTTTTTTTTTTGACAATTTGGCACCAATTAAAGTGTTTTTAACATATTTTCATAAATCAAAACATAAATTTTCTTATCTAAAACACCTATTTCAACTAAAAATAAAAAAAAAATTTCCTTTGAAAACCTAGGTTTATAAATTTTAATTTTTGAGTTTATTGGTGTCTAGGTCCCAAATTGATTCAATTAAAAGTTATTTCAAACATCTGTTATCATTCCTACCATTTTTGTTTTACCCAAAATACCTAAAAATCAAAATTTTCAAATAACCACCCACCTAAGCATATCAAAACTATTGCTTAGTATCTTGAAAGCGTAAGAAAGAAAAATCGGAAGCATAGCAGATGAATGCTGAAGAGAGAAATCGATAAAATTTGAGAGACTGGGATGGTGAGAGAGAGAAATAAGAAACACAAATAGGAAGAAATTATGATGAATGGTTTAATTTATTTGAAATAGTTTCAAGGGTATTTTTGTCAAGTCATGACTAAATATGGTTAAAAACAGTTAAATTTATTTTGATGGTTTTTAAAATGTCCTTATCAAGAAAGACTATTCCCCATAATTTCCTCAAGTGTATATATATATATATATTACAATTAATAATTTTATAAATTATAATTTTTATAATGTTAACACAAAATAAAAAAAATATTTAAATTTAAAGTATATATATACTAAAAGTATTAGTATATTTATAATATAGTAATTATATTTCTTATAAATGAACTCAATATATATAATGTATATATATTTAAAAACATTCCAAGTTAATTAATAATCATAGTTTAATGAATTAATTTAATTAACTATATGAGTTTGTCTTTAATTACATGAAATTAAAAAAATAGTTAGATTCCAAAAC
This sequence comes from Theobroma cacao, assembly GCF_053813885.1. Taxonomy (NCBI): domain Eukaryota; kingdom Viridiplantae; phylum Streptophyta; class Magnoliopsida; order Malvales; family Malvaceae; genus Theobroma; species Theobroma cacao. The sequence continues at coordinate 873,775 of NC_142642.1, forward strand.
TATTCTAAACTCAAAGACTCTCTTTAATTATATATATTATAAGTTATAATTTTTGTAATCTTAACACAAAAAAAAAGTAAATACATTTTTATTAAAAATGTATATAATAGTAATTATATTCCTTTGTAATATAATATGATATTTATATTATTTAAACATAATTAATAATCTAATATTTTTTTTATTTATATATATTAATGTCATCACATTAATAATTTAACTAACTATATTTTTAATATATTTGTTAACATTTCACAAAGAAATTGTTTATCAAGATGGTACAGACTTTGGGTGCTTTCCTTTCTTACTTGGATTGGAATGAAATCAATAACAAAGTGAATCAATTTTATTCAGTTATTTAAATAATAAAAAATATATATACACGGGTATTATAATCGGGTTTGGAGCGGGTACCTGTGAAACCCAAATATTACATAACCGGGTTCGGGTAACGGGTACCCAAAAAGTGATACCCAAACTCAACCTAAACCCAATTCGGGTAGTGAAATCACTACCTGAATCCGTTTATTAAGTACCCTAACTTAGTATAACCGGATCAAATACCCTATAATAAGATACCCGTTGAAATCCCTACCCGATCTACAGCTGGTGTTGATCACAATTTAGCCATGAAATGACTGCAGCTGCTGGGGGTTGATGATGTCGAACCTGTCAATCTCTGACATATGCGTTGGTGAAGCTGGTGGCTGATAAAGTAGAGATAGAGAATTGAGATGAAAAAGGGTTCTGACAGGTACTTGGGGATAAACTTTTGGTTGTTCTATTGTTAATGTTTATGCTACCTGTGGAGAGGAGGAGAAGAAAATTTTGTGGCTTTTTTATGGTAAGGCCTCTTTATTATTAGTATTGGAAAAAGGGCGGTGGGCTTTGAAAGGCAGCAAGAAGTGGATTGTACGAAATTTAAAGTCAACTGCATGGAATTATATTTAAATTAAGGTTATCCAAATTGCATGAGAGTTTGATAAATGGATAGCATTTCATGATGTTTATTGTGCTGGTTGGTGAGAGAAGCTTGGAGGAAGTTAATGTTATTATGGTATAGTAAATGCATATTGCCATGGTTAATATAAGGTGGGGATTAGACGCTACTTTAAGAGGATGTAATGACAGTTTTGAGGTTGCCTTTTAATTGTATGGTCTATGATGAAATGCCTTGGTGGGGGTCAAGTGTTGTGATGGAAACACTTATAAGAAAGAGATACAGCTGAAGTAAAGGGAGGTTTTGTCCGCAGTTTTGGTGCGATGAACACATGTTAGGCATGACTGTATGAGCGGTGACAATTCTGTCTTACATATATGTGGGGTTACTCAAGTAAATGAATGCTGTATTGAGAAGATTGGTGGTTTAATGTATGTTGTTATGTAATGTTTGTATTCGGGGAAATACATGCATGGGGTGAGAGTTGGGTGATGGTGGGGTCAATTGTGCGAATTTCCAGAGCTACAATCTATTTGATACATCAATAAAGACATTGACTTAACAAAAAAATAAAGAAGCTAGAGATCATAAAACAAACCCCTCATCCCACTTAAAAAAGAGAAAGAAAGAAGATAGCTCCTATATACCTCATCTCCATGATCTTTCTTCTCTTTCTAAAATTTTCTCAAAGTACAAACACTTTAATTTTTTCTTACATCTTCCTTCCAAGTTTTAATATGTCAAAGACTTTGAGATTAGAAAAGGAAAAGAAACCAAGAGTTGGCTATCACTAAATTATTTGATTCAATGTTAATTTTAATATTTCTAAGCTTTTCAAGTTGCTCTTTACCACGTGTCAAGGTGTTAATGAGGGAGACATGATCGGACAACGAAGAATAGAGACAGTTTTGGAGGGTAGTGATTTAACCCTAAGGCTGCAGGTTTTTGATTTTTGAGTTGTACAAAGGTAAGTAGGAATGCAACGATAGGTTTATTGAGTTGGCGGTGTTGTTGAGACGTCGGGAACGACAGGGAATGTTTTTTCTTGTTTTTGCTGTTAGGCAATTAAAGTCTGATTTTTTTTTTTTAAAGTGGGGTCAGGAGCAATTAGGATGGCTTTTGTGGTCATTATCAATTAATTAATAGATCATTAATAGACTCAAATGGCATTAAAACTTCATGCACAGATAAAAAATATATTATTCAAATAAATTAGATCGAATGCCTTAGAAAATGAGTTTGCTGACCAAAGTCTAGGAATTGGAAACTCGAACAATATCGCGCGTAGGAATTGGAAAATCGAACGACCTATGCCAAACTTTTCCTTCGAGTTTCATTTACTTTTCCTTAAGACTCATACACCAATTAGATTCCCGCCTTTAAAAAACAATATTACTTATAAATGAAACTTTGATTTTGGCTTCTTTGCATGCATGTAGTTTTCCCATGGAGCTGAGTGGATTCTCTGAATCAGAAGGTAACGAAGTGAAGACGAAGGAGATGTTTTCAAAGCGCCTGACTAGGACTGATATGTCAAAAAGATTGGCCCTTCCAACAAAGAGACTTTCCTTGTTCCCACCTTTGGATGGAGGCAATGAGATTGAGTTGGTGATTTGGGATGATGATAATGTGAATGCGCAAGTGTGGAAGTTTGTTTGCTCCATCCGCTAGACAGGCTACCCAACCAGTATTTTCTAGGGGTCGACTAGATTTTGTCGTAGCTAAAGGTCTGACTGTTGGTGACAAAGTGACGCTTTGTAAGAAGGAAGACACAGCAGAGCTATTTGGTCGTGTTCTCTGTCAGTCACGTTATAGCGTTAAGGCGGACAGAACAGCCGAAGCATCGATTGTGACTGGGACTAGAGCTGCTGCCGGCGCTTCTGAGACTACCCTGGAACACAAGAACGTGTTACGACCGAGTGAAGATATTAGCACAGTTGATGCTGGAGTTGGTGAAATTGCGGCAGTTAATTCAATCTAGCTTGCCTGTTGACAGCAGTCGAATCCTCTACCCTCATTTTTGAGCCCATTCCTTGTCCTAAATCCTCTGTTTTTTCTGGACTGGTTAATACATGTATTAATCCGTGACCAAAAAAAAAAAAAAAGACACGTGGTAATTAATTTGTGAGAGTTAAAAATGAAAAATGGAGCAGAGGCTATGAATTGTTTGGGAAATCAACCCTTGATTTAAGTATTTCAGTCCGATGAGATTAATGTTGTTTCTTTTCACATGTTCGTGATTTCTGTCCTAGCTTCTTGTCTCAAATCTTTTTTCTTCTTTTTCTTTTTACTATTGGTTAATACATGTAGATTTGACAATTTATGTTTTCTCGAGTGTTAAATATGTAAGATACGATTAGATACAAAACACATTAGGGTTAAACACGAATACGACACGAATAATGTTCGTGTCTTAAATCTAAAATACATATACGTATACGTTTATTAATTATATAACATGACACGATACGATACACACGTTTATTAAATATGTCAATATACGATACAATACAATTAATAACACATTTAACAAAATTAAATAAAAATATTTACAATTAAATATAAATTTATTATTTTTTTAAATTAATAATTATAAAAATAATTATAATAAAATAAAATAATAATAACATCAAATATAACAAAACAAAAAGTTCAAAATTAAGATTTAAGCATGATGTAGTTATATTATTATTGTTATAAAATTTAACAAACTTATTAAAATAATTATTTAAAATTATTTAAATAAAATTAAAATAGCCTCTAACACAGAAGAAAAACAGAATTGTAAAAGAACTAAAACCAACAGACTGCTTCCATGGCCACCTAAGCAAGCATTGTTTCACCACTAACGCGAATTCAGTTTCATATTCGAGATCAAAGAGTAAAACCTGACTTAAAGCCGTAGTAGGATTCATTCCAGAGAATATCAGAATGACAAAACCAACATCACGCAAAGCAGGAGAGCAAAAGAGCTCCATGGCAGAAACCTCAAAAGCCAAATGGCAGCAGGAACCAACAATAGAAAACATATTATTGCAGCCCCAAAAACAAGGAATCATGACCCAGAAAGAAAGCACACTAGCTACCGACTCAAGAAAAGAGCTTAAAAGCTCAATCCTCACGTTCTAACTCAACCAATTTATTGATTACCTCTTCTTCATTGTCTTCAAAAGATAAGCCCAATAATGTACCGTGGGTTTTTTTTTTTTTGTATGTAAAAATTATTAATTACTTGGAAACATATATACAATACTAATTTTTGTTTCATATATATCTTCTTCTATAGATTCGATCAATTATAATATTTATAAATTTTTTACACTTATGGTTAGGTAATTGAGAGGAGAAAAGAGAGACATATTTAGTACATATGGAAAGGAGATCAGAGAAAAGAGAGACAAAAAAGAAGAAATTGTGAGTACACCACTTGGTGATACAAGATCTGCTTTCAACAAAAATGCACGTGGATAGGTAAGTGAGAGGAGGATTCCGCTACAATCAACAGCTTCTAGAAAGGGGGCTCCAATCTTTCTTCCAGCCGACCAAACGCTGCTTATAAATACACACAAATCAAGGGAGAAATTCAGCACGTAAGGATATTACAAACTTGGACGCAATTGGTTCTATGGCTTCGAAAAAAAAGAAGGCCTTCCATGGATCAAAAGCCAAGTAGAAACAAGCAAAGAAGAGAAGGGTTTTGTTCTCAAAGAGGGTCAGTCGCACTGATGCCTTGAAAAGGTTAGCTATCCTAACAAAGTGCCTTGCATTTCTCCCACGGTTTTGCGGAGGCCATGCCCTGGAATTGCCTGTTAGGAATGAGAATGGCCATTGCTGGACTTTCGTTTGCTCCATTCGGAAGACGGGCGCTTATCAGAAACCGGTGCTTCAACAAGGCTGGCGAGAATTTGTTCTAGCTAAATGTCTCCATGTTGGTGATAGGGTAACGTTCTATGAACAATAATCTGAAGATGGAATCAAGATATTTGGGTCCATTTTACCACGTTCTCGATATGGTGTTGGGATTCAGAAAACAATGAGGCCCCCTTACGGCTAGACCTTGCTAATGCTCCAATAAGTGGCACTCATCAAACAGTCTTCGTTTAGCATGCTACACCATTGAACCATGGGTTAATGTACCAAGCTCCTGTACAAGGCTTTAAACATTTTCCCACTTGAAAATCACTTATTCTCTATCGTTTTTTTATTAATATTTTATATTTAAATGGAATTAGTCTTAAATTTACCCTCACTATTCTGTGTGTCGAGTACTTGACTTTGTTGAGTAGTAGACTGTGATATATAAATGTGAAAGTGAAATGCAAATGTCACTTAGCTTTAACTAGTAAAACATATTAGTAATTATACGACAACTTCGTAACTGATTTCAAATTGTCTTTTACACAAAATTCAACAATTTATGTATATGAAAAGGAAAGGATACCCCATGTCTGTTGGCAAATAACTCCAACATAAGAGAATAACTTCAAAATTTGACAATAATCATGTGCCTTTGCTGCATCCTTTCTCTTTTCTCATTTTTTTTTCCAAGATTTCCTAATTACTCAAATCCATATTTTGGTGACCAATTGATAAAGTATTATACCTTTTCAAATGTGTTATATTAAGTGTATACATGTGCGTGTGTAAATAGTTCATTTATGAACTAATTGATAAGCAGTCTGTCATTCAACACATCTGTACTTGTTGATTCTTTCCCTAATTAAAGAGGTAAGAGGGCTTAATGTAATTTAGTTTTACCGTAACATATTGGTAAAACAATAAACAGAATCAAGTAATTTGCATAGGTGCAAGTCATCATTCAATAGAACAGACACACATGACTAACCTTCCTGTGGATGAGCTTGAATTTTATCTCTTACAGGAAAAAGTTGCTTTTATCTAGTTGGTGGTACCATGATCTTAATTTTATATATATATATATATATATATATATATATATGTATAGTTGAATGCCATAATGCCACGTGGAAAATGATAAAGCATTTTCCTTTTCTTGGAATCTTCTCTTGGTCTCCCATCAATGCCATGATGACCCCTGGAAAGTGATAGTACTAACCAACTCCCTCATTTTTGTCCTCTAATGTTACCATTTTCAAGCTTCTTAATTTTACCCTTGACGAATAAGCACAAAGGACATGGAAACAGTAGGATGGCGGCTAATGCCATTGGCTTGCTTTGCTAGCTTCGATGTTTACCCTTCTTTGTGTTAACCCATAATTCTAACGGTTGGGGCTTCTGTGAAGATTGCAGCAATAACAGACACTACAATAATTAACGCATTACGGTTGTCGAAACTTTGATTTTTTTCTCAAAAATTCATAATTGCTCTCAAAATCCTTATTTCTAAATTTCAATGTAATATTGTATATTATTTGAAATTTAGATGTCTAGGGAAGATATCACAACCAGTCTGAGGAAGATTTTAGGCCTGTACGTTTCAATGTGAAACCTATTTGCATGAAATTCTCTCTCCCGAGTATACAAAAGATGATCAAAGCAGAGATGGAACTAGTTAATTTTTATTTGGAGATCAAAGATGAAAAAACGTAAAAGCTAAAAATTTTTAAAACTAATATATTGAATTTAACTACAAATCGAAAATTTTATAATAAATAATAATTTATATAACATATAAATTAAAAGGAAAGTTATGCTCAATTATTTTTTTTTGGATTCAAATTAATCAATTATTAACTTTATATTGAAAAGGTTAGCAATGTCTTTCTCAATACAAATAACTAAATTATCTATAAGAAACTCATTATCCATTTTGTTTCAAAGTCTTGTTTTCACAATTTTTATTATTGAAAAGGCTCTCTCTGTTGTTGCCGTTGTTGTACAAACTGGAAGAGTTAGAACAAATCGAATTAATCTATCAATCAAGATTAATAAAAAAAATTATACATAGATGAAATTTTAAGTAATAACCAACAGTAAAACACTACAACTTATATTTGATAGTTACATAATAATATTTTAATTTTTAAATACTAAAATCATATAAAATAAAATTCAAATAATAAAAAAAATAAGAACACAACAAGAAAAAAATGTCCAACTTATTGAACTAATTCTCTGTACTTCCCAACCTACCTCTCATTAATTCTTTGCCCTCAATTCTTCCTTTCTTTCACTAGGAGAACTTCCTTTATTAATCTCTTCCAAGGACAAAATCATAATTGCAGCTTCACATGCACACCTCGCATGTGTAGCCACATGTTTGTTTTCATTTTTGTTGTTCATGTCTTCAATTTCGATATTTTTAATTTGTTATAACGTTTATGGTAAGGTAAAACCTTGTTTATAATTTGCACCAACCATTCGGGGTGAGTATGGGAGTGATAAACGTTAAGCATCATTGGTCAATCGTTGTAACTATAATTGGATCATTCAACTTGAAAACCATATTTTTTGGTTCAGGATAAATTTCTGATATACTTCACATCTTACTAAAAATCATTAAATTACAAATTATTCATGAAATTATAAATTATTTTAAAAATAAATTTAAATTTATCGATTCGAATGAATAGAAAATAACTTTGGACCATTGATTATTCCTAATAACAATTATATATAAAGATAAATTTAAAATAAGATCACCTAATCAAAATATAAGATCAACGTTCGTGTTCAATGGTACATTTGTTGTCATATTATAAGTACAAACGAAGCATATAGGGTGGAGAAGAGCGCAATGTGTGAAGCCAAAGAAATGGAGGGTGAGCTCAAGAACTTCATCAGGTTATGTGTTTTGACCATAGCATTTCTTCTCCATAGTTACTTCATTGCAGCAAAGATCCCAAAGGGTTTGCCAAGGCTCATCTCCCTCCTCCCTGTCATCACCTTCCTATCTATCCTCCCCTTTGACCTCAACAGCTTACATATCGGTTTCCCGACCTGGTTTTGCGTCGCTTGGCTTGCCAACTTCAAGCTCCTCTTATTCGCCTTCGATCAAGGCCCTTTGTCAGTACCTAAACATGATCTTCTTTGTTTCATCCTCATGGCTTGTTTCCCTTTCAAAATCAGACAAAACCCATCTCCAAAAAAACCACTTGAAACCAAGACTAATCCAATTTTAGAGGCTGCAACTAGAGCTACAATTGTATCGACGGTGGTTTATACTTATAACAACTATGAACACTACTTTCACAAACACGTTTTATTCATTTATTTTTTCTACACTTATCATGCAGTACAACTTCTCCTTGCCTTGGCTGCAACCCCAGCTCAATTCCTTGGCGTTGAACTCGAGCCACGGTTCAACGCACCACTCTTTTCCACTTCGCTACAAGATTTTTGGGGCCATAGGTGGAACCTTAGGGTCTCAGAGATTCTACGTGCCACCGTATATATTCCCGTACGTCGTATTTCTACGCGTATAATTGGACCTCGATGGGCATCATTGCCTGGTGTTTTTCTGACATTTTTAGTCTCGGGTTTGATGCACGAATTGCTTGTTTATCATATGACCCGTGAAAGACCGACATGGGAAGTGACTTGGTTCTTCATCTTGCAAGGAGTTTTCGTGGATATGGAGATAGTATTGAAGAAAAAATTGGTGGCGACCAACAAATTTCGGCTTCACAAGGCAATTTCAGGACCATTGGCTTTGGCAAATATAGCAGTGACTGCTGGCTGGCTGTCTTATACACAAGCTCTGCGAAATGGTATAGATGAAAAACTCATCAAAGAATTCAATATGTTCATGCAATTTCTCAAGGGCATGGCTATAAGCAAAAACTAAGTGGTTGCTTCACTAGTGAAGGCCTAATGGCTTGTGATAGCTAGAGTAAACATATGCAGCTCCAATAATTCCTTGCTATTACTTTCATAATATTTTATTATATATATGTTTAGCTGCTGTAGCTGTTAATTATTTTCATTGAAAAATCATTAAGATTTTTTTTTTTATAATTGGGAGAAGAGGATCCAAATCTTGCTTTTTAAGTAAGGAACAATGCACCAATCAATGAGTCGAATACTTAGATGCAAAAATCACTAAGATTGAAATTAATATTTGTGATTAATTCTCATTTTATAATTAATGGATTTATATCAGCCCACCACAAAGTGCCATTTCATTAATGAATAAAAATAGAAGTCTTCAAGGTCTTGAAAATAAATACGAAAAAATTGTTTTAGGTATACTCAAATAAAAAATTATAAGCATAATATCTAAAAAAACCCTTAACTATTCAAAAAAATTCAAATAAGTATTTATACTTTTATTGTGTTCAATTAAACCCTTATATGTTTTATTTTGAGTTAAATAAGCTTTTATACTTTTATTTTAAACCAAATAAGCCTTTATATATTTATTTCAAGTCAAATAAGCACTTATCACTAATGATTAACTTAGTTAAAATATTATTTATCATTTTATACCTTATAAAATTGACGTGGTATGTTAAAATATTATAATTGATGATGATATGATATACTGATATATCATAACTGATAATAAAGTGATCTATTAATTTGACATAACAACATGACCATATAATATTTTTCACTTTTTATATTAACGTCATGTCAGTGTCATGTAAATATAAAATAATAATAGTATTTTGGCTAATGACAATTAGTCAATCATTAATTATAAAAGTTTATTTGATCCAAAATAAAAATATACGAGTTTGATTGAATCCAATAAAAAAATAAGAACTTATTTAAATTTTCTTGAATAATTTAAAACTTATTTGAGAATTAAGCCAAAATATAATATTTTCACATTCTTTCTAAACTCTGTTAAGAATTTCTCTCAAATCTCTCTCTTGTTCCTCATGTACAGAGACATTCAAATCAAAATAACATCTCTCTCTCTCTCTCTTTGATCTATTATTAAGAACTTTTGCAAAAAAAATATTTTTTCTTTATGGGTAAAAAAATTCAAAATTATAAACTAACAAAAAAATTTTAACCCAAACTTAATAGGAAAAAAGTGTTGTTAGCCATAACTAGATCTGTGAGCACGAATTGAAGAAGGAAGAAATTGCAAAGTTAAATATCCATCACTTTTGTTATACACTACTCCCACATAGTAACGCTGACCTAGCTTTCCTCTCCCTTTCTCTTTCAACACGCTAAAATATTTTTTCCTAGAAAAAAAATTGTCTCCAATATTAAATAAACTTGTTTCTTTTTTTTTTATATTTGCGAAAATTTGGGTAAATATTATAACTTATATATCCCTCCTTTTCTCTCTTCCTTAGAGAAATCTCTATTCCATCCAAAACCCGACACCCTCACCTGCTCTTCCAAATTCCCATTGGCTTCTTGTTCAATTTCTCTTCCTTAGTTTCTTCTGTTCTTCTCTTTTCGATTTCTCTTTTTGTTTTCTTGAAAAGGAAAAAAGAAAAGAAATTTAAAGAAAACAATAAAAAAATTATATTTATTTTCAAAATCATAAAGACTTTTATTATATTTATAAATGATATGATGTTTTGTGATGAACTAACAATGTATAAAAATTATATATTATCTGTGCATCAAATATAAACTCTATTAATCATTAGTTATTGACTTCTAGTTATCAACGAGGGCATACGTGGGCCTATTAGATTGGGCAAAGCACACATAAAAGGTTCAGTCCTCAATGGGCCTACACCAGATTACTGTGGAATGGATGTGTCCAATTTATTGATTCAGTTCAAACTACCAAGTAAAATAGTCTTTAAACTCAAGACCAACCTCGAATTTTCACTAGAAACTATAGGCAAATCTGTTGTACCTAATACCCAAAAAGCCAGCCATAAGACCATATAATTCCTATTTCTAGTTCGCTCCCTACTCCCAAGATTGCATTCTTAAATTGTATCGTTTCATTATTTATCTTTATTTAGACGTATGTTTGATATAGCACAAGCTTATCCTCAATCTTCATTAAAATGCTAGGTCTTTACGTTGGAAGAACCCAAAGCACAATATCGTTAGTGCGGTTCTTCCATGACTAAGAATCATCCTGCAGGGTAAATTTTCTGATTCTCTACACCTCAGCAATCAGCACCCTTGCATTAAAACATCGTTAATGCTATCTAAGGCTGCAGAACACTGCTGGATGTCTAGCTAAATCTGGGGTCAGTGTCGTTCTCAATATTGGATGGCTTGCTTAGCCAACAGCGGCTTGCTTTAGTATTGGATTCTTTTTCTTGTGTGTGTGTCAAATTGCATCATCAATTCTCACGTTTTTGGATTGCCGTTTTGTCAAGACTTTGAAGTTAGGGTAAAAACACATAAATAAGATCGTTAATCTTTTAGCTTATCCAAAAAAGACAAAGGGCTCTACTTAAATAGGTCAGAAAAGATAAAGATCCCGATTTGGCCTTGGCTTAGCTTCGTATGTAATTCATTCTGATAAATAGATTGGATAGACAAAGCCCTGCTTCAAAGTCAAAGAAAATAGAAATCATGAGTAGTATATGTTTCAAGCAATGAAGAAAAGAGTCTTGCCAAAGTCCCTAACTCACACTGATATATACAAAAGATTGGCTATCCCAACAAAGAGTCTAGCCTTCTTACCTAATTTCTATGGAGGCAATCCCATAGAGTTGCTAGGTAGGGATGATAATGGCTGCAGCTGGACGTTTGTTTGCTCCCTCCTGAAAACTGGATATGCAAAGCCAATTCTACAAAAGGGCTGGTGAGACTTTGTTCCTGCTAAAGGTCTCAATGTTGGTGATAAAGTCACGTATTATCAGCAGGAAACTGACAATGGGATTGAGGTATTTGGTACTGTTTTTCCTCGTTCATGCTATAGTATTGAGGTTGAGAGAGCTATCAAGCCCTCTCGGTCTAGAGCTGGTGTTGATCACAATTTAGCCATGAAATGACTGCAGCTGCTGGGGGTTGATGATGTCGAACCTGTCAATCTCTGATATATATGTTGGTGAAGCTGGTGGCTGATAAAGTAGAGATAGAGAATTGAGATGAAAAAGGGTTCTGACAGGTACTTGGGGATAAACTTTTGGCTGTTCTATTGTCAATGTTTATGCTACCTGTGGCGAGGAGGAGAAGAAAATTTCGTGGCTGTTTTTTGGTAAGGCCTCTTTATTATTAGTATCGGAGAAAGGGCAGTGGGCTTTGAAAGGCAGCAAGAAGCGGATTGTGCAGAATTTAAAATTAACTGCATGGAATTACATTTAAATTAAGGTTATTCAAATTGCATGAGAGTTTGATAAATGGATAGCATTTCATGAAGTTTATTGTGCCGGTTGGTGAGAGAAGCTTGGAGGAAGTCAATGCTATTACGGTATAGTAAATGCATATTGCCATGGTTAATGTAAGGTGGAGATTAGATGCTACTTTAAGAGGATGTAATGACAGTTTGAGGTTGCCTTTTAATCGTATGGTCTATGATGAAATGCCTTGGTGGGGGTCAAATGTTGTGATGGGAACACTTATAAGAAAGAAGTACAGCAGAAGTAGAGGGAGGTTTTGTTAGAAGTTTTGGTGCGATGAACACATGTTAGGCGTGGTTGCACGAAACGGTGACAATTCTGTCCTACATATATGTGGGGTTACCCAAGTGAATGAATGTTGTACTGAGAAGATTGGCGGTTTAATGTATGTTGTTATGTAATGTTTGTATTCGGGGTAATACATGCATGGGATGAGAGTTGGGTGATGGTGGGGTCAATTGTGCGAATTTCCAGAGCTACAATCTATTTGATACATCAATAAAGACATTGACTTAACAAAAAAATAAAGAAGCTAGAGATCATAAAACAAACCCCTCATCCCACTTAAAAAAGAGACAGAAAGAAGATAGCTCCTATATACCTCATCTCCATGATCTTTCTTCTCTTTCTAACATTTTCTCAAAGTACAAACACTAAATTATTTGATTCAATGTTAATTTTAATATTTCTAAGCTTTTCAATTTGCTCTTTACCACATGTCAAGGTGTTAATGAGGGAGACATGATCGGACAACGAAGAATAGAGACTGTTTTGGAGGGTAGTGATTTAACTTTAAGGCTGCAGGTTTTTGATTTTTGAGTTGTACAAAGGTGAGTAGTAATGCAACGATAGGTTTATTGAGTTGGCGGTGTTGTTGAGATGTCGGAAACGACAGGGAATGTTTTTTCTTGTTTTTGCTGTTAGGCAATTAAAGTCTGATTTTTTTTTTAAGTGGGGTCAGGAGCAATTAGGATGGCTTTTGTGGTCATTATCAATTAATTAATAGATCATTAATAGACTCAAATGGCATTAAAACTTCGTGCACAGATAAAAAAATATATTATTCAAATAAATTAGATCGAATGCCTTAGAAAATGAGTTTACTGACCAAAGTCTAGGAATTGGAAACTCGAACAATATCGCGCGTAGGAATTGGAAAATCGAACGACCTATGCCAAACTTTTCCTCCGAGTTTCATTTACTTTTCCTTAAGACTCATACACCAATTAGATTCCTGCCTTTAAAAAACAATATTACTTATAAATGAAACTTTGATTTTAGCTTCTTTGCATGCATGTAGTTTTCCCATGAAGCTGAGTGGATTCTCTGAATCAGAAGGTAACGAAGTGAAGACGAAGGAGATGTTTTCAAAACGCCTGACTAGGACTGATATGTCAAAAAGATTGGCTCTTCCAACAAAGAGACTTTCCTTGTTCCCACCTTTCGATGGAGGCAATGAGATTGAGTTGGTGATTTGGGATGATGATGTGAATGGGCAAGTGTGGAACTTTGTTTGCTCCATCCGCCAGACAGGCTACCCAAAACCAGTATTTTCTAGGGGTCGGCTAGATTTTGTCGTAGCTAAAGGTCTGACCGTTGGTGACAAAGTGACGCTTTGTAAGAAGGAAGACACAGCAGAGATATTTGATCATGTTCTCTGTCAGTCACGTTATAGCGTTAAGGAGGACAGAGCAGCCGAAGCATCGATTGGGACTGGGACTAGAGCTGCTGCCGGCACTTCTGAGACTACCCTGGAACACAAGAACGAGTTACGAGCGATAAATGGATAGCATTAATTGCATGGAATTTCATTTAATTGAGATTTGGAACACAAGAACCCGAATTTATTTTTTATACTTTTGTATTTGCATCTTGCTTTGGACAAGAATTGAGATTTCGAGTTTTGGAATGTCTAATTAGTTGGCTATATAAGATTTTGATTTATAGTTATGTTGAATTGGTTATTGGATACAAGATCATGTGAAGTTTTGATGGAATATTTTAGATTAGTGAGACATATTCTTTTAGGGGATGATTGTATGTAACATTTGCTTATAAGTTGGACAACACTCGGAGCTTATGGAAATTTGAATTTGGGGACCAAATTCATTTTAAGTGGGGGAGTATGTACTACCCCAACTCAAAAATACGATTACATTAGTATGTTTACTAAATCCTAAATTTGACAAATAAGTTTTATTAAAATTACTTATAAAATATTTGGGTTTATAATAGAATAGTTGTATATTAAGGACCTTTTAGCAAATAGAGTGGTTTTATTTTAATTGGAGTCAGATTACATTATCATGTTAAAAAGAAAAAGAAAAAAAATAGTCAGTTATATCTTATCACAAGTTAGAAAAAGAAAATCTATTAGTTTTATCTAAATTAGTTTAAAAAAAAACCAGTAAGGCACATTTAAATAAAAGCAATTTACACATTTAAAGGAAAACAGGTAAGATCAATTTATTTTTATCACATAGGAGAAAGTTAAGGTCAGTTTTTATTAGTACGTTTAAAGAAAAAAATATAGAGAAAAAAAACCATTTGGGAGAAACTAATCCTAGGGAAGAAGAAGATAGAAAAAAAGGGAAAATGTATTTAAGGGATTGTTGATTAAGATATGTTTAGAGTTGTATTTTTATAGTTTGGGCACAAAAAGCTCTAAATTATTTGTGTTTTCTTAACTTTTATTCAAATCCGATACTGAAATCTCAATTCTTCTTAGACATTTAATTGCATGGAATTTCATTTAAATGAAGGTTATCCAAATCGCATGAGAGTTTGATAAATGGATAGCATTCCATGATGTTTATCATGCCGGCTGGTGAGAGAAGCTTGGAGGAAGTCAATGCTATTATGGTATAGTAAATGCATATTGCCATGGTTAATGTAAGGTGGAGATTAAATGCTAATGACAGTTTTGAGGTTTCCTTTTAATTGTATGATCTGCGATGAAATGCCTTGGTGGGGGTCAAGTGTTGTGATGGAAACACTTAGACAGACGTACAGCTGAAGTAAAGGGATGCCTTGGTGGGAGTCAAAGTGTTGTGATGGAAACGCTTAGAAAGACGTACAGCTGAAGTAAAGGGAGGTTTTGTAAGCAGTTTTGGTGCAATGAACACATGTTAGGCATGGCTGTACACGTATTCACATAATATCCACCTTTTACCTCATTAATGAGGTGTCAAGATTTAATAACCTAACAGTATATAGAAGTTATGTAGTATTAATGTATCAAATATTAATTTTTTGTATAATCAAGTTCTATGGGTACCGGGGTATTCAGGAATTACTATAATTGGGTTCGGGTTTAAGGTATCTTAATTAATGGTTCGAGTTCAAGAGTGATACTCGAAACCTACCCAAACTTGAGTCGAGTATTAAAAGCCTTACTTAAATCCATCCCATAACTGAATACAAGGTACCTAAACCCCTTATTATCAGGTCAAGTGTGTGCAAATACTTATATAACAACCCCTGTTTACATCCTCACAGGTCCCATATCTTTTAAAAAATGAGTAATCATAATAAAATTACTAATAATTGTTGTTGATAAAAAATTATTATTCAAAATAAAATAATTAATATTTTATTTTAAAAAAATTTCACATCTTTAAATAAATAATACTAATCACATAAAGTGTATTTTAACTTTTAAAATTTACCCTAAATTAAATATGTCTAACTTATTGAGCTAATTCTCATTACTTTTTGGCCTGATTTCCATTTCCTTTATTTTTCTTTCCAACCTACCTCTCATTAATTCTTTGCCCTCAATTCTTTCTTTTATTCACTACGAGAACTTCCTTTATTAATCTCTTCACACGCACACCTCGCATATGTAGCCACATGTTTGTTTTCATTTTTGTTGTTCATGTCTTCAATTTAGATATTTTTTTGTTATAACATTTATGGTAAGGTAAAACCTTCTTTATAATTTGCACCAACATTCGGGTTGAGTATGGGAGTGATAAACGTTAAGTATCATTGATCAATCGTTGTAATTATAGTTGGATCACTCAACTTGAAAACCATCTTTGTTGCAATTATAGTTGGATCATTCAACTTGAAAACCATCTTTGTTGGTTTAGGAAAGATTCTTGATATACTTCACATCTTATTAAAAATCATCAAATTACGAATCGTTCACGAAATTATAAATTATTTTAAAAATAAATTTAAATTTATCGATTCAAATTAATATAAAATGACTTTGGATAATTAATCATTCCTAATAACAATTATATATGAAGATAAATTTAAAATAAGATCACCTAACCGAAATATAAGATCAGCGCTCATGTTCAACGGTACATTTATGGTCAAAATACTTGGAAAATTCCTGTACTAGGGCATTTGTTCAATTTAGTCCCTCTAGTTAAAATTGCAACAATTTAATTCTTCGATTTTGAAAATTATTTCAATTTGGTCCCTCCCACTAACAATATTTAATTTTGCTGTTAAAGGGAATGACATCAACGCTAACGTGGCACTAATGTGGCACATTTTGATGACCTAGCGTCGACATGATGATGTGGCATCGACATGATGACGTGGTAGTGCCATGTGGCACAAATGTGATGAGGTGGTAATGTTGACGTGGCATTGGTAGGATAACATGTTAGTATCACATGACAAATCAATAAATTTTCAAAAATAATTGTTATGTTACGTCATAAGAGTTAAATTGAACAAAAATATATAGTATAGGGACTAAATTGAATAAAATTGAAATGTTGACGGATTAAATTAAAAAAATATTTAAAAAATATAAATATTTAAGTAGATGATAGATATACTTATTAATAAGTTAAATATTTTCTTACTAGATTATTTAATTGTAAAATATGTAAATTAATTTATCTTTTTTGAGTAGAGAGATTAAATTGAATAAAATGTCAAAATATAGGGACTTATCAGGTATTTGACTATATTTATTGTCATACTATAAGTACAAACGAAGCATATTGGGTGGAGGAGAGCGCAATGTGTGAAGCCAAAGAAATGGAGGGTGAGCTCAAGAACTTCATCAGGTTATGTGTTTTGACCATAGCATTTCTTCTCTATAGTTACTTTATTGCAGCAAAGATTCCAAAGGGCTTGCTAAGGCTCATCTCCCTCCTCCCTGTCATCACCCTCCTATCTATCCTCCCCTTTGACCTCAACAGCTTGCATATCGGTTTCCCGACCTGGTGTTTCGTCGCTTGGCTTGCCAACTTCAAGCTTCTCTTATTCGCCTTCGATCAAGGCCCTTTGTCAGTACCTAAACATGATCTTCTTCGTTTCATCCTCATGGCTTGTTTCCCTTTCAAAATCAAACAAAACCCATCTCCAAAAAAACCATTTGAAACCAAGACTAATCCAACTTTGGAGGCTGCAACTAGAGCTACAATTTTATGGACAGCAGTTTATACTTACAAAAACTATGAACACTACTTTCACAAACACGTTTTATTCATTTATTTTTTCTACACTTACCATGCATTACAACTTCTCCTTGCCTTGGCTGCAACCCCAGCTCAACTCCTCCTTGGCGTTGAACTCGAGCCACAGTTCAACGCACCACTCTTTTCCACTTCGCTACAAGATTTTTGGGGCCATAGGTGGAACCTTAGGGTCTCAGAGATTCTACGTGCCACCGCGTATATTCCCGTACATCGTATTTCTACGCGTATAATTGGACCTCGATGGGCCTCATTGCCTGGTGTTTTTCTGACATTTTTAGTCTCGGGTTTGATGCACGAATTGCTTGTTTATCATATGACCCGTGAAAGACCGACATGGGAAATGACTTGGTTCTTCATCTTGCAAGGAGTTTTCGTGGATATGGAGATAGTATTGAAGAAAAAATTGGTGGCGACCAACCAATTTCGGCTTCACAAGGCAATTTCAGGACCATTGACTCTGGCAAATATAGCACTGATTGCTGGCTGGCTGTCTTATACACAAGCTCTGCGAAATGGTATAGATGAGAAACTCATCAAAGAATTCAATATGTTCATGCAGTTTCTCAAGGGCATGGCTATAAGCAAACGCTAAGTGATTGCTCCACTAGTGAAGGCCAAATGGCTTGTGATAGGTAGAGTAAACATATGCAGCTCCTTCAATAATTCCTTGCTACTACTTTCATAATATTTTATTATATATATGTTTAGCTGCTGTAGCTGTTAATTAGTTTTATTGAAAAATCATTAAGATTTTTTTTTTATAATTTGAGGAAGAAGATTCAAATCTTACTCTTTAAGTAAGAAATCATGCATCAATTAATAAGTCGACTATTTGAATGTAAAAATCATTAAGATTTAAATTAATATTTGTGATTAATTTTTATTTTATAGTTAATGGATTTATATCAGCCCGCCACAAAGTGCCACTTCATTAATAAATAAAACTAGAAGTCTTTAAGGTCTTGAAAATAAATACAAAAAAATTGTTTTCGGTATAATCAAATAAAAAAAATATAAGCATAATATCTAAAAAAGTCTCTAAACTCCTATATTTGAGTTAATGGTAATTAAACAATCATTAGTTATAAAAATTTATTTAATCTAAAATAAAAATATACGGGTTTGATTGAATCAAATAAAAGAATAAGAGTTTATTTGAATTTTCTTAAATAGTTTAGAATCTTATTTGAGTACTAAGCCAAAATATAATATTTTCACTTTCTTTCTAAACTCTTTTAAGAATTTCTCTCAAATCCCTCTTGTTCCTCGGGTACAAAGGCAGTCAAATCTCAATAAAACCTCTCTCTCTTTGATCTATTATTAAGAACATTTGCAAAAAAAATATTTTTTCTTTATGGGTAAAAAATTCAAAATTATAAACTAACAAAAAAATTTTAAAAATAAACTTCCTAGTCTTAAACTTTCTTGGAATCAACCTTCCAAAATCCTCTTTGTTAAACACAGCATCAACCCAAACTTAACAGGAAAAAAGTGTTGTTAGCCATAACTAGATCTGTGAGCACGAATTGAAGAAGGAAGAAATTGCAAAGTTAAATATCCATCACTTTTATTGTACACTACTCCCACATAGTACCGCTGACCTAGCTTCCCTCTCCCTTTCTCTTTCAACACGCTAAAATATTTTTTCCTAGAAAAAAAATTGTCTCCAATATTAAGTAAACTTGTTTCTTTTTTTTTTTTATAATATTTGCGAAAATTTGATTAAATATTATATCTTATATCACTCTTCTTTTCTCTCTTCCTGACAGCACGTTTGGTTCGCGGAATAGATAGGAATGAAATAGAATAGTTATTACGTGGTAATAGAATGAGGTGGGAATAGAATAGAATAAGTATTATGTAGTTTGGTATGATGAATGGAATAGAGTAGGAATAATTATTATGACTTATTACAGTATTTGGTTGGTAACAATAGTTTTGGAATAAGAAAGGAATAGAAAATAAAAAGATAAAAATACCCTTTATTATATATAATTATTTATTTTTATTTTATTTTTTAAATATTAATAATTTATAATTAATTAAAATATTAATAATTAATAATTTAAATATCAATATTTTAATATAATTTAATTACTTATATTTTAATTAATAATATTTTATGTATAATTTAATATTATTTTGATTAAAATATTAATAATTTTTATTTTTATTTATACTCATTAAAAATTAAATATATTAATAATTTAATAAATAAAACATTAATAGTTTAAAATATTAATATTTAATATTTTAATTATATTAATATTAATAATGTTTCAATTATATATAAAATATTAATATTTTAAATTTTACAAATAATTTATTCTTTTTTATTCTATTTTTGCCTTTTTTTTTTCATGGGCCGGTCGCCGGAAAGGCAACCGGTTTAACAAAACGCCGATCTGGCACATCATGTGGCCAGATCTGGCCACTATGGCGCCAGATCGACGCTTCCCCACTGCTGGATCTAGCCATGGAGTGCCAGATCCAACTGTGGGATCTGATCGGGAAGCACCAGATCCGGTGCTTCCCGCGGCGAGATCTGGCCGTTGAGTGCCAGATCTGGCTGGATCTCGGTTCAATATTGTCGGAAAAGACTAGATCGACGCTTTCCGATCATATTCGGTTGCTGTCGTCGCCGTCGTCGCCGTTGCCGCCGCCGCCGCCGGTGTTGAGTTCCAGTTAGAGAGAGAATGAGAGAGGGAGAAGAGAGAGAAAGAAAAGGGAAAATAGGAGAAAAAAAGTATTTATAGGTACAGGGTTGTAATATTTTTAGGTTATAAGGGCTATTTTGGTCATTATATATTTGAAAGCTATTCCATGAGCCATGGAATAGCTATTACCGGGGGGGGGAGAGGGGAATAGATAAAGATGACTTTTAGCCTATTTGACAGAATTTTTATTCCTGCGAAATTGCTATTCCGTGTTTCAATTTTGTACCAAACAAAAGAATAGGAAATGACCGGGAATAGAGGGGGAATAGCATAGCTATTCCCCATACCAAACGTGCCATGAGAGAAATCTCTATTCCATCCAAACCCCCTTACACTCCTGCCTTCTCTTCCAAATTCCCATTGGTTTCTCGTTCAATTTCTCCTCCCTAGTTTCTTCTGTTCTTCTCTTTTCGATTTCTCCTTTTGTTTTCTTGAAAAGGAAAAAAGAAAAGAAAGAAAAGGTGCAGGTCTAATTATTTTCTTTAATCTTCCCCAATTGGAAGAACGAATAACTAAGGTGTTTTCTTTGTTTTCTTTTTTTTTCGAATAATGAAAAGAGAAAATTTGATAATCAAGAACAACCTCAAATTCCAATTGTCGTATCTCAAGAATAAAAAAAATTTGAGAAATTTGTAAAAGCATTTAAAGAAAATAGTAAAAAAATATATTTATTTTGAAGATCATAAAGAGTTTAATTTATATTCATTAATGACATGATGCTTTGTGATGAACTAATAATGTGTAAAAACTATAAATATAAACCCCATTAATCACTAGTTATTGACTTGTAGCAATCAACCCGGACATACTTGGGCCTATTGGATTGGGCAAAGCACACAAAAAAGGTCCAGTCCTCGATGGGCCTACACCAGATTGCTGTGGAATGGATGTGTCCCAACTATTGATTCAGTTCAAGCTCCCAAATGAAATAGTCTTTAACTCGAGCCCAATTTGGAATTTTAACCAGAAACTACAGTCAAATTTGCTATACCTAATACCCAAAAAGACAGCCATAAGACCATATAATTCCTAATTCTAGTTCATGTTAAGAGGAGATAATTACCACTTCGACAACCTTTTAATATGTAAAAATTGAGGCCATCAGTTTCAAACTTAAAGAATGAATAATTGATTGTACTATATCTATTTAACAGGGTATTCTAATTGGTCATCTAAATGTCTTTTGTAACATATATATGTTATGATCAAACCTCTTCACCAATATTTCCATCTCATCTTTTACAATCTATTCTTTAGCCTATCAGTATATTTGATTTGACATAGTAGTATTTAATTTTTTTCCTTGGGTGAAGTTTTAAGTTTAAACCAAAGGCTAAAGATATCCCCACCATAACATTGGGTTTGCAATCTCAATGACAAAAGGGCAACATAAAGACCTAGGTAGAATTGTCGAACCAAACCATGTATTACTTTGTCCTAATTACTTCTTCACTCCCAACTCCCAAGATTGCATTCTTAAATTGTATCGTTTCATTATTTATATTTATTTAGACGTGTGTATGATATAGCACAAGGTTATCCTCAATCTTCATTAAAATGCTGGGTCATTACGTTGGAAGAACCCAAAGCACAATGTCGTTAGTGCGGTTCTTCCACGACTAAGAATCATCCTGTAAGGCAGATTTTCTGATTCTCTATACTTCAGCAATAAGCACCCTTGCATTAAAAAATCGTTAATGCTATCTAAGGCTACAGCACACCGCTGGATGGGCTAGCTAAATCTGGGGTCAGTATCGTTCTCAATATTGGATGGCCTGCTTTAGTATTGGATTCTTTTTCTTGTCTGTGTGTGTAAAATTGCAACATCAATTCTCACGTTTTTGGATTGCCGTTTTGTCAAGACTTTGAAGTTTGGGTAAAAAACACATAAATAAGATCGTTAACCTTTTGGCTTGTCCAAAAAAGACAAAGAGCTCTGCTTGGCTTGGTCAGAAAAGACAAAGATCCCGATTTGGCCTTGGCTTAGCTTGGTATGTATTTCATTCTGATAAATAGATTGGATAGACAGAGCCCTGCTTCAAAGTCAAAGAAAATAGGATTCATGAGTATTATATGTCTCAAGCAATGAAGAAAAGAGTCTTGTCAAAGTCCCTAACTCACACTGATATATGCAAAAGATTGGCTATCCCAACAAAGAGTCTAGCCTTCTTACCTCATTTCTGTGGAAGCAATGCCATAGAGTTGCTAGTTAGGGATGATAATGGCTGCAGCTGGACATTTGTTTGTTCCCTCCGGAAAACTGGCTATGCAAAACCAGTTCTACAAAAGGGATGGCGACACTTTGCTCTTGCTAAAGGTCTCACTGTTGGTGATAAAGTCACGTTTTATCAGCAGGAAACTGACGACGGGGTTAAGGTATTTGGTACTGTTTTTCCTCGTTCATGCTATAGTATTGAGGTTGAGAGAGCTATCAAGCCCTCCCTTTCTAGAGCTGGTGTTGATCACAATTTAGCCATGAAATGACTGCAGCTGCTGGGGGTTAAATGATGTCGAACCTGTCAATCTCTGATATATATGTTGGTGAAGCTGGTGGCTGATAAAGTAGAGATAGAGAATTGAGATGAAAAAGCAAAAATAAAATCCATGTCGAGTCAGGGTGTATCTCCTGCATCTATAGTTCTAGGCATGACAGGGCCTAATTTTGCTTGCATAATATTACTGCAAAAGAAATACAACCACTATACACTATGAAGCTATGTGGAGTATTACATAAATCCTGTATTTATTTGGTTTAAATCTGCCAGTAGTCCCTCTATTTTATGGAAATGTTTAATACAGTCCCCTCTAGACTCTAGTGTCAATTGGAAGCATATATATTTAACTCACATACTTTGACTTTTGCTGCAATTAATTAAGAAAGATCGTTGAATACTTGAATTGAGCTTAGTTGCATGAAATCTTCATGCACTTGTGCACAGATAAACATCATACTCAAATAATTCTTTCCCCCACATTTTATTTGACCGTCAAACTAATCTCATCACCACACCTGTAGGAAGAAATGATGAAGATTACGTGGAAATTGCAAGCCCTTATATTCTGTTTTGTGTGCTCCGGATTTTTTTCAGCGTCATCCCAACATTTGCCACACTCAAGAATCTTATGATAGCGATAACTATGAAAAAAAGATGATTTGATACTAGCCTTTTATTCAATGTGATTTTGACTTTTGTGTGATTTGATACAAACAATTTTGGTGCGATGAACACATGTTAGGCATGGCTGTGCGAACTGTCACACCCCAAACCCAAAGTTTTGAGACAGCTACATACTTATAAGATGAATCTTATAAGCATGTAAGGCAACAACATCTTACTAAACTAAATGTAATAACTCCAAAATCTTTTTAAATTTTTAGATTTTATTAAATCTTAAATTTCCAATAATACAATATATAATCCTCTAAATGGTATAAATTTCTCATCTAACTATCATCTTTTTACAAACTAAAAATCAAATACTTACATCAAAACTTATAAATGTCAAAAGACATGTACAAATCTTGTTAACCAAAGCTCTCATCAAACAAGTCTAATCCCCATACATGAATACGTGTTGAAATCTGTAAAAATTATAAATATTATAGGAATGACTACAACTACTCGACAAGCAACTGACATCCCTTTAACCTGATTAATCATGCTTAAAACATTTAGGTCAAAATGTCATTAATATAAATATCAAAACAAAATATTGGGTAATCTTATTCATAATCATATACTTTAAAATTCTTACTTTCAAATAACAAAACAAACGTGTTTCACAAATATTTTAAATTTTAGTAGTCTCCTATAACATAATGCGATCACATTTAACTCATGTGGCATAGGTCAAAAATAAATTCACAATTAACCCCAGTGACACGAGTCAGAAATATATCAAAAGTAACCATTGGTTGCATTAAACAGATATCACAAATACCACTATTTCGTAACTGGTGGTTCAGTTGGGAGATCGATCTCTAATCACAGAATACATGTTGACATGGCCAACATTTAACCCCCATTGGTAGGGTCAAAGCATAGTCATATTAGGAGACAAAACAGAAACATATATTTTTAGATTACCCAAATTCACAAAACAGTAATATTCAGTTTCACAAAACACATATCGTGCACATCAAAAGTATATTTATTTCAAATTAAGTATTTACATATGTAATCACTAAGATAATTATATATGCATATGTTAGACAAAAATCATATTCATATTTCAAAATCAGAAATCATATTTTACAAATATTTCACATTCCAAAATCTAACATACGAAAATTATATATATATATATATATATATATATATATATATATATATATATATTTACATGCTCAACCCAATTTTTACAAACCATAGGATAAAACATATTATACATAATATATGAAATTCAAATCCACATTGAGGCTAATTTTTAAGGTGTGAAAACACTAAAGTGATATCAGTCATTTACTTGATTTGCTAAACCAAACCCAAAAGATAAAGAATCAGAATCTTCTTGAAACCTATTAATTCAAAGTACTCAGAATTAGAAACCAATATTGCTAACTCATCAAAACGAATCATGATTCTCTACTGGTTATTCTAAGGCATTTAGAGTATAGCACATCTTTCGCTGATCGAAAATCAATTTAATTCCTTTAATACTTTATAAATACATAAAATATTTAGAATTTAGAAACTGATAGATTATAGTACAAAATCAATAACAATATAACGTTTGGTGAATATGCTTTAAATACAAATCAAAATTTAGTTTGAAGATTTTTAATAAAATTTTTCAAAATATGTCAATTTGAAAATAATTTATCAAATAAATATTTATTATAAAAAAATTCACTAAAATTTAAATTGCTTAATTTTCTGAAGTTACTAGCAAAATAGGTTGAATATAAGTCAAGAATAATTTTTTAAATAATTAAAAATGACTTCTTTATAAATTTTGAAATTTTAGATTTTCATGACCATTTTGCTTATTTTGATCACTTATAACTCTTAACTCGAATTATTTTCAGTCATAAAATCAAAACCAAATTGAAGTATACATATCATACTATAACACCAACATTTGTTTCAATTAAAAAGAATATAAAATTCCCAAGTTTCGAAGGCCACAATTCTAGAAATCATCACAAAAATATTCAAATTTTTGAGTTTTTAATATCAACGAGCCTACTTGAAAACTTTAACTCTCTTAACATATAAAGCCCCTAACCAAGCCATTGATGCCAAATTAAACATCTCATTTCATACTACAAACCCTCAAAGAAACACTCAAAAATGGTACCGGAATATGAAGTTCCAATTATCTAAAATTGGGTTGTCAAAATTGTCGAAAACCAAGTTCTCAATTAACTTTAAAAATTTATATCTTCCAAATGACAAAATTAAACAAGATGCTACAAAAACCATTGGAAAGATCTTTTCAAAACCTTTCCATTGGTACCCATCATGCCACCAGAACAGTACCGGATGTGAATAAAAGTTAAGAAAACACAAATAATTTAGAGCTTTTTGTGCCCAAACTATAAAAATATAACTCTAAACATACCTTAATCAACAATCTCTTGAACACATTTTCCCTTTTTTTCTGTCTTTCTTCTTCCCTAGGATTAGTTTCTCCCAAATGGTTTTTTCTTCTCTATATTTTTTTCTTTAAACGTACTAATAAAAACTGACCTTAACTTTCTCCTATGTGATAAAAATAAATTGATCTTACCTCTTTTCCTTTAAATGTGTAAATTGCTTTTATTTAAATGTGCCTTACTGGTTTTTTTTTTTTAAACTAATTTAGATAAAACTAATAGATTTTCTTTTTCTAACTTGTGATAAGATATAACTGACTGTTTTTTTTTCTTTTTTTTTTAACATGATAATGTAATCTGACTCCAATTAAAATAAAACCACTCTATTTGCTAAAAGGTCCTTAATATACAGCTATTCTATTATAAACCCAAATATTTTATAAGTAATTTTAATAAAACTTATTTGTCAAATTTAGGATTTAGTAAACATACTAATGTAATTGTATTTTTGGGTTGGGGTATTACATACTCCCCCACTTAAAATGAATTTGGTCCCCAAATTCAAATTTCATAAGCTCCAAGTGTTGTCCAACTTATAAGCAAATGTTACATACAATCATCCCTTAAAAGAATTTTGTCTCAGTAATCTAAAATATTCCATCAAAACTTCACATGATCTTGTATCCAATAACCAATTCAACATAACTATAAATCGAAATCTTATATAGCCAACTAATTAGACATTCCAAAACTCGAAATCTCAATTCTTGTCCAAAGCAAGATGCAAATACAAAAGTACTAAACTTTTTAGAACTCCATAGACTCCAAATATGCAAGTTAAAAAAAATCTCAACCTTGTCTACGCAACATAACTCCAATGCAATTCAAAATTTATACAATCAATCTCCCTTACTAATGGGATCAGCATAACAAAATACCATAATTTCACAACCCAATTATGTTCTCAAAATATCTTCAGTATCAAAATCAATAATCACACACCATATATGTGGGGTTGCCCAAGTAAATGAATGTTGTATTGAGAAGATTGGTGGTTTAATGTATGTTGTTATGTAATGTTTGTATTCGGAGTAATGCATGCATGGGGTGAGAGTTGGGTGATGGTGGAATCAATTGTTATTTAGTCTATTAAAGCTTCCTTGTAAGCTTGTTGATGGTCAATACGGCAAAGACTTTGATATTAGAAAAGGACATGAAACCAAGAGAATGAATATTAATTCTATCTTAATACACAATAGAAAGTTAAGCACCGAATATAATTATTAGTTATTCAATTTAAATTTTAAAATTGACAACTAAATTCCATTAATATTAAAAGAAGCAAAGGGCAGTAACTAACTAATAATCAATTTACCGAAAATGGCATTAAAACTTGCTTTTATTATATATTGCCCTTTTTTTTTCCAATAAAATCAATATGCTTTTATTATATATGGCATTAGGACTTGTGGATGCTTCTCAAGTTGCTGTTTACTACGTGTCAAGGTCTTAATGAGGGAGCCATGATGAAGAATAGGGATTGTCTTGGATGGTCGTTTTTGATTTTTGAGTTGCATAGAGGCAGACATTTAGATGCCGGAAATAATAGGGAATATTTTGTTTTTAGGGTTGTGTAAAGTGTAATTAAAAGCTATTTCATACATTTGTAATTATTTCAAACGTTTTAGTTTTATCTATAATACTTAAAAATCGAATTTTTCAAACAACCACCCATCTAAGTATGTCAAAACTATTGCTTGGTGTCTTGAAAGCGTAAGAAAGAGAAATCTGAAAACATGAGAGAGAGAAATCAGAAGTATAGCAGACGAATGCCAAACAGAGAAATCGATAAAATTTGATAAACTGGGATGGTGAGAGAGAAATCTGAAACACAAATTGAAAGAAATAGAGAGAAATTGTGATGAATGGTTTAATTTATTTGAAATAGTTTAAAGGGTGTTTTCGTCAAGTCATGATTAAATATGACTAAAAATAATTAAATTTATTTAGATAATTATTTTTAAAATATTTTTATCAAAAAATATCATTTCCCACAATTTTCTCTTTTCTTTAAATATGGTCATGTGTCAATCATTTTTTATCTGCTGACTAGGTTTCTTTTAGGGCTTGGTGTGCGCAACTGGATTAGCTTACGTCAGTCGTTTCTTGTCAGTCTTTAGAAACGACATTGTTTCTTTAAAAAAATGCACATTTGAAAAAAAAATTATGGCTTTTTTTTGGTAATGATTGAGAAGTTAAATGTGATTGAAAATATTCAGGATATTGTAGTCCTTTTCCTTCTTTATCTAAGTGCACTTTCGGTTAATTAATAGATCATTAATGGCATCAAAACTTCACGCGCTTGTGTACAGGTAAAAAATGTAGGGCGTAGAAAACGACTTTACGAAACTGAGTTTAGGACTTGGAAACTCGAACGATATCGCGCGAACGAATTGACAAATCGAACGATCTGCATTGTAGAAATTAAGGTATCGAACGACGAAGGAATTGACAAATCGAACGATCTGCAGTGTAGAAATTAAGGAATCGAACGACTAATTAATAAAATTCATATCTTTGGAAAAGAAATTAGTTATAAAATGAAACTGTGGTTTTTGCTTCTTTGCATGCATGTAGTTTTCCCATGGAGCTGAGTAGATTCTCTGAATCAGAAGGTAACGAAGTGAAGAAGAAGGAGAAGATGTTTTCAAAGCGTCTGACTAGAACTGATATATCAAAAAGATTGGCTCTTCCAACCAAGAAACTTTCCTTGTTCCCACCCTTCGACGGTGGCTATGAGATTGAGTTGGTGGTTTGGGATGATGATGATGATGTGAGACGGCAAGTGTGGAAATTTGTTTGTTCCATCCGCAAGACAGGCTACCCAAAACCAGTATTTTCTAGGGGTTGGCTAGATTTTGTCGTAGCTAAAGGTCTGACTGTTGGTGACACAGTGACGCTTTATAAGAAGGAAGACAGAACCAAGCTATTTGGTCATGTTCTCTGTCAGTCACGTTATAGCATTAAGGTGGACAGAACAGCCGAAGCATCATTCGGGACTGCGACCCGGCGCTTCTGAGACTACCCTGGAACGCAAGAACGAGTTACGAGCGAGTGAAGATATTACCTCAGTTGATACTGGAGTTGGTGAAATTGCGGCAGTTAATTAAATCTACCTTGCCTGCTGAAAGAAGTCAAATCCTCTGCTCTCATTTTTGAGCCCATCCCTTGTCCTAAATCCTCTGTTTTTTCTCGACTGGTTTATACATGTATTAATAGGTAATAAAAAAAGTAGACACGTGGTAATTACTTTGTGAGAGTTGAAAATGAAAAATGGAGCAGAGGATATGGCTTCTTTGGGAAATCAATCCTTGATCTAAGTATTTCAGTCCGTTAAGATTAATGTTGTTTCTTTTCACATGTTTCTGATTTTTGTCCTGGTTCCTTGTCCCAAACCCTTTTTCTTCTCCTTTCTTTTACTATTGGTTAATATATGTAAATTTAGTAATTCATATTTTTGTGTTTTAAATATATCAGACATAATTAGATATGAAATACGTTAAGTTTAAATACAAACACAACACGAATAATATTCATGTTTTAAATCTGAAACACGTATTTGTATACGTTTAATAACCATATAACACGACATAACACGTTTAATAAATTTATTAAATACGTCAATATAGGACACAACACTATTAAATAAAAATATTTAAAATTAAATATAATTTTATTATTTTTTAAAATCAATAATTATAAAAATAATTATAATAAAGTAAAATAATAATAACATCAACACGTTTAATAAGTTTATTAAATGTGTCAATATAAGACACAATACTATTAAATAAAAATATTTATAATTAAATATAATTTTATTGCTTTTTAAAATAAAAAATTATAAAAATAATTATAACAAAGCAAAATAATAATAACATCAAATGTAACAAAGTAAAAGTTCAAAATTAGTGTTTGGGTATAACATAATTACATTATTATTTTTATAAAATTTTAAAAATGTATTAAAATAATTATTTAAAATTATTTAAATAAGGTTAAAATAGTCTTTGAATATTAATTTTTAACAGATTGATAAAAATATCATATATATACACGTTTAAATATGATAACACGATTAATTAAACTTGTATTAAACGTGTTATTTGTGTCTGACACGTTAATACATAAAAATTTTAATATCTTAAACGGGTCAAAAACATTTAGACAGTTAAACTCAAACTTGTTTAATTACGTATGTTCCTGTATCGTGTTAATGTATCATGTCTAAATTATCAAGTCTAAATATATGTATTAATTAGTAATTAAAAAATAGACACATGAGAATTTGTGAAAGTTAAAGCAGGAAATTGAGCAGAGGATTTAGATTCCTTTTTAAAGCGAACTTGAGAAATTGAGTGATTGCAAATGCATGAAAATGATTTGGTTTCCCATAGCCAAATCCGCATGAAAATGACCTGTCTTGTAAGGATTTTAAGATTAGAAAGAGATTATAAGGTGGCCAATTGATAAAATCCAATATGAATGAATAGCCATTGCTACAACCCAATGCAAGGACATCATTGCTTTAATGCCCCCTAAAAGGCTTGTCAGGTATAACTGCTTTACATTTGGTTTTAAAGAAAAAAAGGGTGCAAAGATAGCACATTTTATGATCATTTGTCAGTGTAACAAGAAACTTTACATCAGCTGATTGGAGTTAAAAGTCTCTGTTGAATAATTAGATACTGACCACTTTTTCTTTAATACAACTTAGGCAGCCTTCGGCTTTGGCTTCATTCGCTTTGATTTTGAATACAAGAAGACTCCAGTAAGAGCCACGGCAGTGCCTGCAGTTCCAAATTAGTCACAGTTATATAAAATGGAAAAGCTGATCAAACTACAACTGTCAATTTGCCATGTTTTAACAATGGGTATGAACAATTTTACCAAGGGAGTTAATGGGTGAAACAGGAGTTTGGAAGAAGATAACTGAAGAGACGATGACCACAACTCTCTTCACACAATTTCCTACAGAGTGGGTGACTGGTGATACCATCTGTAGTATCATGTAGGAGACCTGCCAAACATAAAACATAGCATTTTGACATTGATTAAAGGACCAGAAATAAGGATATAAATACTCTGAATACTAACAGGCTCACCTGCTGATAACTGTGGAAACAGAATCCAGCCAGAAGAGATCTTATGCAGAGCTCTTTAACATTCAAGCCTTGGTTTGCCTTAGCTCAAGAGAAAAGAAAACAGCATCATGTTGGATGTTTACTAAGTAACAAACTCTGATTGCTTTGAGCCACCATCAACATTATGCTTTCTAGATATGCTACTTACAGCAGATTGTAGATAGGAAGGAGTGAACTTGACACCTTCCAGTAAAATGGCCGTGGGAACCAACAGGATAAAAGAAATTATGGTTATCACAGAGAAGAGATTGATGTTGTCCAAGGTGTCCTGTTTAAACAAGTGAGGATTAGATCCCAATTGAACAATGCCATGTATTAAAAACCGCTTGGCAATATCAAGAGCAGAATTATCATACTTCTGTGATTAAACAATGTTGATTCAGTCGAAATTAAAATGCAAAAGCATTGTAAATTTGAACCAGAGTTATGTGTTTTTTTACCTCTTTTCTAACCATGAACTTCTTACTAAGCACATTACGCGATTGGTTAGTCACATTAGAAGCCATTGCACTGGAGAAACCAATCCTGTTCCAGTATAGCAAGACTTTTGTCAAGTTTAAGAAACAATACCAATCAAAGTTAACGATGAAGAAACATGCATATTTCGTCTTTTCGATTAAGTTGATCAATGTTTCTTACCAATTAAAAGATACCTCAGTGAATGAGGCTAATGCCACCCCACCTACAACTGGTATGAGGGAGGATAATATCCACAGAGTAGGCCACTGTGAACATGAAATTGTAAAAAACTGAGTCAAAGGGCTGAAAGATAAAAATTTAATTCTCAAATATGAGATGATTTGTGAATCTGTGTCTATAACTTTGCTTGGTCATGCTGAAAAGCACATTAATCAGAGAAATTTCTGGTATAGCTGGCTATTTTCCCATCGTATCAACAAGCAATGTCTTCTAAATATTATCACCAAAAGAATTAGCCCATAGCTAGAAAATGACCTTTGAGGTACAAAATAATAGGAGACAAGTCAGCTTAAATTAAATCCTTGTAAGTATAAAAATTAATAAATGATTGTTTCTTAGCAGCTTTTGGGTTCTTTTGGGACCCCTAAGCCTAGATTGCATTATGGATTTTTGTAGAATAACTTTTGCTGCCCACATAATTTTGGCAAATAAGCTTGCTTGACAAGTCAATCTCCAAACTTCTATGAAAGCTTATGCTGGAGGGGGAACAGAACTGAAAGCTGAAGAATTCAGAAGAAAATCTTCTTGGTTTCAACTAATTTCAAGTTGCATTTATATCAAGAAGGAGATGCCTTTTCTTCACTCTTAGCAATTGGGGTACAGGTAAAAGAAGCAAAGTAAATTTGTTAGAAATCCTAAGTGCAGAAACCATTACCTCTCCAAGAAGCAGAACTGAGAATAAGACAGTGAAGAAGGGCTCCATTGCTTTAATAGTGTGAGTGAAAGAGACATTAACTTGCCCAAGACTAACATTGGTCAAAAGGTTGCCAAGTGTGTGAATCACAGCCAATGGAATGATTGCTGCAAGCTGAAAACAGCTTTGTAAAATTACTTATTACAGAATAGAATCAGATATGAGATAAAAATCACAAAAGTACCTGTGAACGAGTAAGCTTTGGCCTATGGTAGAGATTAGATGCCCACATTATAAGTATCATCAGAGTCCCACAGCCTACTTGGAAGGCTGTAACTGTTGCTGGAAATGTATAGACCTTCAGAACCTTCAGGAGAAAAAGAATGTGCTTTGAATTGTAGCTCTTTTAAGCAATCATATTACTTATTAACCTTTCCCATGAATTATACTTCAAATACATCTGCCTTACAATTTCCCAAATGTGACTGGTACATTGAAAACTAATCAAAGCCGTCTGAGATAACTTATCAATGGAATTCAAGATTTACTTAGTGCTTTATATGGGTTATGGGATCTTTCGCTTCCAGAGATGAAAAGATGTCCTTATGCAAGACCACTTTGTATGGGTCTGAACTCATTTTTTTCCTAGTTTATTACACTTTTCAACCATTATAGCTTGGAAGATAATACTTAGAAAGAAGCCAAGAAATTGTTTGGACAACAGAAAGAAAATAACAAATAGAGATTAAAACAAAAGGATATAGAACCTGCTTGTTGTAAATGTTGAAGTAGATGTTCAGAAGATACCAAATTGCAAACATGGCTCCAAGTTGCAAGGTCCCTGACAAACCACTAGAATCCTTTGTCTCACCTTTGTTTCCAGGAACCGATGCTGCTCTGACCTTAAAACTATCATCATTTCTTCCATTTGAAACGACGAATGACTCAGAGATTCGAGCATTGAAGCTTGACCACGAAGAAAGATAACAAGCTTTTTGAC
Source organism: Theobroma cacao (assembly GCF_053813885.1). Taxonomy (NCBI): domain Eukaryota; kingdom Viridiplantae; phylum Streptophyta; class Magnoliopsida; order Malvales; family Malvaceae; genus Theobroma; species Theobroma cacao. Next base: position 907,159 of record NC_142642.1, read on the forward strand.
ATGAAAGTCCATGTATGGAACTGAGATCTAATGGTTTTAAAGAAGACGGGTTTGATAGCGGACTATATCTGGGGTTGGTGTTTTTATTTAGAGGTTTGAAGAATGAAATTGTAGGAGACAGAGCAAGTGCAGTGCTCTGCATTTTGAATGTTTACAAGAGGAAGGCAGGGTTCATAGAGGTTGGGGTTTTAAACCTGCATGGATACAAAATGTGGGGCATGAACGGAAAAGGCATTTCCTCTTGCACTTGGCCATTTGCTCAATCAGTCTTGCGGTTCACATTCTTGAAATGCACGTGTAAAGTCACTAGCAATCGGTGTTCAAGGTGATACAAACATTGGACAGTAAGGTCAAAAGACTAAGGGACAGTGATGAATAGTTTTTGTTTTGAAGCGGGTAGTTTGAGCATCATAATTTCAGAACCTTCACCACAAATTGAAGTAGAGGTGCATTTTAAAGCTTGATTCTCCAATATCCATACTAACATATGAAGTCAACAGTTTAAGTTTCCACCCTGTCGGTTTCTTATTATGGATAAATGTGAACTTATAGACTAAAACCAAAGAAATCAATTATCCCAAGGCTCTGCATAATTCATTTGGTGGAGATTAGCTGGACCTGGAAATGCATGGATAGCATGAATTCTCCTGTTTGTGTACTAAAGCCGCTCAGACAAAGATGTGGCAATCGGGGCTCCAATTCGAAAGGGAAAACTAAATCATGGACCGCATAGTTCGCCAACTTGATAATCCCCTGTAATCCATTTCCAAGATATTTTCTACCAATCTAGGAATCTAATTGGAAGATTCTATGGTTGATATGAAGATTGACTAGCAATGAGGATTCCTGGAACACTACATTTTCTTGTGAAAACATAGATATTGCAGATAGAACATAATTATATGATAGGATCGGCAAGAGCTAATTATTATTCTTTCCAAAAATCCAGGTCAAAGACATTATCAAGTACACCCAAGTGTTGAAAGAAGTATCATTGTCCCATCTGTGTCACGTGCATGCTAAATGCCAATCTTAATTGCAAACTTTCAAGCATATCTTATAGTTGAAAGCAACATGGAACATAACGATAGCCTTTGCCAACTAGTGACAATAATAAGGAATAAAGAATTTAGTCATTGAGTGAGGTCAGAACTAATCATAATACAAGGATACAAAATCTCACTATACTCTTGAATAGAGATGGTATGAGTAAATGTTTTTCACAAGATGCATTTAAGTCTAGCGAACGTCAAATATCCAGTATGCCCTCTAGCCTCAGCAGATGGCCGAGCCATGACTGCTGGAGAACTTTGGTGGTCCCTCACACTTCCTTCACCTGAAGGCTGCCTCCTCTTGCATGGAGGACATGCAACGGAAGTACCTTCATCAACCTTGGAGCAATCCATTCTCCATTCACGAACATCATATGAGCGAAGCAGTATTTCAAAGGTCCTTATATCTGTGTGTTACAAGCAATTTATACTTTAGATAGAGTAAGAGAGAACACTTCTGAAAAATGTACATTGCCTTACAAAAAAAGATACTGCTAGAGCAAGACAGAACTAATTTCAAAATAGGCTACCTGTAAAGTTTGATCTAAGAGTTTCACATGAGCGTTGCACTTGTTCGATGCATGGTGAGAAGGAGCACAAAATTCCATCTTGCTTCAACATTTTTCCAGCTGAAGGAATGGCCAGCCAAGGTTGTGGTAGGTCTAGAAATACAGAATCTGCCAACCCAGAAAATTCATCTGGAAATCCCTCACCCTGAATATCTCTGACTCCCACAGTGACTAATGTGCTTATGCCTGTCTTCTCAAAATCCTCTCTATTAAAGGAGAGAAAAATCATAACAGATTAGAGAATGACTCATGTATTCTCTCTCTAACCAATGCATAAAAGAATAAAAGAAAACAAATAATATACAGTCCACTGCTCTGCCAATTGTTCAAATTATAAATGAGTTTTAAGAAAGGTTCATTGTTTCTTAATTTTCCTAGTCAAACAAATCAGTTGAGATCCATAAACTGTGGTAATTTATTGAGACTATGAAATATCGCAGCAACAAAATGCAGAGTCTAAAATTAAATCAACCCAAATAGACTTAAGAAATCAAACTAGAACTCAAACTCAACCTAATTAGTTACTAAATCATATTTCATAACTCAAGCTTTGAAACTGAAATTTTCATCAGGAACAATGAAAGAATATAAAAATGCACTCTCACAAATAAGAAACAAACTTCTTACCTAGCTGAGGCAGCCCTCTGTTCATGGAAATCAAATGTATAAACATGTCCTGTTGGAGCCACAGCCCTTGCAAGTGAGGTTGTTAAAGATCCACTTCCAGTCCCTGATTCAAGAACCAAACAACCAGGAACTATTTCCAAGTACATAATCACAAGGCTAATATCCGCAATATAGAGAATCTGGGTCCTGTGACTTAAAACTAAAGTCCATAACTCTGGTGTTGGAGTCAATAGGTAAACGAATCCATTCTTGTTGCTAAACACTTTGGACCCAAATGGCTTCCCAATCCAATCTGAATGTTTAAACACACCGAAACGATTTTGAAGAACCGAATTCTTACACACTTTAACAGCCTTCATACTGTCATGCCTCTCATAGACAATAACTAAGTCTCCATCTCTAATGCACCGATTAAAAGAAATCTTCTTTGAAGGATCCGTAAGCAACATCCTTAATATATTAAATTTTATATGCTGAGCCAATAAAAAAGCAATTACCTGTCAAGACTGAAAATATATTTCATTCATTAAAAAAGCTTCGATATTTTATGAATTACTTAGATAAACAAAATGGTTTAACATGTAACTAAAGTACCAAACTTTAGTCCCCAAAAGCCAAAGCATTTCAACTATTATAAATTTCTCCTAACGGTCAAAAGTTTCCACACAAAAATATTTACCACATACCCAAAATTTACTAAGAATAAACTATCCCATAAAATACCAGAAAGACCCAAATTCATGAAAATGGATACACATTCAAAGCAGATAGAGGGGAAAAAAAGAATCACTAATCCCATGAATATTTAAGCAATAAAGTTGAGAACAAGAAGACTAACCCAAAAGATATTTTGACTTAGACAGCGAGATTCTTCTGATAGAAAAATTGTAGAGTGAAGGATCAGGTTTTCCAGTGAAGCTGAAGGAGCGGAGGGAGAGAGCATGAAGCAGCTAAAACCCGGGGTTTTTTCAACTTCTTTTGGCCAAGTAGGGCTTTGGTGTGGTTTTTCATGGGCTTTTATTTGTCGGCTGGACTATGACAGAGGCTCCACATTATCTACCCATTGAGCCCAATCTGCTTGCCAACATGATGTAGTTTCTTGGGTTTTATTCATTGGCAGGACTAGGATAGAAGCCCCATCGCAATGTACGCAGTCAGGCCCGATCTCTATCCAATACGATTGTAAATCATATATAAAATTTTCATCATATTAATCGTTGTTTAAATGGGTTACAAGGAGAACCAGTAGGTGATAGGTTAAATATCAAAAGAGTTATGAATGTTGGTAGAGGTCCACATCAAACGTTTTCCATCTTAAATAACCTGTTTCTGTAATGGAACAAGCATCGAGTCTTATCGCTTGAAGATGAGGTGAGCCTAACCTCAAGATTTCTCAAGCTCTTTTGGCCCTTCACTTGGATATTTGTGGATAACGGCCCTTTCTCAGTTTCTCTTTCCCCCTTCATTTGTTCTTATTATGCTTTTCCTTATAAAACCAATCTAAATATCTAAACACAAATATCTCAACCTACATCACTTTTTGCTTTTCCACTTTCTCTCTCTCTCTCTCTCTCTCTCTCTCTCTCTCTTTCCCAATGTACCATAAGCATCAACTCCCTTGTTTGCATTGCCAGCCACATGACTACATTAGAATGGTAAACACCCAGATAATTATGTAACTGTCTCCCAAACTCTTGGGGATACAAAGAATCTTCTGCCTTGTTTGCACATTGTTGTGACAAGTTAAGATGGTTTCTCAATTCTTTGTATAACATCAAAAAATTCTTTTTTTTTTTGAAGCTTTGGGGTGATTTTGTTTGTAGGTTCAACATATGATAGAGAGGTGCCTGCTCTTTCAGATGAGCAGAGATGACTGTGTCAAGGCACTTGCAAAGCATGCCAAGATTGAACCAATCATCACCCTAACAGGCAAAGTTCTCCTACTCTTATCTCTCGCCTGGTCGCTTGTGTGCTATGTTATGTGTGTTTGACATACTTAAACTGATGCTTCTACAGTTTGGAAAGAGTTGCTTAAAGAGAACAAGGGGTTCTTTCAAGCATACTTCCAGGCTAATTCTCCTAGGCAGTTCAACAGTAAGGCCAACAAAACTTTGCATGCTAATAATTTTGTGAAAAATCAAAATCTTGTTGAAAAGCTCAAAACTAATGGATTCTTCAAGACATACCCTTCTTATAAAGGAATGTATTTTTTATATCCTATGCAGATTGGTCCACTCAAAGCATGGCTACTTTCAGAAGAAGAAGGCATTGGCGTTGACTCAGAGCAATATGATCATCAAAAGCGCTATGAATGAACTTCTAGTTAAAGACATAGTTAGAAATTTAATCAAGTGATAAGGAACTGGAGAGACCTCTGCTGCAGCCTGCAGAGTGTAGAATATTGAGTACAATCTGCTGGGTCCTTGTTATTTCAAGTATTCACCTACTGGTAAAATCAGGCAGACTAGGATAATGTAGCAGGTGATATTTATGTTGTACTTCAAGACTTATTATTATGACTGCTGTATAAAGAGTTGCATACATGAATGAATGGATGATAAAAGGCAATGCTTAGTTCTTAAAAATTAGCATAAAGCAATTGTATTGTTCTCTTATAAACCAGTTTCGTTAAGCATAACCGGATCAAATTAAGCAATATTCGCATAGGTTTAGTGCCAAAGACCAAGAGCAGATCCTTTACTTTTATGAAATACTGTTCTTGAGTACTAGGCTACTAGCAAAGCAAGTACTGAAACTATTGCTTGATAAATCTCAACATGCTTTCACCTCTGGCTTCTTTAGGCAACCACACCTGATGGTACCATGAAGTTGGAAATTCTGGCATGAACACATTATCACATAGATCCAGCAAATTGGATTCCAAGTCAAATGCATTGGCCTCAGCAGTCAGGATTATACTGCTTTGATGTATTGGGACCCTCCTTCAGAGGGTTGGTATGATTGAATATGGTTGGACCCTCAACTGGGAATGTAAGGCAGGAACTCGGGAATAAGCATGGACCATTTTTGAATATACCAGAAGCATTAGCATGGGAACAACATCAATGGAGAAATTGTCTGTTACTTTTTCATGATCCATCTGATAAATCCAACCAGGCTGCAACATCCTGTCCACCAAAAAGCATGATTGGAAATGTAGGAATTGCAGAAATTCACTTGTGGCAATATTGAGATTAAGCAAAGCAAGTCTTCATCAGCAACATAATAAAAAAGGGCCAAGATGACAGAAAGCACAAATCAAAATGATCAAACACTGTCATTAGCCAATGCAGAAAACTAAAGCAAGCCACCCCTCAACACTTCCATTCCAACCAAAGCCTATTGCAGATCAAAATGGGCTTTCCTGTCAAGTTTTCGGGATGTCCGGTGGGCATGGGCCTTTATATTTCTCCCATTTTATAAATGGGCTTAACAAAAAATATAAATGATGCTTTTTATTTTTTATATTTTTTATTATAAAATATTAACAAAATTCATCCAATTATGAATAAAAATACTAATTGTATTAAATTATTTTCATTAAAAATATATTCTTAATTCTAATACTTTTAAATAAATTATAAATTAATATTACAAAACCCACATCAATAAAAAATTAAAATGAATCTCACGAATATAATATGAGACTTCCACCAAATAAAATAATATTTCATAAAGAAAAATACTTAAAAACAAAACTAAATACACCCAAATGTGGGCCCTAGAATGACCAAATTAAGCCAAATGGCGCCACCTCGTCGCATGGTTGCAAATTTATTTCGCGCGGCTCCCAAAAGGAGTGAATTGAATTATCCATTTCCTGATATCCAATCTAACCGAAAACTCCCCTGTTTCTCATTTCTTCCCCAACTTTCTTTTTCTATTAATTACAATTCTTAAAATTTATACAAATTAGAGGAACAATTCTGTTTCATTGTGTATTCTGTAAGTATTCCTTTTTTTTTTCCTTTTTTTTTGAGTTTTTGATTTTTCCATTTGGTTTATGGGAAGCAGAGGCAATAGCAATGAAAATTGAAAATTTTGGATTTTTCTCTTCACTTGTTGGAATTTGTAATCAAATTTTTTTATTTATTAATTTCAATTCATTCTTGATAATGGGTTCTATTTGTATCAAGTTGTTGCTATTAATATTATCCAAAAGTTTGAATTTTTTGGATTAGTTTGATTTTCATTGATTAAATGCTTATTAATTTTAGATACCCTTTTCTGTTTATGATGTAATTAATGAATTTTATGTATTTCAAGAATCTGCATGTAAAGTTATTTAGCAAAAATATGAATTAGTTTCCTTTCTAAATTTTTTGGTTTTATTAGGAAATTGAAAAAATATCAAATATGAATCAAACATTTGATTCATAGTTATGAAAATAGAAAAAAAATAATGTCTTTTAAACAAAAAAATAATGAAAAGAAAAGGGCTGTTACAATTTATAATGGTGATTTGCTTTTTGCAGGATGAAGCTGTTGGTTACTGCAGATTCAACAACCTTGAGTTACTGGTTGAATTGGAGGGTCTTGCTATGTTCAGTTATTGTTTTGACACCAATTATTATAGCATTGTTTATAATATGGAAATATGAAGGTTTGAAACAAGTGAAATGTGAGGGAAGGGAGAACCAGGAAGGTATAGGTTGTGATGAGTTATACAATGATGATGTATGGAGGCCATGTCTTTCAGAAATCCATCCTTCTTGGCTGTTGGTTTATCGATTTGTTGCATTCTGTCTTGCCTTGGCAACAATTATATCCAAAGTTGTTACTAATGGAGGTGGCATTTTTTACTATTATACACAGTATGCAATCTATCTTCTCAGAACTTGTCTTGGCCTAGGTTACTAATCCTTATTAAACTGCTTCTATCTTTATATTGGAATCATGATATTTTAAGTAGATTGCATCTATGTGTGCTGCTGTAGTTTTTTTTTTTAAAAAAATGATTATGAGCTTTAAGCAAATGTTTTGCCCATCTAGGATCATCTGTTCTTCCAAAATCATAAGTATTTTGCCTTATAGTTCAAGCTTCCTAGTGATTCCAAAAGGTGTTTTCTGAAACATTCTAACTTTAAGTTATGATGTCTTTCGGTGCTGGACAGGTGGACTTTTACTTTGGTTACCATTTATTTTGGGGTATGTCTTCTGATTTTTTTTCTTCCAATCCTTTGTTGAGATGTTTCTGCTTCTGCAAAAGCTTCCAGTTTTGATGGAAGCATATGTTACTGTTTGTGCACAATATGTATTGAAAACTTGAACTTTTCTACACCAGAATCCTGATGACTGTTTGGATTATGATTTCCACTTAATTTTGCAGTTTGGAACATTACTCTCCCTTCAAGGGTGCTACCAGCATCAAAAGATAAGCAGCTGTGGTTGTAGTAATGTACAGCATTTTAGGATAGATGCAGAGCAGGGATACTACATGCCTTTAAATAACAGAAAAGACACAAATGTACAGAGAAAAGCCTTAATTCCCCAGGAAAAATGCAATGTTTCACAAGCTGCAGGCTTTTTTAGTTATCTCTTCCAAGTTATATTCCAGGTAAATTCTATTCGAAGGGAAGCGATTTCTCTGTTATAGAGAAGCAGCATGCTGATATGGATAGGTTGAGTTTGTAGCATTCAAATTGGTGGTAATTTAAGAATCAGTTTGCTCTTGTGGATCTGCTTCATGTTTATAACATTACCTCATTGTTCGCACTTCATAGGGGATCTTTTTCCATTTAACACAAATCAACAATCTGATGGTTCAAAACCTTCTAGTGTAGATACTAGTATTTTGAATCTAAAAACATGTTTATAGTATTGCATTAAATGCTACTAAAAGATTTTAAGAATGTTCTGGGAGTCCTTTCAGCCTTATTCCTCTAAACTTTGATGTTAAACCTCAAATTTATTTGTCATATGCAGATGAATGCTGGAGCAGTTATGCTTACTGACTTCATTTATTGGTCCATTATTTTTCCTTTCCTTACCATCAGAGACTATAATTTCAATTTTGTAAGTTCTCTATCCCTTTGCTTATCTGGTTTACTGCTTTTGAGCTCCTGCTGTCTGTGAACGTGTTCAATACTAGGAAATCAATCACAAGCAACTCATGTCAGAAGCAACCATGACAATCATGTAGTTCAAGTTCTTAGAATCACAGCCAAACTTGCTTCATGTCAGAAGCAGTGTTGAGGACCAATTCATAGCCATTTCTCTATATCTTCCCGTCTCCAGTTGAAGATCCATTCATTCTGTTTATCTCTTGATACTTTCTGACAAAACTGTTGGCTGATGTTTCTACTTGAACTTGTCCTAGATATATTTCCTTTTCTTATGCCCTTTTGTGTTATCTTACTGCTTATGGTCTATTAAAACTGAACAATCCACATTTCCATATGTCAGATGACTGTGAATATGCATACACTCAATGTCATCCTACTTCTGGGCGATGCAGCCCTGAATTGCTTGGTAAATATACGTTGTTTTTCCATCTTGTTTTATGGATATGGCTTCTCCTTTTCATCATAATCGCCTTGAATTGTATCTCTCAACTACCTTTCAGCAATTCCCTTGGTTTCGGATTTCTTACTTTATCATATGGACGGGTGCTTTCGTCATTTTTCAATGGATCATTCATGCTTGTGTCTCAATTTGGTAACATTGGTTTTGCGCTTTGTCATTCCAGAATCCAGATATATAATTGACATAACATTTTTAGTCAAGAACTAGTGATGATTCTCTCTGTTACAGGTGGCCATATCCATTTCTTGATTTATCATCACCTTATGCTCCATTATGGTACATCTCTTACCAAAAGTTCCATATCCAAGTGAATTGTGAATGGTTCAAACGTACATGAACTCTTATTCTTTGCTGTTCTCATCCATTTCTGTTTTTTGTATGCTTTTGCAGGTACTGTCTTCTGGCATTCATGCACCTACCATGCTATGGCATGTTTGTATTGATTGTAAATACCAAGCATTACCTGTTGTCAAAATGGTTCCCTCAGTCTTACCGGTGTTTAAGATAAAGAATGTCGGTTTTGTATTTTGTCAAAAAGTTGGATAGGGAAATTTTGGGGCTTCATGGAAGTTGTTTTACAGATTCAACCAATTGTAAGCAGATGTATTATACTCACATTATTGCCTTGTGTTGGTTGCTAGAAGACACGGGAAGACTCATTAAGGCTCCTGCCATCACCTTAATCATACCAAAGAGGACCTAACATGAAGAAACCTATCATCCTCCTTCACTCAGTGTATATTATTACAATGAATCTTATTTTTACAGAAAAAAAAAAAAAAGAAAATATATTTGAATTCCTTGTTGATTATGGGTTCAATGCTTGGATTGAAAGGTGATAATGATGGAAGTACAATGTTAGGTTTTAAATTTGGGCCAAAACGGAGAGCTTATAGGGCATGTAAGGGTTGAGTCATGAAGAATTGCTAAACTTGCATGCTAAAGTCTAAACAAACTTCAGCCAAGTTTAAACCATACATGAAACTCTAAATTTCCATAGCTTTAGTAAAAACTCAAAAGAAAATGCAAACGTTTAAAAGTCAAGTCCGATATCCCTATGCCAAACCGAGGATTCAGCTGACAATACATAATCAAAAGAAACCAAACTCGGTATTTATTAGAGTATTGGACTCGACAACAGGCAGCAGAACTCTATTCTAACCGGAAGGTTTAGCAACAGCTCCAGCTTCAGTTAGCAGAGGAATCAGCTTCCCTTCCTCATGCAGAGTTGTTGTAACTGCAAGATACAAGAACCAAGTAATTAGTAAAGGAGCAGAAATGGTATTAAGAATATTGTTCAAGAGTTTAAAGCACATACCGTCACAGCCACCAATGTGCTTCCCACCAATGAAAACATTTGGCACAGTCCGCAGGCCAGTCCACTCTGCCAGAGCTGCTTGAATTTCACTTCCATCACCTTGAAATACAAAGATGAAAGCCATAAGTTATTGACCCCTTTCCAGAGTTCTACTTTTACAACCAACGTGGATATTCCTCACTATTTCTTTTGAAAAGAAAAAAGTAAATGTTCAACATGACAGTCACAAATCTGATCCACAACTCACGTCAACAGAAGAAGTTTACCAAGAGAGCATCTACAGCTCCCATCCCATGGGAAGCAAACTGTTTCGATGTGCTCAGGTGCTTCTAATGGATTGAACTAAGACATTCAAATATCAGATTCAAGATAATGTACTCACACCTTCACAATGTCACCAAAAGACGTTCAATTACTTTTGCTGGCAGTTTTAACAGCCTTTATCAAAAGGTAATGAACTAACATCCCCTTTGTCTTATATTAAAAACCATATATTTGCATCTTCCAAATCTAATACAAAAAACATTGAACCCCACAAGAAACCAACCATGGCTCACTGAATTATAGCATCTTCCAAAACCCAACTCAAAACATCAGCCATACGGCTTCATAAACAGGACAGAGCCATGGAATTTGATAACGCTGCTACAGATTCCCCTATACTAAAGAAAGGGTCTCAAACTCAACATTACTTCCCACATAAGTTTCCAGCTGCTCCTTTTCTTGCAAAGCTTAAGAAAGCAACCACTAATGGCAGCCAGGTTCAATTAACTTAATCCCCAATATCAATTTAATCAATTTTAAATAAAAAAGTAATGTTTGGTTAACCAAATTAGATCTAATTGTTTTAAAAAAGTCAATCAAAAAGTTTAAGATTAAGCTTTATATCCTCAAATGCTAACAACAACAAAAAAAATCTCGAAATACTTTTTTGGTTTGTGATGTATTTACTATATAAGATCTTTTACTAATTTACTTATATTTTAATTGATTGTTTTATAATTGTTTCCTAAAGAAGCCAGAACTTTTCCAAATAATCTAATCGCAAACACAGCCTTGAAAACGATGTTTAATTTTTGTTAAGAGATCAATTTCAAGATACCAAACAGAATCCGATCAAATCAATACTAAAGAAAATTTAATCAATTAAATATACATATCAAGCCTCAAATCACAAATATATTCCAGAATCTTAAAAAAGAAAAGAAAGGAAAAGGAAACTAACTTTCATTGTTGAGTTCAATGGCCTTGAAAGAGGCTCCAAGTTGTTGAAGCAATTGCTTCACGTTCACACAGTACGGACAGTACGACTTGCTGCATCACAACAACAAAAATACGTATAAAATTACAAATTCGTATATGAAGGATGATAGTGTACGTACAAGAACACCTACGTCAACATGTGTACCTGAAAACGACGACGGGATTGGCAGAAACGACCTCCTTAGCCTTCGGCAAAGCCATTTCTTTCTCTCAAATTCACACAGCCCTAAAATATTCTTCCAAGCTTTCTTCCGTGTTAAGAAAGCAGCGTCGTGGTATTTATAGAGGGAAAAATGAGAAACACTGAAACAGAGCGTGTATTGCGTGGGAAAGCAGATGTCGGCCTGATGAAAATGATGTGGGCCGTTGATAAGATTCCAATCACATCAGTTAGTATTTGTTGTTTCGTGTCGTCTACACAGTGGCAGGCCGCTACAGTTAGGGACCCACCACTAACAGACAATGATAAGAAGGGAAAACTTAGCTTCCATTCCTGTAAGTGGCATGTTCATTAATTTTTTAATACAAAAAAAAATTTTATATTAGATGTAATAGACCTTTATTAATGTAATAGATGAAAATATCTTTTATATATCAGAATAGTCATTCATTGATGTATCACATTTGTGGCATCGTTGCTTAGGTTGGTGGAGTGGCCGCGTAGGCGTTTCAAGGGTGGCAATGGCATGGAGGAATGCGAATTTTATTGGGACCATGGAATGGACACAAATAATCAGATGCTCTCGCTTTGAGAAAATATCAACAACATGAGATGGACAGTGGGAGTAGAAAATTCCAGGCATATGACAACAGATATCAAAACTACGACGTGTCATGCAGCTTAAACTACAATTCATTCACCATCCCATATTCCCAATTTCAAATGGGTGTCATGTACACCAGCTTCATAAGAATGTACATCCAGTGGTTCCAAAGTCCTGGCATTTAAAAAATGGCTTTAACATTCAGAATGTTCTTTGCGCCTCATGAAGCAGTCTCGTTACTCATGTTATCTAAGAATGGCCTGATCATATTATTGTGCTTTTAAATAGAGCTATGCTATCGACTTGGCATTCTTGATCAAAAGAACAGCCGAGTGAGTCCTAACACGGTACATGGCCTCTTCCAAAAAATTCTTTAACCCTTGGAAATTACCTGAATGACAACTTCATATAGGTGTCTACTTGCACAGGGCTGGTTCCCAAAGCTTCGACTCGAGATTTATGGCAACAGCATCAATAAATTCTTCTGTGTTCAAGTATGACTCCCTTGATACCCTGAATTAATAAGAACTATCTCAGTAACTATAAAGTCATAACTTAATTTTTAGGTAACATGTGAATAGACAAACTTTTTAACGAAGGTATAAACAAAGCTAGCTGTAGTGGAGGTAAGAAAGAACCACCCAATGAAAGATCAGATCGAGGGAGTAAAGTTCACAACAGGAAACATTGACGTTATAAAAAATCATACATCAAGTGAAAATGGTACATACTTGGGTCCATGGATTAAAATGGCAAGATCCTTGGTCATTTTTCCTGCCTCCACTGTCTCAATGCAAGCAGCCTCCAACTTATGAACAAAGTCCAGCAACCTTTCATTTTCATCTAGTTTGGCCCTGCAAAAGAGATTGCATGGAACTTGAAATAATTGCTGCCATCAGTGTTAAAAATGGGGAAAAAATCAAATCTAAATTGTAAAAGTAAAAACCAGAAAAGTTTATTCCAACAGTGATAGACTACTTTGACCAATAAATTCCAATACATCAATGAAAGGCACATCATCCATATTAAACATGAAGCATAAAAGCAGTTTTTTTGCTTCTGTTTCAAATTCCTATGTAAAGTAAGCAGAATGAAACATGTGAAGGAGTTCATTTAGAATAAGTACTGATCAAAAATAATATCCCAAAAAGATGCTGAACCACTTTACTTGGATGCAGCAGAAAAATTAAATACCTGTGCTCCAGGCCTCGTGTCCATGCAAATATGGAAGCAATACTGTTTGTACTGGTTTCTTGTCCCTTTTGATGAAGCCTGAAATGTCGTGTTACAGTCCCATGAGCTGCCTCAGCTTCTAGTGTCTTCCCATCAGATGACAACTGCAGAATTTGTGATTATAAAAATCCGCAACATTCAATTGCCAAATCAAAGATACCAATATAAAAAGATGGGAAATAAAGTAATTTGATACAAACCAAGACAGAAGTCATCAGGCCCAAAGAGCCAAATCCTGCATATGGCAAACAAGAATGAATCATTTAATGGACATTAAACACATATAATAAATCATTAGTATCCCTTTTGGGTTTTTTTCTTCTTCTGTGTGTGGGGGGTGGGGGGATCAGAAAAAAACTATGCATAGCCAGCTAAATTTCAGAATAAGCTTAAAACAGCACCTTGAGCAAGTAGATCACTCTGGACATCTCCATCGTAATTTTTGCATGCCCAAACATATCCGCCCTCACTTTTCACGGCATATGCCACCATGTCATCAATAAGCCGATGTTCATACCTGGATATAGAATCAATCGTATTTAAATATCTAAACAGAAATCTAAAGCATACTTCACTATAGGCATAAACCAACCATATAGAATGTTCTTCAAACTTGTCCTTCCAGTTTTGTTCATACACCTCCTGGAATATGTCCTTAAACCTGCAATAGACTTCCTACGATGAGCATTATGCACTTCTTCCACAAATCAAAAATTAGAATAACCTTGAACAAAGAAACAGTCCAAGACATAAAAACATTTGGGGGAAAAAGCAACTAGAAACGAAAACATTACCTGCCATCATACTTCTTCAGAATAGTGTTTTTTGTGCTCAAGTAGAGAGGCCACTTCTTTGAAAAAGCCAATGACATAGAGGACTCAGCAAAAGCACGAATTGACTACAAACAACACAACGATTTGTTAAATTAGTTAATCAGAAGAACAAGCTGCACATCATGTCTAGAAAGTGGTGTGTGTGTGTACTCAAACTTATACATGTGGATATTTCTAAATATGCACTGCATATCTAGATATAACATGTAGATATATACATATAGAAAAACAAAAAAAACAAAAATTTACAAACCTCATCAACATTATACATAGCAAGTGCTACACCAGGGCCCTTAAAATTATACACATCAAGCTCCACTGGCTTGTCTCCACCTTCTGGGACTAAGAAAGAAAGAAGACAATATGCAGCAAAAAATTAGAATCAGATTTTTCCAGCTTAGCTACATTGGCACCATGGCCGAGAATGATTAATCAGCTCACCAAAAACCATTTTAAGCTTTCCTGGTCCGGTAATCACTGTATCAGTGGCACGATACTGATCACCAAAAGCATGCCTGCCAATACATATGGGTTTCTTCCAACCTATAACAGGGAGAAAAAGTTCATAGCAGCTTGCAACAACACTTTAGTAACATTGCTACAGCATGAAAAAATCATTACCAGGAACAATTCTTGGTATATTCCTGCATAGGATAGGTTCACGAAAGACAGTACCTACAAACAGAGCAACCCTTAAATCAGGAAGCACTTCAAATACAAGGAGAAGACAGCTTGTTAAAAGTTGGAGCGCTATTGCAAAGAATCATAATTTATCTGTTCTAAAAACTCATGATATATATATATATAGATGATTTGAAATCTTGTTTCAGCACATATCCATCAACAACAGCTTATGTAAGACAGAACTTTCAAACTTTAGGATACTATTTAAACAACTAAAAGGAAAAATCAAATCAGTCTATTCATGCTGATCATTTAAAACTCATCCCTGAAGTGAGAAGTAAACAGGAGATAATGAAAGACAAACCATTTAAGATGTTTCTAATAGTGCCGTTAGGACTTCTCCACATAGATTTCAGCCCAAATTCCTTGACTCTTGCCTCATCTGCATAAATGGAATCAACATAACCTGACTTTAGTTTATGTAAAGCTGAAGAGTTTTCTAAGGAAAAAAAAAGAAGCAAAAGCATCTAGCTACTTTCTGTATATAATCTGGAAATACATCAATCTACAAGACCAATAAAGCTTAAAAAAGCACAAGAATGACTAACCAGGAGTTATTGTGGCACATTTGATAGCAACATTGTACCTGAAAGAAATAAGGTCATTCTTTGAGACTGTAGGCTTTAAGATGGAAATAAAGAAACCCTAAAATTCTTCGAAACTTCAAGCCTTTGCTTTCCTCAACTATAGCAAAAGTTTTTCAGCTAAGTTTTAACACATATAGACGATGCTGAATAAATTCACCATATTCCATTCAGATACTAAAATAAAGAACCCTCTGCACAACTCTCTCAAACCACCCCGACATAGGCGAAGCTCTTTATCATCCAGCCTCAATCCAATAACTCCAGGAAACTACAAAATCATCATCATTTGTATTACTATAAAATATGCCTTGGCACTACGAAGGCTTTCTGCCCAAATCTTCCCAACCAAGCCTCTTTACCTCCTCGGCTCCTCCAATCATTTAAGCCATCCATCCCTCCTTAAAAAAGCAACAATCACATTTCACGGGGCTACTGGACATTTTACTATATTTCTCTATTACCTTTCACTTGACACCATAATGTAAACCCGATGCTGACCCCATTTCAACTAAAATATGGTAGAACACAAGCAGTTTAAGACTTATATCATCCATCGATTGTCAGGAAAATAAAATTTATTTATATATCTACAAATGAGATAATGTCTATTTGAGTGGCCTCATTGTATGTTAACAATGCAATTCTATAAACCTATTCTTGTTTCATCCACTAACTAATATCCTGCATAAAATATCTATAAAACCAAGTAGTTTCTAAAAGATAATAATAATAATAAAAACAACAACAACAACAGAGCATTATTCATGTCAGAACTACTTACTTTAGAGCTGCTTCAGCACTTTCAGTGGTAACATTGTCGTCAGTTGCATCACGATTCAATATCCCTAAATCAAAGTATTTTACGTCCAAATTCAAATAAGGAAATATAAGCTGCAATTAAACAAACAAGTATTAACATTATTAACAATTCTTTTTATTGGCCAAATTATTAATAATTCTTGAAATGTGAAAAAAAAAAGCTTTCAAAACAAATCACGAAATGGATAACCATACTTTTTCTTTTATCATACTCCAAATAATCCTCGTCATTTCATCACCTAATTATCAGAAAAGCAAAAAAGGAAACAATAATTAAGCAATTCAACAATACTAAAATTAAATAGAAAAATAAAAATAAAACAAGCAGAAAATATAATTCCAAAACGTTCTCATTTGGCGCCGTTTTTACCGTCCATTTCGACGATCGGATTCTGAACTTGAACTCGATCGAATCCAGTGGAAGAAGCGAAACACCGAAGTGAAACGGCGCGAGGGAAGTGAGAGGAGAAAACGACTCGGTTGCCGAGAGCTCCATTGCTGAAGTGCCTAGAAGAAGAAAAGAAAAGAGAGCTAGGGTTTTTGTTTCTGAGACCGAGAATCGAAGAAGAAGATGAAGAAGAAAATGAGGAAGCGAGCATGGTAGAGCCAGGTGGAGACGAGAGAGCGCGGAGTCGGAGAGGAAGTTTTAGCATTTTCCTTTACTGTGCGTTTAAATGACGCTCTCGTTTTAAAGAGAGTGGTTTGCCGTTTTGGATGTTGGTTTATGCTTTACATATTTTGGCTTGTTTGGAATGAGAAATGTCAAAGGGCGGCCTCATCATGGGCTCTGCATTTCAATATCGGGTATTGTGATCGAACGGCTAGGATGGAACGAGTATTTTAATCGAATAAAAAAATTGACTACTTGCTTGATTAACTTAAAATTCAATTAATCAGACATACGAATTTTTAAGTATATTCATAAATTTTATTTTTTAAGATTTAGGGTACTTGTTCATCACGGGTTTGGTTAATAGTCTTAGGATACTCACCGATTAAACTCGATTATAAATAATAATTTTTAATATTAAATTTTAATTTATATATTATTTTTTATTTATAAATTTTTTATAATTAATGTAATATTTATTAGAATTTTTTAATTATTATAAATATGATTTAAAAATTTAATTTTTGTATAAATTAATTTTAACTTATTAATTTAATTTTCATAAATAATATACATAAAAATTAAATCTAAATTTATTTTAATCGAGTATGTAACGGATGTGAATATTTAATGAGTAATATTCTAAATATTTATATATAGATTCGAATAACAATTCAAAAATTTAATCAGGTATTTATAAAGTTTGAATACTTCATCAAATAACAAGATTCGAATTAAAATGTCTCAAAAAAATTACTATGTAAATAATTTTTGAGTTACTTGTATTCTATTTGTTAAATATTTGAACTTAGACTTGTTAATTATCAAGTGAAATTCAAAATTAAATAACATAAATAAATAGTTGAGCATAGTTTAACTATTTTTAATATTGGGTTCGAGTTATTTACAAGCCTGATTAAAATTTAAAATTTTTTTAAATATAATTAATATATATTGTATAAATAATAATAATAATTCATTTACATATTAAAATTTTATTCAAGTTTTTAAATTTGAATTAAACTCAAACTTTAGTCAAGTTGGGGATCAATCTTTGCTTAATTTGACAATAACAAAGTCAAGTAAATTTGAGTCAATCTTTATTTAAGAGATACATGTACTTATTACTAAACTAAATACAATATAAACTAATACTTTCTCTGTTTCAAATTTGATATTCATTATTATTTTTAATTCGTTTAAACTATGTCTTGTTACTAACACTTACATATTTTACTTTTTTAATGTTCTATATTATAATTATTATTATTATATTTTGACATTAAAATTATCGTTTATCAATATTATAAAAAAAATTTAAAATTATTTTTTATTTTTGTGCCAAGCCAAAAGTAGATATTCAATTTAAAACAAGGGAGATGAGGAATTTTGCAATTTTTAAGAATATTTTATAATTCATTAACTCAAAAGGATAACATTTATAAATGTATTGTTTAGAGAAGTATTTTATAGAATGAAGTTTTGAGAATTGGAATTTGATGAGATAAAAAGAATTATAAAAGAAAATTAGTGATGTTAGGGATAAAAAAATAAAAAAAATGAGAAAACTATGCCGTACGGGTGTTATTAGGTTCGTAAAAATGTATAGATATTACTAATAATATGAAAAAGTCTAAAAATATATTTTAAATATGAGTAATTATGGATAGGGTTAAAAAAATTACCTATAAAAAGAAAACATAATAAATGTTGATAACTTAATATAAAATTGAGGAATTTGAGCCTTCCAAATTTTTTCATTGAAATTTCAAGAATTTTGACAATTTCAATTTTTATTTTTCCAAATAAAATAATTTTATTTTAAAATTTATAGAATTTCTCTTCAAATAAAATTGTTTTTTTTTAAATCCCTTGTCCAAACGCACCCTTAAAAAAATATAAATGTAAAACTTAAAAATTTTTACTTTTATCGTCCATGACCAAATATAGAAAGGGGAATGATTCTCTTTTGGCCAAAATGGTAACCGTCAAAAATAACGCACAAAAATTTTGTGCTCAAAATGGTAAAATACATCTCATTACACCAAATCAAATCCTAAAACCCTTTCCCTCTCTCCCTTAAACCCTAAACTTCCCCAAACGAAAATCAGAATCATCATTTCTTCCTCCAGTGGCAATGTCCTCACTAGCTATCAAAGCTCGAGCCAAAGCCAACCCACTCCTAACATGGCGAGCCCTCCGTTTCCGCACCATCTGCAGCGGCGGTCTCGGTTTCGCCACGTCTGAGTCCGACCCACCTTACCCACCAGTGGCAGGGACCAAGTTTCTTGAGTCATTTAAAGAAGAGTTCGAAATTGGATCCAGGGTAATTTCACTTGAAACCGGTAAAATTGCTCGTTTTGCTAATGGGGCTGTCGTTTTGGGCATGGAAGAGACCAAAGTTTTGTCCACTATTGCCGCCGGTAAAGGCGACGCTGTTCGAGATTTTTTACCCCTCACTGTAAGTTATATACTCAATCTTCTCTTTTGATATGGGGTAATTTGGATTTTATGTATTTTAGCTTTCATTTGACGCGAAATGTAATGTTGGCTCATTGTTATAACAGTATATTTATTCCAATATCAAGATTTCAAGGTTGCTTAATTAGTTAGTATATTTATTGGTGAAGAATGCTTCGAATGATGGGACGAGAGTAAGAATAATTTGAGGCTTTTAAAAGGTTATGAATGCTGGCTTTCTAAGATTGCCGTTGGTTGCTATTCTTAATTTTTGCTTTTTGCTTCGTTAAAAGTTGTCATATAAAGTAGAGTAAACATTAGAAAGTAAAATCATGATGAACAAATGACTAGAATGTGACTCCAAATTAACACAATTGTCGTATAAATGTAAAACCATGCATTTCTCTATTTAGAAAAATTCATTTTTAGTTCTTTAAAATATTTTCTGCATTTGTAACTAGACACACTTTTTACCTTTTGATTTTGAAGCAAAAAGAAGAAGCAAAATAACGACAAAATGGACTTTATTAAGTCTCTATTGGTTTTCATTTGGATTTTGTTGGTAGATTCATTTTCTTGGATGATAGACACCTCTTGTTTGTATGTTAGATTTATTACTATGTGGTCTTAATGGGTTTTCCTTCTTATAAGGTTGATTATCAAGAGAAGCAATTTGCTCAAGGTGTCATTCCAAATACATTCATGCGGAGGGAGGGTGCTCCAAAAGAACGTGAACTTTTGTGTGGTCGCCTCATTGATAGGCCCATACGGCCTCTTTTTCCTGCTGGTTTTTACCATGAGATCCAGGTCTGATGTTACTTCTCAGATTCAAATGTGTGCATGTATATGTATTTCAGAATTTCATTTGATTGATCTTGTCTGATTTAATAGGTAATGGCAAGTGTTCTTTCTTCTGATGGAAAACAAGATCCAGATGTGATGGCAGCTAATGCGACATCTGCTGCTCTTATGTTATCAGATATTCCATGGGGTGGACCCATTGGAGTTGTGCGAATTGGGAGAATTTGTGGGCAGTTTATTGTTAATCCAACTATGGATGAGGTATTAACAAGAGCTTTTATTAGTTCTGGATATCGATTTAGGTATCACTTCTATCATTATTACAGGTAGCAAGTGCAGAGTTTGGCTCATTGTAATTGCCAAGTTACTCATCATTTCCTATATATGGTAATAAGTTAGTCAAAATAATTAGAAGTTAGTTATTAGACACTCACCATAAAGGTATCTCATTTCAGAGTTCTTGCATATGTATGGAATGTTTAGTTATGTAATTGTTAATTCAGTGTGTTATCTCCCTGGAAAGAAGATCATCAGGTTGAAAAACATTTGTCAGTAATGGAAAATGACTAAAGCGCTTATTGGAATGTTGGGTAGATAAAAAGAGGTATTGTAGGGGGGGAATAAAGCTGATCCTACAGTGGCCTGTGGTTACACAATTGTGTAATAGTAGTTTGTTTATCCATTCAGGTTTACACATACTGCTATTTTTTTCTTAGATTCTGGAGGACTGTCAGATATGCTATTATGGTATTTGGTGTTTGGTAAGATAGTGCTTTCAAGGTACTGATTAAGGGTTGTAAGAATACTTGGAATGCAACCCTTCTTGAGGGATCAAGACTGCTCTCAATGTTTTTATGCAGTGTCAATCTCCCCCCTCCTGGAATCTGGATTACTTTTTCTTAAGTTTACCCTCAAGATGATTTAGTGTGATGTTCCCTGATATTTTCTTTCCTTTCCTTGTCTGAGTTTGCTGAAGAATGGTTTTATTTCTTTCCTAGTTTGTTATCATTTATTGGGTTCTGCTCTGGTCCCTTGCTATAATGTTAATGCCTCAAACTCACAACGTTAATTGTTGTTTTTTGAGCAAGAATGGTTGTTAATGAGTTTGTCTACCTATGTTGAAGTTGCTTTTAAGCTTTGTAAACCTGTGCAGATCTGCAGACAATGACCTTGCTATGTGAATTTTCCTTATCCTCTGATCAGTGCTTATTTGGTAATGCAGCTTAGTTTAAGTGATCTCAACTTGGTATATGCCTGTACAAGGGACAAAACCTTGATGATAGATGTTCAAGCTCGTGAAATCTCCGAAAAAGATTTAGAAGCTGGTTTAAGACTGGCTCATCCAGAAGTGAGTCACAAGACTTCTAACAAGTTTTCATTGTGTCTGTCAATTAAAGGAAGAGGCCATTAAGATGGGTTTATTGATTCAGGCTGTTAAATATCTTGAACCTCAAATCAGACTGGCTGCGAGAGCTGGCAAACAAAAGAAGGAATACAAATTGTCTATGGTCTCAGAACAAACTTTTGAAAAAGTCAGAAACCTGGCAGAAGAACCAATAGAAGCTATTTTTACTGATCCTTCCTATGGCAAGGTGAATACATTTCTTCTTTATTCTATTCTTTCACTCTAGATATGCTATGTGTATTTATATGTACAGATACACTAGAATTACCTCTTTTTATGTATTCTTGAGTTTCATGCTTTGGAAATTTTGAATAATATAGTTTGAACGTGGAGAGGCTCTAGAGAAGATAGCACAAGATGTAAAAAACGCACTTGAAGAAGAATGTGATGAAGAAAGCTTAAAAGTTCTGCCAAAGGTTGTAGACACGGTCAGGAAAGAGGTGAGCTGTGCCTTGGGAAAGTGTAAGGAAATCTGTTTGGTTGATTTATATCATACATTTTCATGACTGTTTTAAATTCGTCTTTTTTCTTTTATTCTCCAAATTATTTTAAATTTTTTTTCCTTTTATTTTTCTCCTTTAAGCTTGATTTGGACAAAGCTGTACAATGTTTTTTTTTTTTTGGCTTTAACAAAAGATTGGATCACATAATAAAGTATAACTAAGGCATTCGCTGTGATCTTGAGCAACCTATAAGTTTCTGACAAGGAACAGATGGGAAATTAAGGTTAACACCTCAAAAAACTGCTGCCAGGGGATTGCAAATCAGATGATTTTGTTACTTCACCCTTACATTTTTGCCTATCCTTGTTCTTAAACTTCTTGAAATTGACATTGCTCAAGTTGATTAAAAAAATATCAGGTTGTTCGCAAAAAGATTATTTCTGAAGGATCTAGAGTTGATGGGAGACATCTTGATGAAGTTAGGCCAATATACTGTGAAGCTGGCCATTTGCCTATATTGCATGGATCTGCTCTTTTTAACCGTGGAGATACTCAGGTTAAAAATACATCTCCGAATGTCTCTACATATAATATGTTTCAATTTTACCTTTCTTTTGACAGAGAGTTTATAGTTGATGTTTTCCTTCAGGTTCTGTGTACTGTCACACTTGGAGCACCTCAGGATGCACAACGCTTGGACTCCTTGGTTGGTCCCCCAACAAAGCGCTTCATGCTTCACTATAGTTTTCCACCATTTTGTATCAATGAAATCGGTAAACGAGCAGGCCTGAACAGACGTGAAGTAGGGCATGGTAAATCAATTTCCTTTATCTTTATAACATGTTTTTGTGCATGCATGTAAAAGAGTTCTTCTCATTTAGATAACTAAGGTTTGTGCTTGTTTCTTTTCTTACCTTTTCCATAGGAACTCTTGCGGAGAAAGCTCTTCTTGCTGTGTTACCTCCTGAAGATTGTTTCCCATATACCGTTCGCATCAATTCCGAAGTCATGGCTTCAGATGGTTCAACGTCAATGGCAACTGTTTGTGGAGGTATCCTTTTCAACCTGCAGTAGGTCCTCTCATTCATTTGTAGATTAATGTTTCATCTGAATTGTATCTTCTTTATATGCTCAGGTTGACAGTTACATGTGTGGATAGATAAGTAAAATTTACTTCCTCTAAACTATAACACTAATCATGTTTTAGCATGATGGCATTTTCCTCATTCAGGCAGTTTGGCGTTGATGGATGCTGGCATTCCATTACGAGAACATGTTGCAGGTGTTTCAGTGGGTCTTGTTACTGATGTTGACCCTGCAACTGGTGAAATTAGGGACCATCGTATATTAACTGATATTTTGGTGAGATTTTCACTTGACCTATTCTAAATTATTGCTTATGCAACAATCTTTTGGTCACTTTTATTTTGTTGAATACTAAAACCTTGAACAGATGTTAGAAACCAACACTTCTCATTATTTCAAAATTAGTATGTGACGTCAATATTATGAAGTTGGTTGTTAGAGTTTATTAAAATAGTGATCTCTCTAGGGTCTGGAAGATCATCTGGGAGACATGGACTTCAAGATTGCTGGAACAAGGAATGGAGTTACAGCAATTCAATTGGATATAAAACCTGCTGGAATTCCGTTAGATATAATATGTGACTGTTTAGAGCCTGCCCGTAAAGGTCGCCTTCAAATCCTTGATCACATGGAGCGAGAGATTAGTGCACCTCGAACTCAAGATGATAGAAATTCTCCTCGACTAGGTTTAAATCCTTATATATTTTCACTTAACTAGTTCAGATACTCAGCGACAATTGATTTTCTGCTTTAACTGAAAATATATGCTCTCTGATGCAGTTACCCTGAAGTTCACCAATGATGCTATTCGGAAATTCATTGGGCCTCTAGGTTCTGTTAAAAGAAAAATTGAAGAGGAAACAGGTGGGTGTTGAACATGAAAAACATTTTACCTTGGTTGGGGAGGTAATTGGATTGTCATTTCGATCATTTCCCTTATGATGGTATTCTTACTGAAATAATGTTATAAACATTTTTCATAATTCACAAAGCTTTTTTAAGGGATTAACATGGGTTCTTTTTCATATATCGTGGCAACAGTTTCCTTTGTAATTACTAGTCATTGACAATATGGATTTTCACACTTCATATTGGATATGAAGATGATTTTTTCTTTGTTAGACTCAAGCATCAGTTTGGCAGCCATGAAACTATCTGTGTTTTCATGTTGCTGCAGAATTAGTATATCTTTCCAATCATGGATGATTCATGGACATGTGTTGTTTGTGCATACTTTACCAATTAACTTCTTGTTGCTGCAACTTATAGTTGTATATGTGCATTTCCCTGCCATCATTCATTCAATAACCATGTTAATGCTTTTCAAAATTCAGGGGCACGGATCTCTGTAGGCGATGGAACAATTACTATAGTTGCTAAGAATCAGGCTGTGATGGAGAAAGTGCAAGATAAGGTATTCACAGCATTCCTTATCTTGATTGACATCTGATATTACTCTAGTTTGTTGTAGATCTATGCAAAAGTTTGATACTTATTCATTGTCATTATTTCCTCCTTCAATTCTAAAAGTCATTGACGCTATTTTGCAAATTTAATGTACTGTATTACTGGTTATTTCTTTGACTAACGAAAGTAACTAATTTCTGGGGAATTGGTATTTGTTTTCAAATTTAAATGCCTTGAACCCTCTAGTATGTGCTGCTTGAATCATTTCTCTCTCATTTTACCACTAAAATAAACCTTGTGGATAGAATTTTGCAGTCTCTTTCCATGCATGTGTGGCATTAATTTTGTCCATCTTGTTCATGTTGCTGCTAGTTTATTTAAGAGCATGAGCATGCCTGTTCATTATGCTTTATCCTATTTAAGTGCCTTAAGTTATCCTTTTTTTGTGCTATAGGTTGATTTCATAGTTGGCCGTGAAATTGAAGTTGGAGGAATCTATAAAGGCATTGTGACATCAGTCAAAGAATATGGTGCCTTTGTGGAGTTCAATGGTGGACAGCAAGGCCTGCTACACATTTCTGAGTTGTCACATGAACCGGTAGGTGATAAAACAGTCGTGGTAGCTTGGAGTAGAGCAGTCCTGTTGATTTTATCTATCACTTTCTTTTTCTGAATGGCTGCATTTTTTTCTTTTTCTTCTTTTTCTTCTTTTGGGTCATGTACAAGTTTGCTCAGAGTCTTAGCATTTTGTCCAATTCAAAGATTTGGCAAACTGTTGCATTTTGTTTTCTTCTTAAATTGGTTTGCTATTTAATACTTAATAAGAATTCCCAATATGCATGTGTCTGATATATTGTTCTGATCAGCCAAGATCATGAAAATTTTCAGAAACATATGATAATGCTTCAGGAACAAAAAACCAGATTATATTAATAATTAATAACTATTGTTCTGTGTAGGGTTTAGGGGTGTTTCATATGAACTGTTTGTTTCACAAAGCTTTTATGTAAATAACTATAGCCTCAGAAAACTTGTATTCATCCTTTCATCAGGTGTCTCGGGTTTCAGACGTGGTGTCTGTCGGCCAGCAAATTTCTTTGATGTGCATAGGGCAAGATGTTCGTGGTAATATCAAATTATCTCGTAAAGCAACTTTACCTCAGCCTGGATCTAAGACAAAAATTGCAGTTGAAGGATCTGCTCCTGTTAGTAAAGAAGCACCTAACGTTTGGGTATCACTTGAGAATGTGTCTAATGGAGAACAGCAGACATCTACTGTAGAGGAGTTGCCTCTGAGAAAAAATGAGGATGCTGAAGCAAATCCTTTTGCCTCTTCAGCACCAGCTGTAGTAATTCGAAGTGCTGCTGAGTGTGATGAGGAAGAAAAATCTGCTGGTTTGAGTAAGACTGCCAAAAGTGCACCTAAACGAATGGGCATTTTGAAAAGGAATAATAAGCTGAAAACAGTCCAACCTTCCAATAACAAGCCTGATTCAACACTCAGCAGTCTGTTGTCAAATTCCTTGTCTCTAATGGGAAGGGAGAAAGAATTTATTAGTGAAGATGAAGGTGAGAATAATCTGAGTAATCAGAAGGACAAGGAAACTGATGATAAGACTCCTATGACACCTCAAAAGCTAAAGTTAGGAACTAAGGTTACTGCCAAGGTTTATCAAATTCGTGCACGTGGTTTGGTTCTTGATTTGGGTGGTGGAATTCGTGGCATGTATAGGTTTGAGGTATGTATCCTTTGTCTGACACTGCTAGTGCTTTTTCACTAAAAGGGTTTGTCTCTGTCCATGCTACCACCCTTCTCACTAGGATGACCTTTTATTAAAATTTCTTTACATGCTACAAATTATTCTTATCATCTGTATTCAAGTGCCAATGTTTTAAGAGCCTTATATTTTCTTTATAGGTGCTTTGTTAACTCATTGGCTAATTATTTACAGCTTCTTTTTTATTTAGTTGACTTTGACAAGACTATCTAGCCTGCTATAGGTCCAGAGATAACAGTCATTACAGTTTATTTTCAAATACTAAAAGAAAAGGAATTTTTGGCACTGCCTTTATTCCTTCTCTATTTTCCCCTATAAACACACTTTTATGGAAAAACATGGTTGCCGCACTAAAATAGGTAAAGTTTTCTGTGGCATTTACCTTTGACACATCAATACTCGCCCAGCCTGAAGAAGGTGTTCCTTGCTATAGATCATTGTGTTCTTCATTTCCTCATCACTCCCCCTCTCTCCCTATTAATTGAAATTCACTATGGAAACTGCCTACTAGTTGAATTCATTGATCTTTTTCATTCCCCTTTGACCTTTTTTCTTTCTCTCTCTCCTTTTTATTTATTTTTAATAATTGTTTGACTAATTTGAGTCTTGTTTCTAATGTCCAAGTCCATCTCTACAAAATTCTGATTGGGACGGATATTTGAGTTCAATAGGCATGCATGTGAATTTATTTATTTGTCTTGCACTCTGTTTGAGAAAGTTCTTTGTGTTTTATATGTATCCTGCCCATCATTTCAAATTTTGCACATCTGTGTTATTTACAATTTCCATTTATTTTTCTTTTTTGATGCATTTCTAAGTTAATATATCTAGTTATTTACCCATTCATCTTCAATAATGCATTTTGATGGAGTTATGCTTGAACCAAATTAACTTTGATTTTGATGGCCCTTAATCTTTTTATTCCAATAAAACTTACAAAATCTCACTATCTTAATTTGATTGAGATGCAGCCCAATGGTGAGAAGGACTTCAATGTAGGTGATGAGTTGCCAGTCCAATGTTCAAGTTTTACATCTAAAGGTATCCCTGTCATGTCTTTGGTGGATGAGGAATGATAGCACATTGACAGTCCATTCTGAGAATAATGTCAAGTAGATGGCCTTGCGGATTGTGGTTGAATGATATTCTTGTTCCAGTGACTGAGCATTGTCGAATTCTTGACACAGTTTTTTGGTGAACAAGGTTGCACGGAGAAGGCAGGTGCATCTTTATAATCTGATTCAAAGATATAAATTTATCTGCAATTGTTCGAGGAAGCTTTTGCAACCTGCCTAATCTATGGAAATGTCGAGAACGCTGACACCTAATGGCAAGCTAGCTGTTCAAGCAAGGCTTAACTTTTGCCACTGGACAAACAATCATACCTTTCTTTAACCTCAGAGATTTTGATAGTTGGATGGCCTCTTAGTTTCTTACTGTATTTTGTAAATTCGAACATTCCATTTATCGATAATAAATCCCGGTATTTGAAGAAATAGGGAGGAACTAGCTGCTGTAAATTTTCTACTGACCTTGCTCTTAACCAGTTTAGGTTCATTGATTCTGCAATAGAATAGAATCCTTGATTGATAATATATGATATTATATATCAAGTATAGCAATGGTTGTAACTTGAAGTCTCCAATGTAATTGATTTTTCCATTTGTACAATTAGAATATATACCACTGACATTTGGAAGTATTGTAGCTGTTTGGGTTGGCCTCCTCTTTCAAGTACCAAAAATTTTCACAATTACTAAATATAAACGTAACAAAATATAGGCCTAAATATAACCAAAAACACATGAAAAACAGAATCAAAAACACAAAACTAAAGATTAAAATTTCTTAATTGATCCAAATTCCCGACCTCCCTTCTCTGTCATGGCAGCTTGTCTTTTCATTTTGATCCTCCTCATTGCCTTTTGGATCCGTTCATCTCATGCAGACCCTAGACTTGAAATTGTTGCACATTCATGTGAGACAACTTCTGTGCAGAACGTGGACAAGTACCGGAAGCTCTATGCAGTTATCCTGGAAAACATGGGATATGAGATGTATCGTAACAAGTTTGCATTTACTGAAGCAGGCAAGCCGCCTGACAAATTATATGTCTTATCTCAGTGCATGGATGATCTTTCTAACTTTGAATGTGCACAATGCTTTTCAAAGATCGGTAATCTTTTGCCTGGTTGTCTTCCTGCCACCGGTGGCCGTGTTTATCTCGACGGATGCTTTATCAGGGCTAGCAATTATAGTTTCTATCGGGAAATCATTACAGAGGGTGATATGAAGGTGAGTTGCATTTGTAATTTCTTCTCATTCCTTGTAGACTTGTGACAAAAGAAAAAGGATGGAAAATTGTCTCTTTGCCCTTCCTGGCATTCATTGATTTATTGCAGAAAGTTGCTATAATATGTATGGAAAAATGGATTTTAAGATGAGCATTGCAAGAGATGAGATTCATGGATCCTTCAATACAAGTCATAACCCATTCCCAACCCTGCATCATTTCTCATTTCATATATGTTTTTTAACTGCATTATCTGTTTCTGTGCCATTGTCTTTTACCAATTCCTTATTGCTTCCATACAAACTTTTGCTTTCTCTACCGCTCCAATTCTTTTGGGTCTTTTTTAAGCCTCATGAGCCTTATGATAGTTTCTTTCATTTAACAAGTTATTGAATTTCTCCTCTTTGGGGGTTGAATGGAGGTAGAGATGCAGCGATGATGTTGACACCAAGGAAGGATTCCCAAAACTGTTAAGAAATGTACTCCAAAAGATTGTCTACAAGGCTCCAAACAACAGAGGTTTTGGATTGGCTCATGAGACAAAAAATGGAACCACAGTTCATGGCATGGCTCAATGCTGGAGAACCTTGGACAAGGAT
Source organism: Theobroma cacao (assembly GCF_053813885.1). Lineage (NCBI taxonomy): Eukaryota > Viridiplantae > Streptophyta > Magnoliopsida > Malvales > Malvaceae > Theobroma > Theobroma cacao. Next base: position 936,315 of record NC_142642.1, read on the forward strand.
ATGTGTTCTGCTTGCTTGATAGATGCTGTCAATTCTGCCTTCCATTGCTTGCCATCGGAGGAGGGACGTGCCCTCAACGCTGGCTGCTTTTTACGTTACTCCACTTACAAATTTGCCAATGACCCTGATGCTGGTTCAACCCGATGTTAGTTTCCAATGACCCTGGTTCATTCTATTTGCTTAAATAGTAATGTAATTAGCTTCATTTCTCTTTTGTAGATGCAATAGTATCATTCATATTTTACATCATCTTCGCGGTCGCCATTGGCTTATTGGCCATTGCCATTGGGTTGTGTCTGGGAAAATTGGCTTACATAACGAAGAACTCTGGACGCAAACGGAAAGGTAGTGTTAGAAAAGCTTAAAAGAAATCATGAACCTTCTCTCTCCTTTAATTCTTCTCGTCTCTATTCTTTTGCCAGAGATTGGTCTCTTATATTTGGTTTTGTATGTTACTTACACAGGAAAAGAACTGGACTTGGCAGCAATGGACCAGGCCATGCAGTTCTTGCAGTTCAAGTTTTCGACTTTGGAGAAAGCAACTGATTGCTTCGATGCATCTAACAAGCTTGGTTCTGGAGGATATGGTGAAGTATTTAGGGTATATACCAACACTTTTATCTTATGAAGTATTTAGATGTTCCTGTTCTTCTCTATAATATCTGAAAATCTGTGTAGGGAACCTTACAAGATGGAAGAGAAATTGCAATAAAACGTTTGTATGTAAATGGCAAGAGCCGAAGAGAGGAGATATACAATGAAGTGGATGTTATCAGTAAAGCTCAACATAAGAACCTGGTTCGTTTCCTAGGTGGCTGCTTCACCACAGTAGAGAATTTCCTTGTCTATGAATACCTTGCTAACAAAAGCCTTGACACCATCTTATTTGGTAAGTTATCGGCATCTAAATACTAGTACAAGCTAGAAAGAATTCATTGGAAGTACTAAAACAATCTGATAACTGTTTTGATGCCCCCTGGAAGAAAGATCCGGAGAGGAAGAAAGAGCTAGCCTGGGGAATAAGGCATAGGATAATCATAGGAACAGCTGAAGGTTTGGAATACCTGCACAAAGGCTGCAGAGTCCGGATCATTCATCGGGACATCAAAGCGAGTAACATCTTACTAGACTTGAAATACAGACCCAAAATTGCTGATTTTGGCCTGGCAAGGTTTTCTTCCCGTGAGTGTGACAAGAGTTCCCTTGTCAACAATCCTGTCGCCGGTACATTGTAAGTACTTGATACAGAATCTTGTTTCAGCTCTAGTAACCTGTTGGCAACTACTAGTATATTTAGAACTACTCATGTCTTTTCCATATATACAAAGTGAGCTTATTGAATCTTTGTCTAGAGGGTACACGTCATTCTTCCACATAATATGTACATTCTCTCATAATTTAGACATCAAGGCTGTTAATGCGCAGTATTTAGATGAATTCATAAACCTTTTCTGTGGTTTCTTTGCCTTTGTAGTGGGTATATGGCTCCAGAATACATTGCCAAGGGAAGACTAACAGAAAAAGTAGATGTTTACAGCTTTGGGGTTCTGGTGCTTGAAATAATCAGTGGAGTGAAGAACACAACACTAGAATCAGATAACTATTTCGAAACTTTGGTGACTGATGTAAAAACCCCACAAACTTTGCTTACAAATTTATCCAATCTGTTTACTGATATATATATGTACTCCTTAACTTTTATTAACAACCTTTCCCTGTTCTCACCTTTTTACCAGGCATGGAAGCACTTCCAATCCAACACAGCATCAGAAATCATAGATGAGAGCTTGGAGATTGAAGATGTTGAAGAAACAAAGAGAGACATCCAAATTGGTTTGCTCTGTACTCAGGCGAAACCGGCTCTGCGTCCCAGCATGACTAAAGTACTTCAAATGCTGAGACATAAAGACATGGAGTTGCCTGCACCAACAAAACCTCCATTTTTGGATGAGTGTGTAGAATTATCATCTTCATTTGGCTTTATTCCAGGAAAATCTCAAATGTTCAATCTACATAGACCTCAGGATTGTAATTATCAATGCCTCTAATTGAATCTCTCTTTCTTCTTTTTGTCCCATTTCTTCTGTTGCTTTTAGGATGTCACACACAACTTTCAGCATATGAATGTGGTTCAGCTGCTTTGCTTTCATAACAGCCGCTGTTCTTGATTCTCATTGCCACCAAAAAGTAGATTCATAGGTGATCTACTAATAATGATTCTTATTCCATTTTTTTCTTCTACATTGAATATGATCTTGAAAATAGAAAACATATTAATATATAAAACAACTACTCCAACATCATCTACAATGTCATACATATCACATGTAGAGCATTACCATTATGATATTATTTCTTGAAAATTCACTAATCATATCAAAAAATAAAATCAGCATAAAATACTTTAAAAAAACTTTAAATTATTTAAAAAAATTTAAATAAACCTTTATTTTTCTATTACGTTCAATTAAGTTCGTGTATTTTTTATTTTAAGTAAAATAGACTTTTATGATTAACAATTATTTAAATATTATTAATCAAAATATCACATGACTATGTCATTATGTCATATTAATATGTCACATAATCATTCACATGACATGTCAGCACAACACGACAATACGTGATATAGAATGACATGCGATATTTTGATTAATAATAATTCATAAATCATTAATTATAAAAATTTATTTAACTCAAAATAAAAATATAAAAATTTGATTAAATATAATAAAAAATAAAATTTTATTTAAAACTTTTTGAACAGCTCTTGAGTTTTTTTAAATATTACATGAAGTTAATGAATTTAAAAACATAATTATATATATATATATATATATATCCCAAGTTGAATGAATGTTAATTGAGGTTCTAGAAGAGGAAATAATGACAAGTAGAAGTAATATTACTGAATTTTCAAAGAATAAAAGATCAGAGAAGGTGATAATTAATTGTGACCTTTGGACAGTCAAAAGTCAAAACTGGAAAATGGAGTAAGAAACAAACAACGGGGGTGGGGTGCTTTGATTTTGGTGTAGACGAAGACCCTTTGCTACCACGTGCTGCTTTGAGTATTTAATTTCTTTTTTCTGCAGGAAAGAAAATGGACAGACCACTTGCCGAGGCGGTTGAACAAATCAGACTCAAATTAGGTAAGATTAAGATATTTTGTAAGCAGATTTGGATAAGACTGGAGTAGTAAGTGTTAAGGTACCTAGTATTTAAATACGATTATAAATAATGATTTTTAATATTAAAGTTTTAATTATATATATTTATTTCTAAATTTAATATTATTCATATAATACTTATTAAAATTTATTAATTGTTTTAAATATAATTTTAAATTTTAATTTATTTTTTGTGAATTAACATTAATTTATGAATTTGGTTTTTATTAATAATATATTTAAAAGATTCATTTAAATTTATTTTAATATGATATTTGAGGAATAATGTATAGGATATTCAAATACAAGTTCGAAAATCAATTCAAAAAAAAATTAAATATTTATTGGTTTCGGATATCCTACCAAATAATAAGATTTGGATTAAAGTATCTGAAAAATAACAAAAACCTTACCTTTTGGATTTAATTTTTAGACCTCTAATATTTTTACTTTTTTATATCACAAATTTATTTTTTATGATTTTTACACCTTTTATATATTATAAAAAATTAACTTTTAGTATAAAATAGATTAAAATTTTTATTTTTATTTTTATTTTCGTGAAAATAAAAAGAAGACCAAAAGGAATTCTATTAAAAAAACAAAAGAAAAACCCCAATTTTCCTCGATGAAATGCGAGGCGTTGATTTATTAGTAAGGAATAAATCGAACAGACCCAGATGTGAAGCTGCATTCGTTACATCATGTTCTGGAAGTCAATGATTAAAGAGAGACGAAAGTCTTTTGTGTTTTTTGAATAAAGAAAAAGAAAAAGAAAAAGAAATGTATACCTTTCGATGGATCAACACGTATTCCCCAAGAATTGGGGACTTTTATGGCATAGAAACCACCCACCTACAAAGCAAAAACAGTGGAGGACAGGGGAGTCAAGTTATTAGCAATCTATTGAATTCTTAGAAAGTGGATTAGACTTGTGTTGCCTGGTGAGCTGTGTGCTCCTCTTTACCTAAATTTTGAAGAAAAAGTCTAAAACCCCCCAAAAAGAAATGATAATTTGCCGTGTCTTGATTGATTCCATGTTTTCTTCAGCTTAGAGGGCAAGAAAAGTGAAGCAAATTTCACTTCATTGGTGTATCATTTCATTAGATATAAGGTATTAAATTGTATCTAATTTTGAACTTAAATGATAAATGCATATGATTTTGATTCAAAGAAATCGGATTTGAGTTTTCCACCCAAGCAAAAATTGGAGTGGAATTTGAAATGTTTGCCATGTTAGACTTGTTGATTAGAATAATTTAAGGTCAATTTATCAACGCACTTACCTTAACCATAACTGGTTATACTATACCGAATGGATCAATCTGTCTTCCACAGGGTGATAGAGACAGAACAAGAGAAAAGTAAAAAAAGCCATAGGGTAGAAAACTGTGCTTAGACTTGAAAGCTCCCTTGTCGGCTGTAAAGACTTGACAGGAGCAAGCCGGCAACAGCCTACTTTAGCAGTATTCTTTTCATATTCCTGCTTCTTCTGCATACTTCTGCGTTTCCCTGAAACTGCAACTAAGTTAAACACCCACAAAAGAAGAGAGAAAAAGATGAAAGAGAGAAGGCTAAAGTTGATTCCCATGCAGTTCTCAGCCTCTAAACAACCATACTGGAGATGGGTTTTCTTGTTAGTCTTCCCTTTGTTGCTCTCCAGCTCCTTCTCTGATCCAAGGATCTCAAACGCTGGCCTTTTGTGTGGCCATTCCAGGCCACCAAATGGGACCAACTTAATTCCAAACTTTTCTGAAGCGATGCGAGGCTTGTCACAAGCGATCAACAATAGCCACTTTGCTTCTTACCACCTCAACTCTACATCTCCAATGTATGTATTGGCTCAGTGCCATCAAGACCTCTCACAAACTGATTGCCTTCTTTGCTATGCAGCCGCAAGGACTACGCTTCCACGTTGCCTTCCTTCTGTCTCAGGTCGAATCTTTCTTGATGGCTGCTTCTTGCGTTACGATAATTACAGCTTTTATCAAGAGTCTGTCTCATCTAGTTTGGATAATGTCAGTTGCAGCCCTGATGAAGCAACAGTGTTTGATGGAGATAGTAAGAGGGTGAATTTATTTGGTAGGAGTGTTGATTATGCAGTTGGGAATATGACTAGGATTGCTTTGAGAAATGGAGGATTTGGGACGGTGGGTATGAATGGTGTGTATGCATTGGCACAGTGTTGGAAGAGTGTTCCTGCTGAAGGGTGCAGAGAGTGCCTGGAGAAGGCGGCAAAGGCGGTGAGAGGCTGCGTGCCAAAGGAGGAAGGGAGAGGGATGAATACTGGGTGTTATATAAGGTACTCGACCGATAAGTTTTATAGTAAAGAGGGAGAAGCAAAGCATGATCATGGTAAGTCTGCCATAATCCTTTTCCAACAACTTCCAAAAAGTTCTAGTTAGGTTATTTGTTCACTGTTTCCTCTTTGGCTGTTTTAGAGTAGATTTTGGATTTTTCCCTTGTATGAGTTCTAAACTCCGTTCACCTCTTTTCTTCTCTCCTTGTTGTATTGAATGTATTTCACCTTTTCGAGGGACTTCAGAAATTGCAGTCATAGTAGCAATTGTCTCATCAATAGCTGCATTCTTGATGGTCTCTCTTTCAGCAGCTTACGCTACTTATGCAAGATTGTCAAAGAGGAAAGAAGGTACAATCACTCTGAGTAATCTTCACTATGTGCAGTGATAATTCTAGCTGTTTTCATTCATCTCAAATCTCTTTAGCATCAATTTTTGCATAAAGCATTAGCCTCCTCTTATCTATTACTCTCTATTGCATTGCCTAGAGCTCAAAAACCTCGGCCAGATTTCCAAAAGCTTTGACAAATCAGGTTTGAAGTTCAAGTATGAAACCCTTGAGAAGGCAACCGATTACTTTAGTCTTTCAAGGAAGCTAGGCCAAGGAGGAACTGGTTCTGTATTCATGGGGATTCTTCCAAATGGGAAGACTGTAGCTGTGAAGAGATTGATATACAATACCAGGCAATGGGTAGATGACTTTTTTAATGAGGTAAACTTAATCAGCAGAATTCAACACAAGAATCTGGTGAAGCTTCTGGGTTGTAGCATTGAGGGCCCTGAGAGTCTCCTGGTTTATGAGTATGTACCAAACAAGAGCCTCGATCAGTTCATTTTTGGTAAATTGTTTTCCCTTTACATGATTTAGTATGTCTTTTTTCTTAGTAAAAACATGATTCTTCTGATTAATTACAGCCTAAATTTTTCTATTGCCATTCCATTCTGCTCTCTGTAGCCTACTTCCGAGGTGTTGATGATTTTACTTTCATACGCAGATGAGAAGAAAACAAACCTTGTAAAGTGGAAGCAGCGGTTTGATATCATTGTTGGAACAGCTGAGGGTCTAGCACATCTTCATGGAGGAGGGTCTCACGTAAGGCTAATCCACAGGGACATTAAAAGCAGCAATGTTCTTTTAGATGAGAATCTCAACCCCAAGATTGCTGATTTTGGACTCGTACGATGTTTAGCTACAGACAAAAGTCATCTTAGCACTGGGGTTGCTGGAACACTGTAAGTTTAGAGAAGATCTATCTGATTGTCTGATTGGTTTTTCATACTGCTATTCATTAGAATCAAATGCATTTCATCAGCATGACATTGGTTCATAGTTTGAGCAGTACTACATGACAGAACTTCATATGAACTGCTGTTGATGCAGTGGATACATGGCTCCAGAGTACCTTGTTCGAGGACAACTCACAGAGAAAGCAGATGTTTACAGTTTTGGGGTGCTAGCTCTTGAGATTGTATGTGGTAAAAGGAATACAACCTTCACAAAGGACTCTGGTTCCCTTCTACAAACAGTAAGCTCCTAAATCATTGTTCATTCGGCATATTGCTACTTTCTCTTGCTGTTAAATCAGTTAGAAATGAAATGAGAATTCTGATAGGGGATTTTCAACCTCAGGTTTGGGCACTTTACAGATCAAATAGATTGGCTGAAGCTGTGGACTATAGCATAAAAGATGATACTTCAGCAAAAGAAGCCCCCAATGTGCTTCAAATTGGACTATTGTGCACACAAGCTTCAGTTTCCTTAAGACCATCAATGGCACAAGTAGTTCAGATGCTGACAGATAAAGATTGTGAAATTCCTTCACCCAACCAGCCTCCTTTCTTGAATGCTAGTGTGCTAGATCCAACAAGCTCCACAAGGTCCAACAGCACAGACAGTTTCACAACAAACGCAGTGAGAAAAATTCAAGACTCAGGTACATCCTCCGAGCCTTCTAGGACTCTCAGTTCAGATGAGGCATCAAGAAGCCAATGATTGATGCAGAAGCCAGTTGAAATCCCAGGACTCATCTAGTTATGAAGGGTTTAGGGGAAGGTCTCTGGCATAATTCTTTTGGGGTACAAAGCAGCAATGCCCATTGAAGTTTCAATCAGCCGAGAGTCCACAAATGCCACAACATAGTAGGAGACAAAACATTGAGCAATGAGAGTAGATATCTATGCATTGGCATATCAATTTTTCCGCAGAGCTTGTGAGACCATAGCTTTGTCTTTTAGCTTTCATGTTTAATATTTTTTTCAACTTCTTCTCACACAAAAACATTCTTCGAGGAATCCAAAAGTTAAAAGAGTAAGTAGGGGTAGTTGCTGGGGACCCATTTGCCTCCATAGATGGATGCAGTTCTTTCTATTTTCTGTCAATTGATTTACAAACGACTAGAGCCACCTCACTCTATCCAGTGGATGATTAGGATGTTATTTAATGCTCTTATCATATGGCCTTTTCAGAGCAAATAAACAGATGGGGCTTAAAATTAAATATTTGATGTGACACGGTCATATACTTACCACGTGGCATGTCGACTTTGTTGTTATCCACGTGGCTAGATAATTTTTTTGATTCTCCCACCAGTCCACGTGGTTACATAATGTACATGAAAACATGTCACCCGAAACATTCATTGTACTTATTTAGGCATTGATTATCTATATTTGAGATTCACACCCATCTCCCTTCATAAATGGTTAATTATATCGAGAAGTAGGTAATGTGTACTGGTGGCAATTTGATTGGTCGGTTTGGTTATTTCACGTTGAAGAAAAATTTAACTTTTTCTAAAGCAGGTTATTTTGGATTCAAATTATTTTGAATTTAAATCATATCTAATTATTTCAGATTTGAATCATTTTAATTTATTATTCAAGTTATTTAAATTTAAATCATTCGAGTTTAAATTATTTTAAGTTCAAATTATTAACTTTTTAAAATTAAATCAAATTAGATTTTGATAGAGTATTCTAATTAAAGTAATTTTAGATTAATTTTTTAAACATCTAAATTTAAAAATTTCGGTTTGAATTGAATAAGTTTAAATCGTTTTAATTTTTTCTAATCGAATCAAACTCAATCAAATCGAGTACATTTTCGAATTTAAGTCAATTTTACTAACTCGACAAGCAACTTTCCATTATTGAGCATTATTGGAACTTAGCACCGTTCATTATCAAAGGTTTAAAAATTCTAGGATAATTTTATTTTCTCCTGGTTTAAATGGTGGTCGCTTATTTTGAAATTTAGGCCTTCCTGTGGGCTTTTCTTTATCCGGCTATTTTGACTTTTGATAACTTTCCTTGAACTAATTTCTGATTTGCTAACTGATTTTCTTGCTTCAGTACCAAAAAGAAAAAAGTCAAAGAAAAAGGAAAAGAATGCTTGTGATATGATCTTAACTTGTCTTGTCTGAATCTGTGACACATAAAAGTTGCTTTTGGCCACCATTTCCCTAAGCTGATGAAACCTATTCAGCCTACGCATTTGCTGCTTGAAATTTTGTTCCCTAACCCAATAGGTCTGCTTGGTCCCCTTTTCTCTCAATCCAAATTAATTAAAGAAATTTGGTTCATTTCTACAGATTCACTGCATAATTCTAAAGCTCATTAATCATTAATTGCTTTTAATTGATAGTGTGTTTTCCCCTTAGGGAAAACTTGTTTGAATTTTGTTGCACCATTTTTTTTTTATCAATTTGCTAAATCTTTGAAAATCATCACCCTACATGGTAATCTTTCTCAAACTTAATCTTCAGAACTGAACAGAACTACTAATCAGAACCCTAGAAAATTTTTTGCTACGCTTTCTCAGCAACTAAATAGACGGCTAAGTAAAAACAAAAAGAAGACATACCTCTGGTAACTGGTCGTTGGACAGTAAAATAGAAATGAAAGTCTTCTTGGCAGACACGTCCACGTAAATCAGAGAAATGAAAAGACACTCTGAAAGCCAAGGAATGAATCTACTTCACTGACTTTGCCTGTGGACGCCACTGAGCAGCAGGGCCTTTTGGATTCGATTGGAGATCGCAGTTCTTTCGAACCATCCTCGATACAGCTTCCAAGGTCTGCTAGCCGCTTGCTGTTCTTCACCATTGAAATATCAAAGGTCAGCATTTTAATAGATGATATACCAGCGTTGGTGCTTGAAACTTTGGGAGAAACTGCTGATTTTCCATTTGCTCCACTGGAACTTCCATGGAATACATTGTTTTTCGCCTTTGTGCCGGCTTTGGTCTCACACACGTCTATGTTGACTTCCCCAGGTTCCAGCTCTGAAATGACCATTGCATCCCTGACAACATTGCTGGAATTCGAATCATTTGATGTTCTTGAAGTAGCATTGCAAAACCCTCGCTGATTCACTGCGAAGTATTCATCTGTCCGAAAGAAAGAATCGGACTCAATGGGATTTAGCGTATTGAGCACAGGAAAATTCCTGGATTTTTTCCGTATGTGATCAAATATTGTTTCTTCAGTCAACGTTTTGAACGAGAGGACTTCAGGTTCAGATGGAAGATCACCTTGAATGATAGAAGTAACATTTAACACCATACCAGAAGCAAACAATGATGATTTTACGAACAATGCTTTGGTCAAATGTGTACCTGACTCATCCGTGAGATCAATGGTAACTGAGCTCCCAGAATTTATATGATACTTTCTGGTCATGTAGCTGTTGATACCATGGACGTTCTGTTCTGGCTCTCTGGATTCTGGAGAAGGATCGAGCACAATATGTTGATGAGTTTTGCTTCTCTCCATTTCTTCCGGGGGCTGGTCGCGAGAGCGCTTGCTTGTCAGAATTAAGCCACCAGATGTTGGGGGATAGGCACTGTTTGATGGAGTCAACAGAGGGAAGCTCTTGGCTTTTTCACGTATATGGTCAAATATTGTATGCCCAATGGTGATTTCGCAATCGTCTTTTTCAGTTTCAGCAGCAGGCTCTCCTGCAGCCATTGGAGGTAGAAATGGTGGGTGAAAAGGCAAAAAGATACCAGGACATCTAATGAAAAGCATAGCATTATGCCATAAGGTATACCTTCTCCCAATTCTTCATCCAAGAGGTTGAAACTGGGCCTGCAATTGAAAAGAATTAATATCAGATATATGATATAAAGACAAACCCCTTCAAGCCCCAATGGATCAAAACTAAAATGGGCTATTTGAAATCCAGATGAATCCTCTGTTTCTCACATTAAAGAGCTTTCCCTTTTAGATTCAATTGAATCAGGAGGTTCTTGAGCCAAAGTTTGATTTGTGGCTGCATTGTCATCTTCCACAACATAAACTTCCTCAGGTGGAGCAAAAAACTGAGGCTGCTCCTTTGCACGTTTATTATTCGCATATGAATTGCTCTCGTTAACCAGCAGAAGTTTTTCATGGAGATCAACGCCAACTGCATGAATAATACAGCAAAATGAGTCATAACTCTGGAATTTATGCCCAGTGTGTATAAAAGTTGTAGAAATTAGACAAGCAGAAGCTTAACTGTGTTCTTCAAATATAAGATCAGCCTTTACAGTCATCTTTCCCAGGGGGTTTGCCACGAGGATAGTCGTGCTATAGGGGCTGCAAGGATGAACAACCACCTCTGCCTCAAAAGGCAAGATAAGGAAAACAAGTGGCTAACCAAATATTCTGAACCAAGCAGATGATGGTTGAGCAACTAAAGACCTAGCAAATTGAGCTAATTCATTCATGAAGTCGATCAAGTACCAATGCCATTGGTTCTGTCATTTTGAAATGCCATAATTGCAAATTACATAAAAATGATTGCAACAAAACGTTCTTATAAGGGCACTTATTTCCTTCCTCATCCATTCTAAACCTATAAATCTGTTTCATATGGCAAAAGCCTGTTTCAACACATTATCGGGCTGATCTTTACAACATAAGGAGTCTGAGAAGAAGTTTGCATACCTTAAAAAGTCATCCATTCTGCTGAAGCCAAGTAAGATGGAGTTAGAAAGTAATATAAGGAAGAAAGAAGCAGAGATAGGATCTAGAATTAAGCACTATATCAAGTGTCACTGTTTCGGATAACCAATTCCATACAGGAGAATAAAAAGTGTTCCAGTCTTATTTTACTAAAATATTTGAGTAAATAACAAATCTGTTTGACGGAAAAACATTGGTATAATGGTCCAATAGATGGTATACAAACATTGAATATAAACAAATGTTAACTGCACCTTATCTTCTCATGAAAAAGGATCAGGTTTTCTTCTTCTGAAGCAACAATCTGTAAGAGAAAATGTTTAGTACAACATTTATATTCCATTGACGCTAATCACGAAGGTATGAAGAAACATTCCGGATAACATACCATATCAGCATAGTGTCGCTTAGTTGATTGGACACCTTGTGATAACCTCGTCAATGTTACTGCTAACTTGGACTTTCCTTGCCTCTGGCATTCACTCTCCTCAATCTTAATGTCAACTTTAGGTGGCAATGACGTTAGAGACTCCTTGATATGATTTCCAAAAGGATATTTTCGCCCAGTAACCAACTCTATCCTCCTTGGATCAGCTTCAGCTAGTGTCTCAAATGATTTAATTCCCATTGAATGCAGTGCCTGAACAAAGCATTAGTGGAGGGAGTATAATGAGATAAAATTGAACCAACCAAGTATTTAGAAACAATAAATCTAATTACATCAATCAAACAAATTCTCATCAAAGAAAACCTTCGCTGTCACCATTCCAATGCCAGGTAATTGTTTCAGCAAGTAAGGACTGTCATCCCAGAGTTTTTGATATAATGACTTTGCTAGAAGCGACGAGTTGAGGGCTCCTTTATAGTTCTTTTTGTATATAAAATACTCTTTCATACACTTAGCAATCCTACACCCATTTGAGCATATTGAATTTGCATCCTAAAGCAAACACAGCAATTCATTATTTCATCAGTTCAACTTTAAGAGTAATTCTTCTAGAAAAAGTTTTAACCATAATCAAAGTACGAAAATAACTGAAGTCATGATACCTGGGTCATAGATAAATCATGAACCAAAGGATCCCCGGTTAAGCAGTCATTTGCCAACACAAATATCTTCTCTTCTCTTGTTTGAATGCGCTTTTTCCGTTTCCCTTTATCACCACTGACATGAAACCGGAGGCGGCCATCTTTATCGGCATTTATGTCATTCAAAAGTTTCTTCTCACTGCGTCTGAGCTGTATCCCTTCATTTTTCAGCAAATTACTGCATCAATCTTACAGTTCCTTTAGAAGAACAAGTACAAACAATAACTATTACTAGATGGGTATGCATACAAGCAATCTCCACAGCACAGGATATAATCTGTAGTACATCTTCTAAACTATAGCTAGGTTGAGCTTGCATAATGTGTTTCATGGTGTTAAATTTCAGATAGTACTTTGTCATCAATCTACCTGGCTCTAAAAACAATGAAAACAGGAGGGTAGGAATTAGTGATATGTTTATACTTAAGGAAAGCTAAGAGATATTAATTAACAATTTCAGCATACCTTGTGGCTTCAATACGAAACCATCTTCATCAGTCTGAATCATTTGGTGGTATGATAGCTCATTAACATTTTTAACACAAATCTCTGACATTAGAGGGCATTGATGAGCAATGTGATGTCAGAAAAAAAAAAAACTCGATAAATCAACAGGGAAAGAAGTACACCTTGCATATGCTTCTCTATTCGATCTCTTGGAATCCCTTTTCTAACTGCATAATTCTCAGGATTCTGATTGTGCATTCAAAGTGTCAGAATGCAATCAAAAGAAGGCATTTTATATCCTTCAAAAAATGGCCATATACATGCCTTTTTCATTCTCACATATAAGTATGAGCACTTCATCCACTCAATTGCCTTTGTGATATCAGAGATGGTCAGTTGAACTATTTCTGCAGTTAAGTGTTCTGTCAGACATGAGAGCAACCTACATTGGTAACAAAAATGTGAAGCACACAATTAGAAGATATGCGTAACTTTCATAGAATGCATGAGTCATGAAAAACTCGAGAATAACAACTCTATTATGGCTTTTAGAAGTTGTGAACATACTGTGATTCTACCATTTCACATCCATTCAAGAGATTCTCATATAAATGGACCTGAGATCATGCATGATATCATAAAAGACAAAATTAGCAAGAATCAAGTAGGCTAAATTAGTGGCCGTAAAAGAAATATGCTAGGGAAGAGGAACAAAGGACAGTGTTAGATTACTGTTTCTCTTCTAGTCATGATTACCACCATCCCCGTCTCATCAAATGGTGGCCGACCTGCTCTCCCACACATCTGGAGAACAAGCAACTAATTTAATTATATACATATGCATGTAAATTGAGAAATATGGACATGAAATGCAGATACGACCAGATACATTCTTCTTTCTCTCTTCAGTCAAGCGACAGTGAATATGGACAATTTTGAATGACCATCCACAAAACATGTCTACTTATTTATAACAGCTCATGCCTTCCACATACAATGGGGATAGAGATGAGCAGCTCCATGTAGAAGTACTAGTTTTCTCAAAAAACATAAATGTTCCAAAAATTCAAGTAATTTATATCTTTAAAGGTAGAGGAATACAGAAATTCTAGTGATTTATATCTTTGAAAGGGACTGGAAACTACTGAAGAAACATATAGTGGCACACCTGTAGTACCATTGACCGATCATATTCCATGTAAAGACCTTTTTCCTTGTTGCTGAATAAATTGAAGTTTTGAAGCATTAGATACAATAGATGCTCTTTCCTTCGTATAAGAGAAAACGATAAAGATAATAAGTAGTTGACTTCAGAAAAACAGTTTGGCATACAAATGTTGTGTTGACTTAATTACAACTGTATGAGCTGGTAGGTTGATTCCATGGGCAAGAGTATTTGTGGTGCACAGAACTTGGACATCACCACTAAGAAAAAGACTTTCAATGAGATTACGATCCTTAAGACTAAGCCCACCATTATGATAACCAACTGCAAACATAGTATCTCACATTAACTTGACATATAATTTCCAATAATGAGTGTCATATCAGAATAAATTCACCCTATACCTCCATAAAGAATATAAGATTGCATTTGTTTGTCACTGCATGACAGGGAAGCCTCTCTTAGCCTTTCCTGTTGTTCATGACTTCTAATAAATGGATTTGAATAACCTAAGGTCATTACTGTCTGGGAGAGGCGTTGTGCTGCTTCTTGTGCTCCTTTTCTAGTTGAGCAAAAAACTAGAGCAGATTTTCCCCTTGAAAATTGCATTAGAATATCTGCAATTAGTTCCGACCAAAAATGGTATTTATGCTCTTTTATCATATATAATTATTTCAGCATATAAAACGGAAACAGTTAAAAAAGCATTCAATAAGACATTAGTCCAGAAGTTGAATCTTACCAAAAATATAGTTTTGGAGGCGCTGGATGATGACAAATAGAAACAATCACTAATATTAGATGAATTTGAACTTGTTAACTAAATATTTACGTTCTGTTATTTGCCCTTTCAATATATAAAATTCTTACAATAAAGAAAGTGTAAGACTTAATAATCCAGACACAATTACTTGCCTTTTCGAATAGGAAGTCATTTTTGGCAGCGGCATACCCTGCAAGAAAGGTGTTTGCTTTGGTCAAAGAAATGCACTTGAGGGAGACAACTTTGAAAAGATAATTTTGAGAATGGAACATCTAAAATGAAAAGGCATACCAAAAACTTTAGTGGTCAACTTTACAGGCCTCATTTCTTCTCCAAACCTGTTAATACATTAGAAAGTTGAAGGACATAAAATTCAACTGCAACTAAGAGAAGAAAGTACAGCCATCACATCATAGCATAAATTACCTTTTGATTCCTTGGACAGGGACCTCAAGCCATTCAGCTGTGCTTGTTATTATGCAGTGTGTATGTGATTACAGTTCAATCACTATCCATCTTTTGAAAGTAAAAGTTAAAATAAAATTGGATTAACTCTCTAGTAAATATGAGAGGAAAATTTACCAAGGTCCTCAATATTTGGAATAGTGGCTGACACAGCTAAAAACCGAACAGATGCCAGAGGACTTGATTTCATTTCCGGGTTGCGAGCAAGCATTTTTATTCTGCTAACTATTGCCTCCAAAGCTGCCCCACGCAGATCATTCAGTAGGTGAACTTCATCAATAAGCAGAAGTGCTATATCACTGAAGAAGCTCAAGCCTCCATCCTTTATGCGGTACCGGGTAACAGCATCAAATTTCTATATAAAAGAAAATGAAAAACATTCAGTCATGTAATCATGCAGTGCAACATGTATATTAAAGGAATTTGCATAATTGCAAATCTAGATTAGTGCATGTGACTAAATTCGTGGCTATGTTTATCGTTTGGTATGACATGTATATGTACTCACCTCAGGAGTCGTTACAATAATATCCGCTTCTTGAATATTCCTTATGCTATAAGATTCGTTATCACCTGTCAACTCCAGGCAATTTATCCCCAGTGAACCAAACTTCTGATTCCAATCACGCAGCTTCTCTTGTACTAAAGCTTTAGATGGGGCTATGTAGATCTTTAGACCAAATCCAAACTAGAAATAATAAGCAATACAAAATCCAAACTAGAAATAAGAAGCAATGACAAAGTGCTCCTATATAGAAACATTCAATATGCTTCTAGCCTAACATTAATATATCATGCATTGGGCAGAAAAGCATGAGAAAAAGGCGCTTGTCTGCATTTACTAAAGTAATAATTCAAGTGTCTTCAAACTTAATACTGGCATGAGTGCTCAAGACTTACTGTTTTTAGTGTTCCCTTTATATGGACAAACCTTCCATCCCCAGTGATAAACCTTGACAGAAGCCTCAAAATGCAGAGCTCAAAGAGCACAGTTTTCCCACTTCCAGTAGGAGCTGAAATAACCATGTTTACATCGGAGAGGAAACAAACAGGGAAGCATTCACTCTGCAGTGAATTAAAGTACCTGCGAGCATAACAAATGCAAATAAAAAGTACCACCATATGGAATTATGGATTTGTTTCAGAAAAAAATGATAAAATTTCTATTTAATTATAATTATAAACACTTTATATAATCAGAATGAAGCTAAAATCCATAATATGTTACTGACAAACGCCTAATTTCCATGTCAACTTGAAAAATCTCAAGTTAAAGTATATTTACCTGAAACTAAAAATTGAACGGAAAAGTGCTGGCAAATCGAACACGGATTTCAGTGAACATGAATCCATGATCAAACTCTCTTATTAACAATCTGAGGCAAACAAAAATGAAAATAAATAAATACCAGCTAATATAAATGCCATTCTTGTGAATCTTCATATAAATTGTCAAGATTAAGCATATTTTTCAAATGGAAAGGGACAAAACAGTAAATATCATGCAAAGCTCCTGGAACCGAGACTCTAATTATTGGAATAATATCGAGATTAAATGCACTTCGATAATACAGTTCAATGAACAAGAAAAATATTACACTAAATTCAAACAATTTGTAGCTTTATTTTTTTGTTGGATTCAGATTTCAAATCAAACAAATAGCAACAAGATATTCAAATATATCTTTCATGAGACGATAATAACAGCTTATGATAGAAAATTAAACTGGAAAGAATTTATATAAAAATGCTTCAAATTCTGTAGTATTTTAACGAAGCTAAGATGATTCCTTCACAAATGCCGCAAATTTACAAAGAAATTTCTATATATAATGAACTGCTAAAGATCTCCGAATTTAAAACTCAAATCTCTCGAAATCTCGATTGAAAAACATAGATACTCATTAAACACTCTAATTCTTCATTTTTTTCACAGAAACTAGTGAAAATAAGCTCAAATTATCGTAAAACTTCCAGAGAAATGAGTTTCGAAAGATCTCTTAGTTTAATTCTTAAACCTCTCGAAATGTCAGTTAAAAAACGCTAAGAAGAAAGCGGATAGTCGTTAAATATTTTAATTCTTCATTTTATATTCAAATCTCAATAAAATACGAAAAACAATGCAAATCATAGAGCAAATTATTGTAAAACCTCTAGAGAAGAAGAACCGCTGAAGAGCAATAAAAAAAATGCAAAGTAGAAAACAAAGACTCGCTAAAGTCTATAATTCTTTGTACATAGTTTGATCGATTGAACTGTAATTTTCGTTTCAAATCCAAATCACCCAGAACAATCTCTATTGCCGCTCGATCGTGAAATCTCCGAGCTATGAAGAATTAGCTAGTTCTTGCAACTGATGAATATGATGAGCGAATTCGAGATGAATTTTCTTTGGTTGCAAGGACTAGCTAACTTTATTTTTAACACAAAAATCTGTATAAATTTCAATTGTGATTACTAAAAAATCGTATGATTCTTTGAATCACTAGATCGATTCACCTGAAAGCTGAGATTCATAGCCTTTGCAGCTTTTTCAGAGAAAGTGAACGGAGAAAAGAAGATAGAAATGAGTTCGCTTGGATATTTATAATTGGAAAAGGTCCGTTTTGGCGGGAGTCCAATCTACATGCCGCCTGCTTTTAAGCTGTGTTTACCGACTTTTTTTATTCAACTTAATTTGTATTTTTTAAATAAAAAAAATTTCTCTTTTAATAAAACATATTAAGTAATGTACAACCTCTATAAATTAATAATCTTAATTAAATAATAATTTTTATTGATCTCAACTTGAGATTAATGTGATAAATTAGTAATTCGTTAAATTTATAAAATAATACATTAAAAAAACATACATAAATTGCTAAAAAGATTCGAGAACACCTATTTTGTAAAATGTTTATCGGTGCATATATAATATGAGATGCACATGGCATATCATTCCATGCCAACTAATCATCAGCACATTTTGTTGGTGACCAGAACGAAGTTGTTAATGAAGTCATAGTATAAAATCTATATGCTAAAATCGTTATGGATGCTTTAGGACTAGAGTTTTAGTTCAATAATGAGACTTGAAAGGAACTGGTCTTTCCTAAAAGTCCAAGTCCGAACGTTGTAATCTTTTTTTCGTTGTTAAATAAAGCCAATTCAATTTTGTGTGTCGGATGCGATAAGCACACAAAATTGTCAACTATGTCCCAATTACTGAATGTGAAGTTAGAGTTTAATATGAGTGAGGCATACTTTAATTGTCCAATGCATCTAGTGAAGGAGATGTTGCCATCAAATAAATTATTATCGAAAAACTTTTATAAAATGAAGACACGCATGAAAGAACTTGGACTTGGCTATTAGAAAATTCATGCATATAAGAATAATTGCATGTTATTTTATAATGAATATTTCGAGTTGTCTTACTGTCCATGTTATGGTCATCCTCAATATAAACCGAATAAATCACGGGGGAAAGGCAAAAAAATTTTCTTTATAAGATTTTGCGACACTTTCCACTAACACTAGGATTGCGGAGGCTATATATGTCAAGTCAAACTACAAAACATATGACATGGCATGCCACACACCAATCTAATGATGAAGTGCTAAGGGATCCTGTTAATAGAGAGGTTTGGCAACATTTTAATTGCACCCATTAGTTTTTTACCTTTAAGCCTCGCAATGTTACATTCGATTTATATTCAAATGGTTTTAGTTCATTCGGGCCAACAACAAAACCGTATTCTGTTTGGCCAGTAATGCTCATCATCTATAACTTACTTCTATGGATGTGCGTAATGTAATTTGACATCTTTCTTAATATGGTCATCCTTGGGAAGAAAAGTCCAGCACATAACATTGATGTGTTTCTCTGACCTCCAATAGATGAGTTAAAAGTTCTTTAAGACGAAGGGGTGGTCACGTACGAGGCCTTTACTCGCCAAAATTTTTTTCTACAAATAGCACTTTTGTGGACCACTAATGACTTCCCTGCATATGATATATTCTCCAAATGAGCACTCATGGACATTTATCATGTCCATATTGCATGGAACATGGAATAAGTTTCTTCTTAGAGTAAGGGAAGAAGCCTTGTTTTTTTTATTGTCATCGGCATTTTTACTAAAGGATCATCCTTTTAGTCACCAAAGAGATAAATTTAAAAAATGTGTTGAACGAGACCCTCCAATTCCTCGATGATCTTGGAATGATTGGAGTCAATTTTAAATATTGCGAGTGAGACAAAAGTGGGAGACCAGAAGCTACCGGGTTTCAGTCAAACCAATAATTGAGTTAAGAAAAATATATTTTGGGAGTTACCGTATTGGCAGACATATCTTATTTGTCACAACTTGGATGTGATGCATATTGAATGTAACTATTTGACAATATATTCAACACGATGATGGATGTTCTGAAAAAGATAAAAGACAATATCAAGGCTTTTCGTGATTTAGAGGTGTGTTATAGGTAGTTGGAATTGCACTTAATTGCAAATAATGGTAAACTTCTTAAACTGAAAGCCTCATACACTTTGACTAAAAAGCAACGAAAAGTTGTGTGAGTTTTGGGTGAAACAATTACAATTACCAAATGGTTTGACCTTTAACATAGCAAAGTGTGTGAATGAGTAAGAATGCAAATTTTATGGGATGAAAAGTCATGATTGTCACGTTTTCTTACAATGTTTGCTCTCAATTGCCTTGCATGATATAGTTCCTCACACTATCTGGAATGCAGTTGTTGAGATCTCACATTTCTTTCGTGATTTATGTTGAGCATAACAATGCATGGGAAGAAAATATTGTGAAAACCATTTACAAATTAAAAAAGATTTTTCCCTCAATTTTTTTAACTCAATGGATCATTTGCTAATCCACTTGCCATACGAAGGTAAGGTTGGAGGATTGGTCTATTATCGATGGATGTATCCGTTCAAAAGGAATTATGAGCCACACATGTAATTAAAGTTTTCTATCAATTTGACAATTGGAATCTAAAAACAAATGTTGATTTTTAGGTTTTTACATCATCTAAAAAAAGGGTGAAAAATCGAGCATCCATGGAAAGATCCATTTGTGAAGTATATATCATTGACGAAATATCATCGTTTTGTTCGATATAGCTTAACCTTGCAATCCCAACAAGAGTGAACTTGGTCCCACGAAATGACCACAGCGAAGAAGTTGATGCAACCGGTTGTCTATCAATTTTCACTTATCCTTGTCAACCTTTAGAATAATTCGAGAAACGTCAATACTTAGAGAAGGATGAGTTCTACGTTGCCGAACTATATGTACTAATGAATTGCGATGAGATATTACTGTACATTGAGTAAGTATAAGTTTAACCAATAATTTAGAAAATTGTGAATAGAGAATGGTAGTAATTCATGATTTATGTTCTTTCTATCTCTAGGATGTTCGATGATATGGTTAAAAGATAACAGTACGGTATTTCTGAGAAGGAATTGGAAAAAGTTCATGATGCATTATTTCGTCATTGGTTTTAAAGAATATGTAAGTTATCTTTTATAAGTCTATTTGATTTTTTTAACTTAATACTTCAAATAATTGAAAGCCATGTAACTTTTCGCAAGTCACCCAACATGCGAGTCAAATTGATTCTTGTGTTGTTGACATGTCTTACAGTATTAGTCGTATGGCAAGGTGTTTCAAAGGTTATTACATCAATGGATACAAGTTTCACACATTGGATTATGGTCACAATCGTAAAACGATGAACAATGATGTCGGTATCAAGGAAAATTGTTATAATGATTACAATCGTGACTTTTATGGATTGTTGGTCGATATCATTGAGTTGGAATACTTTGGTGTCAACAACCTAGTCATATTGTTCAAATTCCATTGGTTTGATATTGACAAAGGTCTTCGAGTAGATATTGTTCATGAGTTGGTCAAAATTAGACACAACTCAATTCTAGCTAGCAATGAGCCTTTTGTTTTAGCCGAACAAGGAACTCAAGTGTTCTACACTCCATATCCATTAAACAAAAGATATCGACATGATTGGTGGGCAATGTTCAAAATAAAGGCTCAAAGTCGATTTCCCATTACGTATAATGAGCAAAGTGATAAAAAAACGAGCACCTGAGTATTTGGCTCATTGGTTGATGCATCATTTTCTCGTTTAAAGAGCAAAGTTCGAATCTCCTTCCCCCAATAAAAAAAATGATGGAAAAATGATCAACCTTAACGAAGTGGTGTATTAAGAAAATGGAGTTTCCTTCAATTCACAATTTGATCATACGTCGATTGACCTTGACAATAATACAATTCTTGTTAGTGGTGAATATGAAGAGCTTAATATGTTTGTGGATGTTGAACATAATGAAGAAGATGATGAAGCAAAAGGAGAATATGACGAGATAGAGGAAAAATCAAACGAAGAAAATGAAAATGATATCGATGATGATGAAGATAAGAACGAAGAAAATGAGTTTGCTTTTTCAGATGATGATTGCTTAATGTTTTTTGTTTTGTAAAAAAAAATGTATGAATGTATTCTTTGCACTTTGACATTAAAACTATATGAAGCTCATTCATTATATTTATCATGTCATATATTTATTTATTCATAGTTAAATTAATGTTTATATGCATATTACTTTTTTTATAGTTATATTAATAGTTGTACATTTTCTTTTCTTATTGGACAAACATGGTTAAGTTGAAGAAGAAGATGAAGGAAGGCTATCAATGATAGGCCAATAGCACTGGCCTTTCGACTAGTCGACTTCCTATGTCGCATCTTCTACAGCATCCTCCCCCCAAACCACGGAGTCTCACTCCGAAGCAGATACTCAAGTACAGCCAAAGGTACCAATGTCGAGTTTGACTACTCCTGTGATACCCCGTATCCCCGTATAGTAGTCAACATAACCGTATCGATAAAACGAATAGCTAATTGATGTGGATTTAAGTGTCAAAGAGCAGTGGTGGGTAAAAGGAATATTCTAGAGTAAAATATTTCGCACGCGAAAAAATAATAATTAAACAATAATTAAATAATAATATTTTTATTGAGGATGAATTAGTGAGATAAAAAGTGGTTCGAAAGTGAATCAGGGCATAATAAGACATTTTGAGTTCCAAGGAGATAAGAGGAAAATCTTGAAATAAAATAATATTAAAATATTAATATTTTATTTGATGTCGAAATTAGTTATGAAGGAGGAGTATATGGTCAATCTAAGTGGGGGAGAAGAAGAATGAGAGAATTTTGGAGAAAAACGACGTTAGTGGGGCTCACGTGTCTTTATTAAATAAAGCTAGCGATGGTAAGTATATATTTAAATATTATGGTGATACCGCATTGAAGTGTAAACTTTATATTTTGTTTGCACACATGTAAAGGAAGAAAAATAGAATGAAATTGGAATTGAAAGATTGTTCAGAGGACTAACTATAAAAATGGAGAAACTTGGAGGGCAAAACGATAATTTTTCCATGAACTTCGTCAAAGCTTCCAAAAGAAGCTTTGACTCTTTTCTTCCTTATCCATGGTTGATCCTTATCTTTTCCAAAAGACATTTTCTTCTCCATCTTCTTCCTCCCACGCCATTTTCCTTTCTTCATCATAAAAATCAAGTTTTTTTCTTCTTTCTTACTTTTCCATTCTCCTACCCCTTTATTCACCCAACCCACAACTTTCAACCTCATTTTTCATCCCAACTAAACCTTAAGAGAGAGAAAGGAAGAAAGAAGAAAGGAAAAAGGAAGAGAAAAGCTCGGAGAAGGCTCGGCCTTAAAAGAGAAAAGAGAAAACCAAGAGGTTTTCCTCCCCACCCACACACCATTGTTGAGGATTTCAAGGTAAGGAAGGTAGAAATTGATGTTTTGTTTGAAAGCATGTAGTTTGAACCAATTATGATGTGAGGTTTTGTTTGTGGTAGCAATGATCAATAAAGATCCAAGGAACTCGAGGCATGCATGTGAAAGAATCTTAAAATGCGTGGTGATTTTGAGCTAGATTAAGTGGTGGTAAGCGTTTTAACCTCTAAATCACAAGTAGAAAGGAAAAATGAGATACGTATTGATTGTTATGCTTGTGGCAGCATGTAAAAGTAAATTGTGGTGCATGTGGATTTAGAAAATGCTTGATGGAAGTAAATTTATAGTTGCTGCCATATGCTAGATTATTGGTGTGGAAATTATGGTTGAACTTGATAAATATCCTTAGAAAAGATTAACATATGTGCTGGAGTCATAAATAAGTTACCGGTATTTATAATCTAAAGAATTACGCAAGCAAAGGATAAAGGTAACTTTGGTAAAAATGTGTCAAGATATAAGTTAGTTGAATAAAGATTCACAATTGAATGCAAAAAAGAAGTAGAAATGATATACATTAAAGATATTGAATTTGAATTGTTGCTAGAAAGTACAAAAATAAAGATAATATACTGTGGTGGTGTGCCGGTGGAAATAATGAGCGATCGAAAATTGGAAATAGTTAGATATACCTCCGAATTAATAACGATATAGTACCTCGCTATCGTAAGGTGAGTGAACTTGCATTTAAAAGGTTTTGAACAAACGCATATGTGTTGAATGAAATGCTAGAATATCCTTGGTTGACTCTTTTCAAATTTATGCACGGGAACAAGCTTTTCACAAGTGATACTTCTACGTTTTTAAACGTATAATGTGACGAATTACGTATTTGAAATATTATGTTGAATTGCCAATTGATTTGTGGCATGTGATGCATTGTTATGCAAAGATTCTTGTTACATGTTGTTATGTGTGTTATGCATTTAAATGTAATGTTGAATGATAATTATAATCATGCGTGTGCGGTGTGAGAGTGCACATGACAGTGCCGATAGCGTGTGGTGTGGGAGAGCACACGCCGATGATATATGCCATGTGCAGTGTGGGAGAGCATATGATGATGATAAATGCCATGTGTGGTGTGGGAGTGCACATGAGGATGTTAGCTATGTGCGGTGTGGGAGTGCACATGAGCTGAGTTGAGGTTGGCGGGTGTAGGTGTGGAGCCATGGTGACTAATGTGGGGATGACCTTGGTTTATGTTTGAATTATCTATATATTTATATATACATAATGTATACGTGAATTTTTACACGCATGTGCACCTATCTTGTAAAGTAAAGATTTTTAGAAAATGTAATGTGATTGAATTGTATATTGAAAGTTGATATTCTTAAATGTTTTCAAAATAAGTTGAAAAACAGTATGCCATCTAGTTTTGTTTATGATATACAAATTGCATGGTTTCAATACAAGTGCATCGTGTTTTCTAAAAAATCTTTCGTATCATTTGCTTATTCCCTTCTTATGTTCACTCACTGAGTTTAGACTCATTCTTTTCAACTTCATGTTTTAGTTTTCAGGATCGAAGATAGTTGGATCCTAGGTCGAGGTGCTCCCTCCTATTCATCTTTCGGTAGGTTCACTACAACTCTCAATGATAGCACCCATGCCCAGAGTCACTCTGCTGGTTGTCAAGGGTCGGTTGTATGTTTATATGTGATGGTTTAATGTAAATTGTGAGATTTGTTGTGAACTTTGTATGTACTTGATTTTCACGATTTAAATTTGAAGAGATTGTTATTAGAAATCACGAGTCTTAAATCTTAAAAAAAAAGAAGTAATAGATGGACTACTAACGGGTTTACATAGAAAGACTTGCTTGGGCCTAATGGGCTAGACCTATTGGGCCCATGCGTTAGTCATGGACCCTAGCGAACTTGAAGGCAAGTTCTTTAGGAGCCTAAGAATAACATGTGGTGTAAATTCAAGATAATGTAAGGATATAGTATTAATATGTATCTATTATAATTTTTTGATTTAATATATATTTTTCTTGGTTGTAGGAATCTTTTACATGGGTTGTTGTAGATGCAACGGAGGTCTGGTCTATATGGGAAAAGATTTGCAAGGATCGTCTCAAGGATCTAGTAGCGAATAAACGCAAGAAGGTTAAGATGGACTCAGACGCATGCACGTCGATCTCCTATTGATGAAAGGTAAGGCGTGACCTTGGACCAACTAATTGATAACATATAGTTCATGCTTGAGTAGTAGTCACACACACACACAAGGCCAAGCAGAACAACCTAACAGAGAAGGACAGTAATGTTGCAAAACATACTAAGGGTTCCTTGCCTTTCACCCTACACCAGAACAGGATGGTACGTGATTTTATTTTAATACTACAAAAATCATTCACTTTAATAATACAATTCTTTATGTTGTTAACGATTGCGATACTATGCAATGATGTGTTTTTTATTCTTACTCTTTTGTTATTATTATAGTTCGAGGAAAAGCAGCGTCAAGTGATGTTCTCTGACCTCTTCGAATGCATTCACAAACAATAGAAGGGTACTAGAGAATTTGTGGACAATAAGTCCAAGACTGTTTATGTAAGTAATACATGTGTTTATATATATATATATATATGTATATTGCTTATCGATTAAATAACTTGATAATTTTAATTGCTTTTCTATTTATAGTAATCATACGTTTCAGCTTTATTACATAACTACAGTAAGGAGCTGTCGACTCAACCGAAGTTTGATCCTGAGGCATGGATCAAGGCCATTGGAAGGCCCAATAATACTCGGACCCACATCTACGGATTTGGTACTAGAGTCCTCGTTTCAAGACTTCTAGCTCCATCCATGATGTTTGAGTCTGCTTGTGGTCTTGATGTTGCATGACCTCCTCTGCCCCCTACACTTGAGCTCGGAGGATATAGACAATTGGTTAATACTATTAGTACCTTGATAACGTCGATGGGTAAAATTAATAACTTATTGGAAGTCATTGCAGCAAGGTTATTACCTTTCAACGCCTCTAAGTTTTCCTCATCACAGTAATCAAGTCTGCCACATCCACCACAGTAATAGCAATAGTAGCCACCCTCATCCCCTCAGTGAGCTTTGTATTAGATACTTATTTGGATTATTATCAAATGTTTACATTGAATTTTTTTATTAATTATAATTTGTATTACATTTTTATATTTTTTATATGCATATATGTTTGCTATTATCAATAACAACATCATACAATAATTTCATTAGGAACAAGACAAAATTTAATATAAAAAAATCGGTTATACAATTATTACTGACGAAATTCATCCATTACTGAAGAAATTCATCAGTTACCACCGAAATTATTGATGGAATTCATCCTTTACTGATGGAGTTCATTCACAATATCAACAAAATACCTATTGATTTGAAGTCATTGCTGACGAATACTGCTAGTGATCTTTAAAGTCAACTCCATTGACTATCCATCTATAATTACCAACGGATCCTAATTTGCCAGTACTGTTATTGACAAAAATTATCGATGAAATTTTCCCATTATTGACGAGAAACCGACCAATGAATCTGAGCCTTTATAGACATAATTACCAACGAAATATTCGACCTGTAACTTACCGATGAAATATTTCATCACCAATGGATTTGCCATTACCAACCACAGTATTTTCAACTGAATATCAATGAAAATATTCGTTGGTTTTTCCGTTGATAATATAACATACTAACGGAATCTTAACTATTACTAGCGAAATTTTTCATCAATAGTGTCTTGTTTTTTTGTAGCATAATGAATGTTATTCCCAATACCAATTTTTATTTACTGTGTACATGGGAAATGACGTAGGAAAGTGGTTGTTCAAAATACATAATAAGGATCAATGACGTGAAAATTATTGTTGTCAGTGTGCCTTTTTTGTCTTTTTTCTCCTTTCACCTGTCACATGTCAAAGGCTAATTGGCTGGTTGAAACAAGTAATTAAGGTAAAAATGTTTGAAGAAATCAACCTAACAGGAAAACCCTAATTTTCTTATTTATGTTAAACCTTGTATGAAACCTAGAACCAGAACCTCGATTTGGAAAAGATTTGAATAAAGAAGGAGAAAGAGAAATCGATTTCAAAAAAAACAAAAGAGAAATTGACTTCGAAGGGAGATAGATAAATCAATTAAAAAATTAAATTTAATGTTTCAAAAATTAAAGGTAGGCCTCACTTCGAAACTAGTAATCCCAAAACACGAAGAGGAATCTCTTATTTTATTAAGGTACTATGAATTTTGGATTTTTATCTGTTTTGAAGATTAATGTGTTTAGAGTTTATATTTGTTATTTGTTTTCAAAATTGAGTGCCAAATACATTTTGGAGATTGTATAATCGGTTTTTAATTTCGACTTATGGTATGAAAAATTATTTTTTAAGCCTTGTATAATAGTAGCTTCTTTGTGCTTGCATATGCTTATTTGTTTTGACAAATAATGGCTTTTGTTGGTTGGACAAATAGTTTTTATTGGTTAGACCATTAAGTCTCTAAATTATATCAATCTTTTAATTAAGTTTTTATATTTTTATTGTGTCCAAATAAACTTTTTTCTTTTATTTATATCCAAATAAGATCCTATTCTTAAATTGTTTACCCAAAAAAACCTTTATCTCGTAAAGGAAATATAACAAATGTTAGTCTTAATACCAGTTGTCATTTATTGTGTACATGACAAATGACGTAAAAAAGTGGCTATTCAAAAGACATAACTAGGATCGGTGATGTGGAATTTGTTGCCGTTGGTGTGGCTTTTTTGTCTCTTTTCTCCTTTCACCTGTCACATGTCAAAGGCTAATTGGTTGGTTAAAACAAGCAATTAAGGTAAAAACGTTTGGAAAAATCAATTTAATAGGAAAACCCTAATTTTCTTATTTGTAATAAACCTCATATGAAACCTAAAACCAAAACCTCGATTTAGAAAAGATTCGAATAGAGAAAGAGAAAGAGAAATCAATTTCTTAAGAAAGAAAAATTGATTTTGAAAGGAGAAGGAGAAATCAACTTCGAAAGGAGAAAGATAACCAATTACAAAAAGTCAAATTTAGTGTTTCAAAGATTAAAGGTAGGCTTCACTTAGGAACTGATGATCCCAAAACAGGAAGAGAAATCTCTTGTTTGAGTAAGGTACGATGGATTTTAGATTTTTGTCTTTTTATTTGTTTTGAAGATTAATATGTTTAGGGTTTATATTTGTGATTTGTTTTCAAAATTGAGTGCCAAATATATGTTGGATATTGCATAATTGGTTTTTAATCTCGAGTTGTGGTATGAAAATTATTTTTTAGGCCTTGTATAGTAATAGCTTTTTTGTGTTTGCATGTGCTTATTGGTCCCTATAGCCAACATAAAATTGCATCTATTGGTTGTTTTGATAAATAATGGCTTTGGTTGGTTGGAAGAATGGTTTTTATTGGTTAGACCATTATGTTTGTATGTACTTTTGTTAATAGAAAATAGTATAGCTAGACCACTGATGTTGACAGAACACTTTAAAAAATGCAAATTTAATTCATATGCTATGCAATTTTGATGTTGATAAACCTGAGGTTATATATTCAATTGGAATTGTCCATGGTGGAAAATTTATATATTTTCTGAAAATGGACTATTTGAATGGCATGCATGTTAGATTTAAAATTGATCTTCATATGTTATTCTTTTTTTGACATAAAAGGTTTATTATAGAATTAAGGTATTTAAATGTGCCATTTATTTACCTTAGAATCCCTCAGATGGAGTTTTTCAACAATTTGATGGTGGTATATGATGATGAGAGTGACTTAAATTGAATTTGTATATTGACAAAATGGGCTTTTGTAGATTTATATTGTGACCAAGTAGTTGATGTGTCTGATATTATAGATGACACTCTTTTTCTCCTTTAATATGAAAATGTAAAAGGTAAGAATGATGTGGAAGGTAAGGACAATATTGGGGTTGATCACAATGAAAACAACAAAGTTGATGTCGATGAAGACATAGATGTCGTATATGGGCCCCAAGCCCATGAGACAATGAATAATCTTGATGTTGAAGTTGATGATGAAGATAATAATGTGGTGATAAGGAATGACTTGAAATCGAGACATACTTTATTAGTTGATGTTGAGTGTTTAAGTGAAAGTAAGGATACAAAAATCCAAGAAATTAAAAAAGTTTAAACAAAGAAGTTGTAAACAAAGTGATGACTTAGAAGACACAACTATTCTAGTTCCATCTAATGCTGTAAATGAAAATGCTATTGATATGGTAAATAAAGGTCATTGGAAGGTGAATATGGACACGCAAGTGATGATGAGTGTGATAGGGTGAGTATTGAAGAAGAGGATCAGGAAAATGAGAGTGAGTGCGTGAACTCTGATGATCTTAGATATTATTCCAATGATGTCCAATCTAATGATAAGATTCTTACAAGGAAGAAATGTTTGGGATCTAAGTGTGATCCTAACTGTGTCATTTCAATATAAGATCAATGTATGAGATTTAAGAATAACAAGCAATTTAAGAATATGCATTTGCAAAAGGTGTGCAACTAAGGTCTGTGACAAATAAATCACATAAAGTTAAAGTAAGTTGCAAAGAGGGTTGTGAAGGTTGTGTGCAAGCTGCGAGTCTAGATGTCACTGTTTTTGTATTAAGACATATCACCATGAGCTTAGGTGTATAAGGAGCAACAAGAATAAGTTGTTTTCGATATAATACATCTTTAAACATTTCGAGGATAAGATATTATCTTAACCAAGTTTGAAGATTAAGAATTTAAAGACATTATGCAACAAAACGTAAGGTGGCGTTTGGTATCTTACAAAGCAATGTGATTATAGGAAATGTGATTGCAGGTAATGTGATTGCAGGAAAAATAACATTACAGTATTTGGTATACAAGTAAAGTAATAATTAAAATGCAGGAAAGATAACATTACAGCATTTGGTTTACAAATACTTTATTGGGAATGTAATATTAATTTTCAGAATTACCCTTATTTATTAAAATGCAAGTTTAATATACTTGTATTTTTTTATTGTTAATTTTTATATAATATCAACTCTTAAAATATATTTTTAATGTCATATATTTTATTTTCAATTTTTATTACAATCTTATATATTTTATTTTCATTTATTTAATATAATTTTTTGTATTATATATTTTATTTTAATTTCTTTTACCTTATTATATAAATTTTTAATTTCTTATATTTTATTTTATTTTGATTTCTAATTCTTATATTATATATTTTATTTTAATTTTTTTATTAATTTTAACTTTACAAAATGTTTTTAACAAAGTAATAAAATTGAAAGGCAAATGTCTTTAATAACATTGCAGAATGCAATGTAATGTGATTGCATTGATTTTGGATTGGAATCACATTACATCCTTAAGTTGTAATGTGATTGCATTACAATCTTACATTGTAGTGGTTTGTTGCAAATAAACACTACAATATAATTTAATTTGACACATTATAAGAAATATACTCTCACTTTCCTCATACCAAACACTACCTAAAAAATATATACCACAGTGAGCATATATTAGAGGACTAGAAGGATTATGAGTCATGAGAAAGGAGTTAATTGCATATAGGAGAATGGTAGGTTGTGAGGTTATGCATTAAAGTTGATGCATGGTAATCTAGGGATCCCAATTAAAATTCAAGTGGACACAAAAAATGCAAAAGGTAGGTAGTGCTTTTGAGGTTTTATGTATGTTTCAAAGCTTATAATAAGGAAAGGTGGATTAAAAGTTGTAGGTCTATTGTATGAGTGGATGACTGCTTCCTTAAAGGTGTTTGCAAAATAGAGTTGTTGGTAAGGGTGAGTATTCAGTTAACTTGTTTAATTCAATCAAAAAATTCCAACTAATCGACCTCTTTTTGAATTTTAATCGTATGGACTGAATTCATCTTTTTATGACAAGTGACATTTTGATTAAGAAAAATAGTTAATCGTTAATTATAAAAGTCTATTTAAATCAAAATAAAAATGTAAAAACTTGATTGAACGTAATAAAAAAATAAAAACTTATTTAAATTTTTTAAGTAATTTTTTTAATATTATGCCAAATTTAATCTTTGCAAGCCTTTAAAATTGCACAATTATCAAGGAGGAGTAGATTTTTATGAGAAAACTTGTCTAAATACAAAAATATGTAATTAAAGAGAATTCAACCTAAACTTTGAAAATATTCTCATAATGTCAGCTTTGATTTAATATTGGATGTTTTTATAAATAAATTGAATTCAAATTTTATCCATATTATTTAAGTGAACATGGAATTTCTATAAAATAGTGTAAAAAAAAATTCAGAGTATACCAACCTACACCTTGTGTAAGAAGCAATACCACCCCTACCAACCAATATAAAAACATTATTTCTGGGTTTCTCTCACTGTCTTTACAGATTTACTCGCTTTGATCTCCACCATTTTCTATTTTCCGTCAACTTTTCTTTACAACGACCTCTTCCTTCTAGTTCTACATTTTCTTTTAGTAGCAATCATTACACTTTGCTTTCCTACAATGAATCTTGAGTCCACGAAGAATCTTACTGGTACTCTTTATTTTATTATTTACCTCTCTCATTTACTATTGTTTCAGATGATTTTGCTTTGTTTTAGAATTTTTTTAATACAATTTTCACTACCCTTTTCTTGATTTCCTCTACTCTTGCATGCATGAAAAGCATGCATCTCGGTTTTCATTATCTGAGCTGGTTTTCATGGGAGCTTGATTTTGGCGAATATGGGTCCTTGGAATTTAAGTCTGTAGTATGTTTTTGCTAAGGGAAATCAAAGTTGATTTGTTTCTGTTGATGCAACATTGTCATTTTGGATTTATTGGTGCACGACTGCTTTTCTTAGCTTCAAGCCTTCATTTAACTAAATTACTTTGTTGACTACATAATTGCTTCGTTGGTATTCATATTTGTAGTCTACGGATACCATGCTTACACTCACCCAAACTGTTTGAGCTTAATGTTCTTTCGTTTCCCTGGCCTGTTATTTATTTCCTCTGCTTCGTTTTTGTTTACCTTTTGCAGCATTCTTGACATTCGTTGGATTTCGTCGTATATTCTTCTTTAGAGCTCAACATGAGCATTTTAAACGTCGTAGATGTAAGTTGTGACAATGTGACCAAAGAGACGAATGCAGAGAGTGGGAGAAAGGACCTGGGTTCAGTTTTTGGACCACCCCAAATCATAGATAATGATCAAGTTGGAAGAGGTCGACATCGGAACTCGAACCTTCAATCTATGATACAAGAAGAAGAGGAGAACAGAGACGTAGAGGCTTGTAGAACTGGAAATAGTAACTCCAGTGTGCCATATCAAGGGGGTTCTACAGTTAATGAATTATGTCTTTCATCTTCGCCTGCTGCTTCCTGTGTTATACCAATTTGTCGGCAATTTTGGAGATCTGGGAACTATGAAGTGGGGGACAGGTCGAAGCTTAAAGCAGCAAAGCAAGGTAATTGGCTGCCACTTGCTTGTCTCAACATATTATATGCTCTGCAACATGTATGGGATGATGAAAACTGATAGAATAACTAAGAAACATAACCATCAGCATGCTTGTATGTACATGCTCTCACCAATATGATTGTTCCCTTATTTTGGTTGTTAAGAAACTTTATTTTATGATCTTGTTTGACAGATGGGAGAAATCAGTTTCGTGTACATCCAATGTTCCTTCATTCCAATGCCACCTCTCATAAATGGGTCTTTGGTGGTACGTTCGTTTGTAATATATGTTTTATTTGTTTTCTTTTTGTAATGTTATCCATAAAATATAATGCTAATATATGTTTTTTTGCCTCTGTCTCTATTCTTCCTTTATGTTTTGCCTTTTGTTGCTTACTTTGGCAGCCATAGCTGAGCTGCTTGATAATGCATTTGATGAGGTAAGTTCCCTTTGTATACTTTTTTATCAGAACTTGTTATAAAATTTTGATTTGGCAGAAGAGTCACAACCAGGTTGGATGATCAGGTTAAGAACATTGTACTATGAAACATAATTATTAGAGGATGTTGAGCTCTTCAAATTCAGCCTGAAGTTCTCGTATTCTATGCTGGCAAGGAGATTGATCATTGCTTAGTTGTCAACAATGTGCTCCTTTTATTATTTTCCTTTCTATTAAATTTTATTCTGAATTATGCATGCATACCAGTGACCTTACGTAATAAAGAGAAAACAAAATAAGAATCTCCAAGAGAACATGGCGTAAGAGCATTAAGGCTTCTCATTCTTGTTAATTGCACCTGTGTCCATGTGTATTACATCGGCTCTATGGTATAGGTACGAAATGGTGCTACTTTTGTTCATGTTGACAAAATCTCAAATCCTCGGGATGAGAGTCCAGCTTTGTTAATCCAAGGTACTTCTTCCACCCACTCTAAATAGTGTTGAGATTTTATTAGGAAATCTTAGTTGTGTTCTTCTGCTCCTTACAGTTTTCTCATTTCAATTTTCTGTTTTCCAAACTGAATTTTCAATAAAGATAATGGTGGTGGAATGGACCCAGAAGCTATAAGGCTTTGTATGAGCTTTGGATTTTCAGATAAGAAAATGAAACATGCTATTGGACAGTGTATGGTCTTTGCTTTGCAATTCTCTCTCTCTCCCCCCCCCCCCCCCCCCCCCCCCCCCCCCCCCCCCCCCCCTTTTCTTTTTTTTCTATTAATTGGTGGATTGTGGAATTTCAGATGGAAATGGTCTCAAGACTGGCTCTATGAGAGTGGGAGCAGATGTTATAGTCTTCACTCGTCACATGAAAATGAGGTCTATTGTCTTTATTTTCAAAAGCTTCTAAAATATTTTATGCTTGACATCCTGCTTCAAGGAGGCAAAAGAGAGGGTAAAACTTAAAAGGATGGGGAAAAGGAAAGGGAAAATTGGTACCATCTTAATACAGAACCAGTCATCTTATGTTGAAATTTAACTTTGGGCTTTCATGAATGTCTCTATTGATTTCTTGCACTGATATTTACTTGGAATCCTAACCAGCAAATTCTGCTCCTTTATGGCTAATATTGCTTGGCATTGCACACAAGAACTTTCTGCTAATTATGAGTCCTTCTTTAATACCTAGTTTTTAACTGTGTATTTTTTTATTCAATACAAGTCTAAAGAAAATGATAAACTATCAGAGTCTGGTTTTGAATAGTGGGGGTCCAAGTACAACTAAATTTCTTATTGACTGGACAAAAGGTTAATATTTTTCATGTACATATGAAACACCTGCTCATGTGCTGTCTGAGTACTTATGATCCTTTGTTTATTGTTGGTATAAACTTGTGCAGTACTATGACTCAAAGTGTTGGACTCCTCTCTTATACATTTCTGAGACAAATGGGTTATGACAGGATAGTTATACCAATGGTAAGTTATCATTTATGCAGCTAATTTCTATGGATATTTGGTGGTCTATCTCCTTCATCTGCAAACTGCACATTGGTAATCAATTCACAAAACTCATGTCCCTGTTAATTATTATTTAGTTAAACACAGGCAAGAAGTCAAGGTTATCCACTTGAGAATTGTCTCCCTGGAGAATAGAAAACTGGCCAAGCTGATAAGTCAAACTTATTTTCTGCATCAAAATTTGTTTTATGTATAGAAATGTTACTTTCTATCAGATAAATATGCACATATCCTGGCTAACAAAAGAAAATGGAGGACTAGATTTGGAGGTCATTAACTTGTTGGAAGCACTAAAGTCACCTTCCTTTTTGTTGATATTTTTGAGAAAATTAAAAGTAATGCTTCACTTCTACCTTGGTTTCCTTAAGAGTAATTTGAGACCTTGAAGCTATTGTACTCGAATATGGTCATTTCCTGCCTTCAAACTCACTGTTAAATCTTTCTCACTACACAGGTGGATTACGAGTATAACTCATCAACTAAAGCATTTGGGCCCATACCTGAACATGCCAAAGAACACTTTGCTTCAAACCTCTCAACGTTGTTGATGTGGTCTCCTTATTCAACGGAAGAGGAACTTCTGAATCAAGTAAGCTTAATTAGGAAATTTTCACTTTTGCTTGATTAGAATCATATATTTGTGCAATCTTTAGAAGAGTTTCCCTTTTACAATCAGATGTTTGTGCAATGACAAATGGTATTAAAATTTCTCTTCACTTTTGCTTAGTTATAGACTTGCTGTGTGAAAACCAAAAAGAACAAAAAAACAGGAACTATCTTGATTTGGTTTAGCTGTAGAACAACCACAACACTAAAAAAAATATATAGATTCTTTTAAATGTCTTGTTGGGCCTTTATACCCATAGTACAGATTGCTGGCTTCAGAGGTGATGGTGGCTGTGCAGTTGAATCGCTGGTGATGAAGGTGATCCTTTACTGGCACTGGTTTGTCATAATTTGGATGGCTGTGTACAAAATGGTATCCTTAATTTGTCAACTGAGTGTTATCACTGCACAAAGTTATGAAGATTGAATAATTGGTTCATTTAATACAGTCGACAAAGGAGCATAGGTTCCTTACTTTTGCCTTGTGGGATTTTGATAAAAGATGTTGTGTATCTGAGGCTTGAAGGGTGCGGTTTTCTTGTGGTTCTTGTTGCAGATGTCATGACTTTCCCACTTTTCTAAAGCTTTATGTTCCATCATGTTTTTCATTTCCCTTGTTTTGGATGATGATGTTAACTCAGTTCTCAGTTTGATGATGTAGGCCATCATGGAACAAAAATTGTTATCTACAATCTTTGGTTAAACAATGATGGGGATATGGAGCTAGATTTTGATTCTGATCCCAAGGTTTCCTTCACCCCTTTGCCTTTATTTCCTTCTGAAGTAGCAATTGCAATAATGTTTTGATGGTTTAGCACTGTGTGATCGATTGTTGCAGGATATTCGTATCCATGGGCACCCAAAAATATGTCCGGGAGGTGACAGCACAAAACAAAGCTTTGATCAGCACGTAGCCAACAGATACCACTATTCACTTCGTGTACGTTTAAGATTTACATCTTGATCTTGACAACAAATTTACTTTTACTTACTCCTTCAAGCTTTACAGGCATACTTATCGATCCTATATCTGCGGCTACCATCGCGCTTCAATGTTATACTACGTGGACAATTTGTCAAGCACCATAATATTGCTGATGATCTCATATATCGTGAGTTCATAGTATATAAGCCTCAGACTGGTAACACTGAGGTTCGTGCTAGATTCTCTACTTGTGCTCTGTCTGTGCAGAATATTGTGCGTTATTGTGTGCTTGCATGTATTGAAGCCATCGATGGCTGCCTGTGGCTGATGGTTGCATTTTTCAGGCTGTAGTTGTTACTACCATAGGTTTTGTGAAGGAAGCTCCTAGCGTAAACATTCATGGTTACTGCATCTACCACAAGAACCGCCTTATATTGGTAAAACCTTTCATCATTTTGTTGCAGCCTTAAACTCATTTGATATGTTTAGCTTGTGTGTCCCTTTTTTTTTTTTTGTCCCTTTTCTTGGATTTGCTTGATTGAATTGTATATCGGACAGTGACACAGATCCAAACACCACTAACCAAATAATTTTTCAAATTTAAATCATGTGAGCTTTAAACGTTGAAATTCAAGTTACCAATAATAATTGATTTAAATTTTTATAACTTTTCTCAATCACGCACATCAAATGTGAAATGAGATATTACAGTTCTATCCATTCAAATCTTTAATATTCTTAGAAAGGTCACATATTATAATTATAATCAAGACTTGCTTTATAGGATCAAGATCGCACAGCAAATTATAGAAGTTTACGTTGGATTGGTACATGATCAGATTCTAATTGTAATAACCTAGATTCAAGCACCGTTAACCTAACAAGTTTTCAAACTTAAATCATGTGACCTTTAAGATTTAAAACTCCAAGTTACTAGTAATGATTGTCTTGGATCTTTATAAACTTTTTTGCTTTTGAAATTTCATGGTATATTGAAAGTTGAGGTAAGTAAAAACGTTACCCCTGGGAAAGAACAAAGTGATTCATGTCTAAATGCTATCTTGGATCTTTATATGACTTTTAACAATCACGCACATTCGATATGAAATGAGGTATTATGATCTTATTTATCTTATCTTTTCAAATTTTTTATATTTTCATCAAGATCATACATTATAATAACAATTTATGTACACTCTATAGGACCGAGACTTCACCAGCAAATTGTGAAAGTCCACATTGGGCTAATACATGCGATCAAATATCAATTATAACAATCCAAACTGAAGCACCATTAGCCCAACGATAATTAAGATCTTAAACTCCAAGTTACTAGTAATGATTGTTTTAAATCTTTATATTATTTTTAGTAATTATATTCATATCATATGTGATATAAGATATCACAATTTCAACTACTCAATTCTATAACACCTCAAATCCACGTTGAAAATTTTTAAAAACCTACTATAGTATATATGTAGAGATTTAAACTTTTACTTTCGAGATGTTTTTCGTGAATAAAATCGTAAAACCTTTCAATTTGAAGGGAGACTGTAAAGTCTCGTCAACTAAGTTTTCTTGGTGACGTAATTCTCTAATTAAGCTTTAACTAGATTATTAATATATATGCACATCATATTAGTTGCATATGCACATCATATTAGTTGCTTCATCCTTTTCTTGGTCTTCTCATATCTTCAATTTGTCCATGCAGCCATTTTGGCATGGACGTAAAACTACAACAGGCAGTCGGGGAAGAGGTGTTGTGGGTGAGAGCTGCTCATGTGCTTAGTCTCAATTGTTCAAGGGGTTTCATTTAAATCAAATCAAATTGTTGTGAGCAGCTGATGATTTGTTTATGGGTGTTGCAGGTGTTCTTGAAGCAAATTTTATTGAGCCAACTCACAATAAGCAAGATTTTGAGAAAACCTCCCTCTCTCGAAAGCTTCATGACCGCTTAAAGCTAATGACACAGGAGTATTGGTGAGTACATTGGGTATCATTGGAACTTTTTAATAAGTCAAAAAGGTGAAAGAAATTCAAATATACTCAGCATTGAACTGCCCCTTACCTCCACCATTATTGAACACCCAAGGAAAATTGTTATTTGGTTTTTGATTTAAGGCATTTGCTCCAATATATAAGGTGAACTTATTTAAATCATTAAGGGTTGGATTGAAGGCAATTCCTTTAATATCATAATTTTTGTAACTTTCAAGATATCATAATCAACCGGAAGTCCTTTATAAACTTTTCTTTTAATTTAAATTCACCTGGATTTGAATTCATTCGGCTCTAATGAAAAATGTCACCTCAAATGTGTCTGGATCTCTTATGTTCTGGTGAACTAACGTGTCAATGGCACTTTTGTATCTTGGCAGGCGTTTGCACTGTGAACTGATTGGTTATAAACCAGGGAGAAAAACTAAAGTAACATTGTCTTCTCGGGCATACTTGCCAGATTTTGTGGTCCCAAAAAGGAAGAGATCTGCTTTAAACCAAACCAGGTCCCAACAAGGTGCTTAACCTATCAAAAATTATCAACAAAGATGCAAATGCTTGAATTTTTTGTTGCTGGCACCAATAAGTTGATGTGGATGACTTGTTGGCATATCTTACAAGTTCCTATTTATCTTAAACAGGTTCAAATATGAAGAATAAGGAGCTTAATCCCCCAGAAACTGATATTGTCCACCATGGAGAATTGCAGGTTTATAGAAATATCTCTTTCTTAAAGTTCAGTTGTGGTGAAAATATCATCAAGCTTATATTATGAGATTAGAATAGGTTAACTGATATAGAATGTCTATCTGGCTGCTTTCATTGTAACTTCTTTTCTACAACTGTTTTATTAATTTTACCGAGTCATCCCTGTGTAACTTAATTTCAACTATTTATGGAAGTAAAAACCATATCCGTCGACGATGATGTTTGAACTTGTCTTCATAAGTGTTAGCCTCCAAGGATCAGTCTGAGTACCTAGGAACATGATGGGATAGCAGTTTCTACTGTTTACCATTTTAGTGTGTTGTCTACACTCTTCAGCAGCCCATCTTTTTCTTCATTGTGAGTGGTGGAAAAGGGGCTTATGAACATATCATATCATTGTTCTGCGGAATGATGTTCACACTGGGTTAATTGGAAGTTCTCAGGTAAAACTGTTTGCTGTGCATAAATGATTCATGATCTAGCAGACATCTTTTCTGCTGCTTTACTTATATTTACTTGAACATGGATCTTATTACTGTTCTCTCCACCCATTATTTCATATTCAGTTGATTTACTGGATGAGGGATCATTATTACCATTCCTCGTCATATTGTGTTGACAGCCTGAAAAAAGAATCAAGAATGAAGTGGAACATTCAGAGAAAATAATTTTGATGCAAAGAAACAAAAGGCTGCGGTCACAGTGAGTAGAACACTTCAACAATTTATTGTTATTTTCCTAGAGATGGTATTAGGTTGGGTGGGAAGCTTTTGAAAATGAAGATAGATAGTTTATGCTTAGACAACCTAGAGCCTGGCCTGACTTGCATCCCAACTGCCTGCCAATACTTTCACAAAATAACTAGTATACATCATCTTAGCTGATTTCTTGCGTGATTTGCAGGCTATTGGAATTAGAGAAGAGGGAAAAAGAACTTAACATGAAGGTAAAAAAGCAATCTGATTGATGCATTGGTAAACCAGTTGGAAAGACTTTTCATTTGGTCAACTTTTGGCACACCTTAACTTCAAGTTATATACATCTGCTCACACAAGAAAAATATATGCACTGCGCAGCCTTGATTTGGCTTCACTTTCATTATCTCATCCTCGTTTGCAATTGTTGCAGGTGCAGCAACTTCAAAGTGAATTACAGGATGCCCAGCATGAGTATAAAATGCTGGAGTCAAAATTACTCGACATGTCTTCGAAGGATAAGCCTGTAAAGGGGTAGATTTGGGGAAAAAAATCTCCCATCTGTGATGAATATTTGACTGTGATCTTCTTACTTCACCTAGCATGCAGCCCTCCACCTGCATGCTCAGACCATTCAACCCTGGTTTTCTTCAATTGAAACCAGGACTCTCTTGTCTTTGGAAACAAAATTTCAAAAACTTCTTTAGCTGAGAAGAGGGCGAACCTTTCCCCTCATGGCTTAACTTAGTTTGGAGGACAAAGGTATAAGTAGAGAGACTAGACACAAGACTTGATATGCTCTGATTTTGCATCAAGAACTGCCAAACTTGTCTCTCTGATGTTTATGCTACAGCTGCAACCGATATACAATTATGTGCCCTTATTTGCAGCCCTTTAACTGTCTGCTCGAAAGATGACAATGCACGTTTTCTCGAAAAGGTAAATGGTCTATTCTACAGCATAGAACATCCTTGAAATCTAGATCATTTCAGCAAGTCAGGGGAAGGTGAGAGTGTCAGTTAGAGAAGATATTTCTAGGAGCCCAGCATTTCAGATCTCAAGAGCTCCAAGATATCATAAATCTCAGCTGATTCTGAGTGTGTTCCATCTTCCGAATAAAAAGAATGTACATGGTTTCTCACCTCAACCCAACTGCAGCCACCACTCTTTTTCAATCCCTTCTCCCTCATTAACTTCCTAATATTTGAAACATCAATCCATCTCCCAGCTGAAGCATATATGTTAGACAACAAGACAAATCCAGCGGAGCTTTTCTCTGCTAGTTCACCAAGTTTCCTAGCTGTTCTCTCTGCTATCTCCTCATTTTTGTATGTCTTACAACCACTTAGTAGAGCTGCTAATGCATTGGCTTCAGGTTGAAATGGCAAGGAATTAATGAAAGCTTCAGCTTCGTATAGGCGTCCAGATCGAGACAGCATATCCACCATGCACGTGTAGTGTCTTCCCTTTGGCCTTATACCATATACTCTCTCCATTTCTTCAAAGAACTGGAGCCCTTTATCAACTAACCCGGAGTGAGAACATGCAAATAGAACTGATAAAAGCATGAGCTCATTAGGAGCAACAGAGGAAGTTCTTCTCATTTCTTCAAACAAAGCAAGAGATTCTTCCACAAAACCACTTTCTGCAAGTCCTTGAATCATCACAGTCCATGAGATTTCGTTTCTCTCCGGCATTCTATCAAAGACCTGCTTGGAGCTCGCAATATCTCCCGATTTTGCATACATGTCAGTTAAGGCAGTGCCCAAGAAAACATCATTTTGGAACCCAAGTTTTACAATCTTTCCATGGAGATCCTTGCCTTTCTCCAACGAGGCCACGCTTGCACAGCCACAAAGCACACTCGAGAAAGTGGGCTTGGTTGGAATTTCCCCTGTCAAAAGCATCTCATTAAAAACTTCAAACACCTTATCAAATTGCTTATATTCCAAATAGCCACCAATTATAGCACCCCAAGAGACATTATTTCGAGTAGGCATGTGATCAAACAAATTCTTGGCTTCATCCATTTGTCTATTTACACTGTACCCACCAACCATAGAATTCCATAAAACCACATTCTTCTTTTCAATTGAGTCAAAAACCAAGCGTCCATCTTCAGTCTCCCCACATTTACAGTACATGTCAACAAGAGAGCTACTAATGAAAACATCTCCCTCAATCCCAATT
This sequence comes from Theobroma cacao, assembly GCF_053813885.1. Lineage (NCBI taxonomy): Eukaryota > Viridiplantae > Streptophyta > Magnoliopsida > Malvales > Malvaceae > Theobroma > Theobroma cacao. The sequence goes on from NC_142642.1 coordinate 978,087, forward strand.
TTCTTAACATGTGCATGGATGTTCCTCCCTGCTCGTAAAAGCTCAAGGCTAGCCAATGCACTGAGAATACTAGAGAAACAAGAGATAGTTGGCTTGAGGCCTAGTTGAACCATTTGTCGAAAGAGGTTCAAAGCCTCTCGATGGTCACCACTCTGACTATACCTAGCAATAATTGCACTCCAAGAAACTTCATTTCTTTCCGGCATCTCATCAAAAATCCTCCTTGCCTCTCCCAAGTCCCCCAGCTCCACATACATATCTAGTATTGCTGTCCACGAAACAACATCTCTAGTTTCCATGCGATCAAACAGCCTCCTCGCCAAATCAAATTCACCCATTCTTAGACACAACGTTATCAAAGAGTTACAGACCGATACATTATCCTCAAACCCGGTTTTAACTATCAATCCTACAACACTCATTCCCAACTCGAAGTCACCTGTCTCTATGCACGCGCTAACTACAGAAGTAAAAGTAACTTGATTTGGCTTAACCCCAGATTCAAGCAACCTTACGAAAAGCTTCAGACCATGAAAACTGAACCCGTTTCGCACGAACCCACTGATTCCCGCGGTCCACGAGACTACATTCTTAAATGGGTTCCTTTCAAAATACCACATTGATTCTTGCACTCTTCCATGTTTCATTAAACCTGAAATCAACGTCGTCCAGGAAACCTCGTTTCTCTCAGGCATTTCATCGAACAGTTTTCGAGCTTCGCCTAAATTTCCCCACTGAACATTGGCATTTATCAAACAATTTCGGACAACTAAATCAAACCCATCAAGCTCCTTCACAATCTGATTAGCTTCGGGTAATTTCCTAAAATTAAGGTACATTATTAATAGCTTGATAGCTATAAATCTCTCAGAAAAAACACCCTTTTTAAATAAAAGGCTATGGAGGAGAGTTCCTCCTGAGACTAAGCCTTTGTCTGAGAAATTTTTCAATAAAGAAGCACATTTATGAACATAAGAGTTGAAGTTTTTTCTTGGATCAGTTAAGAAAAGGGCTTTCAAAGCAGAGTTCATGCTACGAAAATGGGATTGGAAAAATTGTGTTTGATAAAATTTGGTGGGTATTTATAGGGAAGATGGTTCAATGTGGCGGGAAAATTGGAGGAAACGACATGAATTTTGGGGTAAATTATAACACTTCATTAAAAAGAAAGTAGAATGTTGTGGCATACATATTTTATTTCTTTAAATTCTTCTTAAAGTTTTATTAATTAATAGGTTATGTATACTATATGTTGTACTTATATGAAGAAAAATTATCAAAATCTAGTAAATAAATAAAAAAATTAATTTAAATTAAAAAAATACAAGTAATAAGCATAACCTAATATGTTTATTGAATTTTTTTTAATTAAACACAATTTAAAAAGGATATATATATATATATATATATATATATATATATATATATATATATACACATATATATTTGCATGCATCATGTGGTCCTATGATTGAAAAGTGGAGCTAATAATCATATTGGTTATAAAAATAACCACATCTATTCAAGAAAAGAATTGCTTGGATTTTCACTTTTATTTCAAGATTGAATGCTTTCCAAAAGTTGTATGAATTATATATGACATTAGATAATACATTTTTTAAAAGGAGAATTTTGATATAAGAAAATCATTCATTATTGATGGAAATTTTCCTTCTGTAATAATTCGGAATTTTTGAAATAAATTAAACAACATCAAATGGATTTTTTTCAAATAAAAATGAAAACTCAAATGAAATTTTTGAAGGAATATTTCATCGATAATAAGTTGATGCGATTAATTACTACAAAAATTTTAATTGAAAATATTGGTTCGTATCAAATATTTATTTAACATCAAAGATTTACTAACAATTTTTTTCACAAATTATTTTTCATTGTTAAAATTCGTTGATAATCCATGAAAAATACTTCTGAAATCCATAAAACTTGTTCCGATAATCCGATTAATTATAATAATAACTACACTTTGAAATGATCTATGTTTCCTATACTATACTCTAACTTAAATAATTGCAATAACAATAAGAAATAAAAATTCCCCCTGTATCTAGCTTCATACTTGTATCACTATGCCCACCCAGTCCTTTATTCCTGAAATTCACATAGAGATTGTTGAGAAGGTGCTTCACATCCAATGCCTTGCTCAAATGAATGTATCTCTTTCACATTGATATGCCTTAGGTGGCTGCCCACATGCCAGCCTGATTTTGGACCCCATATAGCAGCTACCCCAGATCACAACAAGCAATGATTCTCTCAACACAGTAAGGCTCCATACTCACATCTCATAAAGCTATATATATATTTACTTAAATTTTAATCGATTAAATGTCTTTTTAAATTAAATTCACTCTCATTATATATACGAAATAATTAATTTTGATATTCCAATTCAAAAAGGTTTATTTTATATATATAATATCATTTAATTATAAAAGGTCACTTTATAAATTTATAAATTATTTAAAATAAATATTTACTTTTAAAATTTTTATTAATAATATATAAAATTTAAACAGAAATAATATTCCAAATATAAACTCAATTCAAAATATGTACGCCTCCAATCCAATGTCTGCGTCAAACCAAAAGAACTCAACAATTTTGCTTCTCAAGTTTGAAGTTTGTACAAAGGGCATATATTTCTTTGAAAAAGATGTTTGGGACCTAAATTATCTAAATGCCTGCCTGCATGTTACCTTCACCGGATGGTCTTTTAGCAGCAAAGCCATCCCACAAATTACAGCAACAAAGAGAAATTGCAAAAAAGAATAAAACTTGATAAAAATTACAGCACCTATTAACTTAATTAGATTATGTAATAATTAATTTGTTCTTATTATACATCGGTCAATTAAATATCTAAAATGTTAACTTTAAATAATAGTGTTAGAATATAAAAACTTGAACAATAAAATGACTTGAAGACATGTTCTGTTAGTATGCAAAAGAGTTGCAAAGGATGAATTTAGAGAATATAATGAAACTTAATGACTGATTGCATCTTGTAATTAAGACCTCCAAGACAAAATTCATAGCCAAACGTGATACGACAACCACCATGAAAAGGCATGCACGAGGCCACATTACTTCCTCAAACGCTGGAACTTTTCGTAGAATCGATGGATGATGCCATGCTATGACCTACCATGCTTGTTCTTTTCCTTCTGTTACCCCCATACATTATCATGTCATTATCCTCTGCCAAACCACAAATTATATAAACTGGTTCACTGTTTGGAAAAAGGGCTTCATATTTCAAGGAGAAATTTTATATTTCAAGGTTCTGAAATGGAGAAAACAGTAAGAAAAATAATTAAACATAAAGCTAGTCAATCGATCTCAAATGAAAAGTACCCAAACATATAATTTAATAGCCAATGCATAATTTTTCTACTTAAAAAACAGAGTTCGAATCTTTAAAAAATATTGATCTCAAATGAAAATCATGCATGCCCCATAGTTATTTTACCATAAGAGGGCCATGATTTGATTGAGATAATAATTACATCCTTGCTATTAATTAATTACCACTTATTTAATTTTAGCAACAATTCCATTATTATGACAGAGATGAGATATTAACTTCCATTAATGACTGGCGACAAAACGTTAAAGGAGCCGTGTAGTCCAATATGAACAACCCAACTTGGCTTATCTTTATCAATGCAAAGAACTTCAAGAAAGCTTCTCTAAACCATTAAACACATTTCTGTTTCTGTTGCAAAACCAGAATATCCTTACCTCCATGGAACCTTGTTCCACGAGAAAGCTTCCCTTCTCTCTGCCTGTAGACTCTGATAACAAAGCAACTGAATTCCACCCACTGTCCTCCTCACCACCTCACATGCGTGCCTTTCACCTAGCATGGCTCTCTCTTTTCGCTTGTTTCCTTTCCACCTTTTCCATCCCTCCCCTTATACCAGTTATCCGCAATGACCTTAACCTCTCCGCCACTGACGTAGGCACTGCCGGCATAGCTGCTTTCGTTGGCTCAATCTTCTCTCGCCTTGCCATGGGACCTGTATGCGACCTTGTTGGCCCACGTATCGCCTCCGCCTCACTCTCTCTCATCACCGCACCGGTTGTTTTAGCCACGGCTTTCGTCTCGTCGCCAACTTCTTTCATTCTCATTCGGTTTCTTATAGGGTTTTGTTTGGCTAACTTTGTTGCTAACCAGTTCTGGATGAGCTCAATGTTTTCTAGCTCTGTCGTTGGCCTTGCTAACGGAGTATCAGCTGGGTGGGCTAACATGGGAGCTGGGGTGGCTCAGTTAGTCATGCCGTTGATATATTCCCTAGTAAAATCCTTTAACGTACCAGAAAATACTGCATGGCGTGTCATTTTTGTTGTTCCTGCTGCTTTCCAGGCTCTAACAGCAATATTGGTCCTGGTTTACGGCCAAGACCTGCCTTGTGGGAACTATAGAGATTCCGGGGAGGCTTCCAACAAGCCAAAGGACAACTTCTTTAAAGTTCTCTTTCATGGCTTGTTGAACTATAGAGGGTGGATACTAGGTTTGACATATGGTTATTGTTTTGGGGTGGAGATCACAATGGATAATGTTATAGATCAGTACTTTTACTATAGATTCGGAGTGAATCTAGAGGTTGCGGGTACGATTGCAGCTTGTTTTGCTTTGACAAACAGCTTTGCAAGGCCAACGGGTGGGGTGCTTTCTGATCGGTTGGCTAAGACGTTCGGAATCAGAGGCAGGCTATGGGGCTTGTGGGTGGTGCAGACGGTGGCTGGCTTGCTGTGTGTATTGCTGGGGCGACTCAACTCCCTGGGGGCTTCTGTTGCTGTGATGTGTGCCTTCTCTGTGTTTGTTCAAGCATCTTCTGGCCTCACGTTTGGGATTGTCCCTTTCGTTTCCAAAAGGTATGATCTAGTACACTTTGTTTGCTATGATGACTTTTCACAATTTTCTATTGCCTACAGACCATCAATATTTTAGCGAGTGCCGTCACCAACTGAAACACCATTGTCTTTAAACTGTTCTAACAAACAAACATGTTGAAGAAAAAAAGTAATATATTTTAGCATTTATTGTTGATGTAAAGACAACAGTTAACAGTAATTGGGATATTACAATTCAATGGTTGAAGGTCACTGGGAGTGATATCAGGGATGACAGGAAGTGGAGGGGCGCTGGGGGCTATTGTGACACAGATGCTGTTATTCTCAGGGAGTACATTCTCGACACAAACAAGCATTTCTCTCATGGGCCTTATGATGATAGTATGCACCCTTCCAGTCACCTTAATACACTTTCGTCGAGGGGGAGGCATTTTTTGTGGTCCATATTCCTTCAGTGAAAATTCAGCTGATGAAGATTATCGCCTGCTCGTATAAGATGAAGAGGGGAAGACATATAAATAATATTTATTAAAGTTGGTTTCAGATGAAAGAGATCAGAAATTGAAAAAATGAGACAAATCGTGTGCTGATACAAACTGGTGACAATATTTAGTAGAAGCTTGTTAGAATGTTTAGAAAAAATTGTGAGAAATAACTCTCTTCAAAAGCTTAATTTAAAAATATTTTTCATTATAATTTTAATTATTTTTAGTCAATTTTTAATATAACTTGACAACAATACCCTTTAAACAATTTTAGATAAATTAAAACGATTTCGATTTTCTCTATTCCGCCATTCAAATAAAAATTTTAAAATTAAATCCTGATTTCTCTATCTTGTCAAATACTGTCCATCTCGCAATCCTAAAGAACAGAAATGAGATCAACGTATATGTTTTAGGTTCTTAGATTTATTAGTTTATACATAGAACCTCAAAGTTGAAAGTTATAACTTTGATAACTTAAGCCTGACTGCGAGCAAGCAAATTAATTAATTATTTATTAGGTATTGTATTACTAGTTTTTAGGCATTGTGTTACTAAGTTTTAAGCACTACGATATTGATTTTAAGTATTGCGTGACTTAATTATTATTTTTTTTTATAATTGAGAGAGAGGGATTTGAACCCTACTCTATAGATAGGAGATAATGCATCAACCAATGAGCCAAATACTTAGGTGCAAATTGATTTTAGAAATTACGTTATTGATTTTAAACATTACATAACTGGTTTTAGGCATTGAGTTACTAATTTTTAGGCAATGCATAAGTCACACAATGTCTAGAAACTAGTCACGTAATGTTTTACTAACTAATCACGCAATGTCATATCAACCAGTCACGCAATACCTAAAAATTAGTAACATAATGTCTAAATACTAGTCACACAATGTCCAAAAATCGGTTATGGAATGCCTAAAAACCACCAAAACTACTTAATTTCATTTAACAAAATCAATAACTTCAAACAATACATCATATTCCACTTACCAACGTAATCAACGAATATACCTACTTGCCGTAGAATGCTTAAAATGCTCAAAAAAAAATTTTTATATATCAAAAGTCACTCCAAAATACTTCAAAATACTTAAAACGTTCAAATATTTTTTCTTTTAATCAAAAACCACTCCAAAATGCTTAAAAGTTTTCCTTTCTGGTAATGAATACTTCAGAGATGAATGGTATTATGAGAAACGCTCAAAAGATATGAGTCGGTTTGAGGCGCGGACCTACACATATGGGTCGATTTCATTAAGAGTAATTTTGTCCAAAATTAATTTCTATTGGTTAAAAACAGTTAAAATTATAAAGATTTTATTTTCAAAAACACCTTATGTAAAAGGAATATTTTTGAAAAAAACTCAAATGTTTATTATCTATAATGTAAATGATCCATACCCCCAGGAAAGTAATGATTGGGTTTATCAAGTCTCAATCTTGTATTTATAGAGGAAAAAGAAAACATTGAAGCAGAAAATACTGCATGGAACTATAATATTTTTTTTTTTTGAAAGTTGCAAGGAACTATATATTGAAGTGCCATCTAGTCTGGTTCACAGCCATTAAGTACAAATAGGAACATTTGTACAAGAGTAATAGGATTTCCTCATCGAATTAGAGGTAATGGCTAATGCAAAGGAATATTATGGGTCAATCCTCCAGATAAGGTTGTGCGTTTCCATTTTTGCACCTAGAGACCATTAAATGCAATCTTTTTGTTTCATATTGCAGTGCAAACAACGCATATGTTAAAAAATAAAAGCATGGAAAGGGAGAAATTAACAATGTAAAGGACAAAGGGTTCTTCAAATAGATTGTAAGCAAAGAACACAGGTAAAAGAATGCCTTTTAATAAACAATAGTGCTTGAAGCTAAACATTAGGAATCCTACCTTAAATAGTGGCTACTTTGAGTTGAACTTCAATTTACCTTGTTATCTCTGTGGTGAACTAGAGCACTGCTCCTGATCAAGGAAATATATACCCAGTGATGATGGCAACGTCCACCAACCACCAAGAATCCCAATTACACGTAACTTCTGGTCCCCAATTTCAACTTTAGCAATGCAGAGAAGCTTATAATCTTGGACTTCAACGTTGCTGGCATGCAGTGACTGCATGGTAAAGTAGTTGTCATTTAATACAAGCAGCTTAAAAGCAAATCCAGCATATTACACCATGAATAGATTCTAGACTAGACACTCATTGCAGTGATTATTCCTGTTATCAGATGACAAATAATTTTCTTTCCATAAAATTCCATTGTTCACATGCCGATAGGAGTTGGAGAGAAATGTTATCCTTGTCAGAATAAGTCAATAAAGCCCAGCCAAGAAGTAAAACTACAAGCAGAATGGTAGTTGGTGAGGCAACTTTAGTTTTCGCTCGCTATTGATGATAATTGGCAAAAAATTCCATGCCGATGACAGACAATTTATTGAAACTAAATGGGAAAATATCAGATTAAAACAAGAATCTTTAATTAAACCTCAAACAATTGTTCTTTAACAAGCATTAAAAGAAATAAAGCAATAAGAATAAGAGCATACCTTATATATGTAAAAATGAGGTTTGTGGTGCATATATCCGTGACATAACTGCAAAATCAAAACTGCAGTCAAAAGGTTGTAATGCATGAGGCACTTTATCAGATTGCAACTTAGAAGGTGAATTCCAACCCAATTCTATAACTAGAAAAGGACTAGAGCAATCATATCAGAGTTCTGATACAATAACAGGGCAATGAAACTCAAGTCGCAGCAATCATCATCTCTAATAAGAAGGCACCCCTGCTTTTCACCTCCCAGTTCAACAAGAAGACCTACTACCTTAGGCATCAAGCAAAGTTGTAAAGTGCTGGGTTGGGGTGGGCTTTCCTTGCAAAAAGGGATTATAGCATCATCCACTCAACTACTCAATTTGGAGTCATGCCTGATTCATTGGCCACAATGTTAACCCTATTGGTCTTTATTGCTCTTCAATCAATCGCTAATACTATCATCCTCGTAGTTGTACCAACTCATTTAAAAAATGAAGGCGATCTGGACTGCTGGTGATGATGATCATCACACATATTTATCAACATATAGCAAAGTTGTATTAGTTATAATTTTCACTTTCACATATGCTCAAAATAAGTATATAAAGCATTTATAAATCTGACATCCATCTTCAGCCTATGGAGCCAGACACGCTGACACCAGGATGCAGATTGTATTACAATCATTCCCAGCAGTATGCTCACAATGCAATACTCTTCAAGCTTAATAAATTAAATCTCCTCATTAGGCTTACTGCTAACATTTAAGTGCTAGATCCAAGCAACTAAGTCAAAGAAAGGATTTTCTAACCCTTTCAACAAAAAGATAAATTGATGAAGGGCTTGGTTTGGTGCTGAGGAGAAAAAGAAGGACTCTAATTGCAACTGCGGAGGGATTATCCCAGTTCACCAAGATAGTAAATACGAAAAAAACAGGCAGCCATAATTTTTTCATTAACATCCAGAGTTTGTGACGATCATCTTCTCCTTCTGAAGCATCAAATGACTCTATATGATAATCATCTACCAAAATGTCGAGACCTACATTGTTGAAATTAAAAACATGCAGGCCAGTAAGAACAAGTATCAAAGGACAAGGAACAAGTATGTGTAACTAAAAGTAATAGTTTGCAATCATGGTAGTTGGTACTATACCAGACAATTGACTTACCATCCATCGCATATGTAAAACGTGGCCAACAGTAGACAACTCCAAATACAACTGATACACCAAAAATGCTTCTGGCATTTCTACTTCCTGGAACAATTCCAACATCAAGAAGGATTCTCAACAATAAGGACCAAATTTCATCATGAGCAAACAAAAAACCAACTATTACAATGATAACCAATGCCTCAATCAAAAAGAAAATAATAATCAGCCTTCAAATTAACTTAAACTGCAGCTTTAGGAAGATTGCTACTTCAAAGAAAACCTGACAGGATTGCTACATAAGAAAAATAGCATGCACTAGCAATTTGTGAATAGAAACACCTACTACTAGAAGCAATTTGATCATACTAATGAGTGCAAAAATGGCTACTTCCATGAGATCTATGGCAATGGCTTCAAATCATGAGATTCAAATTCTCTGAGGTGACTCATCAACCTTGTTCATTGTAGGCGAAAATTCAGTGCCAAAACTCAGAAAACAGTTCCTTCAAGTCATAAACATTGGCATGGAACAATTTTTAATCTACAAACCAGTTCAACAATTACAAATAACATAACTTCAGAGAGAAAATAATCCAGAAACAATGAAATTCATATAAACAAAAAAAAGGGTATTCGTAAAACCAATAATCAATAAAAGCTGCAAGTTTAGTAAAATGGGTAACAGTCAAATTTCGCTAAAATTCAATCAAAAAAGCAAAATTTACATGAACAGGCAACTACAACAGCAAAGAAAAATCATGTAAAAACGAAACAAAACAAAACTTTCCTGGTAAGCAAAAATCTTGAACATATTTTCTGTGTATATTTAGTTTATACTCAAACTTTGAGACCCTGTTTTGTAGTGTAGGTTCCATACTCTCTGCCCATGTTCTCAAAGGTCCAAATTTTCCATGAACTGCAAGGGAAAAAAAACAGTGATAAATTAAAAAAATTAAAAATATATAAAAAGAAATGAGAATTTTGTTAGATAAAACTTACATAGTTGCCGGGATTGAGAAATTGATTGTCTAATCGGAAGCAGAAATTTGGCTGTCCATGCCATCTTTTTCCACCGCTGCAATTGCCTCTGCTTAGGCGCCGCTCTATAGTTAATAACGAGTAATGACAGTACATAAAAAACGACGTCGTATTTTCTCCTTCCAGCTGACAAGGCATCTTTCACTCCTATTGTCCCTAATTGCTGACGTGTGAAGTTGGGATTGGTTGTTGGGTTAAAAAGTGAAAGCCGTTGAATAAATATCCACTAAAATATCTATATATAGAAGTAAAACACACCTGAAAAGGACAATAAAATCAATAATGATAAGCTGTGGAGTTCCAATTTACCAATTCTCAGTCCCAAAATCTTCTCATATTTATGGCAAGTTCAACCCAAACAAGTCTAATTCAAGGTAATTCCATGCAAATCTTTCAAATCTTTTGTAAACTTGCGGAAAGTTATATGATTGTTTTTCTTTGTCAAGGTGGGGGAAGAAATGGACTGAGATTAGATGTTGCAACCAAAGGGTAGGAGAGAAGGCTAGAGCAAAGAAGAATTATTATGAGTTGCTAGGAGTTTCTGCCGATTCTAATCCCCAAGAAATAAAAGAGGCTTACAGGAGGCTGCAGAAGAAGTATCACCCTGATATTGCTGGCCAAGAGGTCCAAACTTTTGCTTACTATCTCTTTGATCTAAGTGTTTTCCTCCTCCTGATTGGAAATGCTAGATTAAGGTTGACAGAAGTTCTATGGTCTATTTCTTATGTTAATGGTTTGGATTTTAATGGAGTTAACTTGTATTGTGATGGGTTTCTTTTGTTTAGGGTCATGAGTATACTCTAATGCTGAACGAGGCTTATCAAGTGCTGATAAAAGATCATCTGAGGAGAAATTACGATGCTTCCATTGGTCCAATCAAAGTACAATTTGGAAACACTGTATCTGGTTATAGCTCTTGGAAAGGGCCGTTGAGACCCCAAGCTTTATTTGTTGATGGAAACGCATGCATAGGTTGTTCTTTTACCCCGTTTCAAGTCACTTATATTGCATGCTATGGTCTAAATTCCAGCCTCTATTGCCATGCAGATGGATTATCTAGGTAATGGATGAATGTGTTGCTATACAAATTGGTTTGTTGGCAGGTTGCAGAGAATGTGTCCACCATGCAAGCAACACATTTGTAATGGATGAAGCTCTTGGATGTGCACGAGTTAGAGTTCAATATGGAGACGATGATCAGAAAATCGATGTAAACAATATGTTGAGTTAGAATCTGTGTTCTGCATCATAGCATCAGTTTGTTTTAACTGCTTATAGGGATGCTTGGAAAATTTTGCAGGTTTCAGTTGATTCATGCCCGGTGAACTGCATCCATTGGGTGGATAGAGAAGAGCTGGCAGTGCTTGAATTCTTGATTCAACCTCAGCCGAAGGAAGGGTATGGCGTATATGGAGGAGGTTGGGAAAGACCTGCAAATGTATTTGTGGCAGCTAAGGCTTTCAGCAAGCAGTTAAAACAACAGGCTGAGGCTGAAGGACAACAAAGAAATGGTATGACTTTAACCTCTACATTAATGAATTCACTATTTTCTATTGTTTATGATATTTGTTTAAGTGAAGTGATTCTTGACTGCTGCAGGGAGAGTGGCAGTTGATGAAGAGACCCCTGCTCAAGCAGAGGCTCGAGCCAATGCTAGCATGAAAATAAGGATGGAAAGGTTCAGCAGAATTTGGAATAACTTAAAATCATTTTTTGGCTCACATATATGAGATTGGAAGTGACATATGCAAGACAGCAAAAGAACATCTTCAATCTTATTATCCCCTAGAGCAAAAAGATGTCACTCAAATGTAAATAACTGGAGCATGATATAGATACAGAGATAGGACCAAAGACAGATCTGCTTCATCGTTGTTACCTCTATTTTGCATATATGAACTGCATACGTGGTAAATGGAGGACTGTGTATACTGCCTTAGTTCTAACATCTCTCTTTCAATCTGTAGTATGCTGTTCTCTTTCTTTTCTAGTTTCAGAAGCTGTCATCAATGTGGCCACATGATCTTAATCTAGAGTTCTTTATACGGAATAAAACATTACACAGGATATTAGTGAAACTATGTTCTTTCAAATAGCAGGTCAATAGAAACAATACATCATTATGATGGTGAAGTCAGCTATGAAAAGTGAAAAGGATGTGAACTTTTATACCAACAAATAACTTAATCTGTATTGCACATAAGATTTTACAAATCATGTTTGGTTGGTTGCCTGGAAAGGAAGAGTGGCATAAATTATAGACAGAACATCCAGAAAGATGGGAAAAGAATAAAATTACAATGCAACAATTTGCATTAACCTGTAACTCCTATGCTAAGATCTCCACTTTCACCAAAATGGGAACCCTCCCAATATTCAATCCCAAAAACTTAATTTTTACTTCCATGAGTCAATAGAGCTTGCACTTGCTTGTTCCGGCACATGCTGCACACTCATCTGCATCTCCTGCTACATGGCTCAAGCAGTGTTTGATCCTATCATTCACAACATCCTGCAATATAGAACAAAATTTAAAGAAGAAGATACTTCACAGTCAGGTAAAAGTAACATAACATGAGAGTGAAACTATTCATGACAATGATAGTAGATCAAGAAAAATCGAAAAACAAGACAAGCAAAAAAAGAGCAATTCACTTTTGATGTTTGAGCAATAACAAAGAAAGTTTCACAAAAGTCCTGTACTTAATAATATATTACAGACTCCTTTGTCTCAAAATCTTATTACACAAGCTAAAGGCAAAACTAACGACCATTTTGAAACGTAGCAGGAGGAAAATATACAAAACTCATACAGAGTCTATGGCAACCAATGCAAAAAATAAGAGAGTTCATACCACAAGCAGCTCGTGCAGGCCCAGTGGTGCAGTTACCATATATGATACACCAGGGTGCTCTTTTGCAGCATCAGCAGTTAACAATGGGATATCCTGCAAAACAACATGGTATCATACAGCAAAATGGTATTAACCAAACCTCTTTAAATGCTACATTTGTTCTTTGTCAAGTTATCAGATGCAAATATAATGAACTACCTGGTACCAATGCCTTCCAGGGAAGAGAAAGAATGGGCTTACAATCACGCGATTTGCCCCACTCTGAACACACAAACCAAATGCATCTCTTATCGATGGCTCTGCCAACTCCTAGTTACATGTAACTGAAAATGTAAGAATTCAGTGCCCCATATATGCTATAGCATCTTAATAAGCATAAAAGACATGACATCTACTTCAAAACACCGAATACAAAAACACATCAAATTGCCTTCTAACAGAACACATTCAAACTGGGAATTCCTCTAGCATTCACGGTTAAAAAGCAGTAACTCTTTTTCACTGAAGAGAAAGAATTTACTACAACGAAAGATAAAGGTCCAGTAAAAAAAGAAAAATGATTTACCATATGAGCTGGCTCAACGATTGGGTACCCGGTTTTGTCTCTAAACATAGCTACAAACTCATCTGGAACTCATTAAAAATGAAAAATAATTAGCAAAAAGAGATACAATTACCAGTTTAACCAAAAATTAAGAGTGTATGAAGCTTACTTAACATAAGATTCGATTCTCTACGGCGCGAGCCATGGTCCACGATGATGACTCCATCCTTTGCACCAACCCCATTCGGGAACTGTTTGTATCCGCCATTCTCGAAGCTCAAACTAGACCTTGCTGAGAAATTTCTGCTTTTTGGAGGGACCCTTTGAAAATCCGAGGATTTGAGGGGTCTCCATGCTGATTTTCTTACAGGTTCATTAACAGAAGAGCTGCAATTTGAAGGACTTAATTGAAAAAACGAAAGAGTATAATTTTTAAAGAAATGAAAGAAATATCAATTACAGCTTTTTTTACCTTTTAAGGGTGAGAGTTTGAGGGATAGATAACAACTCTATCGACATGGTTGCAGCCAAGCCAGCTTTCGAGGACGTAGTGAAAATGCTTTGAATATGAAGAAGAAGGAATAAACGACCCCGTATCGGAGATGAATTCTTTATTTAATTTTCTAAGTCTCCCATTTTTATTTGTTGATATGGGCCACAAGAAAACTCCAGCCCAACTCTTGGTTGCTCTTTAAGTTAGGGATAATTGAGTAATTATCTAATCTAATGAGGAGATTTGAGGGTTGTGGGTTGGGTTTTTAATTTTTTTAATTATTTATTTTTTAGTCCAACTGTACAACGAGATCGTTTTTGCTCTTGTTAGTTAAAATTTTGAAAAAAAAAAAAGAAAGAGAGCAAATGAGAAAAAGAAAGGGGATGTAAGAAAATTAAAATAAAGGTTTTAGAGAATAAAAATTTAGGAAATTTTTAAAAAATTATGTTTATATTAAATAGAGAGTTGACAGTAAATATGAAACTTTTTAATACTTTTTAAAAAAAGATTTTATTTAATATAATAATTTTAAAGTATAATATCTAAAAAATCCTTAAATTATTTAAAAAAATTCAAATAAGTTTTTAATTTTTTATTGTATTCAATTAAACTTTTATATTTTTATTTTGAGTCAAATAAACTTTTATAACTAATTATTGACTTATTCAAAATTTTATTTTTTATTTTATGTCACATAGCATGCTGACATGTTATAATGGATGATGACGTGACATGTTGATATGGTATGATGACATAATCAAATGATATTTTTTACCTTTCATATCAACGCCATATAGACCTAAAATAGTAAGTGACATTTTAACCAGTGATAATTAGTCAACCATTAATCATAAGAGCTTATTTGTTTCAAATTAGAAGCATAGAGATTTAATTGAATGTAATAAAAGAATAAAAATTTATTTTAAATTTCTTATATAATTTAAGAACTTTTTTGAACATTGTATCTAATTTTAAAGAATAGTCGAAGGCTTTTCTTTTTCATTACCATCATCGTTTACTTAGAAATGACTGATAGGGTAACCTTGAATGTTACGGATTCTACATCAATAAGAGATAAGGTAGGTTTTAAGCATATAAATATGGGTCTTCCACTACTTATCAAGAGTGTCTTTTGGATTGGAAATGTGAGCTCAAGATTTATAGGTTTACTTAAACTATTTTCAGAGTTTAAGACTACATGAGGTTGGGTTTAAGTATTGACTTGTAACATTTGGTATCAAAGTAGATCCAGATCTTCACTAATGGGGGACCCCATGAGAGATACAAAGATCGAGGTACATAATAAAAGACATCATCGAAATCTATATAAAAAAATAAATTATAATATTGTAAAATATTTTTAACAGAGTAATAAAATTAAATAATAAAATTATCTTTAACAACATTGCAGAGTGCAATACAATCTTACATTACAGTGGTTTATTATAAAATAAACAATACAATATAATTTAATTAAACACATTAAAGAAAATGTGTTCCCACCTCCCTCGTCCCAAACACTATCTAAGAGCATACATATATCTTAACAAGACTATATATAAGTCCATCATTTCTTTCTTTTTCTTTGTTCTCCATCTTGCTATGTTTGCAAATGAATACTAAAGTTATGTCAATAGATATATTTAAATTCCCTTAAATTGTTATTTTATTAGTTAATATTTTTTATTTTAGAAAATAAAAAATGAAGAGTACATTTAAATATAAGAAAACTTATTTTTTTAAAATTGAGCTTTTATGAATAACGATTGCATATTTTAATTTGATAAAAAAATTATAGTATATAATTAGATTCAGTAATTGACATGTATATATTTTTTCTCAAGTAAATAATTGGATTCAAATTTTTTTAACTTTTAATGTAAAGAAAAGATAATTACATTTTAATTACTATTTTAATATTTATTAAATATGACTTGATATTTAATAATAACTGTTAAAAAACCAAAAGAAAAAAAAAGAGAGAAAGTAATAACCATATAGAAGAGGCTTTCCACAATATTGTCAAGTGTCAAGTAAGGAAGGCCCAAAAGATTCAATAATTAATATATATATATATATAAGTAAATAGTTTGATTCAAATTTTTTTAACTTTTATTGTAAAAAAAATTATAATTATATTTCAATTGCTATTTTAATATTTATTAAATATGACTTGATATTTAACAATAATTGTTGAAATACTTAAAAAAAAGAAAAAATAATAACCATATGAAAGGAAGGAAGCCCTTTGTGGCTTTCCTCCTTTGTTGAATTAAAGAGTTACTTTGAGTTGGCCTTACCTGTTTCACTTCTGTTTGGAAGTGGTTACTAATAAAGAGCGTACACAGCTCTTCATTTATCAGTTCAACATGCAAGCTATACTTATGGCATGTGAGTCCCAATAATTGCTTAGGTCAATCATGAAAGAGTCATTAAATTAATTTATTTCCCTTATGGAAAAAGTAAAAAAATAAACATACCGTTGGAATAAAGAAAGCCTTAAAAGAGTTGTACTTATAACTTATGCATCACCTGCAATAAATATATTCTTTATATAAAAATAAATTTTTTATCACCATAAAAATATTTTGATGCAAATGAGTTTCCATTTGATAATAATCGATTAAATTATACGTATTAAAATATTATCCAAATTTTGATTTTGTCAAACTCTTTGATTTTGTCCTCAATGTTATTTGGATCTAAACGCGATGATCTTGCAGTCAATCTTAAACACGAATAAGGATTTGAACCAACTGGAGTTAAAAGAATACATATTATATTTTTTTATATTTTTT
This sequence comes from Theobroma cacao, assembly GCF_053813885.1. NCBI lineage: Eukaryota > Viridiplantae > Streptophyta > Magnoliopsida > Malvales > Malvaceae > Theobroma > Theobroma cacao. The sequence goes on from NC_142642.1 coordinate 994,894, forward strand.
AAAGATATTTAAGTAAAAAATGTTAATCAAAACATTTTGATTATATGATAAATGTAATAAGATCATAGTTACTTGTACATAATGACTAATTATACGATGGTTGCTTAAAATTTCCTTTACATATTTCAGATGATTAAGTGGTGAGAAGCTCTAGACTTGTGTGGAGCTAGCGGATCAAACTTAGGAGTTGACTTTGGTATTGAGATATTTATCGATTATTTGATACTTTATGAGATTTAATGATACTTGAGCTTCTATTTGATTTGATTTACTTCTCTTAGAGACTATACCATCCTTTGTATCAGATTCAGGATATCATTTTGAGTTAAGAGAATTTTCAATGAGATTTTATTTAACTAAATTTCTTTCGTAAATATTAGAAGGAAGATTTCATATTATTTTGGGGAATCGCTCTAAAGGAATATGACATTATTTCAAGGTAATATAATCGTATTATGTCTCGATTTTAAGACGTAATAGGTTCATTGTTATTATATAGAAATATTTATCAATTAATTTTTTCTAAGATAAATTTATTAAAGCATTGTTACCTTAATTGATTATATATATATATATGTTGGAGGATTGAGGTGAAACTTATCATTGTGTTTATATCTAAAACACTACAATCCAATACTATTAATTATTGAAACTTTAACATTATAATGATGGAATATAATTATTTTTTGAGGGGTAAGTAATTGACTTTTCTTCCAAACTTAGCAGGAAAACAAAAATTGCCAACAACAAGCAATGATATCTTATTTTATATATGATAATATCTTTTTCATTTTAAGTTAAAAGTTTCAAATTTAAAGCATTAGGGACAGGATAGAGATAATTATGCAAACAGTGATGGATCTAAGATTTTAAATGAGAGATAATTAAAAAGTAATCATACAAAATTATAAATTTATATATTTCAAATTTTATATATATAATAATAATAATAATAATTAAAAATTAAAAAATTCATAGGTGACAGTCATCACCATCTCAACTCCGCCACTGAGTACAAGAGAGTTATTCCACATTATATTACTCAACTCATTGCATTACCAAAGGGACAGAAGGGTGTTGATATTTGGGTAACATAAGGACGAAAATGGAGGTTGGAAGATCACTGTATGGGCATTGATCAAACGATTTTGAGATGGGGAGATGGACAAGCCTTAGGCATTACCCCACTTAGTAGTTGCGTTTCTTTGGGAATAATGAACCACTTTGACCATCGTTACATGGTATAAAATATTATAAGGTCCTCAACAAATAAGTCATTATAATTCTGTAACAACTGGTTAGTTAGCACTTCTCTTTCTCTCACCATACTATTTTTTTATGTTATTTGCTTCTCTCAGCAAATCATCTCAGCATTTCATCAAATTCACCATGAATCCCTCAATTTATTTATTTATTTCTTCTTTTTTATTTCATCATCATTAATTCTCATCATAGCAAAGCATAGCCTTAATGTCATTCTTAATTATTGCTTTTCAACTTTGATTTTAACCTTTAAATCCAACCATATCTAACAACATGAAGAAAGAGAAGATAATAAAGTCATCCCCTAATTCTTTAAATTGTAGAAACAATAACAAAGAAAATAAATATATATTTACGCGCATATATATATATATATATATATCTTAATTTATTATAAAGGGATGAAAATTAAGAAAAAGAAAAAAAATTGGAAATTGATAAAAAAAAAAAACTAGAATGTTGGGAAGCCTTCATTTGATCATTATACCCTTCACTAGAATGTTTTGCAGACCATAAAGATAATAAAAAAAATTGAAGCAATAATTAAGAAATATGATGTCAAATTTGAACATTTAAACTAAAAACAACCATTGTTACTTAAGAGATGAAAATTAAGGATTATTATAAGAAAATTATAAATCAAAGATAAAGTATCTCATAAGTATTCAAGTGTTTCACTTTCGAATGAATTCACACTTTATTTTTTCTAAAGAAGAATATATATATATATATATATATATATATATATATATATATATATATATATATATGAAACCTTTAGGAGTTTTTCAGAACTATAATATTTTAAAGGAGAACATGTTAAATAAGGAACTTAAGTACCTACAATTCCCTGTTTAATAATTTGTCAATTATTAACATAACTCTTTTACAGTGTCACCAATATAATTAATCATATATGTCATAAATAAATAAATACACACTAAAATATAATATATGTGAGACAATAATTAATATAAAAATATAGTTATTTAATTAATAAAAAATAAATTTATTTTTTAAAGGTATGTGTCTAATAGTTATGTAGGTGAAAAATTCCCCTTGGAAGCATACATAAGCAATTGGATTTAGATTAATTGGTCCATTTTTATGACAAATTTATGGTTTTATAATAAATAAATAAATAAAGAATCCTTTTTTATTAAATAAGATTATAAATATGTGAAAATGCTTTGTATAAGGTTATAGTTGTAGTAGGTTGATAGTATTTTTTTTAAAAGAGAAAATTTGAAAGAAAAAAAAAATAAACTCATTAAAGAAAGTGTGAGAAAATGAAAGCATCAGGAATGACAGCGGTATATTGAAAAGGGGTCTGATCTCCAACATCTCACGCAAACTTTTGTAAAAGGTGAAAACTCTCTTCCTTTACGAGTCCCACGTCAGAGGGGAGACTTCCCCAGTCCTCCACTTGAAAAACAAAGAAAAGCCCAGCTCACTTTCACTGCTCCACCATTTCCACCGCTCTTTCTCTCTCATTTCACTTCCTATCTTTTCCTTTCGTTTCAATTCAATTCAACTCAAGAAATCAGAATCTCACCTGAAACTTCCCTCGCAATTTTCCTCCAAATTTCTCGGGATTTCAGCTGAAATCTCAACCAAAATTCAACTAATTTGGAGCTACACAAGATTACACGAGACAGTGACTAGAAATGGTGGGGGTGTTGAAGTGAGTGGGAGAGAGAGAGAAAAAAAAGAGGAAAGAAGGATGAGTGCGATGAAGCGAAAAGCGGTGCAGCAGAAATCGCAAATTAGATGGAAGAGGAAGGTTTTGGCGGCGCTTTTAGTGGCGTTCTGCCTCGCGAGCTTAGCGTTGATGGAGACGCAGTACTCTCGAATCGTCTCGCTGGCTTCCTTACGACACCGTTTCGCCGTCAAGCCGAAGATCGCCTTCCTTTTCATCGCGCGGAATCGGCTTCCTCTTGATATGGTTTGGGATGCTTTTTTCAAGGTACTTAAATTCATATAATTGATCATCAGTTCCTTCTCTTTTATTTTTTATTAATTATTCATAAATTTAATTACTCCTACTTAATATGGGCGTTCTTTAACGTGCTTTACGGTGTTTCCAATTTTAGCATATATGGATAAAGTTTGTGTTCTTTGTTTCTTTTTGTTTTTGTACAATTATTAAATACTTAATTAGATAAATATATTACAGATTTGAAAATGGAGAAACTATTACGCCTCTTTCGAATTATGATCTTAATCATCATAATCATCAAGTGTTAATACTTTTTCTTTTAAGGTTTTTTTTTTAAAATTTTTGTTCATTTGTTTTAAATATTTATTTTGCAGGGAGAAGATAACAGCTTTTCAATTTATGTTCACTCTAGGCCTGGCTTTTTGTTCAACAAGGCAACAACAAGATCCTCTTATTTTTTGAGTCGGCAAGTTAATGACAGTATACAGGTTAAATTTCTACCATGGAATCTTATTTTAAAACTATAGTCTCTTTAGAAATTTGAACATGTTTTGATTGTCAAAGCTGATTCATGCTTCATTTCGGTGTTTATTTGTGATATAAATGTTAAAATAAACTGATAGTGATCGAGTGTGCTTATATTATTTGTTATAATGGCATTTGTACATGACACATCAAATCATGATTTACGAGTGGTACAATTGACATGTTGAGAAAGGATTATGCAATAAATTTTCCTTGTAAATGACTGTATGAGACCTCAAACTCTTTGGAAACACTACACTCTGTCACCAAAGCCACAAACAAACCATCGTGGTGCCACCTTAAGGTCACTGTTGTTACATGGACTTGTGTGTGGGCCTGCATGTGCACGCATATTTGCCATATGAAATTATCAACTTGTTTACTATCCTTGATTACTTGGAGTTGTTTTTCAATTGCCATGAATCTCAACCTTTAAGCTTTTAGGACTTAAGGTTAGTTAAGCCTGAAAATCTGAGGATAGAATATTTCATAATAAAAAAAAAGTCCGGGGGAAAAAGTAGAATCATTTGACATGTTAACATTAAGACGGGGTTGTTATACTGACAAGTTTGTTGGTGTATGTTGTGTATATATCTGAAATTATCATAAAGCCTTTTGTTTGAAATAAATTTATGCATCCAATCATAATCGGTAGCGTAATGCTTATGAAAAACTGATGATAGAATGTGACCTCTAAATTACTGTTATTGTTGATATGATAAGATTTAGTCCTTGCGTTCTATTTCAGGTAGATTGGGGAGAAGCAAGCATGATTGAGGCTGAGCGTATATTGCTTAGACATGCATTGACAGATCCTTTCAATGAACGCTTTGTTTTTGTCTCAGATAGGTGAGGATTGATTTGTATGATTATTGTGCAGTTAAGGTGTTTCTTTTTTTTTTTTTTTAATTATTTTCGGTTTTGAAGTTAAGAGGACACTATTTTGAAACTTTGTTATCTAACAATGCTTCAGTTACTTGATTTTTTCTCAGCTGTATACCACTTTACAACTTCAGTTACATGTATGACTATATAATGTCAACATCAACTAGTTTTGTTGACAGGTTAGTAGGCCTTGGAATTTTATTTTAGTATATGAATTTCTTGTATATCCATTTGTTATACAAATTGGTGACTAAATTTTGGAATGCTCAAATGGTTCTTGAAAGAGCTTAGTTTTATGTCTCCCATAGAGAGAAATGGTGATTTAACTATTAATTTTTGGCTGCATGTTTATTTCTTATGTATATTTGCCCTGCATATTTGAAAGCTGTTGTGTATTGCATTCTGATGCTTTCTCAACAAGCAATAAAACTTGAGACCATATCAAGAAAGTAAATCTTTTTATGTTGTTCCACCTATAATATGTATTTTCTGACCCCAAATAGTTTTCTTCATGAAGACCTTGCTCGGGGAATAGATACTAAACTGAAAATGAGTTTGAATCCTTAAGTCTGACCAGCTTTTAGATGCCAATATTATTGTCCAACAGTTCTTCTGTTTCCTGTTAACATAAACTGAAATCAACTGGTTAATAACTTTTATATAAACTTCTATGCTGCCTTCTCAGTTCTTGTAGTATTTTGCCGTACACCAACCTTTTAGCTTAAATGGATTTTAAGATTGTCTTTCTCTGAATGTTCAAATGGTTTGTGAGCAGCTTTGCTGATACGAAAGAGGGTCGCTATAACCCAAAAATGAATCCTATTATTCCTGTTTACAACTGGAGGAAAGGTTCTCAGGTAACTGTTAGAGTTATGTGATTAACATTTTCCTGATGTTTCAATCTATATTAAAGGAAATGTAAAATAATATGAATAGTTTGAATGTTAGCTGCAAGAATTTTGTGGTGGATTGACTATATTCATCTTATGATTTGGTCATCTTGCAGTGGGTTGTGCTGACTAGAAAGCATGCAGAGGTTGTTATAAATGATACTACAGTCTTTCCCATGTTTCAAGAACACTGCAAGGCAAGTTGTCATGTGTTTATGAATGCTGGCCCTTTTATAATTTTTAAGAAGATCATGGTCTTTGTAGTCACAAAATGATTTCAAGCTAACATTAGTGCTTAGACAATGAATATTACAAAATGGATGGTTATTAGCAAAGTAAATCATTTTTCCTTTTCTGAAATATACTTGGGCCAATGTTTTCACAATGTAATCAAGCTAATTATTTTCTGAGAAGTTTTCTTGGTTGTTAAGGATCTGCTATTTTCTCATACTTTACCTGATCAATATTATGCAGAGGAGATCATTGCCAGAGTTTTGGCGAGATCACCCCTTTGTAAGTATGAATATAGCATATTGCTATATATCTTCGCTACTATTTCAAATGCAATTTGAAAAAAGTTTCTTGATACTTCTAAGAGGTTTAATAGTTGTAATTTTTATCATGTGCAGCCAGCTGATCCAGCGAAGGAGCATAATTGTATACCAGATGAACATTATGTTCAGACATTACTTGCTGTAAGAATTTATTCGAACCCCTCCCCTCACCCCCTCTATCTCAAAGTTTGCAATTGCTGGTTCTAATGTGCATGAAACTTTGCAGCTGATTTCCTTTAGAGCAAATCAATATGTTGTTCGGAAAACTGCATATGTAAACTATTTTTTGGTTCTCATATATAGAAGCAGCCTCTAAAAGAAAGTTAAATTTTGCTAATTTCCTTCCTTTTTGTGCAGCAAGTATTTCAATTTTCAAGTTTGTACATGAAACTTCTTGAAAGGCATTGAATTAAAGTGTTAATGATAGTGCTTTTGTTATTCCTTCTTTTTGTAGAATTATTTATCTCTTTGTAATGCCATTCTCTTTCCAAACATTCAGCAAGAAGGCTTTGAAGGAGAACTCACACGCAGATCATTAACCTATTCTGCGTGGGATCTTTCAGCATCCAAAGATCGTGAACGACGTGGATGGCATCCAATGACTTATAAGTTTTCTGATGCCACTCCCGAGCTTATTAAATCTATAAAGGTAACTTTGCCATTCCATTGATATCCACTTCTCGAAATTCCTTTCAAACCTAAAACCGCACACAAAATGATATTTAGTAGACATTTAATGCTTGCAATTTGAATTCAACATATGCATTGGAGACTAATTTGAAGAAAAGCTCATCAATTTTATTAAAATTGAAGTGTAAATTATTGTATTCCATAAAGTGATGGAGGCACAAACTAAATGAATTTTAATGACTCATGCAGGATATTGACAATATCCATTATGAGACTGAAAACCGAAGAGAATGGTGTAGTAGAGAGGGGAAGCCATCCCCGTGCTTCCTTTTTGCGAGAAAGTTCACCAGGCCCGCTGCTCTCCACCTTCTTAATCAGGTAAGTTTCAACTTTACACAAGTATCATAGATGTTGAATAATGCTAAGAAAAACCAGGCATTGCTAGGGGCAGCCATATCTAGATATCTTTACCATGGATGCCCATTCTGCGTTTTTGCATGCCTCTAGAAGTAGCCTTAGCTTATATGGTTCATATTTTTCTGTTGGACAGTCGGTTCTGGGAGCTCGCCGTGGACCAAAAAATGAATCTTAACCATGCAAGGTACTTTCTATAGTAAATCTAAGGTTAGGTAGCATTTGTTAGGATTAACATGTTGTATTTTGTGGTTAAAAAAAGATAATAATGGAGAGAGCTGTAAATTAGATGTGGAAAAGAAATCAAAAGAGTGTTGTTGTATAATAAAAGCATTAATTTTTTTAGAAAAAAATACAGACAATAAAAACGAAAATATCATCGTGTTATAGTTACTTTATTATTTACTATTACGACGGCCCGTAGTTATTCGCTAAATTTGAGAATTACCATTCTTTAAACGAGAAGAATTTTTCAAGGCTACAATATTGTAGAGGTCGGTTGTGGGGATGGAGGCTTAACTATCAGCCCATCAGGAAACTCGAATTATTGAGTCACAGAGTGAGGGGAAGGTTAAGTTTGGAATTAAATATCGAGGAGGCCCAAACTTAACAACTTTTTTAGGTAGTCAGCTGCGGCCCATTAATTGGAGGAGCATTTTAATTTCGTAATTAGCAAATATTAAAGATGTACGATTATGTTACTACTAGGATCCAAGCATAACTGACATGTGTACTAACAAATTATTAGAACTCTGTAAACGGTTGATTTGGTCTGAAAAGGTTGAAAATCGAGGGAATATCTGAATAAATAAAAAATCAATCAAGTACGGTTGGTTTGATCGATTCCCCTTCAAAATTGAAATTTTAATAACACTTTATAATTTTATAAAATTAAAGCATCTAGATTATATCATATATATATATATATATAATTTAACATTTAACATCGTACAAATATTATCTAATTAACATTTAACATCTAACACAGTATATATAATCCATACCAACTTAAAACAAAATGAATTTAAGTGAACACTCAACGAACGTTCTCAAAGAAAGAGTAATACATACGGATATGGTTGAGTTAATTATTATTAAAAAATAACTATTCGATTGATTAGATTAAAATTTTAATTATTAAAAATCGATCTAATAAATTAAACCAACTGAATTTTAATAATCAAATTGACCATTGATTGAATTGATCGAGCTCAATTAACTTCAATTGATTTGTTCAAATGGAATCCATTTTGCTTAACCCTTAATTGTAATAATTTATGCCGAAATTTCTCAACATTCAGAAAATGTTAAAAGGTAAAAAGGAACTCAAAAAGTCAAACCTGAATTTAACATGCAATGAATTACATGGTGGGGAGTTGGAAGTTTCATGGGTCTGATATTAGTGATGTAATTAGTGTGGTTCCCATTAATTGCTCCTTAAATGGGACAGTGAACAGTGAAAATAGCTTTGAGAAAATAATTAGTCACCGTCCCACAACTCATTAAAGCAATCTTATATAATCCTGATTTACTCATTTAACACACACAAACACCTCCCCCCCACCCCCCATTAAATAAGATTGGACGCGTACAGCCCGAAACATCAGCACGTCACTTGATTTGATTAATTTTAAAGATTTAAGGACCAGTCACCTTCCCTGGATTCACCGGCACTCAACAGAAAGAATCTTATCCTTTGCAATTAAAAGCTCTCATGAATTGCACTATGCCCATGTGCTTCCCCCTACCCGACCTGAAAAGAAGAAGAAGCGCATGGCATTCGGCCCCCATGCCCATGTCCCTACAATGCTGCCTTTAGCCATGGAGCTAATTCCACATCTAAAAGTTAACTTGTCATAAAATTATCAATTAAATTTTGATTTTAATCTATTTTTTCAAAAGCTTATTCACATCACAAAAGAATTAATTTTTCAAATCACATAAATTCTTATAAATATCATAAAAGTTTCGTAATTTAGATCATTTTATCTTCACCAATTGCACACGATATATATTACAATGTTTTTATAATGATTGATAGTTTATTGACATAATATTTTTAAAAATTCAAATAAAAATGTATTTAATCAATTTTTTTTATTTTGCTTACATAAGTTGTTTATAACAAACTGTCATTAATTAAAATAGTACTTGTTATTTTCTATATCGCGTGAAGAGAGAAAACATCATTTGATCATGTAATCATAATACAGCAAGATGTCAAATTAACACTGTATGACATAAAATAACAAATGATTTTTTGATTATTAATAATTAATTAAATATTAATCATAAGAGTCTATTTGATTCAAAATAAAAATAAAAATATTTAATTAAATATAAAAAAATCAAATTTTATTTAAAATTTTTAAATAATTTAAAATCTTTTTAAAATATTATACTTAATTTTTTTAATGTTTTAACAATAGGTTAGAACTTTCTTTAGAATCAATTGGAATCTTATCTCATGGATCTTTTTCTATAAATTATATTCACTCAAGAATTCTAATTTAGGAGGTAGTTAGGAGCATTAGCTTTTAGCAAAGGAAAAGAGGTTTAGGTAACGGTAGCACTGACCGGCTGATCCAAAATCTTTGTGGCAACACCTTATTGGGCCTTTGCAAAAGTGAATTACTGAATGCCGCAGACTTGATTGCCCCTCCATTTTTAGCGCGTTTCAAGCGCACCCAATCCAACAGCGACGAATTCACCGACCCTGCATTGTCTAACTATGGGTAGGTTTCCTAACATCAAGCAAATACTAATTACTCCCCTTTTTTTTTTAATAAAAGAAAAAAGCAATTATTATTTATTTCCTTAACTCGATATGTTGTAACTAACCTTGGGATTTGGCTCCATTAGTCAAAACAAGCACAAAGCGTGTAAATACTTTTTATTAGTTGGATTAATTTTTTATTTCTTTTTCTGATTTTTCATTTCTTAACTCAAAACCATGGGTTTAAAGCTTTTAACAAAAATAACAAGTCAAGACACTTTAACTTTCTACTATCTATTCAATTTCGAAGTATTATCTAGAAAAGCATATTGTACTAAAGAGAAAGATAACAAGATTGATAATTTTATATATGATACAATAATATAATAAAAATAATTATATTTCGTGTATTAACTGTATTGATATTATTAAGATAAAAATAATTTATATTTTAATTGTATCAAAGTTATTTAATTTGTTTAAATATGAATAATTAATTATATTAAAAAAAAGATAACAAGCAAAAATTAATTAATAAATTATTTTCTTGACAAAAAAAAAAACTCACATGTCATTGTCATAACTTTGTCAAAAGTAAGAATAAAATCCGTTTTCTAGATGATCAAAATTTCCTCCAACGACCGTTGAACTTGGGTGACTTGGAATAAATTGGCGCTGCTTCCAAGTTTGTGCTGGACCCACGAGCGAGTTCTTCACCGCTCCATTATCCTATCATTGCGTACCACGTGTGCTGATTAACTGACGCGTTAACGGCGGTTCATACGTGGAAGGATACTATTGGCTCCACTGGTAGGTGAACAATTTGATCGTGAGAGGAAACCGTCACCCTTCTCACTAAACGTTTTGCAACCTCCAAGAACGACGTTGGGGTCTCCAACACAGATTTCTTCCCTCAGAAGTATTCCAAGTGGCGCACTCCTGAGCTTCCACGTAACCTTATCTGTTCTTAAAAAAATTCGGAATGTCGGTGGATGATTTTATTTCTTTTATTTCCATGCTTACACGTGGCAATGTCGGATCCTGTTGGTACAATTGCCTTTTGCTCATAGTATCATTTTCCTGAGATTTTTTATTTGAAATTTAATTTAATTTTAATTTAAGAAATAATTTTTTGTTTTATTACACCTTTGTAAAAGGCCGCGGAAAAGAAAAAAGAAAAAGTGAAGAACACAACTTGGCAAAGGGTTAGAGGCCAGAAATTAAAGAAGGCCCAAAATACTTGCAGGCCCACTAAGGGCCCACACGACTTTGAATCGGAATAATGTTTCTTTAATATTCCATCCCCACACCTAAATTCTCAAGTCCATTTATTTAACAAAATAATAATAATAATAATAATAATAATACAAGTGGATTTAAGAGTTTTAAAGGTCTTCAACAATTTTTAGTAATAAGTTAACTCTTAACCACTTACTTGTTATTTTTTATTCTCAGATCATGCACATTCAAAATTTTCATTAACACCATAAAAACGATATAGTTACGAAGTAATCGCAAATGTTATACGAGTAATTATTTGTAAGAATATTTTTCTTTCTAAACTTAATTTGCTTTTAAAAAAGAAAAATTTGAATCTTTAATTGAATTAATCAATATATGGTAATTTGTCCGATCACTTTCCATAGAAAAATTATTGTATCACGTTAAAAGCAAGTAGTAGTTGTCATTTTTGTCACACATACAATATTCTTGAATTTTGTAAGAAAAGTGGGGAAATTAACTTTATTCCTTATTCTTTGTTACATGTTTTTTTCTCTCTTGTTCCTTGTACTGTGATGGAACCGCACATTTTCACTACATTGAATGTCAAGTTCTTATTGTTTTTTCTTTTTTTTTTTTTCATTTTATGTTGGACATGCTTTGGGTTTGAAAGGGAGGTGATGAATATATGGAATTCAACTCAACATTCGGGTGCAAGTTTTAATTATTTTTATGTAATTTAACGTCTCATGTCTGACTAATTTAATAATCTCAATTGATGTAACTTTTTGAATCGTAGACGAACTTTCATTAAATATATTTAAATTTTCTTTAATTTCCCCTTATGGGAAAGCTTAACTGACTCTGACCTACACTAATTGCACCCAATTAAATGCTCTTTCTATGGTTTATAGAATCGATTTTCCTTCCTTTAGCAATTATCCTTTGGAATTAATGAGGAAAAGTCCAAGATTTTCTTAAGAAAATTAAAATGTGTAGTGATTTTGGAAAAGTATCAGGAAAAAGGAACAAGTTTCCTTTACAGAAAAGCTAAGGAATTTCTTTTTGGAGGAAGACCCTAGAAGCTTGTACTAATTGAAATTAAACTCCCCTTTGAAAGGGCACACATACAACATAGGTTTATCCTTTGGGGAAATCATAATTGTGAGATTGATTCCCTACCCATGTCTCCATCCTTCATTTATAATGGAAATTCTTCAATTTGATTCCATGAAACTTAGGTGACGTTTGATATTTTACAATATAATATGATTATAAGTAATGTGATTGTAAAGAAAATAACATTGTAATGTTTAGTATATGAACAAAATAATGATTAAACAAAGGAAAAGTAAGGATCTTGTGTATCAAAATAATGAAATTCCATACATGCTTCTGTTTACTTTTTGAAAAATAAGTTTTGGTTTCCAAAAAATTCATTATCATTTTAATATATTTAGTTATATTTTCTCATCCAAAAGGTTTATAATGTAAATAGTATTATAATTTTATATTTCTAGAAATTAGTTTAACTATTGATGAATATAATATTGTTCATTGAATAAGTTAACTATACCTTATATAATTTATATTTTATAAGTTAGTTTATCTATTGTTATTTTTATATGATATCGAAATATTATTAATCTTTAACTATTATATATGGTTATTCTAATATTTTAAATAAAATGATATTAACCCAACTATTAATGTTTATTTCTTCGAATATTGCTTTTACCATATATGATATAATCCAAGATTTTTTTTTTCTTTATTTTTCTTTTGGAGGGGCAAAGAAATAATACTAGCTAAAAGTCTAGGGAAATATATCCGCGAATGTTGGACCTGATTATATATAGAGAGTCAACTAAGATTATGACTAATTTAATGGGGTTAAAGATTATTTTTGAATTTTTTTAATGAAAAATAAAATATTGTTGATAATATGTGTCCCCATTTCCTACTAGTCATACCAGGATCTAGCCTATAGGAAGTCTAAACTTTACATTTGTCCAATTCTTGACTCTCTCAAATCTTGCACATGATGATGACTCCATTTAACAAACCAATAAACATGGAAGAGAGATTTTTGGATAATCTTTTGCTTTACCTGCTATGATCCACTAGATTAAACGAAAAATAAAATCCAAACCCTCACTTTCTTCTAATATTTGTTTTTTATTGCCTTTTCCAGCCAAGGAAACCCCACCTCATCTTCCCTTCCTGGGGTAGGGGGAGGTGGGGAGCTAAGCCTATAAATTTGGGCAGCTGCCATCTTCTTTGAGCAACAAATTAGCAAGCAAAGTTAAAGCTCTCATTAAGGCACAGAATCAAAGCAAACTGTTTTACCGATTCTATCTCAATTCTTTCCTTTATATAAACAACCCTTCATTCATCTCTTTCTGTACTCTTCTTTTCTCTTAACAAAGCAGGAACCTGTTGTTTTTGTTTTTTTACATTATGGCTCCAAGCTTGAGCAAGGCTAGCTCTGGTGTTTCAGGCCTTGTTGATAGCCATCACCAGTCTCCATTCGCCCTGGAAGGCTCAAACTTCATTGCCAATGGCCATGTTTTTCTCTCTGATGTCCCTGATAACATCACTGTAACTCCTTCCCCCTATGGATCCTCAACCACCGACAAATCAAAATCCACCGTTGGATCCTTTGTAGGATTTGACGCCGTTGAACCCGCCAGCCGCCATGTTGTTCCCATCGGCAAGCTCAAGAACATCAAGTTCATGAGCATTTTCAGGTTCAAGGTCTGGTGGACTACTCATTGGGTCGGTTCCAATGGGGGAGACCTTGAAAACGAAACTCAGATGGTTATTCTTGATAAATCAGACTCTGGCAGGCCCTACGTTCTCCTCCTTCCTCTCCTTGAAGGTTCTTTCAGGGCATCCCTTCAGCCTGGAACAGACGACAACGTTGACATCTGCGTCGAAAGTGGGTCCACCAAGGTCACATCCGCCGGATTCCGGAGTGTTCTTTACGTGCATGCCGGTGAAGATCCCTTCAACTTGGTCAAAGAAGCCATGAAAGTGATCAGGTTTCATCTTGGAACCTTCAAACTTTTAGAAGAAAAAACCCCACCAGGCATCGTGGAAAAATTTGGGTGGTGCACGTGGGATGCATTTTATCTTACCGTGCACCCTCAAGGCGTTTGGGAAGGCGTCAAGGGTCTCGTTGATGGTGGGTGCCCACCTGGGCTCGTGTTGATCGACGATGGGTGGCAATCCATCAGTCATGATGAGGACCCAATCACCAAAGAAGGCATGAATTGCACTGTTGCTGGTGAGCAAATGCCGTGCAGGTTACTGAAGTTCCAAGAGAATTACAAGTTCAGGGACTACGTAAGTCCTAAAACTTCGGGCACTGGCGCACCTAATAAGGGCATGGGTGCCTTTATCAAGGACCTCAAGGAGCAATTCAACACTGTAGACTTTGTTTACGTCTGGCATGCCCTCTGCGGATATTGGGGTGGTTTAAGGCCTAACGTCCCCGGATTACCGGAAACCAAGGTGGTCCAACCGGAATTGTCTCCGGGAGCGAAGAAAACAATGGAGGATCTCGCCGTTGATAAGATCGTCAGCACCGGCGTCGGGTTGGTGCCGCCGGAGATGGTTGATCAACTTTATGAAGGAATTCATTCTCACCTTGAAAAGGTTGGAATTGATGGAGTCAAGGTGGACGTTATCCATGTAAGTTACTAATCCGAAATTCTTTTTTAATTATTTTTCCATTTAAAGTAGATTTAATTTTTAAAATTTTATGACAAAAAAAAATGCCAAGTGCCCTTTGGTTCATAAAAAAATGCCAAGTGTCCTGTGACAGGACCAAATCTCAATCTTTTCCTGTTAGTTTCACTAGCTTTAAAATAAAGACAAAACGTTCTGTTGGTTCTACTGCAGTTTGGTCGGCACGAAACTGCTGGGTGTGTGTCATTTTTTAGTTTCACACGTTATGTTCTGTTGTTCCGCAACAAATCTTTGTCATCCTCGTAAATAAATTCCGACCATATTATAATCTGATTTAAGCCTAGACTAATCTTTTAATTAATATTATGTTTTCCAACAGCTGCTGGAGATGTTGTGTGAGAACTACGGTGGAAGAGTTGAGCTTGCAAAGGCTTATTACAGGGCCCTAACAGACTCTGTGAGGAAGCATTTCAAAGGCAATGGCGTTATTGCTAGTATGGAACACTGCAACGATTTCATGTTCCTAGGAACAGAAGCCATATGCCTTGGTCGTGTCGGTAAGTAAATGCTTTTTGTATTGGAAGAATACTTTTACACGATGATAAGTATTGTAGCTTGGGCCTAGCTGAATGTATGTATGTATGTTTGCTTGTAGGTGATGATTTTTGGTGCACTGATCCATCTGGTGACCCCAACGGCACATTCTGGCTCCAAGGCTGTCACATGGTGCACTGTGCCTATAACAGTTTATGGATGGGCAACTTTATCCATCCTGATTGGGACATGTTCCAGTCTACTCACCCTTGTGCTGAGTTCCATGCTGCCTCCAGGGCAATTTCCGGTGGCCCAATTTATGTTAGTGACACTGTTGGGAAGCACAACTTCCCCTTGCTTAAGCGGCTAGTGTTGCCTGACGGGTCCATCCTCCGGTGCCAGTACTATGCACTTCCAACCAGGGATTGCCTCTTTGAGGACCCTCTCCATGATGGCAAGACCATGCTCAAAATCTGGAACTTGAACAAGGTTAGTTTGTCATGTTGGATTATATGTATTATTATTTACCGAATCATATTGTTTTGCATTCATCAGAGAGATTGACAATTTAGTCTTGGATGTAACAGTACACTGGTGTGATTGGGGCATTCAACTGTCAAGGAGGTGGATGGTGCCGTGAAACCAGACGCAACCAATGTGCCTCTCAGTTTTCTAACATGGTCACTGCTAAGACCAATCCCAAGGATATTGAGTGGAAAAGTGGCAAGAATCCGATTTCCATTGAAGCTGTACAAGTTTTTGCCCTGTACTTGTCTCAGTCCAAGAAGCTGGTCCTCTCCAAACCAGCTGAAAGCATTGAAATTTCCCTGGAGCCATTCAATTTCGAGCTGATAACTGTTTCCCCGGTTACTGTCTTGGCTGGAAAATCAGTCCACTTTGCTCCTATTGGGCTAGTCAACATGCTCAACGCTGGTGGTGCCATCCAGTCATTAGCCTACGATGAATTCGAGAGCTCATTGGAAATAGGAGTGAAGGGAGCTGGTGAAATGAGAGTCTTTGCATCAGACAAACCAAGAGCTTGCAAGATTGATGGAAAAGATATTGGTTTTGAGTATGAAGGACACATGGTCATTGTTCAAGTACCATGGTCTAGTCCTGCAGGTTTATCTACGATAGAGTATTTGTTCTAACTTGTAAGCTAGGTCTATTACAAGAAAGTCTCTGACTTCTTGACATTACAAGAAGCTTAATGGCTTACTTCCAACCAAATCACTGGAAAAGTAACTATGTGAATTTAAGTTAATGAAGTTAATTACTACTGTTTCTCTCTACTTTATGTTCTTCAGCAAATCATTGCTCTTCACAGCCTGCACAACAACTGAAAGGATAAACAAAATTTCTGATCCAGGGAGAAAGGAACTGAAACTGAACATATTGCTAAACTGATTAGCGACCTGAGAAATGGTCCTAATGATACAAGCAGAACAGGAAAGGAAACTGAACATTTTGCTAGACTGATTAGCTTCCTGACAGAAGGGTCTGGTTTCTACCAGCAATCTTCTAGACATTTCCAGTCTCTGTAAGGCCGTTGTTTTGAAGAATGGCAATGGACAACAGAGAAGTTCATGACCCAAACCAGCAATCTTTTTCCTTTTCTTCCAAAGAAACTATGGGCCTTGAACTCAAGAATCCGACACTTACTATAGTATTGAAACTGTCATCAAGCCACAACACAAGTTCACTGGAGCTGCTTTGTTCCTTATGGCCTTGAGGAAGCTTTGCCCACAAAATTCTACTTGGACCAGAGCTGAGTAGTGTAGCTGCAGACTGCAGACTCCTACATGGGCCTAAAAGTGGATTCAAAGTTGGCCAAGCTCCAGCAGTTGTTTACCAAGTTTGTCAATGCAATTTCCTGTTCTTTTGGGCACACATGCCTGTGCTTACTACTAATTTATTTATTGCAATTTATTTAGATTCTAAAATTAAAATAAGAAGCTCAACCATGTACAACAGATATTAATTAAAAGAACAGGAATACTTAAACAACTGTTTTTATGTTGTTATTATAATTATATTAATTGTAATTAAAAATAATTTTTAGACAGGAATACTTAGAACAAGTTTTGGAGATATAGAAAATCAATTTTATCAATAATTGTTTTTTTAATAAATATGTCACACAGGAATACTGATTTTCCAAAATTAGAAAACGAAAATACATTTGAATATTAATTAATAAATATGTGTACAAGCACTTAACTCATTAAACCTGAGGCTGAGTTGCAGCGGCTGGGCTGGTCTGGGTGTTAATCTAGTTGGAAATACCTATCGGAGTTGTCGTGTTGGAAACAGACGAAGGATCCATCATCTCTTCCGGAGCAAAGATAATGATAATGCTGTTAAATTCAATCAAACATGCGGCAAAATCCAGTCCAATTCTCCTGCTGAAAAATGGTAATCGTAATTCTGATTCTTACTCTTACTCTTGTTTGATCCTCTCCCAATCTCGCTCTCCCAACAACTCCTCATCACCCCATCATCTCAACCTGAGCGCCGCGGACGTGGTAGCATCCTTCAAGGACTGGTTCAAGGCTCGGAACACAGCTCTCCTCGACCGCATTTTCACCATCCTAAACTCCCAAGGCCAAGCCGCATTGGACGATGCATCCTCCAGGCGTGCCGCTGACCTTGCTCTGTCCCACCTCAACCTCCGTCTCTCCGAGACCTTTGTCCTCCAGGTCCTCTCCTACGGCCGCACCTCCTCGCAAGATGTTCTCTCCTGCCTCAAGTTCTTCGACTGGGCAGGCCGCCAACCTGGGTTTTACCACACCCGAGCCACCTTCCATTCCATCTTCAAGATTCTGTCGAAAGCGAAGCTCATGTCTTTGACGCTTGAGTTTTTGCAGGATTATATGGCCCATAGGTACATTCACAAGGTCAGGTTCCACGACACTTTGGTCATGGGCTATGCCATTGCAGGGAAACCAGAGATGGCACTCCAGCTGTTCGGCAGAATGCGGTTCCAGGGTCTTGACTTGGATGACTTCGCCTTCCACGTGCTTTTGAATGCTCTTGTAGAGGAGAGTTGCTTTGACGCCGTTGACATGATTGCTAAGCAGATTTCTATGAGGGGTTTGGAGAATGACATGACCCACTCCATCATGCTGAAATTCTGGTGCAAGCAGAATAAGTTGGATGAGGCGGAGGCCTACTTGCGTCGCTTGGCGGAGGGTGGGAACCATGTTGTTGGGCATGGTCTCAGTGTGATTGTGGATGCGCTTTGCAAGTGTAAGAAGTTCAAGCATGCCGTCACCTTGTTGGAGGAGTTTAGGGAGCTGAATGTGCCAATGGAGCAAGCCTATGGGATGTGGCTTAGAAATCTTGTGCAACATGGGAGGTTAAATGGGGCTTTGGAGTTTCTCATGAGCAAGAAATCATTAGACGGATATGTTCCTGACGTGTTTCGATACAATTTTTTGGTGTTAAGACTATTAAGGGAGAACCGCCTTGAGGATGTTTGTGATTTGTTAATTGAAATGGAGGAAGATGGTATTTTACCTGATAAGGTTACCATGAATGCTGTTTTATGTTTCCTTTGTAAGGCTGGGATGGTGGATGTTGCCATTGAGTTGTATAACTCCAGGTCAGAATTTGGACTCTCGCTTAATGGCATGGCTTATAACTATTTGATCAATGTCTTATGTGGAAATGGGGGTATTGATGAAGCTTACCATGTGTTAAGAAATTCAATTGATGAAGGTTATTTCCCTGGTAAAAAAACCTTCGCTATTCTTGCGGATGCCTTGTGCAGGGAGGGAAAACTTGACAAGATGAAGGAGCTGGTGGTTTTTGCCCTAGAGCGAAATGTTATGCCCAGCAATTCTCTATATGACAAGTTTATTGAAGCTCTGTGTAAAGCAAAGAGGGTTGAAGATGGATATTTAATACACGGTGAACTTAGTAGAATAAACAAAGATATGGCAAGGAGTACTTACTTTCACTTGATTCAGGGTTTTAACAAGTCAAATAGGGGAGATATTGCCGCAAGATTACTACTTGAAATGCAGGAGAAGGGCCATAGAGTAACTAGAAAATTGTTTAGAACTGTTATCTGTTGCCTGTGTGATATGCAAAGTCCGGAAAACCAGTTCTTCAAATTGCTGGAAATCCAATTGTCTCGTTGTGAACCTAGCTCTCATACTTATGACTTCTTCATTGATGGAGCTGGTCATGCCAAAAGGCCTGAATTAGCTAGAGAAGTATTTGAGATGATGCTAAGAAGTGGGATTAAGCCCGCTCTGAGTTCCGACGTTCTTATGTTGCATAGTTACCTAAGGAATGATAGAATTTCTGATGCTCTAAATTTCTTTAATGATGTACGCCAGAGAAGAAGGATAGGCAGAAGACTATATAGTTCCATGGTCGTTGGTCTTTGCAAAGCCAACAGGGCAGATTATGCATTGAAATTCATGGAAGAAATGAGGGCTAATAATGTATTTCCAAGTATGGAATGTTATGAGTATCTTATACAGCTGCTGTGCTCAAAGAAATGCTATGATTTGGTTGTAGGTCTTGTTAATGAGTTGGAGAAAACTAGGGGTCATGTTACATCTTTTATTGGTAATGTACTTTTGTTACATTCTTTTAGGACTAAAGATCTGTATAGGGCTTGGATTCGATTGAGAGGTGTGCAAGATGAGACATCAGATGTTTCATTGCTTGGGCAACTCATTGGAGTATTTTCCGGTTGTATTGAAGTGAGCCAAGAGGTTGAGAGGTTGGAAGAGATGATTGAAGTGTGTTTCCCACTGGACATCTACACATACAATTTGCTATTGAGGAAACTAAGTGTAAGCGATGTGGACCATACTTGGGAGTTGTATGACTGGATATGCCAGAAGGGGTATGAGCCGAATCGATGGACTTACGACATCATAGTACATAGTCTCCTCAGAAAGGGGAGGAGGGATGAGGCCAGCAGATGGGTGGAGGAGATGTTTAGAAAAGGGTTTGATCTAACGGAGAATACCAAACTGTTAATCTAGCAGTTTCTTTTTGGTAAAACTACAATCTAGGTATTCAATAGTAGCTAATCATTCAGAATGTCTTTGTGAAACTGTAGAGAGATGGACATGTTGGAGGCCTGATTCGATTGATTTATGTGGAATCAATAGTCATTTCTTTTTTGTATAATGCTGTATTGGCAATCAATTGTCATTTCTTTTTTGTGTAATGCTGCATTGACTATGGGTGAACTTGGTCTTCTGTTTATACCATGAATGTTTTGCCTTCTAATCAAACCAATTGAACTGTATTCTGTTCAAAATGTCCTTCGATTAGAACACTACAGGAGCTACTTCTTTTTTTTCCTTCAATTGAAGTGATGAATGATCTTTATGAGCCCAAATAGGCCCAGCTCGAAAAGAGAGCAGTACAAATGTTTGGATCATGCCGTTGCCAAGGGGGCAGAATTAATTCATCAATTAAAAAAAGCCAAACAAGCTTATTCTTCTCTCCAAATCCATCTCTGGAACCCCAAATTTTCTACTCATCCCATTTCCAACAAAAACTTTAAAGAAGCAAAAATAAGAAAAAACAAAAAAAAATAGAGAAGCCAAATTCCATCGATGAATACATCTCAGTTCATGGACAAGCAGATAATGGACTTAACGTCTTCTTCTTCTTCACCTCCCCACAATACCAACAAGGATTTCATCGATCTGATGAATAACCCTCAAAACGAAGATAATCACAACCAAGGCTCCGGAATTAGTAACAAGGAAGGTATCTTTCCCAGTTATGATTTCCAGCCGATCCGACCCGTCTCGACGAGCCTTGATGCCGCTGCTGTTAATAATAACCCCAGGTCTTGGAGTTCGGGTGATTCTAAAACTAAGGTAAACCCTTTAACCCCCATTCTTTTTGTTGATTAAAATTTGTGGGTTTTTCTGGGCATTTGATTTTTGGTGTTTCTTTTATGTGGTTGTAGTTTGATCAGTAAGTTTTGTCGATTTGAACTTCATTTCTTGGTGGTTCTTTAGATTCTTTTTTTCAAGAATTGCTTGGGATTTTTGGGATTAGTTTTTCAGGGTTTATTCAATCAATTTAGTTTGATTAGTAATTTTGTGGTTCTTGTGTGGATTTTTGAGATTATATGTGCTTGGGGTCTTTTAATGCATTACAGTTTGATTAGTAAATTTTCTTCTTTTTCTTAATAGTTAAGGTATGAGTTTCAGTTGGGTTTCTTCGACTGCATTACTGATTACTGTTTACTTGACTTTTCTTTGCTCTGGACAGAATTATGGTTCTCTTGACTCCGTTGAACCTGCAAAAGTCATTCTAGAAAAGGACCGAAATGCCTTTGACACATCAATAGTGGCTGAGATTGATCGAACCATGAAGAAACATACTGATAATTTGATCCACATGTTAGAAGTTGTTAGTGCGCGACTGACACAGCTGGAGAGTAGGACTCGTAACCTTGAGAATTCTGTCGATGATCTGAAGGTGTCTGTAGGAAACAATCACGGAAGCACTGAGGGAAAAATGAGACAGCTGGAGAATATTTTAAATGAGGTATTTTCTGA
Organism: Theobroma cacao; assembly: GCF_053813885.1. Lineage (NCBI taxonomy): Eukaryota > Viridiplantae > Streptophyta > Magnoliopsida > Malvales > Malvaceae > Theobroma > Theobroma cacao. Next base: position 1,016,706 of record NC_142642.1, read on the forward strand.
AACAATCTTCTTCCTTGTTATTTGTTTTTGCTATGGCTGCCTGTGGCATATCAAGGTAAAGATAGATGTACATTGTGTATTTCGTGAGTTCAAGTTTGTTGAATTTAAGAGTTGAATAGATTGTTATTCTTTATGAAGATTGGTATTTTATCCTGCTTATGTTGAATTTGGAGAATTTTATGTCTCTTATCGATTTGTTTAGTTGTTTCTCGTCAAAGAAATGTATCATTTGGTGCCAAACATTGTCAAAAACTTGGAATGATTCTTTATATAGGGAAAGTTTGTTCAGTTTAGTTATAGGAACTAAGCAGAACAGGTACTATTAACGAATAGCAGTTAAATTAGTAAACCACAGTGGAAGCCATGATGTTGAGGGATATGAACTTGTCACAACATCCAAACACCTTTATTTGTCTCACTATGTTCTTGGTCCCACTAAATTGATGTCTGATCCAATTATGTATCTCACTTTGGCAATGTCTTTATCCGTTAGTAAAGTGAAGACATCATATGTAGCTTCCAAAGCGAAGGTAGATTTGTAACCCACCTTCACTAAATCCTAGAATATGAATATTCTAGTAATATGTTATTCAACTGCAAAGATCTTCTATTGACTTATGATTACTTATTAGAGGACAAAAGGTTTGGCTGATTTATAATGGCAGTTAACAAACTTACAAAGAGGAATAATGTTCTAGCCCCATGTAAAACTAAGCTGGGTACTGAAGGTCCTGATTATGTTTCAAATGGTTCACTTGCAAGAAATATTCATTGATGTGGTATGGTTGGAGGACAGAATTTTGTCATCTATAGTGTGATTTGATGGTAGGTCTAATGCGGACTTATCCATGTTTTCATATTTTGATGATTGGCTTGTGTTTATTTGATGTTTTTGATCAACCACATGCAGGTTCAAACAGGGGTGCATGTTTTAAAAGAAAAGCAAGAGATAATGGAAGCTCAGTTACACCTTGCAAAGCTGCAGGTGACCAAGGGAGATCACCCATCAGAAACCCAGAACACTGTGCATGTGGATACTGTGCAGCAAGCTGCATCTGCTCCTTTCCAATCTCACCAGCAGCTTCCTCCCGCTGCCTCTTTTCCACAGTCACTTCCTTCTGTTCCTCCTCCACCGACCGTTCCTCCTCTGGCTCTTCCCCAGCAGAATCTGCCACCTCCAGTCCAGCACCCAAATCAGTTCCCTCAGAGCCAAGTTCCTTCTGTCCCTCAACGAGATGCTTACTATCCACCGCCGGGCCACACTCAAGAGGCTCCAGGTCAGCAATTCCCAGTACCACCAACTCAGCAACCACAGCTTCCTCCTGCGGCACCACCTCATCAACCATATCAACCAGTCCCTCCACCGCAGTATTCGCAGCCACCACAGCCCGTTCAACTCCAACCTTCCTTAGGCCACCATCCTGAAGAGGCTCCTTATGTTCCTTCTCAGAACTATCCACCAAACCTGCGCCAGCCACCCTCTCAACCACCCAGTGGCCCCCCTTCCTCCCAACAGTATTATGGGGCTCCACCTCAAATGCATGAGCCACCATCCAGTAGGCCTGGTTCAGGGTTTTCAGCTGGATATATCCCACAATCTGGGCAAAGTGAACCATATGCTTATGGTGGATCACCTTCACAATATGGCAGTGGCTCCCCAATGAAAATGCAGCAGCTCCCATCTTCTCCTATGGGACAAAGTGGTGGAAGTGGTTACCCACAGCTTCCGACTGCTAGGATTTTACCACATGCATTGCCCACTGCTTCTGGGGTTGGTGGTGGATCAGGTCCTTCTGGACCTGGAAACAGGGTACCCGTTGATGATGTGATTGACAAAGTGACAAGCATGGGATTTCCTAGAGATCATGTTAGAGCAACCGTTAGAAAGTTGACAGAGAATGGCCAGTCTGTTGACCTCAATGTGGTGTTGGATAAGCTAATGAATGATAGTGAAGTCCAGCCACCCAGAGGTTGGTTCGGGCGGTAACCTGGCATCACTGATGCATGCTGATGTAAATTACTATCACTTGATTCTGGTTGAACTTGTCTGGAGCGTAGGGGCTATTTCACCCCACTTGGTTTCTCGTTTCCCCCTTTCCCCCCTTCACTCTTTCTTGCTCTTGTTTCTAAAATTTCAAATTGCTTTCTTGGCTTAGCCTTCAGTTGTTTAATTTCTGGTTTGACTGTCCAGCCTTTTTACATGTGTCTATACTTACAATAATCAGAATTAAATTGTCAAGTTCCCATTTTGTTGATATATTTTGTTTTTAACTTTTGTAATATGATACTGGCAAACGCTTCTGGCATTTTTTTTTTTTTTTTGATCTTGCATTTAGAGGAGGCAAACAGGTGGGGTTCATGTTTTGGTTGTCTCATGCTGGTTCATGTTCGGATCGTTTTAGATTCGTATCGTATCAGAGTTCTATGTAGTTTCGAGTCATTTTAGATTTTATGTAAGATTTAAGCATTTCAACATGATTGTCGGGTCCATGTTGTTTCAGGTTCGAATTATTTTGAATCCGAATCATATTTGGTTTTGAGTTACTTTGAATTCGAATCATTTCAATACGGGTTTTGGGTTCGGGGTTCGGGTTGACGATAAAGTAGAAGATGAGTGCAGGAATATACCTGCTGGGTTGGTAGATGTCTTTGGGAATGAATGAAACAATTCCATTGTGTTGACTATTACGTAACAATTCTTGGATAGCCCAGGGGGATACCTGAAGAGGAACTAGTAAATCAGTCGAGTCCATGGCTCACATAAAAATACAAACGTGGAACCTTATTTTTAAAGCAAGTGATCAAGAACAAAACGACATCGTGCTTCATTTTTTTTAATAATAAAGTCATAAATCAATTGTGGCTTGCTCATAATTGACTTAATAATGCATGCCTAAGTAAGTTGGAGCATTCAATTGGTGATTATTGAACAAAATCATAACCCAAATTGATCTACGCTTTCAATCCATTCACTATTTCTCTCACATCAATAAATTGAATAAATTACTGCAAGTTAATTTTTTGATAATACAGGTATAATGACGAATTAAAATTACTGAATTGAAAAGATGAAAATTCTAAAGACCTACTAATGAAATTATAAAATAAATAAATGGGTCAAAATGTAAATACACATAAAGTATGGGGCGTAAAATAAAATTGCCCGTTCTCATTTCCCTCCTCATATAAATTTTTATTTATTCTTTTTCGGGACTCTTTCGGCTCTCTCTCCTCCATCTCCTCCTCTCTCTTTTCTTTTTCTCTCAAAAATCTCGTTTGTAACTTTTTTTTTTTCTCACAGCTTTCGTCAAACCCTCCCAAAGTACTACCATAAACCCCCTCCTTCCCTCTGTCTCCCTCTCTCACACACAATCTCCTTTCCCCTGCACAACGTTCTAATCAAACTACCCCTCGATTATAACTATATTACGATCCTGCCCCACCCTGCCTTCCCTTCTTTCCGACTTATTCTTATTCTCACTTCCCGAAATACCCTCCGTCGCCTCTAAATTACCTTCTCCCTCATTTCCACGTCGGGCCGGATTCAGTCCGGAATCAAATGATAGCTCCGAAGACATTGTTCCTTCGATTCTTCTAGAATATTCTGTAAGGTTTCCTTTTTGCTCATTAATATATCGTTTTTTTTTCTGCGAAACCTAGATTTTTTTATTTTGTTTTTTGTTTTAATTATTTGAATTTCGTCTACCTAATTGGGTTTTTACACAACATTTTTTTTTTATTTTAAGCTGCGAAAATCTATTTAATATATATTTTTAGAAGTTTTTGGATTAGGTTTTGCTTTTCTAGTTATTTTTCTTGATTCTCGACTTAAAGTTGTGCGTAAATTTTTGACTTTTTAGCTTTAATTTATTTCAAGTGGAAAATGCGGTTTTAATCAGCTCGAAGATCGTTATGGAACTTGTTTCGCTTAGGTTGACATGAGAAATCAGAATTCAGACTCAAGGAGCAAAGAAATGAGTTGTAGTGAAATTTTTTTTGTCATCAAATAGTCTGTTTTTTTGCAATAACTTATTGCTGAATGCAATTGTTGAGCCAGTTTTAGTTATTTATTTATTTATTTATTGCAATGATATTTGAGTTCAAGCTGACTGTTATATCCTAGGATTTAGTTTTTTTCGGCGTGTAAATGATTGTAAGTTATTTATTATGGTTGCGTGCTCTAGACTGGCAGGTGGTTCATCATTTTGTTGAGTTCTGGTTTTTTGACGCATTGATATTCTTGCTTTAGTTTGTGCTAATATGATAAACTTTCAGGCATGTTGAGCGAAAAAGAAGTTCCATAGTTGTTTTGCAACTATTTTATGTAAATTACTTCTGATATGAGTTTAAGGAGCAGGAAAACTGTGTCAGTGTTTAAATCTGTATTTTTTTGAAATTCATATTTGGTTTAATCAGAATGCGCTTTGGCATTTATATTAGTATTGGTTTTTGGCATTTGAATTGATCGGTATCATTGAGCATAAGGTCTGCTTTGGAATTTATAGTAGTTATATTTTGTGGAAAATGATAACATGAAGATAGTTCTTGTAAGTTAGTGATGGGGATAATTTTTAATGTAGACCAAAGAGTGGTGTTAGATGTCAGACTTACCGACTTTCCATAGTCATAGTGACACAGCTGTGTGTCTGTTTGGTGTGTGTTCTGTAACATTGGTAGATGGATGTGAATTTGAAAACTTAAATCTAATATTGGATATGGGCCTATGTCAACCACAAATCATAAAATTATGGAAATACAGTTCATCTGCATTGAACTTAATATTCCTTACTTTTGGGGTAGCATATAGAGTTCTTGCAGCATCAGGACCTCATTGGGAGGCATTGGAAATGCTATCAACTTGTATAGATGCTAGTTCATTGAGCTTGCTGACCAAAATTGGTTTATGGTTTTTGGGACTGTGGGTTTATGTAAAAAATATATCTGCGTAAGAAACAAACACAATATCAAGAAAGGCAATAGATTGATAAGTTGACGGAGTTTACTTTTTATGGATTTAATATTGGTATTATATTGATATGTCTGCTTGTGGAACCAGCATTTGATGCAGTGTATGTTTGGTTATATACAGGGGCTTCTTGGTGTTACTATATATCTCTTGCTGGAGTCCTTTTAGCTAGAGTTCTGATGGTTGTTTAATACTTCATGTTCTGTTGTCTGTGAGCTATGGATTACAACATTTTTATTTTTTTTTTGAATGTGATTGTCTTTTACCCTCAGCATTCACATTGATGTAAATATGCTTAGCATCTACGAATTTAATTTTCTTTTTGCATAAATTGCTCTCTTCAATACTGTTTTATGTGATTATTACCTACCTTAACTCTTTCCTCTATTCTTAGGTTTTCCGTCAAATTGCTTCTCAAGTTGTTTGACTGCTTCATTTGGTTAGAGTTTGGAACTTTGCATGCTGTAAAGGAACACGGAATTTTTATTTATTTCAAAACAATCCAATGGAGTTGAAAGTTGCATCGCCTAAGCTCGGTGGTCTTTCTCCTCCTGACTGTGTTAGTGATCCTGAGGAGAAGGAAGTCAGCGATGAGGATGATGATGATCGCAACCATAAGCATCGTAGGCGGGAGACACGCTCTCAATCATTAGAGACAGACTGTACGGATCCAGTTTTTACAAGGCCATACAGAAAGCATAATAAACCTTTGGAAAATGGACATCCTTTCAGAGAAAATGAATCTCAAGCAGGTGAAACGTGGAAAAATTATAACAGTTTGCCGCTAGACAAAGACTTGACATCTAAGTTTGATAGAAGACGCCCTGGATTAGCATCACTTCCCCGAGGACATTTGGATCTGAACCAGAGAATTAGGTCAAACCAAACATTTAGCGGAGATTCTGGTCCTGGTAGGGGAAGAGGAAGGGATAGCACTTCTTGGAATCAGCGTGATTCTAGGTTCAACTCAGTTGATATTGCTTCTCAGATGGTTCAGCCAAGATCTGTTGCTCCAGGTCTCTTTGCAGGAAGGGGATTGTCAAATGTTACAAATGCACAAAGCCCATCTTGGAGTGCCTTTGGGCTTATGTCAGGAATACCAAATGGCGGCCTAGATACACTGCATCCTATTGGTTTACAAGGGGCGCTCAGGCCACCTATGAATTCTTCATTGAATATGGGTATTCCTCGCCAAAGGTGTAGAGACTTTGAGGAGCGTGGATTTTGTTTAAGAGGAGACATGTGCCCAATGGAGCATGGTGTTAATCGTATTGTTGTTGAAGATGTTCAGGTAAGCACTTTGCTAAAGTCTATCTTGATACTGACATTTGGTGGCTTCTTAAGTTTCCCATGAGCCTTTACTAAATTGATAAAAAAATATTGTCATGTAGCAATGCAATTTCAGTAAGGACCAGCCACGGAAGTTACCATTTGGTCCAGTTTATGTTCTCTGGTTCCCAACAAAAAGTATGGGATGAACACTGCACTAAAGATTTTTTGACTGTTAATATTTCCGTTTTAACACCTTTTAAATGCTTGTTAGCTGTGTACCTGCGTTGCAGTGCTGCACTATCACTAGAGGCAGGGCATTAATACTTATTGCTTTGAGTTCATATACCTCAGGCATAGCCTTGCTGTTATGTTTTTAGTCTAAATTGTCCATTTCAGCAAAATATTCTTATGTTCACTTTTTAATATTTTTGTATGACACCTAGTAATTGTATTGTCTCTCACCTTTTTCCCCTTCTAGTTTTCCATTTAATTTTGCTGGTCTCCTTTTTACCCTACTGATAAAAGTAACACACATACCAGATAGATTGCCTGCTTCTACTGTTTCTGGTAGGATAATTTCCATCACTTTTGGTCCTTAAGCATATTCTTGAAGGGAAGTCCTTGGATTGTACAGCGGGGTTACCTAGACAAAAGAAGCAATTTTATGCTTATAGATCAATTATCTGCTTTGAATAAATGTACTACATTAATAGAGATCTCTGCAATTAGACTTTTCTGACATCCTGGATATTTGATTGATGATCTATATTTACTGGTGGAATGGCTTTGTTTCCAATTTATATCGTCTAACTGATCATCTCATTCGTAATGTATACACTGTTCTGGAATCCAAATTGCCTGGTGTTCCTTCCTTGGCTTTCATTCTTTATTATACATTGAAACAGATAGCATTCTCCATGTTTCAAGTCAACAGTAACTTCTCTTCTGATTTGCAGAGTCTGTCACAGTTTAACCTCCCTGTTACAGTTCCAAATGCACAACTACTGGCAACACCTGCTGGACCTGGACCCCTAACTTCAGGTGTTCCTCCTTCAACCACTTTGATGAACAGCAAGGGGATACATAGCAAAAGTAGCAAGACCGGAATGGCTGATGATGTTTTAGGTTTGAATGGTATATACACTGGTTCTACCAGTGCAAGTGGTGCTGATTTATATGATCCTGATCAACCCTTGTGGAATAAGAATGGCCCAGAAGCATCTGCTGCACTCTCAGGAATACATTCACCCAAGCTCGATGAAGCCGAACCCTTGCTAAATGATGATATGTCTGATCGTCATCATGGCAGATTACGTGATAGTGTTGATAATGAATTGCCAATTAGAGGCACAGGGTCACAGGGCACTAGTTTGTCTGTTTGGGGTAGAATTGGTGGCTCAAGAAGTAGAATAGACACAAAAGAGAAAATCGATCTCACATCCTCAGACTATCTTGAGAATGAAACTAAGGAAGAGCAAGAAGCATTTCCCAGCTCTCAAGGCACTTCCCGTCACGTAAAGCATATCAGCACTGAGGATGATGGCTCCAAAGTTATGGATTCATCTTTCAAGTCACAGACAGACAGTATGCGTAATAGTAGAAAACCAACTCAAAAGGCACTTCGTACACTGTTTGTCAATGGGATTCCCCAGAAAAGCAACAAAAGAGAGGCTCTTCTTTCTCATTTTCGTAAGTTTGGAGAGGTTGTTGACATTTATATTCCATTAAATAGTGAACGGGCCTTTGTCCAGTTTTCAAGGAGGGAAGAGGCAGAAGCTGCTCTGAAGGCACCTGATGCTGTAATGGGTAACCGCTTTATTAAGCTCTGGTGGGCCAATCGGGATAGCATACCTGATGATGGTGTGAGCAGTGGCAGTGGCATATCAATAACTCCACGTGGTCTAACAGCTTCTGTTATTCCATCTCAGACATCAGTTGCTAATAGAGGAAAGGATAATCTTCAACCTATTCCTCAGAAGAGCAATGTTGTCCATGGTGCTGATGTGCCTTCCCTGAATTCCCCTAAGCCTGTCAGTGCGAATGGTCCCAAGGTTCCACCTCCATTGCAGAAAAAATTTGAGACTCTGGAGCAGATGAAAGAAGAACTACGCAAGAAGCAGGAAATGCTGGAGCAGAAGCGGAATGACTTCCGGCGCCAGTTGGACAAACTTGAGAAACAAGTACTGGGAATTTTCTTTACTTTTATATACTATTCCTAAATATGCACTTCTTAAGTAACATTACGTGCCGCAAGAACTGTTACATGTAGAAAATCAGGTTCAGAAGTTGCATGCTTTCATAGGTTTTTGAATGAACCTGAATGCTTTAGCTAAGTAATATGAAAATCTTCAATGGTGGCAATTGGGTGTTGTCAAACATGCGTGCCTTTTATTTGGTATTGCATCTTCCAATAGTTTGACTATGTGCACATGCTGACAGGGGTCAAGAGACAATAATGAGCAGAACATGAGAGTTTTACAATATAAATGTGGGATATTATCCCCTATTTAGGCATGTTTAACATTTATTTCTATTTTAACCTTATGCAGTCTAGTGGAGTCAAGGGTGATCTAATGACTGAGCAAGCTGCTAAGAGGCAAAAGGTGGGAATTGCAGCTGATCCGGCAAAAGCTTCAACTCCAATGTCATCTGAACCTGGTGCTTCTGCAGCAACACCATGCACTATAGGGATGACAGAGAAGAACAAATCAACGGAGAATGTTGTGTCTCACAGTCCAAAATCCAATACCACCATGGCATTGCAGGAATCTATGAGCCCCAAGCAGCAGTCTCGTCCATCAGCACCTGCAGGGCATCCATTCCTGATGAATAGATACAAATTGGACAACCGGCCTCCTGCTTTTAGAGTTATTCCACCATTGCCCTCTGGTTTTGCTGATGTGAGTCACTTTCTCTTCTTTTCCTTCTCTGAGAAAATTGTACCTGGTCCATCTTTTTATGGGGATGGATTTGACCATGATTCTTTTTCTTATCCTTTTTGAAAATGAAAAGATGCACATTTCACAAACAATGGGCCTTAGTATGTCTAGCTATTTGTAATGAATTCAAAAGGTGAAAGGCATAGCATGAGCATGTGGTAAAGAATAGAGAGCTTTATGTCCTTGCACATAAAAAAACAAGTGCAATCAAATGTATCGGTTTGTTGTTTACATGATTATTGATAATTAAATTATACTTGTTTCTGATTTCTCTTTTGTTAAAAACAAAAAATAGTCATAATATGTTGATTCATTGTGCATATCCGAACGAATATGGCTTCTTTTTTGGGGGGCTGGTGTACTTAACCCCCCAGCTTACCTAAGATTCTAGGCACAAGTCTTTCTCCTCTATCTAAATGAAAAGGTCTTCACTTAATGTCTAAGCTCGATTGGCTTTATGTTTTTGTTTGTTGTCACTGAGAGGTAACTCAAATATGTGTGTCAATTAGGTTGATGCTTTGAAGGAGCACTTCTTACAATTCGGTGATCTTTTTGCTGTGGAGCTAGAAGAAGTGGAAAATGATGGTGATGGTTTGGGGTCAGAGGCATTGAAGAATTGCTCAGCTCTTATAACGTACAGCACACGCCGGGCAGCAGAGAGGGCATTTGTAAATGGTAAATGCTGGCAAGGCAACAATTTGCAGTTTACATGGTTGACATCTACTAGCAATGACCCTAGTAGTAAAGAAACTTCATCTTCCATACCCAAGGGGTCTTTAGATGCTGACGTGCAGAGAGAAGAAAAATTAACATGCAGCGTCTCCCAGGAAGTTGTTGGTTCAGGTAATGGGGAATCCGAGAATTCAGAAGGAAAGAGTTTTGTTGAGCATATGGAATTGTTTGAAGAAGTTTCACGGCATAGTCCATCCTCATCAGCTAGTGAGAAAGAGTCGCATAAAGGCGATGCTTGTTGAGGTTGGGCTGTTCTGGGATTTGTACAGTGAGGTAAAATGTTCAATCTACTGAACTCTAATTTTGAGGAGTCTTTGCATTCTCAATTTACTGAAATTTCATTTTCCAAAATATCTTTGTTTCATGCATGGGATATTATGTAAAAATGGCAAAATTTTCTGATCTTGAACTGTGCCACCGCAAGGGTTAACACTTACGGGAGTGGCAAATTGTACGTCTTTCGAGATTAGTTTTGTAGGACAACAGAATTAAAAGTAAAAAATTTCTTTTGAGATTACTTCAATTCTGCATGGAAAAATCTAATGGGGTCGCGCAGTGATTCCCATTTCAGAATCTCAGTTCACATGTTTGCTTGCAGCTAAATGGCTTTGTGAGTTGGCGTTGTTGCCTTTGATTTCCATCTTGCTTGGATTATTGATGGTGACTCATGTAATAATGAATGAAACACCTTTATATCTGAAGTGGGAGACTTAATTATCGCTTCCTCTTCTCCTTACCACTAGTGCATAGGAGAGGATATCAGTGTCAGTGCCAACGTTGTTTTACCAATCAATTGCGGAGTAACGTTTGCTTACTTGGGAAATTTTCTACATTAGATAGAAAGACAAACGACTCAATTTTAGCTATGTCGTGTCCCTCTCAATCTCTTTCTTTCTTCCCACCCTTATTTATTCCTCTCCTCTACATAGCAAAACCCGAAGAAGACTGAATCCCCAAAATGCCCACGCAAAACGGCAAAAATTGCACGAAACATCACTCAATACTGACCAAGGAATAGGAACATATCATGCAAAGTTTCGTTTTCGTAAAGGTTGATAACCTAGTCCTGTATGAATACAGGAGTAAATTTCATGGGATCAAGCATCAATTGGAAAACAACAGGGGACCCTTTTATAAAAAGTAAAAAGTTGCAGGGTCAAATGTATAACATATAATACAAACTGTAAAAGAACCCTAACTGGTCAAATGCTGCTGATTATTACAACCTTTTTTTTGGCATTGTTTGCAACGTTGTCCCATTTTTCCAAGGGTCCTCCGGCAGTCTCCCTTAGAATTCCCTTCAAAAACTCTCCAGTTCTCAACAAGCTTTCGTTTTTTTCCAATCTAGCAGTAGATTTCAATAAACCATGGATTACAAGTTTGCACGTCAGGCTATTAGGTGCAAACCCCACTTTCAGCATTCTATCCTGAAGCTCCATTAACTTATTCATATCACCATCCTCAGTTAATACACTGACAAGACAATTGTAACTTTCAGTATCAAAAATTTGGAATTCCTTGGCAAAGAAGTTCAACATCGACTCTGCTTTATCAAAATCCAATCGCTTGCAGTAGCAATGTATCAGTGCCCTGCATATTTGGGGATCAGGAAGAATACCAGATTTAAGCATTTCTTTCATCAAGGATTCAGCCTCGCGACATTTACCTGTTCTACACAAGCAGCATATAAGAGCTCTATATGCAACAAGATCAACCTTTATTCTCCTTTGTGCCATCTCGGCTTTTAGGTGTAATGCATCTGCCACACTATCACATCTGCAGAATGACTCAATCAATTCATTATAGATATCCAGTTTAGGCACATAACCATCCTCAGAGATTCTTCCAAGGAGATTCTTTGCGGCAAATGGCCGATCCTCATGACATAAAGAAACCATTAAATAATCATAAATACCTGAAGACACTGACACCCTGAATCTCCTAAGTTCTACAACCAAATTCAAAGCTGAAATTAACCTACCCTGTTTCCCATATCCTTCTACAAGAACTCGACAAGTAAAACTATCTGGGCAAATCCCATTTCCTATCATCTCATGCATCAGATATTTTGACTCTTGCATCCTCCCCTCCTTACAGTAACCAGAAATAAGAGTATTATATGACACGATGTCCGCACTCAATCCTCGATGAACCATTCTATGGAATAACTGATGAGCCTCTCTCACCCTCCCTTCTTTACAAAGACCATTCATCAATGCAGTATATGAAACCAAATCTGGCACCACATTCCTCCGATACATAATCCTATACAAATAGAATGCATCATTCAGTCTCCCTTTCCGACAATAGCTACTAATCAGAGTATTATATGTGACCAAATCAGGATCAAACCCTTCTTCTTCCATCCTCTCCAAAAACTCATTAATTTTATCAGCATTTCCATCTTTACAAAAAACATGAGTCAATATATTAAAAGTGTAAGAATTTGGATGAATCCCCACTCTACACATCTCTTCATACAGTAGCCAACATTGATCAACAAAATTCAACCTCAAAAGCCCATTCAAAAGACAATTACAAGAAATCACACTGGGCAAAAACCCAACCTCCAAAATGTTTCTAAAAGTCATAAAACCTTCTCTAACCCTACCCTTTCTTACGTAACCCTTAATAAGCATATCAAAAACAACAGGATCAAAGTTACAATCTTTACTACAAAAAACCAAACTTCCAAAAACATTTTCACAATTTGAACAATCCTTAACATAATCAATCAATTCACATAACAATTTCATTGCTAAAGAGAACTTCTTACACCAAGCCAATATATGGATAATGTAACAATAGTTATGTGAAGAAAGTTTAATACCCAGATCATTTTTAACCCAGTTGAAGAAAGTTAAAGCTGAAAAACCATCAGACTGAAATCTCAACAACACCCTTGTGATTTCATGGCAACTCAGATGATGAATAAGGGGTTTTATGTCATTTTGGAGATGGATTAATTGAGAATTGGTCTGTTTGAGAGATGAGGAAATGAGGTTGACTATTTGATTGGGGTTTTGGGTTTCAGGAAGAAGGTTGTAAAGTGGATTTGAGAGTGGTTTGGAGTGAGAATTTTGGATGGTTTGAAGTGATGAAGAAGCAGAAGGAGAGGAAGAATAGGGTAATTTTGGTATAAAGTTTACATAGAAGTTGGTTGATTTAGTTAGGCTTTGGTTTAGGAGATTGAGTGAAGCTCGAAGCATCAAGAAGAAAGAGAAAGCGAGAGAGAAAGGTAGTCAATACTATACCAGGGGGCGTTTAGGTTATGTTCTGAAAACGGTATGTACCTATACCAGTGTGTTTCAACGTACCATTTCAAATTTATCTGCATTGCATAATATTTACCTGTTAATATGTATTTACGTAAAAGCAATTTCTAAAAGAACTATAACATTTAACGTTACAAATGCTTTCAAATATCAAAAAGCTGGAATCAAATCTAAAAATAAGCACACAACAAATCATCATCAATCAAACAAACATAGAGAATTGAAGTTCCAACTCAAAACATAATTTAGTATTTGTCAAGCATGCAGATTTTGGCTCCACAACAGATCAAATAATGAAGTTAGTCAATATTGAATTTTTTTACCTTATCAACAACCACTCATTCTAATTAAAGGTTACTTAAGCAGTTGTGAGTACAAACTAGGAAAGTACTTCTTTTGCCAAAATTTTCATGCTCACAGCAGTTAGAGTTACTCCTAACAGCAGCATTCAGTTAAAAAAAAGGAAAACAATAAAATTAAAATTCTGCAGCAGCAAATAAACAAAAATGAAAATGTCTCCTCAAGCTCACTGCAGAGCCACGAAGTAATTACATTGAAGACTACCCATCATAAGAATCTCACTAATATCACTAGTAAACCCGAAAGTTAGAACAAATTCAAGCCATCAAAGATACCAGGCATCTCGTACATGAGAGAAGAGAAGGACTTGGAAGATACAGTAAATAGCTTACCCAAATCAGCGAAGAGGAGAACCCGAAATCTTTAATCAAATCTTCCACCAGAAATCAGATTGATATGTGGGTAGGCGACTGAAGAGAGAGCTTGGTTTGATCGGAAGCTATTAAACTTAAAATAGAAAAAGGAAAAAACTACAACCATGGATGAAGGAAGTGAAGTGAAAGCGTTCGGAGGCAATTGGAAAAGATGAACCTGAAACCCAATTCTTGCGAGTATAGCACTAAATTTTACGGGCCTATGGACCTACCCTTTATTCCACCAAGAGTTGCACGACACCACACACTACCTTTCGAGACAAATCAGATTCATATTCTTGAATGAGCCTGCCTGGATCTTTTGGGCCTGAGGTTCGGCTAAATTATCATTTATATATAGACATATACATGGCTTGGTGGCTTGTCCCAGCCCGCAAGCAGGCCTATATTGGCCCAAGTAAGATCCATTTAAGGCCAAATTCGGCCCATTATATATGAAAAACCTTTGGACTCATGGGCCACACTAGAATATTATCATATTAAATAAATGTATTCCTATATTACTAAAGCTGGCAATATTTAACAATAATATGACACTTGTTATACAAATTATGCTACATAACGTGATTAGCAATTTTAAAAAACAATTAACTTATTTAAACACATAACTAATATTATTTTTTAAAATGTTAATATTTAATAAATAAATTTAAACAAGTTAAATATGTTTGGTAATATGAATTAGCTTATTAACATAATTAATTAAATGTGAATTTACATAAAAAATGAATATTTTTAAGTTAAACAAATTGAAACAATTATTGGCACGAATAAACACACATGAATACACAAATATGATTATACAAAATCAAAATACACTTAATTTTGTATCGAACTTGTGTTGTGTTGAGAAATAGTATCCAAAACTACCAGGTCTACTGTATAAAATGGGATATGTAATGTGGAACGAAATACAGAAAAACAGTGATACAAATATATACGAAAACACGATGCAATCCGACAAAATCAAATATGCTTGACATATTTCAAGTTGGTTTTATGGATATTGTTGTATGCTCATCACAATGACTCCCATTTCCAAAGTGCAGGGTTCATACCTCACATCACCACCATGTTTGCGAGTCTAAGCTGCTTCTCCAGAGGCAAGTAATCTTTCAAACAAACACAAGCATGATGCATCACACGCAATAGAAATGGAACCATATCATTTTCACTTTTGTCAATAGGTTGTGAGCTGGGTGAATCATCAGCCACTGATAATTTAGTAGCCCAACTGTAAATGCGTTCTGTCGATGTCAAAAGATAAGAGGTAAAGGTTTCTGCAATGACTTCCCAACTGGGCTCTGAGAGAAGAGAAGTAAGGGTAACTGGTAGATCACTCAGAACAGAAGATGGATCCAGAATAAGAAGGGGCATATATTTGCAGCAGCTACCAGATAGGAGACCAAGAAACTGCAGTACCTGCAGCAAGATAAAGAACAAGTTTAATTAGTACAATAGCGACAAAGACTTAAAAGCATAGGTGAAAACAAATTTTAGCTGGCCTCCCCTATCTTAATGGAGAAGATTTCAGCACTTAACCTTACATCCATTGGCCAAAATGGCAAGCAACCAAAATCAAACAAATATGCATGCCAATTCACAATAGTGGAGATGTGATTTAGTAAGTGCATTTTTGCATGGTGGAGAGGGAGAGGGGACCAGCTTAATTTTATCAGAAGATTAGTGCCTACCGTGGAAGGATAGCTTGAAACACAGCTAATTTCTACTGCATCAACCAGCCATTGTCTTTTCACACTTCCCTCTGCCGGTTGCAAAGTTGCTACAACTTCAAGAAGCACACCCCAGGTACCTGAAACAAAAGCTTGTAAGTTTGTCAGGTTAACAATCTCCAAGCTGTAGATAAGAGAACATACGAAAAGCACAAACAGAAGACCCCCTTTCCACATGGTGTCAACAAGCAAATATTACCTTCCTTTTCTTTTGTTCACATCTGAATATTTATATAAAAGAACACTAACCTAGTGATTCTGAGTTCAATAAATAAGATTTTAATTTTCCCAGCTCAGTCAGTGAGATGGAACCGATCCTAGCTAGCTTGGCTTTAGCTTGAATCTTCTTTAGCACTTCTACAAACTGGACATCTCTTTTTCTTGAATCCAAATGTGAAACCTGTGATGAGCAAATGGTTAACAAAACAAACAAATGTACATTAAAGAGTACAAAGCTATCAGTCTGTATTTGAATGATGCCAAAGTGAATTGCAAGTATTTTGCAAGGAATTTTTTTGGCCAGAATCGCAAGAAATTAACTTCAACAAAATCTGTGCTTTAATAAAATAATACAGATGGACAAAAGAAATGTGCAATTGTGCATACCTGCAGAAAATCCAATAACCAGCCCTGCCGAGCCTTTGCCAAGCATCTAACTGCCTCAGACCACTCAATAGAATTCAATTGATCCACTTCCATAACAGCAGCAGATTGAGGTGTGGGTAACAAAGAAAAAAGCACTTCCATGCACCTTTCAATATTTTTAATGTATTCTAGAGAGTCAAGAGATGCTTCATCCAGACACTGATAGAGACCCTTCCAGCAACAAATCTGTAATGAACTTTTCTGCTCCAAATCATGTACTTGGTCTGATGTAACTGAAGACAAGTAATTAGTCACATCATCCAATAATTTCTCCAGCCTCGAACCTGAGAATAATTTTATCAGGTCTCCTACATGACTGAGCAGACAAGACTGGAGACTTAGCTCAAGTGTCCTGAACCTAGAAAGGTCAGCCAGCTCATCAAGGAAGGTTAGGAGAACATCAAATTGCTTTGCATGGACCAGGGCAAAATGCAAGCATTCCTCCCTGAGGGTTCCTTCCTTAAGGGCTATATGTGGCATCAGCAACCCAGTAACTTGAGCTTCATATCTCATACAGCGTCTGACAATTGCACCCCAATCCAAGGTTGGTAATCTGGGAGCTAGTGATAGGCACCTTAAAATAGTGGCAACTGTGCACATATGTGTATTGCTACCTGTCTGAACTTATTGAAGCAAGAAATTATAAAAATAAATTAACAAACTAGAAGTGGAGAAGTAGATGAGGACAACAAATAAAAAGTTCACTCCATCAAACATGAAGGTATAGCATGGGCTTTTCTAGCTACTTAATCTCACATCACAACAGAATATGTTATAAAGGATGATACTATTTTTTTCGAAAACATGATGGACTAAAAGCATAAGTATGTGTCACTCAACAGAGGCATCCATGCCCATCTTAGCCCAGAAAAAGAAAATTCCAGTTACCATTCAGACAATACAAATATTATATGAGGAACTTACCCCAGAATGATTAAAAGATTTTAGCCACAGACCAAGCTTCATGACTGCACTGTCCTCAGGAACACCTTGTGAAACAGGTTTTGAGCCTGCAGACTCAGATTGTGTAACACTAGCACTATTTAATATTTCTCTGGACCACAATCGATATCGAAGAAATGAAACTGCCCATGCAGCATATTGTTGCAGCTGATGGTCATCAGAATTTTGTGCCACGAGAAAAATCTCTTGCATCAATGATGTTGAATGCTCTTCACAAGCAGGATTGACAAGTATGGGACCCGAAATATATGAATGTTCCTGTTGACTTAAGCATGTGAATATTTGGGTACACAATAACCAGCAGAAGTTAGGCTCTCATGAACATCAAATAAAACAGAGTAATTAAACTACCTTTTGATCATAACCAGAATGCACCAAGGAGTTTAAAGGATGAAAATGAAATAAATTTCCAGCATCTGCCCCCAAAGCATTAACAACTCCAAGCATCCCACCTAAGTGGATGATAGGAGGGTAAGTACTAGAGTAACATTTTCTAAGCAATTCAAGTAAACATTTTACACGTTCCACTTCAATAACATGCACGCCTTCATTCAATATGCATGCCAATAGGCTTCCAGCTCCAGCAGTTGATGCCATCAACAAACTCTTGTGAAAGTTGTCAGATTTATTAACAGATAATAACTCAGATATGAGCTCCATGTAGCCATTGACTAGATGGTCTAATTCATTACCATCCACCATTTCCACTCTTTGGCAAAAAGCCACTACGAGGGGAAGTGCAAGACAGGATCCTACTGATAAAAGTATCTCAGATCTTTCACCGCTTGAATCAAAGTTTTGAACCAATGAAGTCATATGAGGAATCCAGGATATGATCAAGTCTTTTATCTTGAGCACAGCATCATATGCACCCCTTCTAAATATTGCACCAACGCAGCTCCCTAAACCAATGACTAGACCAGCTATACCCCATATATCGTCCTCCAAGTCATCACAATTATCATATAACAAGCCAGAAATCACACTGGTATCTATATCATCTGTGCTTGCTGGAAAATGTGCACAGAGACTTTCTAGAGTATTGGCTGAAGAGTCAGCAACTGGACATAAAATGAGAGATAATGTTCTAACTATTCTTCCTAATAATCTTTCTTCCTGCATCTTGTGGTTTTCCTCATTTGCAGTAGAATCATCTGTAGCTTCAACTCTTGAAAGAAGATCTTGGCAGGAAAATCCTAAGCCAATTCCACAAGCTCCTTTGACAAGGGGGCTTTTGCTACAGCACAAAACCTGAAACCAAGCAATTCCAGTAAAATAACCTGCCAATAAAAATTTATCAATAATTCTCAAGACTCATAGAGCCCTTTAGCTAATGATTACAACTGCTAAAATAGTTCTAACGTTCCTTGCTCTAATGCAAACACTATGCAATTCACAACTCCATCATTGAACAGTAATTCTTCTACAATGAGGAATGATCATAATTTTGTATATAAATTCTCTCTCTGAGAGATTTCTATATATAAATAAACTCAGCCAAGGACGAGAGAGAAAAAAAAGCTAGAATGGGAGGTATGGGATGGTTCTAGAAATTTTTCTTTATTGCAGCATTCACATTCCTGCATGTGCGTGTGTGTGAGAGAGAGAGAGACACACACACACACACAGATAAGATCAATCTCTGATAGTGTGTCAAACATCTCTCTTAGGTGAAAGCATGTGGAAATGATACAGAATTATGTAAAAAAATTGAATGAATGAAAATGCCACATTCCAAATTCATACTCAACTTTTAATAACTGAAGGAGAGAAGGGGGCATTGTTCTTGAACCATATTAGTAACTGATAATGACTAGTCCAATAATCTGGTATCTATTCTTCTTTAGAAAGTGACAGATACTTTTAATCTATACTTAGCACCCAGTTGAGTTGCAAATTTCCTTAGACGAGAAAACCCTTAGGAATTGGGATTAAAACAAGAAAAGGATTTATCAGTATACTAAGCTCACTAGCAATATTCAGATTCTTTTAATAAAAAAAAAAAAACTTATTTTTTTAAGTTCTAACTGCTTCCTTCACTTTCTAGAATAACTTGAGTGTACCATATGATAATAAGACAAATTTTAATTCTTCTATTATGAATGGTACAGTCAATGCCCAACCTACGGAAGAGAGGGGGTAAGGTCCCAGCAGTATCAAAGAGACTACCTCAAGAAGTCCAGTAATGTTCTGAAATTTCGGCTTATGATCTGTCACATGTAAGGAACTTGAGATCAATCCAAGAGACATGGCAGCTGACCATTGGCGATGCTCATGTTCATACTGAAACAACCAACCCAATAGAAACTTTGAAGCAGTTGATTTTATGGTATGAGCAGATGGTGGCACGACCTAATAATAGCAAATAAAAAAAAAGATATCAGGAGAAACCAATACTAAAATTTTTTTATGAGAGTTCCTTAAACCTTGTCATCTATCTCCATAGTCCAGGCAAATTTTTAGCAAGCTGTCCAATAATGAAGCCTAGAGATGAAGCTATCATCAGTTTGAAATCTCACCGCACAAAGTGCAGCAATTGCTAATGCAATATTTTCAGCAGATCTTGGAATAGATTCTTCTGCAACTCGCATCATGATCTGCATGAGAAAATTAGAGGAAGACAAATATCAGTTTTGTCAAATGCATTCTTTTGAAAGAGGACAAAAAGTTGACTGGAATACAACACAGAACAGCACTAGCAGAAGGCAGTTGCAAACCTTCAGAATATTATTAGCAGCTTTAGAAGTTTTATCTGAAACCATAACTGAGACTTTAGCATCAATAGACAAGATATTAGCCCTCATCCAACGTCGCACAAAGGCTTTCCATGATTGCAGTGAAAGAAGTGCAACAAAAATGTTTCTTGAGAGTTGAAGAGATCCTGCTATTTGCACCATCATATCTTCATATCCAGAATGGGAACCTTCCAACCCCTAAAACCTTAAAAATGTCAGACTTAGCAAGCGTGATAAATTTTAATGCAAAGAAGTTGACAATTCAGATTATCCTACCCTTGCTGTGCCTTGGTTTCTCAAATCATTCGAAGTAAAGAAACCACACAATAAGGCTGCACCAGGTAGTTCTCCAGCATTACTTCTTTTTCCTACAAATGGAAAAAGAATGGTGTACCAGTGAATACAATGCACCAATACACCTTATAATTAAGAAACCTAAAACTATTAACATAAAAGAACCCACCTGCTTTGCTCTGCTAAATGATTAAATTTATTGAATGAAAGAAATTACTTCTAGTGACATGGGGATCTGATTCTAGAGAAGAATATGTTGCCAAATTTCAATTCAAGAGTTATAATATTTTTAATTGTTCCGCAGATGGACTAACTTTAACTAATAAACTTCTTCTAGTGGACTAACTTGTCATAAGGACATAAAGCTCAGGAACAAAAGAGTAAAATTTCAATTTGCAGTCAATCTTTTCCACAAGAACCAAAATTTCTCTCAGAAGGCAAAACAACCAATCACGTCATACCTGAAGAGAAGATAACCTGTGGAAATACATCTAGCAACTTCTCAATCTTACTTGCTGGGACCTTTTTCTCCTTCACATATCTTCGCCGGATGCTGGAGAAAGTAGACAGAACGTTATGAGCACAGGAAACATGACTACTTTCTTGAGCATGTGAAGGACAGAGACTAGCAGGTTCAACCATATATATCTCATTAAACATTACCTATGCTCGTATCCTATAATTTTGACTTGAAGTCCTTCCAAAGCCTTAAGTACATCTGGATTTATCTCAGAAAGAAGTAGATCCATGACCATTTGTTTAAAATTTGAAATATTATTCACAATACTTGGTATCTGGAAAAACATTGATTACTTTAGAGGAAAGTCTTGTATGTGTATACCAAAAATATAATAGACTACAGAAAAATGGCACAAAGACCAAAAAAAAATAAAAACAGAACAAACACTATTAGAAGGACAAAAAAAGTTCTGATTTCTAAAACCTCATATTGGGTTAAGGCCTCAAATGCAGAGGCCTTTGCCTTTGCCCATTGTGATTCATGACCCATCCGTAAGGAGCACCCAACACCCCATACAATCTTCATTACTTCCCTTGAGGCTTCTGGATATGCATCAGCATCCATTGCACCCCATCTTAGAAGAAGGCAGACACTGCCAATAAGCAGAGATTAGTACAGTAGACTTTGAAATATTTTAACTTGAAAGAGGCAATTAAGTATGATTTATCTAATGAGTATGTAAACCTCATATTTGTATCGTAAAAGTGAATACTGTAAAGCAGACAAAAAAGGCATCAGAAGTGACTGTCACATTCAAATATAACAATAGAACATATTGTGCTAGGACAAGATAACAAGTTCAGCCTTTTAAAGGAGTCACATGTTTGCACAGGAGAAATCTAGAATTAGTGGCATCATGATGCAAATTGTCACCACAAGAAACCAGGAGTTATCCAAGTACACTTTTTCCCATTTTCTTTTTACACAAGTTTTTGCATAAATTGACCTGCTCTCATGACTTGGAACTGCATTTTTGCAATCTTTAGCCCCGGACTTATGCTACTGCACCATTAAATTATTAGCATGTTGCTAAGATCACACTAAGCCTCAGCTGGAAAACAATGTGCAGACTGCATAAGGCTAGGCTGCGCTTGTTATTTTAAACTCAACCTTGCCTTACCCCTCCTACCATCAATTAGGAAATTGGTCAATATCAGTTAATACCAAGACATTATTACCTATAGGCAAGAACTGGGTCCTCATGATAGCCTTGCACATGCTTTGCAATAACATCCCACGCAGTATAGAAATCTGAATGGATATAATAAATAGAATATAAATTCACTTCAAAATCAGAAAGACTAGTTCATAAGATTGAAAAGAAAACGAGAAGACAAGAAATGCAGTTAATTCAAGAAATGAATTTGGACAATGTAATATTGTAAATGAACCAGACCATTGATTAAGTAGCAGCTATCATAGCATTAAGGGCATTCACAAAAAATTACTCAAGCTACATTATTTTCTATAGCCTTACCATTAATTCTAGCAAATTAACAAAAGAATGTTAAAAGATGAGGAGAGGTTAAGACTACATGCAGACAAACACATAATAGTAGACATAGACATTATAGTGAACTTTTTCAACTGAAACAAAGAACTTAAAAAAAATTCAATCCTCTAAGAACACTGGAAATATGAGAAATATGCATCTTCAAGTTTGAAAATCAAGATTACCAATCACATCAGCTTCACAAAGGTGGGAAAGGCTTTGAAAGCCAAAAGATTGAATTGTGGGATCCGGACTCTCAATGCAAGCCTGTTAAATGGACAGGATCTTCAATCAATGTGCAAAAGAACAAGAAAGCAGGAAACAGCTCTGGAGAACTTCATACCGAAACAGACAAGATAAGGTCCACACCCCTATCAGGGTTCTTTCTGCAAACATCCCGGATGGAAACGGCCATACTTATACAGATGTTTCTCTCAGACATAAATTCAGTGAATCCTTTTGGAAGTAATACTCCCTATATGCCGAGGAAAAGCAAATAAGAAATAAAGGACAGCATATAAATCAGCTAGAGGAACTAGGTGCAAGCACCAAAAAGCACAGTCAATCACCCTAATGCAGGTTTTCAAAAATTGACATGCAAAGCAATGTACATGAACATGTTTAAAAAAAAATTATATTTGGCTGATGAACATGCTAAAAACATTTTTCAATTGAACTTATATTAAAATGAATAAGAAAAGTCTTCTCAGTGAGACAAATATCACCCCCGTCATCGAGCTGGCCCTAGATTAAGACTAGAGTTGAACCTCTGATCTCTGGTTGTTAGATTTTACCAGAGGACCACACTATTGGGCTTATTGTGGTATATTAGTATTATTTCCAATTGATTCTCTTAAAATCAAGAGTTAAAACAAGAAGTTACATTTTGGACATAAAGGTAAA
This sequence comes from Theobroma cacao, assembly GCF_053813885.1. Taxonomy (NCBI): domain Eukaryota; kingdom Viridiplantae; phylum Streptophyta; class Magnoliopsida; order Malvales; family Malvaceae; genus Theobroma; species Theobroma cacao. The sequence continues at coordinate 1,039,909 of NC_142642.1, forward strand.
CATGATATACCAAAGGTCAAATACTAGATCATCCAGCAGGGCATCCAACTAGAAACCAAGTTACAAAAAAGCAAGAGCAAATAGTGCCCTGCCCTAGGCCTGATCAGGCAAATGATTGGAAAATTGTGACCTCAGTCTACAAGACTAAAAGAGATACAACAATCTTCCAGCATTCCCATCCAGGGTTGGTTAAATTCCTTTTTATCAGCAGTTGCAAATGTTCAAAACACAAATGAACAGGGTCCTTTGGATAGAGATAATTTTGCAGATTGAGAAGTTGAATAAATCTCTGCAGTAAACTATGGCAATATCTTTCCTTATTTTCACCAAAAAAATCTAACAGACGGCCTGATGTACATGCACATATATAAATAAACATAAATACATTAGAAAAAAAAATATACATAGAAACATTAAAGGGCTACGTATTAACACAGGTCCTCAGTTGGCTAACTAGCATGAGGCAATAAGGGAAGAAATGCTATAGTGCTTACTTGCAAACTTCCAAAGACACGGTCATTGACCTCCCAGGTTTGACAAAGCAAGCGAGTAGCTGTGGCATACAACACTCTGAATATGAAATAAGCATATGCTGAGACAGGATAAAGAAGATTCTTCATAGCAAAAGAAAACTTTAACGATTCGTCAAAAACAGAATTGAAGCACAAAAGTAGAGCTTAATTCTTCAGGAAACAATCAAATGACTATTGAAAATTCTCAATAAAAAATTGGGGCTCTTATCCTTTCTCAGAACACAACTTCTCATGCATACAAACAGCAACCATCTAAATAGCACCTAATTAACAGTCATAAAAGTTGGAAAGACAATAAAATTTCTGTGTTGCAATTACTAACGATATCATGTAACAGTGTGTTAAAAAGATGGCGTACTATAATATCACGGAAAGAAAACAAAATAGTTGAAAGAGAATGAGAGAAAAATATCTAAAGAGCACATACGGCTTTGCATCCTTGTGCAGCATTGGCAAGAGAGTTTGAACTACAAGTGGAATCATCCCAGACTGCAATGCAAGTGACGGAAGCATTCCCAAAAGCTTTAACTGCAAAATTTTATCATGGAAGAAAATAAACAGATGAAAGAAATCACAGAGAGGGGGGAGGGGGGGTGCTATAATGCCCTGGCATTAGTAGCACAAGACATGAATTGACATAGTGTGTGGGGAAGTTAGGTAGGAACTCTCACCTGCATATTCTTGTAGGTAACATCTTTTCTGGTGAATATGTTATTATAAAATAGAATTGCTAGCAACAGAGGAACACCGAGTTTTGGATCCATAATGCCAATGGAAGCCCAAGCATCTATAGCAGCACTCCCAAGCGACGGATGCATCACCAAAACAGCAGCAATTGCTCCGAGTAGCAAGGGCATTTCTACAAGATGAATGATAGAAAGATGAAGTAAAGATTTTATCCTCTAAAATAAATACGCTGGATGCTTTCAGCATTAGGAAAAATGAGGATTTATAAGCACCCTACCAGTTAGAAAAATTTCTTGAGATAGTGGGACAGGTAGACCTAATCTTCTTCTCTCAACAATCCATAGAGCAAGCTCTTTTAGTTGATAAGCCCAAGATCTTGGTCCACCATGCATTTCTTTGACATCAGTTTCACGAAGAGAAGCAAAACTTAGAAAGAAAGAACTAGACAATGAAAATTGATCCTGTAAAACAAAACATAAATAGTGTAATTCTTTGATCACCTTTTGCTACCAATACTAACAGTATTATTTCTTACATCATTTATCAGTATCAGCCTTGTCATCAAAATTGTAAAAACAAATAAATAAGTGTTTTCAGTAAATGGTAAGTTTATCTTGGCTATGATCTTCAACACCAGTGACAATGACTAATATTTAATTGAATACATCGACTGCATATAAACAATTTAATTCTTCTAGTAGACATTATCACCAAAAAGAAACATATAACTTTTAAACTTGTGATAGCAAGAACACACCTGAAACCATAGATGTTGCAAAAGTCTGTAAGTAATCAATTCAGGTCTGCTAATTGATGGATAGCCCCCCTTCTTGGCTAGCTTAATCTTTGGTGTTGTTAATAATTTTACTAAAAGCCTTTCTAAAAGGACAAGCAAATCAGTTGCTGCTCCTTTAACTGATTTAGAGGGAGATGATATGAGGCTGATGATGGGAAATATAACCAAAAGCTCTTCACTAAGGAAATATTCAGCTCCATCAACAACATATTCTACAAAAGTGAGTACAAGAGAATACTATAAGCGCTAAAGGTCCAGGAATTCAACCCAAAAAAATGGCAAATGGTGAACCAGCATTCCTCATACTGTCCACATGCACAAGATAGAGAGGGGGCCTCCATGTTCATTTACAAAGCAAAACACAAACAAGGATATAGTTAAATAAAATATAAACAACAACAGCAAAAATATTATAAACCAGAGGTCTAAATTATATTGAGACTTCCAAGATGGCTAAGAAAATTAAGCAAATGTCACATATAAATGTATTAATATTTAACACACTTCTTTAACATGGATTCATAATCAAGTAAAGCTAAGTTAGAAACTTATAATTATAGAAATAAAAGTTTAAACTACATCAGAAATTAATTCAGTAGATAGCAATAAAATCTCTGAAGATACAACTTACAGGTGATCAAGCTAAAAGAATCAACATAACAATGTTGAAAGTACGTACCACTTTCACTTTTCCACTTCAAAAGAAAGTGGATGAATTTCAATACTGAGAGCTGTTCATGTTCAAGCTCGGACTCAATAAGTACAACAGATAAAGATAGTATTACTGATGATAGTTCCGGTATATATTGCAGTGCAAGATCTTTCTGGGCAGTCAACATGTGCTTTAATAACTCAACTATAGGTTCAGCCCCACCAGACTGCTTGTGAGAAGATGTATAGAGTGAAAGCACATTCTCTATTAACTCCACCCCACACAGTTGAGCCTCAGTAATCAACTGCTAACATAGACCAAAAATAAATATGGAATGATAAGGCAACAAAAGGAAACCGGTGACATCATTAAAAAGAACATCAACAGCAAAGTAAGACAAATTCCAAGTCAAAACATAATGGTCTGAGTGAAAACTGAAGTTTCTAAAACTTACCGATCCTTTTCCAACCAATTGTCTCAAAACCACAATAAATGAGTCAATTACACATTCTGCTACATAACCAAAATTCCTGGTTTCCTGAAAATTTTCAAGAACGTAGAACCCAATAAAAAAGAGCCTTCAAAGAGACCATAATTATGAACTTAATAGAGCTATAAGTTCAGAAATCCGAACAGTTTGAACTTACTTAAGAGTTACCCATATTCAACATGACGTGAAATTTAATCAACATGACTAATTTAAGAAACAATTAACTTTCCATTTAGTTGTTGCTTTTGCTGCTTGATTTCTGCTTATTAAAAGCTTCCTCAAAAGCAAAAGCAAAATCATATTCGACTCAAAACCAGCAAATAATTAAATGTAACATGTGTTCAAAGTAATCGCTCCATATAAAAGTAAAAATCACGCATTCTGCCGTTGACAAAAGTTATTAAATCTAAATTTTAAATTAGTTAAACTTATTACTTGTATTTTTTTCAAATATATATATATATTTTTTTTTTTTACTTCTGAAAGAAAAAATTAAGTAGTTAAAAAGGTAAGCAGTCAAACTTACTTCTAAGCTTTTGCGCGGGAAATATTTCAGGCAATTTATAAGTAAGCTGAAAATTGGCATTGCCTCGTTAGGAAATGAACAGCAAAACGATGCCATTGATGAAATTAACCGCCTAACAAACAAAATCGATGAAGAATCCGAGAAAGGTATTCTTAAAATTGAAAAATTCAGAAAAGGTCTCAAGAATTCGCAGACTTCCACCATTCCCAATCCCTTATTTTTTGCCATAAATAACAAAACTTGATTCACAAGCTCCGCTTCAACCTCTCTCCTACTCGAAAGAATCTGAAATTTTCAAAAATAAATAATTAAAAATTATACAGATGATGATAATAAAAATGACTGTGATAACTCAATTTAATTTAATGTAAACCTTAACGAAAGGGTGATCTTCATGGGACTCGGGCGTCCACGACCTGCTACTACGCTCGAACCCGACGCGAACGAGGAAACCTAAGGATTTCACGAAGAGGGTGGCGAATTTCGGATCGGATCCTTCCAAGACTGATTGGAGGTCCAACAAGGCCTGAAAGAGGTCCAGGTTGGAGTCCAAAACGAGGCGGCAGAGCTCGCGAACGGTCTGGTCGACAACGGCTGGGGAGGAAGAATGGAGGCATTGGGAGATGGCGTGGCTTCCCGGCACGGAATCGGGTCCGAGGTGAACTGGAGCTGTTCGTAGCTTCGAGAAGATGGAGATTACGGCGAATTTTTGGAGGGACGGTTGGGGGACCCGGGTTTTCTCGAGTAATGAAGTGTATGAGTCCATTTTCTGAGCTACTACTCGGCTACTCGTCTAGAGTGAACTCACCAAGTTGGATAACCGAGTCATGAGTTGGGAGGACTGAGGAAAAGGAGCGAGGGAAAGACTCAATTGTTAGGATCCTGGCCTTTCTAACGTTCCGATACTCTTTATTTTTTTTATTAAAAATAATAACAATACTACAAAATTTCTCAGTTACGTTCGTTTGGGCAGGCTGGGCGTGGGCCTCAGAGAATTTGCAAGAGTTAGTTCAGGCTCGTTCATTAGCTTGGAAATTAATTAAATTTTATTTTAAAAATAATTAAACTATTTCATCCTATTTTAATTTTTTAAATGTTTTATATTACTTTATTTAACTAAATAAAGCTAGTCAAAGCGGAATTCAACTCAAGCTTAAAAGTGGCTAAAATATTTTTTTGTGAAAGGGAACCTATGTTATTTCAAAGTTCTCACATAAAATTTTTTTTATTATATTTAATTAAATTTTTAAAATATTATTTTTATTTCATTAAATCTTTATTTGAATGAAAACGATTAAAGTGCTAATTGAAGTGAGACTAAAATGGATTTTGACATGCTTTAAGTGTAGAGAAAGGTTAAAGTCTTACCAAAGGTTAGCCATCGCAATTCTGAAGAAGATGATTTGGTTCTTTTTTTATTACCATTAACAAATTTATAAAAGTTTAGATTTTTCACTCGATGAGTCCCGATTACATCTCTAACAAAAAGAAATGGTTTATTACCCATAAAATCATTGACAAAATATTTTTCTTAGGTGATGATTCACTTTTCCCGATTATAGTACCACATAGATATAAAATAATAATAGATATTTTAATTAATTATAATTAACTATTAATTAATTGTTAATTATAAATTTTTATTTAAATTTAATATAATAAAAAATAAAAACTTTTTTAAAATTTTTAAAATAATTTAAGAATTTTTTTGAATATTATATTTTTTAATTTTTAATAAAATAGATTTTAACATGCTTTAAGTGTAGAGAAAGGTCAAGGACTTACCAAGGTAGCCGTCGAAATTATGAAAAAGATGGTTTGGTTCTTTTATTCCCAATGACAAGCTTATAAAAGTTTGGATTCTTGACTCAACAAGTCTTGATTAATGTAACATAATTACATGATCATATTACATTTTTCATCTTTTATGTTAACATCACATGAATATAAAATGATAATAGATATTTTTATGAATGACAATTAGTTAATTATTAGTTATAAGGGTTTATTTTATCTAAAATAAAAATATAAAAACTTAATTAGATACAATAAAAGACTAAAGACTTATTTAATTTTTTTAAAATAATTTAGGGACTTTTTTGAATATTATACCATTTTATTTTAATTAAAATTTGACCTAACAAGTCTTATCAATTGTAGCCCATCACCCATACAGGTTACTAGTGATGCGGTTCGCCCAAAGCCAATTCCCATAACAGCTCTCCCTTGATAGCTCCATGTGAAAAGCTTAGCCACTTCTTATAACCGACAACATTGATGTGCCTATGTGATATTATCTAGGAAACTTATAGGGGCTTCATTTTATATAAAGTTATAAATATTTCTTATATCTTTAAATTTATTTTTTGAACTCATCAAGATGGTCTTTCGTTCATAAACATATCTTCTTTCATGTGAAACTCAAACAATTTCTATTTTAAATAAAAAAATATTTAAAATATTTATAAATCACCATGGTTAGGGCAAAAACACCTGATTGTAGAGTTTGATTCTAAGACTGTAGTCTCTTGGGTGCAAAATCCACTGAAGAGACCATGGAATGTTAGAAAATATTTCAGCATATGGACTTGTTATGTGAAGCAATAGGGGGAGTGACTTTCTATCATGTCTTTAGGGATGGAAACCAGTGTGCGGACCAGCTTGCAAAGCATGGTGTTAAGCGAAGCAATTTGTTTATTGTTTGGCTGTAGGGCAATGTCTTTATATGTAACGGTGATTGTAAGGTATTGACATGGTTTATATTGGTTGGTTGTAGGACAATTTGAATTCTGAAATTAAGATCCCATCGTCTAGCTGACCTTTCTACAGTTCAACCTCACTTGGGCTGCTTAGAAACCAAGAGACCGTAAAAAGGATTAGCATTGTCCTCCTCACTGTCCTCAAGAGCTCTTAGAATTGGTATAAGAAGTAATTGTTTCCTTGAAGTATCTTTATTTGGGCTTTAACACAATCTTTACACAAGTTTCCACTTCTTGCATGGGTTATTCCCATTAGTTCTACATTTCGACCATCTCTTAGGCTTTATTAGTCTACAAACAATTGGTTAAGCAAGTTAAAATTTCACAAGAAATTTATATTAAGGCTAGGGTAAAGCTGGCTAACATAATTTAACATATTACTCTAACATTGTAATTTCTTTTAAATGATCAAAATTTTTTTTAAGATATTACATAAAAAAGATTATTATGTTTGTCGACTATAAAATAATGAAAATGAAGTAACTTAACGGGTCAAGCAAGTTGAAATTTCATAAAAACTTCATATTAAGGTTGGAAAAAAAAGAACCAACGTTATTAAAGATATTACTCTAACATTCCAACGTCTTTTAAATGATCAAAATTTATTTTAAGATATTACATCAAAATGACTATCTTGTTTGTTGAATATAAAGTAATGAAATTGAAGTAACCTTATGGGTAAAGTAAATTGAAATTTTATAAAAACTTTGTATAAAAGCTGGGCCAAAGCTTGGTGGAAGCTGAGTTGTGTTTTTTTTGGTAATGGTCACTGTAGAAAGGCAGCTAGACGATGGGATCTTAATTTCAGAATTCAAATTGTCCTACAACCAACTAATATAAACCATGTCAATACCTTACAATCACCGTTACATATAAAGACATTGTCCTACAACCAAACAATAAACAAATTGCTTCGCTTAACACCATGCTTTGCAAGCTGATCCGCACACTGGTTTCCTTCCCTAAAGACATGATAGAAAGTCACTCCCCCTTTTGCTTCACATAACAAGTCAATATGCTGAAATATTTTCTAACATTCCATGGTCTCTTCAGTGGATTTTGCACCCATGAGATTACAGTCTTAGAATCAAACTCTACAATCAGGTGTTTTTGCGCTAACCATGGTGATTTATAAAACAATTCCAAGGTAGTTTTATAAAAAATATTTCATCCTATTTTAATTTTTTAAATGTTTTATATTACTTTATTTAAATAAATAAAGCTAGTCAAAGCGGCATTCAACTCAAGCTTAAAAGTGACTAAAATATTTTTTTGAAAAAGGGGACCTATGTTATTTCAAAGTTCTCATATAAATTATTTTTTTATTTTATTTAATTAAATTTTTAAAAATTATTTTTATTTCATTAAATCTTTATTTTAATGAAAACGATTAAAGTGGCAATTGAAGTGAGACTAAAATGGATTTTGACATGCTTTAAGCGTAGAGAAAGGTTAAAGTCTTACCAAGGATTAGCCGCCGTAATTCCAAAGAAGATGGTTTGGTTCTTTTTTTTATTACCGTTAACAAGTTTATAAAAGTTTAGATTTTTCACTCAATGAGTCCTGATTACATCTCTAATGAAAAGAAGTGGTTTATTACCTATAAAATCATTAACAAAATATTTTTCTTAGGCGATGATTCACTTTTAGTACTACAGAGACATACAATGATAATTAATTATTAATTGATTAGTAATTATAAAAATTTATTTAAATTTAATACAATAAAAAATAAAAACTTATTTGAATTTTTTAAAATAATTTAAGAATTTTTTGAACATTTTATTTTTTAATTTTTAATAAAATAGATTTTAACATGCTTTAAGTGTAGAGAAAAGTCAAGATCTACCGAGGTAACTGTCGAAATTCAAAAAAAGATGGTTTGGTTTTTTTATTACCAGTGACAAGCTTATAAAAGTTTGGATTCTTGACTCAACGAGTCCCGATTAAATCTATAAGGAAAAATAGTGGTTTATTATCTATGAAATCATTAAAAAAACATTTTTTCTTAAGTGATAATTCACTTTTCCCGACTATTGGTACAGTGAAAATTTTCATTTTTTTATTTTTATTTTTTTATTAAGTTCAATTAAGTTTTTTTAATTAAATAAGTTATTTTTTCAATCAAATAAATCTTTATGTCAATCGGTAAACTTAATCAAAATAGTACTTAATATTTTATATCATGTGGCGCCTATGTGAATCTAATATGACATGATTATATGGTTATATTACATTTTTCATCATTTACATTAACGCAACATGAACATAAAATGATAATAAATATTTTTATTATTAACAATTAATTAATTATTAATTATAAGAGTTTATTTTATCTAAATAAAAAATATAAAAACTTAATTGAATGTAATAAAAGAATAAAAACTTATTTAATTTTTTTAAAATATTATACTGTTTAATTTTAACTAAAATTTGACTTGACAAGTCTTGTTAATTGTGACCCGTGATACGGTTCGCCTAAAGTCAAATCCTATAACAACTTTCCCTTGATGATGCCACGTGGAAAACTTAGCCACTTCTTATGACCTACAGCATTGATGTGCCTATGTGATATTGTCTAAAAACCTTACAGGGGCTTCATTTTATATAAAGTTATAAATGTTTCTCATATTTCTAAATTTATTTTTTTAACTCATCAAGATGGTCTTTAATTCATGAACATATCTTCTTGCATGTGAAACTCATACAATTTCTATTTTAAATAAAATCGATCGATGAGAAATTTAATCAAATAAATACTCTCAAATTTTTTCATACCCGATCAAGAATATTTTACGAAAAACCTCATTTAATATACATATTGCATTATACTCAAAGCACAATTCAAGCAATATTTCTTATCTTATTCGCTCATCGTACTTTTTTTTCCTCGAAAATTGGCCAATAGGCTTCATATGAATTAGTTGGGTAATTCCTCCATACTACCAAACCTTTTATTTGAGTTGCATTTGATCCTTAATCTTTAAATTATCCATGAAAGACCGAAACCGTTTTAAAAGGTGCCAATATGGTCCTTCCATCAAATTTTGCTATTAAATAAAGACATGTTAGCATCCATGTGGCTTTTGAAGTGTGACATATCAAAATCCACATGGCATTTGAAGTGTGAGAAATACTTATAGATATTGTTTTAAGATATATATAATATATAAAAAAAATTTAAATTATTTAAAGAATTAAATAAAATTTTTATATTTTTATTACGTTCAATCAAACTCTTATACTTTTATTTTGAGTCAAATAATTTTTTTTTACTTTTATTTTGAATCAAATAAATTTTTATAACTAATGATTGATTTAGTTGGCATGATAACATAATTATGGGATTTTTTTCATTCTCTACATTAACGTCATGTTAGTATCATGTGAACACAAAATGATGAGTAATATTTTTACTAATGATAATTAATCAATTATTAATCATAAGAGTTTATTTGACTCAAAATAAAAATATAAAAACTTGATTGACAATAATAAAAGAATAAAAATTTATTTAAATTTTTTAATAATTTAGGGACTTATTGGAGCATTATGTATTGTTTTAAAAAGGTTAGAAACTTTTATGAAACAATTTAAAGGTTAAGGGTCAAAAATGAAATTTAAATAAAGGTTTGGGGTTACAGATGGAATGTACTCCAAATTAGTTAATACAATAAAGAGCTTTAAAAGAATAAAAAAATGAGAATGTCCACGAAGGTAATCCGTCTTCTACGACGTCGTTGAGTTTCATCTGCCATTCCGTCTTGTCTTTCAATCCTAAAACCCTCCATCTCCAAGAAAAATCAGAAGAAAAAAAAATGGCGACGAAAACGACGATGTCAATCACAGAGCTCAACGACGAAACGGTGCGCAGCATGTCGATTGGCGCAGTTTTCTCAGACTTCGTAATATTCCACTACTATTATTCTCTTTAATTCCCCCATTAAATCCAAAAATAAATTAATATTTTTTAAGCTACAAAAGAAAAAAAGCACAAAACCAGCTGCTTCACGCTTCTGATTTATTTTATTTATTTTCTTCTTTTGAATGCAACAATTCAGATACTGGAAACTTATTACTGGAGCTTACTGATTTGAAATCCGTTTTGAGTATTCAAATTGATTATTTCCTTCATTTTTGGTTTATATTTTCCAGGGAGGAAAGATAAACTCACTTGACTTTCACCGGAAAGACGATCTATTGGTGACAGCCAGCGAGGACGATTCAGTTCGTCTCTACGACATTGCCAATGCCAAGTTAGTTTTTCGTTCTTTTCACTGAAGTTGAGTAATGGAAGGAAAATGAAGATATTGCTCTTAATTTAATTAGATATTCAAATTGTTACCTACATTGCAAGTTTCAGCATTATATTGCTTTTAATCCTTAACTGTAAAAATTTATCATTTGAGAAGGCTTTTGGTTTGTTAATATGATTTGAATTTCGAGTGTTCGGGTGATTTTAATTGGGCTTAGTGCTGGAACATTGTAAGTCTTAGGAACCCTTTTTATTGGTTGCATTAATGATCATTTAATTTTGTGCCTTAGGTTGTTAAAGACAACATATCATAAGAAACATGGGGCTGATTGCATATGTTTCACGCATCATCCTAGTTCTGTTATATGCTCTTCGAGACACAATTTGGAGTCAACTGGAGGTGAGTTTCTTAGTATGGTTTAGGCCTTATTGTTATGTTTTGATATGATAACAAACCAATATTAACTGCTTCTGCTCTTTTCTTTTGTTAACAGAAGCCCTACGCTATCTTTCGATGTATGATAACCGATGCCTTCGCTACTTCAAAGGACATAAAGAGAGGTTAGTAATTCTTAGTGTTAATTCAAGCAAAGGTCTAGACTGTTTGCTTAAAGGGAGCTCAGTATTGATTGTAGAAGAACAGAGCGACTTGAAAATCCATGTTTAATGTGTGTCAATTATTGAATATTTTAATGAGGGTTTTAGATGTTAGCTTCATGTAGCATGGTTTTGAGACCTGTGTGTATATCCATACATTAATCTGCATCACTTGTTTTTAAGAATCTATTGAAAATATGAAAACCTTTGGGTTGTTTTTTTGGGTGTACCTCTGCTCATCTTTTTTTTTTTTTTTTCTTTTTCCCTCTTTCTTAAGGAGTTGTTTCCTTTTCTGTTTTGTAATTTTCCAATGCTATAATGCTAATAAGTTTCATTATATCTGCTACTGTAGAGTTGTTTCCCTCTGCATGTCTCCGGTAAACGATAGCTTCATGTCAGGTTCTCTTGACCACAGTGTAAGGATATGGGATCTTCGTGTAAATGCCTGTCAGGTTGGTTTCTGGTTTCCCATGAATTCTATGCAAATGTTGGGTAATTAAGAAAGTGATTTATGAAGGAAACTTACTTATGTATGAGAAAAAGAATGCTTAATTCAGAGCAGAATGCTCCCTCCTTAATCCACTCCCTCTCCCCCAAACAAGGCAGAGAGAGAGGCACACTAAGACTCTATCCATGTAAAATGCTAATAAAAAAGGTTTCCCAATGGCGCAAACATCATTACCCAAATGTATTGCTGTAATAATGGTCTGCACACGGGCTTACGCTTTCAATCTGCATTTCGTGATCTAAAATTATACACAAATGTGATTTATGCTTACTGTTGTAGTTTTCAGGGAGTTTTACGACTGCGGGGTAGACCTACTGTAGCATATGACCAACAAGGCCTTGTCTTTGCTGTGGCCATGGAAGGGGGTGCTATTAAATTGTTTGATTCACGCTCCTACGACAAGGTTCTAAGTTTTAACTCGTTAAGCATTTAAATGTGTTTTGGCATTATCAGTGTTATGAGTTTGATTTTCTTTCTTTTTTTTTTTTAATAATTAGTATAATGAGTTTGACTTATTTCTCCGAATATAGGGACCCTTTGACACATTTTTAGTTGGTGGAGACACAGCTGAGGTTTGTGATATCAAATTCAGCAATGATGGCAAATCAATGCTATTGACAACCACAAATAACAACATCTATGTTCTTGATGCATATGGAGGAGAGAAGGTTAGTTACCCTGCCAGTCAATGCATCCAAAAGATTTTTGTTAAAAGTCTCTAGCTCAGTTTTTTCCTAAGGGCCCAAGCTTGTATCCTATAAGATGATGTCTGGATTTAATACTTAGATTAAAACTTTTACTTGTGCAGCGTTGTGGGTTCAGTTTAGAACCATCTCCAAATACAACTATAGAGGCAACCTTTACTCCAGATGGTCAGTACGTGATCTCAGGTACCAATTCCTTGTCCTGCTTGCTACTTGAGAAGAATACATGCATGTGTGTTATCTTTTGCATTAAGTTTATCTTGAATAATTTTTAACATCCTATAGTGTAAATTGAGTAGATATCTTCCTATTAAGGTTCAGATTGTTGATTACCTTTATTTTGTGTTTTATTTGGATACATGGTTGATTGAGCTCAATGTTAACATATTGAAGGGTCAGGAGATGGAACCTTGCATGCTTGGAACATCAAGATGCGAAATGAGGTAAAGCCTTTTCTAATGGAGCTTCTCATGTTATACTTGTGGTAGCTTCACTGAAACAACACATACGTCATATCTCGGCACTGAGTATGGGTTTATTATGCGCTGCTCACCCCTTTTCTCTTTCCCTTCTTATACTAAATAAGGAAAGGAGTATATGCAAAGATGCAAAAGGCCTAGCAACTTCAATTTTGTTTGCTTTTGAAACCCATTTATGCTATCTGTGCTCTCCTGATTCTTTCTTTGTTGGGGGATTAATTCTCTAGTGAGCTCCTTTTTGTTTTTGTTCTGATTTTCATGATCAGCCATCAAGCACATTGTTCATTGCTTACTCCCATTGCTTCTCATTCTACATTTTGCTAATAACTTGGGCATCTGTCTATATGTTTGACCAGTCTGTCATTATGTTCTCTGGCATCCTTCTTGAGGCGTCTACGAAGTTCCCTAAAAGGAGCTAACCGTATTTATTGTTATGAATAAAGATGTTTCCCGGGTTCATTGTGCAATTCTCATGCAGGTGACCGCTTGGAACAGCCACATAGGTATTGCAGCATGCTTGAAGTGGGCTCCTCGTAGGGCCATGTTCGTCGCTGCATCAACTGTCCTTACATTTTGGATACCTAACAATTCAAAGCCAGCTGCTGAGCCTGGTTCCACCGATGCCCAAGCCGGGGCTCAGTCTGAGCAAATTGGTCAATGAATTCAATACCTTTTCTCGCTGGAAACCAACTCCCATAAGCTATTGTAATGTCGGCCGGCGGAAGAATTTTGTTACATGTGTTTAAGATTGGTTTCACTTTGTAAAATTAGCAATTAATCTTATGCTTGGAAAATTTGTGTTCTGAATTCCGGTAATATTCTGTTTATTGTATATGTTCAGTTAATCAACTGTTAATAATCTGTCTAAAGATTATGTGCCAAGGGAAAGCTGCTAACGGGTCAGCATTTTATAGCTATGGAGAAAGCGACAAGGGCATATTAAACTGAAAATTCTGTCCACAGGCGAAACTGTTTAGCTGCATCTGGAAGTGCAATATTGGGTTCTGAGGGCCCTTTGCAAGGCCGGCAGATCAGACAAAAGTACTAGCTACAGCGCTAATACCGGAGATTCAAGAGGTGATCCTTGATGATGTGATTGATATTCAAGAGGTTCAAAGCTGAAGGGTTGAGAGATTTAACTGGAAGTCACTAGCTTTTTCACAGGAGATAGAGAGACTGACTTAAGATAAAGAAAAAGCATACATGGAATTGAACAAATTAAACTCAAAAACAGACAGCAAATACGAGAGTCTAATTACATTGCCCACTATCTCTCAACTAGTATGGCTAACCAGACATACACAAACAACTGCACAGACAACACCTTGAGAATGAAAAAGACTACACTTTATTGCCCTCCCCATGCAAGCAGGTACCCCTCCTATCAAATTCATGTCCTTACGGTACCCTCATTAGCCTTACCCTCGATCTTCTGTCCAACCTCCTTAGTCTTCTGTCCTACATACCCTGCCATGTCCTGCATGCGCCTCTTAGCCTGGTCCATGTCCAGCTGCTCCGTACCGGTGGCCCTCCTCAGGCGATTAAAGACATAGGCGAGTGAGGACAGCCCCGTCAACCCGAAAGCCCCGGAGGACAAGAAACCAGCCACTGCCAAGCCAACGGCAATGGCTGCTGGGACAAGAACCGGGCTGAAGATGATGAACAGTGGTGTGGCCACACAGAGCCCAATGACGGTGCCAGTGAGGGTCAGCCCTGCTAACGCAAGCAGAATGCCACCGACTGGGAGGAGGGTAAGCACAGCCAGAACCTGGGTCGCTGATGGTCCACTAGCGGATTGATAGTTCTTACCACCCTGGTCAAAGCGGTGATGTTGGTGAACCTGAATCTGGTGAGGGCGGTCACGGTCAGCCATTGGTAGAGATTAAATTATAAGCTTTCACAAATGCAGAAATGATTATGTTAATGACAGCAAAAGTGAGAGAGAAAGAGAGGTGAAGGGGGAGAGTTACGGTGGTGGATCTTTATAGAGGAGTGAGGCTTGCAATGTGGAGACACGTAGGGGGATGACATGGTGAGCTGAGGCTTTGCATGGGAAACAAGTTTCACTGTGATTCCTGTACGCCAAAAAACCAAAGAACAGGAGAGAACCCATCTTAATGCCTTCCCGCATTTCTTTTTTTGCCACATTGCTTTTGCCCTTCTGCAATAATGCTGCGTTGTGCTTTTGGGGTGGGAACAAGTGGGTTGTACCTCATTTTTAAGAGGCCATGGCCGTATATTTCTTTGCCTTACCATGCACACGTCTTTTCTCTAAATTATAAGAAGAATGTGTTCTTTTCTCAACCGATCACGCAGAGTCCAAAGCCTCTCCACCTCAATGACATCCCAACAATTTGAAACTAAATTTCCTTAAAACAGTTCATAGTACCAATCAGGTTTCTTAGCTTAAACCTCATCCTGTGATTAACTTGCTAGTCAATGGGGTTCCACTTCAGATATGTAATTTACTGATACAGACAGACCTCCTTAAAACACTTCTTCTGGTTAAAAAATTTTGACTGAGGCGTGTGGATCATTACAGAGAATAGTGCAGTGGAAGCTGGAGGAATTTGCGTAAGTGCTTGTGCCAGCCAGAACCTTTCAATTCCTTTTGTTTTTTTTTCACTCTCAGAGGGTAACCGCACCGTCTGCCCTGCAGGATAAATGCATCCTTCGCAAGAAGACATTCTTCATTCGTTCACGTCATTGCTTGTTTCCAAGCATTGTCCCTTTTCTATTTGGGGTTTCCTGTATTTGTTTTTTTCTTGTTCTCGCATATTCGATCCGATCAAATAAGATTCAAGCAGTATTCGAGACCTCGTCACGGATTCGGGTAAATTTTGGATAGTAAGTTTATGATATTTATTATTTGAATTTGATTATAAATAATACTTAATTATAATTAAAATATTTTAATTATATATATTTGTTTGTGAAATTATTTATAATGAATGTAATACTTATTAATAATGTATACATAAAAAATTAATTTTGAATTTATTTTAATTGGATATTTAATGAATTTAAGTATTTAATAAGTAGTGTTTAGAATATTATATAATGATACGATTTTGAATAATAATTTTAAAATTTAATTTCATAAGCTTGACGATTCCCTGCTTTGAGCTTCACATAAAATATCTGGACCGGCCCTTTGAGTAGCATTTGGGCCCTCTGTTATAGGCTTGTGATATCTCTGATTTAGGCTTATCTTGATTGATTTATGCTTGATTAGCGTTGGACTTTCAAAGAACTGGACCCAACCAGAACTGCTGCTTGGCTTGAGTCAGGTTGGGCTTCATGATCGTTTCTAATAAGGCTTTTGTCATCTCTCTGCATTATGGATCAGAGTCTGAACCCAACAAGTTCATGCCATCTCCTATGGCATCAGTCAAGGGCTGTTGCCCAACAATTGTATGCAGAACAACCAAACTATATCTAGTTTTAGATATGAGCCTGTTTCTTCTTGACCATGCATTAAAGACAGCAATGGCACTTCCCAAATGATTACTCATCTTCTTCTAGCTAGCCAACCAACATATACAAACCAAATACACATTTGATCGTAAGACATGTGTAAAGAAGAAATACGCGTACTTTTTCTTTACCGAACGTGAATTTTTTTTTACTTAACAAGTATATTTTTTAAATTGAAAATATAAGTTCGTAACAATAATTTATCTACGCAAACATGTGGATGTTATTAAACGCGCGTTTCTCGCGCCAAAATACATAAACAAAAACCTACACTGACAAATGGCACACCGAACGTGCGGGTGCTGGACCACCCTCAATGACTATTGCACCAACCAAAAGGGGCAAAGGGGAATGTGGGTGGGGGCAGGGACCAAAAAAGAAAAGAGCAACCTTTGCATCAATCTCATCTCGTTGATGTAGAAGTTTTGGTTACATTGAAAGATGATTGCCCTGTTCATATGACATGTTTGGAGGCCCACTGGGCCTTAATTGCCCCTTTGAAGGGCACGTCTAATCAATCAATCAATCAAAATCTTCCCCAATCGCCAAAACATTTGTGTGCTTTGGGTCAGTTTGATCCTCCCCTTTTCCTCTTTCCCCTTGGGCGGTTGTGTGGTGGCCCGTCCAGAACCCCTTGAAAACGAAAGATGAATGCAAGTGAAATGAATGGAAAATGGAAATGGGTTAGCATGGTAGTAGACCTTTTGGGGACCCATGGTTCCAGCCCTGTTCACCATCAACTTTTTTCTTGCCTTTTTTCCGAGTTTGCGCTCGCGTGCTTCTCCCTTGTATGTCAATGAAAGACATATAGGATCTTTGAGGTCATCCCAAACCCCAAATATTCCCCACCCCCCCAACCCTTTCTCCCCCCCAATTTCTTCTTCTAACCAAGTTTTTCTCATCAAAGTCCCCCTTCACCCCTCTTTGCTTCGATCCGCTTGACCGATCGAATCAAAACCCCGTGTTTTATTTTACTTATAAAAGCTCAATCCGTTAATATATTTTGGATTTTACTTTTTAAGTTAAATTATACTAATTTTCAAGTGACGGATTTGTACGTTTCTTGATGAAATTACAGTGACACGTGCTTAAAACATAAGTGAATAATTATTTAGTTAATTATTGTGTTGTAGTACAATGATAGAACCGTCTTTCTTTTACTATAATGTTTTTGATTTAAAGTGACAATACAAAAAGAAAAGAGAGATTAAAAAAAAAAAAAAGGGAAGGAGATGATAATGATCAAGATAAGGAACAGACACACCCCCACTTCCCCCCCTCCTCTAAGAAAAAGAGATGTGATTGAGTAGAAGGAGACATTTTCCCTTACCCTTAAGCATCACACGGTACTAGCTAAGTTCAAAGTGGGTATCTGATAATCATAGCTTTATCTAAATTGGGCTTGATTCTCATATATTTTTCTTCTTTCTCTTTGAATTTAGCCTTTGTAGCTTGACTTGTATACATGACATGTGCACTCACATCAATTTCGTTTTTTATGGTACTTTTGAATGTCATTAGGGAAAGCAAAATTCGTTTTTGTTGTTACCCTTTTATGCCCTTCCAATAGATTAAATGATATGCAAAATGCATGGGCAATTTCGATATTTCACACTTTTCATTAACGACGTTTAGACTTTCGGGATAGACTTTTCATTTAGAATATTAATGAACTCGCGTGGAATTATACTTAAAAATTAAGAGAGTTAGGGTATTTTATCAAAAAATTGAACTTATATTGAGACAATTCTAAAAAGTCACATTTTAAGCATCCTTTAAAAATATGACACATCATTTTTTTTTTATAAAAAATCTTAAAATCAAATCCCGTTAATTTTTCTAACCCTAATTAATCGAACGAAATTAACAATTTAGTGGCTTCTTTTCTTGTTCTCTTTCAATTTTATGTACTTGTTGTAACTTATATTAATGAAATCTTTCAACTGTTTTTTGAAAAGAAAAGAAAAAAAAGAGTTTATATAATTTTTTTTTTTACTTTTTTTGTTAATTAAAATTTAATTAAATTTTGATGTTGGCAGTTGTTAGGCATGGAGGAGTATATTTGAGGAAATTCAGAGATTTGCCTTCGATCTATCCTTTTTGTTTCTTTTTCTCATGTGTGTACATTAATAAAGCCAGTGATTTGGCTAATGTGCAAGCTAGATTTGGCTCTATACATTGTTGGGAAAGGTTACACTTCCACTTAGTTTTTGTATCTAATTTTCATTTCCATTTATAAATTGCATTATTTTCAATAAAAAAATTCGTAATTATATAGTTTTAGTTAATTAATCAAAGATAATAGAATGAAAGAGGGTTAATTTGGTATTAATGATACTAGCATCAAATTTTAAACAAATGGGTACCTAAAAAGTGACTTTTTAAAATTATCCATATATATATATATATATATATATATATATATATATATATATATATATAAAAACTCATATATTCATTATATATCTGTGGCAAAAACAAAAATCATAACAGTTGCAAGAACAAGAGTAAGGATCTGCTTTGGATACATATAATTAATGAACATCAAGTTTGGGTGGTTAGGCTGTATACCTCCACAGCATGTGAAGCAGCAGTAAATTTGTTCCTCCAATGTCTGTGAGGGGTCTAATTAATGTGGGAGGTGAGCAGTGAAGAATATAGGGGGTGAGAGAGACAAAGGCAGAAAGGTGAGAAATCAAAGCTAAAGATCTTCATGCAATTTAATTTTGCTGTTGGTGCAAGTACCCTCACATGGGAAAACAATCCCTTTATGCTTCCTACAATGCTAGGCACCTGTGCCTTCCACTGTTTACAGATAATGACAGTGCTGCAGAGATGGAATGGAAAATTTTTACAATCAAAGATATTATATTTGTGGGGTTAAACTGGTTTTTAGGAAGGAGAAGGGGAAAGGGAAGGGGGAAGTCAACAAATTTACAGTGATACTTTTACAATCTGTCCTTGGAAAATCAGGTTCTGAATTGAACCAAGTTGCAACAGGCTCTTTTTTTTCCTTTGTTCACACTTAGGTCCCTATATGGCTATGGTATATGCTTGGTTGAAAAAAAGAGAGAAGTATTGTTCTGTTGGATTAGATTTTGAGATAGTTTATTTTATGCTTTTCCTTTTACTACCTTTTCTATGATGGTGATGTTGATTTATTATGTTATTTAGCAGATAACTGAGATTACATAATGGGGTGAAAACATCCTGCCACTCTTACATATAAAAGCAACTTTTTTTTCGTTTTCTATACCAACTACCAAGAACTTCCATTTGCTGAAATATAAAAATCCAGATGCACTGGCCTGCCTAGCTCTTGACTTGGAGACTTGGAAAATTGTTTGATGCCAAGTAAATAAGGTGATCATAAATTAATAATATATATATATATATACACACGCACACCAACTTTCTAATTAACTGTAAGTGTAGACAACCGCAGCACAGTTAAGATCTGCACTTGGTTTGCCATGCAGTGCTGTCTGCAAAGGAAATTTGAGAGCGGATTAGAGGAAGAAATTGGATTCATGATCAGGAAGTGGTAGCCTGGTATGATGTAAACATCATGTTAGAGCATGAAAATGAGTAATGATTGTGTGTGTTAATCAATCAATGTATGAGATCCTGTTACTTAAGCTGCATAAACCTGCGGTATAATTTTTATTAAGCAGTTGGTGGATTGTAACTGTTGACGTTTGGCCAAAGTGGGCGCAGGAATATGTATAAACTATGGAAGGCTGGTGTGGCCTCAAAGAGTATAGTACTGAGTATGAAATGACCTTTTTAAACCATTATTGTCAAGGCAACAAACAGGCATAACTTATAATTGATGGGCATTTTCAATATCAATTCTCCCAGGGAGAAGGATATGCAAATTATAATATAATCGAGTTGCAGTAGGAAGCTTCTTACTCAAAAGCTAGGGTGTTAATTAATTTGCCATAAGCAGAAATGCAAGTTTCAAGTTTTATTTGCCTGATAAGATAGAGATTGATATGGGTTAGAGAGGCTTATATTCTGGGTTTGATTTCCTATCCAAAGCTGCTTCAAAGCAAGCAATGCACCAAGCATGCACACCATGGAAGATGAACCTTAATGCAAGCTTGGAAACCTTCTCGGAAGCTGTAACAGTCACATCAAATGCTATATATATATATATATATATATATATATATATTAATGGGGATTTCAGAAATTAGGTAAAATAATTAAGAAAACACTAACATTTCATCAGGGTAATAAATGGCATACCATAAAATAGCATGATATGACACATAGTCCCTTATCAGATTCCCACAACTAGCTAGAAACCCTAGAGCTAAAATGGGTGTACCTCCCAATCCCACCAAGTAATAATTTTGCACATGCATACAATGCTACAAACTTACATTCTACAATGCTTAAAATTTATGCCTAGCTTTATTACATGATACAGGCTCACATGCTTCCACCTCCTGATGATCTCTCATTGTCGCCACAAGGGTCATCACTGTTCCACTGAGAGGGATAGTAATAACCAGAATTTTGGTTGAAAGAAGCAGCTCCTGCAGCACTGCCATGATGGCCTGTTCTTCTTCCATACTGGGATATCGAGGCTGGTGGCATTTCATTGCAGGCGAAGCGAATTAGATCAGCGTTAGTAGCATCCAATTCCCTTTGGAGTCTCATCACCTGTCTTTGGAGGACCGAAATGGCTCCAACACAGCCATAAACAGGATCTTTCATCCGTGCCTCAGCTTCATAGGCAAGAGAGTTCACTGCATCTTCCCTCTGATGTGGTGGCACCTCATTAAGCAGCTTGCTGACGTTGCTTGCACCAAATATCTTGTGGACATTGGCAAATTTCTGCGGCTCTTCAGGCGGAAAATATGGTGCAAAAATACAATCTGGCATGCATTTTCTCCTCAAGAACTTACAGGCAGCACATGGAGAATTGGAATAGCTGGAGGAAGCCATCTAATTCTCTGCAGCAAAGAATTAATGCATGCATCAAGCATCATAATTTGTCAACCATAATGTTTTATTCTGTTAAACTATTGCAAGGTCATGGTTGACGAATTCAAAATTACTAGTATCATCTATTTTCTTCTTTAAGCTAGCTAAAAGCTCATTGACTTTGCTAAACTGGAAAAAGGCCTTTGTTCTGAATTCAACATATCAAGACTTCAAGGAAAAACATCTGGCTAGGGTATAAGGACCACAAGGATATACTTCATGACAAATTGCATAAGGAAAGCACTATCTGCCATCTTCTTTTTCAAGCACACTTTTGCTTTTTCTGACCTGCCAAGCAGCTTTCCTTGAATTTAAATAATACTGTCAGAACATTTTATCTTGAATTGTAGCCAAAAAAAACCCAAAAGTCAAAAACAAACCATGGAAATAAAAACAGAAATACAAGAGAGGAAACAAAACATGTATCATTACATTAACATGCATAGACTCCTGTCTTAGGATTCTCTTGAATTTGGTCAAACAGTTGCACAAATTGAAACAACCCTTCCAATATGGTTGAGGACCACTAAGATTTCCCAAGATTCCATAGAGCTTCCTGGCACTATGTAAAACCCCACAACAGTGCTAACATATAGATCTTCTTTTTCATGTGGAAAGAAAACTATCTGTTGAATTGTCAAATTCTTTATGGGACAAGCTTGATCAGACCTTATAGTAAAGCATGATTCAGTAGCTCAAAATGAAGCAAAAGAAAACAGGAAGCAAAAAGGAAAGAAGAGCAAAAGCATTAAATAGGCTGCTTGTAGTTGTAGTTACCTATTTATTACTAGGCTGTTTAATCAGGAGGGGAAAAAAGAATACTACCTCTATTCCCCTTGAGTAGGCTCTTTCAAGATCTCTGTCCCTTGATTGTTTGTCCCAATGAAAAAGACTATGCAGCCACAGAAAGATGAAAATTCCTTAGGTCTTATTATTGAATGTGAGAGTTTTTAAAGGGGAAACCCTAGTTGCAGGACAGAGAGAGAGGCCTGCAGACACAGTGGCAAAAGGTGAGGAAGATGGGAGAAAAGGGAGGCAAAGAGCATTTTGGTGAGAAAACAAATGGAAAGCAAAAGACAAGGGTAATAAATGGGGCTACAAAAGGATGACTATGACACTGCAATTATAATAATATCAACCACTGTTCCTGGAACCGGTGAATCCAACTTGAATACTCACATCTCTTCATCTCTCCCCCCAAAAAAAGAACAAATTTTTTTGAAATACTAAAAGTTTATACACAACCATATGGGTTGGCTACGACAAAATATGATCATAAAACTCATGAGACCAATAAAATTTTGACTTCAACCATGTGAGAGATTTGGATATGTACAGATAGTTATGGTTGAATATAGCAGGTTGGTTATTGCATATTCAATAAACTAGCAGAAGAAAAAGAAAAACCACACATTTAGTTTAGGTAAATATGAAAAAGACAAATAGCATATGATCAGAAGGGTTGCCAAACAATCTGCACAAGTCTTTTCCTTGATATGTAAATATTATCAAGCTTTTAATCACTTGTCATAGAGCCAAAAAGCACAGGCGTTTTATACTTGTAAATTGTCAACTAATCATCCAATCAACACAACTTAACCAACCGCGTGCTCCCTGTAGGGTTGGTTTAGACGTAGACAGATTCTTTTGCGTTCTTCTTCTTGTTATATATATGCATTTGTATGGTGCTAAAGTATATGTATTTTTATGTTGAATCAATCAGATCAATATATCTGCCACAAGACAGTCTACCTAAAGTTTTTCTTATCTCTCTCTTATATGCTACTGCCATAGTGAAAAAGTCTTTGAAAATGATAGCATTTCCTAATCCAAATATGTGTAAATGTGCATGCATGAAATACCCAATTTCCCTTTCTGTCAACTATACAAGTTCAGCCTGCAGGTGAAGAAAAAAGAGTCTTAACATGAGATCAAGCATAAACCCAGTTTTTATATTAACAGATGTTCATTAAATTAATTCCCAACTCTCTGAAACTGTGCTCAGTTGGGTTCTATCATTGAGTTCAACTATTAGCAAAGAAGCTCTGAGACCTTTACTGTTAACTTCTATTATTGAATTTTCATTGATCAGAATTGCACTATGTATATCAAAATTGTCACTGTAGTTACAGACAAGCTAAGACTGAAATAATATAAGGACGGATACCAAATAAAAACTGTGGTTGGGTCTCTCTCACTTTCAGTCTCCTCGGTTTGCTCTTTACAATTATACCATATCTTGTCCCTATAGCTGGCACAGCCGACAACCCTGCATATGTACTCATGAATTTTCAGCCTGAAACGATTTTAAATTTTCTGATATATATATATATACATATGCACAGATTGAAGACAATGGAGATAACTCAATATGTTAGCAATTAATTTTCTCTCAGATATTTCACCCTGTGTAGCGAACAACTTGTTACATGTTTGCAATTGCTAGTTAGGGAAAAAGAAAACCAGAAGAAGGGTTAAACATAAATATATTGACAATTGCATATAAATTCAAGAAATAGCATTGATTTGACACATGTACATATAAATACTGTAATTATTTAATCTAAATTATTCGTGTGAGATGCGTTCATGATATGAATAAGAGATGAATAATTAGTTATATATATAGATATAAGGATTGGATTATATATTAAGTTCACAAATGTTAATTAAGGAGACTGAGCAAATAATTAAGAGGCAGTTTCATGCTTTATATAAATTAATTATTTCTTAAGTAGTATTGCTAAAACCAATTATAAGTATATGATCAATCGCAATAGAATCTTCCACCTCATATTGTAAAGAGATCCATAAAGGGTTTAGCCTCCTTTTTCTTTCTTTTCCTTGTTATAAATTCTTGAATGTTAATTAATGTGGTGCATATGTGTAGACATGATGCCTAATTAACTAGTCCACATTATTTCCTTTTAAATAGAAAAGAGGGAGTTGGTGCAAACAATGATAGAAGAACTCATGATAATCTAATATAGATATTCTCATTATGATGCATTGGATCTACTATTCTTTAATGCATGCGTACCCTTATATTCACCAAAATCCCTGCATTTCCAATTATGTCTATATTCTCTTTCTATCACATTGATGCAATGATAGCTTAAGGGTCATGAAGAATGAGCATATAAATATGTACTTAGAAATTAGTTTACATTAAAACCCATTGTCTTTAGCTAGCCTTTTCTGTGGGAGGGAAGCCAACATGATTCATTGATTCTTGCCTCATATTATTAAATGCAAATTATTGGTATTGGGCCAGATTGTGATGGGTGATGCAGAAAAGTTGTAAGGGGTTGGGAAGGAAATAGGGAGGAATAATAATTTTAAGTTCAAATGATCATGGCATGGCCCTAATGATTAGAGAAGTTATTATTGGCTGATTAAAGGTGTACATATACTTTATTTTAATCTTAGTCCAGTATTAAATTATTTATATGTTTGATTAATCACAAATGGTAACCATAACCAAGATTGAATATCTTTGGCTGCAGTTTGGACTTTGGAGACATGACGATGGAAACATGAATGTCTGATGATTCATTTCCTACTAACATTCATCTCCATGTTACTATGGTTTCCATCAAAAAAACTTGAGCGTTTGTCCATAGTTTCGAGATTTAATCTCGTGATATGATGCATGAACGTCAAGTGAAAAGATAACGTGTACATTACTTCGAGCATATAATCACAAATGGTTTAGATACATCGATGGATTTTCATGTGAAAAATTAAAAGTCTTGTAGACTTGAAAATCGAATCTTAAGACTTTTTTTTATTAACGAAAAGATAATGACAAACAATTGATTGGATAAAAATTAATAAATATATATATATATATATATATATAAATATGGTACTAATAATAACCTCTATTTGTCTCATTTTGTGATTACTATTAGCCCACAATTTCAGGCATTGTTAGTGGCTTCCATAGTTTGGATTGATTCATTAGCCGATTTTGCCAATTTTGGTCTATTCTTAAACGTCTTTTCACCTGCTTAATAAAGCTCAAAGATTATTGTGGAACTAATCAAAAATCTTAGTCATAGATTTGTAGGGAGGAATCAGATTCCACTAATGATATTTACACTTGATAACAATATAATGATGAAGACGATGATGATGATGGTGATGGACCGACCTTAATAATCACATTTCAAGCAAGTGGGATCCAAGATATTTCGACCCGATTTAGCTTTTCTTATAATTTTTTTTGTCTATCTTATATTCAGACTCTTAAAAGATCATTCATACTCGAATATAATGTTTGTAAATTATAATTTATTTTCTTTTTTTTAATTCGAAGTATTCATATTGTCTAATGAAGTTAGATTTAATTAGTTTATATTTTTATAATTTAGATCCGCGTTTAGTCCAGTTCAATATGTCTATTCAAACTATATTTATTTTTTAAATTAAATAAAATATTTGTTAATATAATAATATACTTGAATGGAGTTAAGTTTAAACTTAAAAAATTCAATTCATGTCCCGAGTCAAGTTAGGTCAAACTCATGGGTATGATAAATAGCTTGATCGTGAACTATCTATTTCCGAGTTCCGATCACCTAAAATTGAGTTTTTTTTTTTATTTCTTAATACAAATGGTTTAACAAAGAATTGAGCTGTGGATCCAAAATGAATAATGATGGGCTAGCCCAACATATGCCGTGCAATGATGTTAAGAGTCCTTCAACCTGGGCTTGGACTAGCTTTAAGTATTTGATCATGGCCCATTTCACACGTGGCTGTCTTTGATTAGTCAAAAACAAGAACTGCAGAGTTTGTAACTGCAACGAACTCAACTCCCGTCGTGTTCCGGATGGTGAAGACAAGAAACTACGAAAAGTAACTGCCTAACAAAAAAATGTCTACCGTTAGCAGTTAATCTCAAAAACTCAGCTGTACGGGTTCCTAACTTGTGAGTTTTTCTTTTAATTTTAATTCTCGCAAAATTATTATTAATTATCGTGTGCATTTGCTGAATTTAAAGTTTTGAACTTGAATTTGGTGTTATTTTATATCAGTGGGGGGTTTTTTATGCCCTAATTTCATGGGACTTTGAATTGGACCCTTTATGTCTTTAGTGGGTTGTAGCAGAATTTTCCTCTGATTTTGTTAGATTCTTGAATCATGATTGGATACTTTGAAATTCCACGTGAATGGGCAGTAAAAAGATTCGCTTCTTGTTTTGCTTGATAATGGCACTTTTTTGTTTGTAAGACATGTTATTTTCAAGAAGTTTTTGAGATAATGAGACTGATTCTGCACTGGACAGAGTGAGAGGGAATGCATCAATGTGTACTTTATTGCCATTTTGAGTTATAATGGCGGGATTAGAAGAGTTCAGGAAGAAGCTAGCACCTTTGTTCGATGCTGAGAAGGGCTTCTCAGCTGGATCAACACTTGATCCTTGTGATTCTTACATGGTAAGCTTCACCTTGTGATAAGTAGTTTTATGTGAGTTTGAAGTTAGTTTTATTTCTTAATACGTACGTGCTTTTTTGGTTATGTGAAGCTGTCAGATAGTGGAACTGTCAACTTACTGAGTAGATCATATGGAGTGTACAACATCAACGAGCTTGGATTGCAAAAATGCACATCTTCACCTGTGGATGAATCAGATCAAGGAGAAAAGACATATCGGTGTGCGTCTCATGAGATGAGGATATTTGGGGCAATAGGTAGTGGTGCAAGCAGTGTTGTTCAGAGAGCTATGCATATTCCATCTCATAGAATTCTTGCCTTGAAGAAAATTAATATATTTGAGAAGGTACTTTTGATGCAAAGATGTGCTTGTTAGCTGTTTCTTATTATCTAATTGTTGCTTAAAAAGCTCGCTATATTTGTTTCTAGAGTGAAGAGCATCATCCAGTTTGTAGATTTTTCTTAAATCCATATTACTTTTTTGGATAATAGGAGAAAAGACAACAGCTTCTGACAGAAATAAGGACCCTTTGTGAGGCACCTTGTTCTGAGGGTCTTGTTGAATTCCATGGAGCTTTCTATACCCCAGACTCAGGGCAAATAAGCATAGCTTTGGAATACATGGATGGAGGGTCACTGGCAGATATCTTAAGATTACAGAAAAGTATACCAGAACCTGTTCTTTCATCTATGTTTCAGAAGCTCCTGCAGGTAACTATATCTCATTTTGTTTCAATTATGGTTTTCTGAATGAAAAAGGTTGCCATTGGCCAGTATATACTGCATCTTTTTAAGCTAACACACAACTTGTATCCTTCTATTTTCAAGGGGCTAAGCTACTTGCATGGAGTTAGGCATTTGGTTCACAGAGACATCAAGCCTGCAAATCTGCTTGTAAATCTGAAGGGGGAGCCAAAAATAACAGATTTCGGCATAAGTGCTGGCCTAGATAATTCAATGGCAATGGTCAGTCATTAGATATTAATCAATTTGTGCTTGCCTTTTTGTTGCCTGCCACTGGCTTTGGTCTATGTTGATTTGGTTTGTTATGAATATCTGTTATCTAATTAAAATTCATTATAAATGTCTAACAACTGCTTCTGACTTGTTAGTAGTGTGCTACCTTTGTTGGGACTGTTACATACATGTCACCTGAGCGAATCCGAAATGAGAGCTATTCTTATCCTGCTGACATATGGAGCCTTGGTCTTGCTCTCTTTGAGTGCGGCACTGGAGAATTTCCATATACAGCTAATGAAGGACCGGTTAATCTCATGCTGCAGGTAACGTGATAATGCCTTTAATACAGATCTTTCTGTATTGAATGTTGCTTGAAACTTTACCACCTGGTTCTCAGTTCTTTTAATCTGACATTAAAATTGCTGAATTTTCATGGAAGATCTTGGATGATCCATCACCATCACCACCAGAACACAAATTTTCACCAGAGTTCTGCTCATTTATTGATGCTTGCCTGCAGAAGGATGCAGATGCCAGGCCAACAGCTGAACAGGTAATTATTCTGCACATAATGAAGACATGACAATGTAAACTTAACATATACTGAATTGATGTTGTCTGATTGCAGCTTCTTTCCCACCCGTTTATTAAAAAGCACGAGCACACTAGAGTAGACTTAGCAGCATTTGTTCGAAGTGTGTTTGATCCAACTCAAAGGCTGAAAGATTTGGCTGATGTGAGTATAAGAAATTCATACTTTACACTACATTCAGACAGTTACACACAGCAAGAGTTCATAGTTCTTTTTCATCTTTTGGATACTCCATTCAATCTAGCCATGAAGTTTGAGACATTTAAACGTGAAATATATAGCCAAATGGTATATAAATAAGCACAGCATCTGGCATCTACATAATACTGAATTAGTATTACTGAATTATATGATAGCATTTGTAGGTTCTTACTTATGTAGGGGCATAGGACCTGAAACCCCGCTGCTACATATTCTCAAAGTTAGTATATTAATTATAGAATTGTGCTAGTTAGTGTATCAATATGTTAAAAAACTTCCTGTGGCTAAAGTCAAAAGGCCAGGTTCACCAAGGATGACTAGAAAATCAGGTGTAGTGGTATCTCCTGATCTATCTAACTATTGATTTGTTGCCATCAGAGCTCAGTATCTAATGGAGAAATGCATAATGAATTTTTATCTAAACTTTGGGGTTAAGATAAAACAGATAGTCTCATCATGCTATGATTAATTACTCAAGTCAAAATATTTGACTTAACATAGAAAGTTATTGGAACTTGGTATTTACATATAATATTTGACAAAATCTTGAAGAGGATTATCATTTTTATTTACGCTTAATGGATACTAACACTGATATTTACATGATCAGATGCTGACTATACACTATTACTTACTATTCGATGGACCTGACGAAACCTGGCATCATACAAGGACCCTATACAATGAAGATTCAACTTTTAGGTAACAAACTATCTAGTAATAGTCTTGCTATCATTGTTTACATAGTAAATCAGCTGAATGATCCCCATGCTTATATATTGTATGCACTTTAGCCCCCTTCAAGGACATTATGATTCTAAGATAATTAATTCCTACTCAATTGGAAAAGAACATTTCTGCA
The DNA here is from genome assembly GCF_053813885.1 of Theobroma cacao. NCBI lineage: Eukaryota > Viridiplantae > Streptophyta > Magnoliopsida > Malvales > Malvaceae > Theobroma > Theobroma cacao. The sequence goes on from NC_142642.1 coordinate 1,069,427, forward strand.
GAAGCTAGTTAAAAACAGGATAACTATCTAAAAGTCTGTCCATATGGCAAAAAGTACTATGCATGATTTTAGTTACAAAACATGTTTGAACTTGGTCAAAACTATTTGGGCAACACTTTGCGCCTTTATGTTAATGTCTAATAAGATGATTTCTCCTTTTTATTTTCAGTTTCTCAGGGAAAAAATTTGTTGGTCCAAATGATATCCATGCAAAATTGTCCAATATCCGGAGTACATTATTAGGTGACTGGCCCCCTGAAAAGCTTGTGCATGTTGTAGAAAAACTTCAATGTCGTGCTCATGGTCAAGATGGAGTTGCAATCCGTGTTTCGGGATCCCTGATCATCGGCAATCAGTTTCTTATCTGTGGGGACGGCTTACAAGTAGAGGGCATGGCTAATTTTAAAGATCTTGCTATCGATATTCCTAGTAAGCAAATGGGTACTTTCCAGGAACAATTTATAATGGAACCAGGAGATCTCATTGGCCGATACTTCATAGCTAAACAAGAGCTTTACATTATCCAATAACTGAACTACAAGCATGCTCTCTGAGATTCTACAAGTTTTTCAGCACCTTCCTTCCATTGTTGGCTCCCTGCTCATGGAGTGCAACATGGCTTGTGCCACTAGAAATTGATCAAGTGCATGTGGTACTATGTATTTTGAAACAAAACCACATGTTCTGATGTTGTAACATATAAAATTATGGTTCTTGCCATAATTGTTAATGTGAATGATAATGAGATCAATTTATGGATTTAAAGCTAATTAATTGCTTCTTCTGTTTGTATTGATCATTGAAATAGCAGTAGTAGACAAAGATGTGTATTGGCAATTGGTTCCAGAAGTGATCAAGAGTAACTGATTGAACTGTCAGATTTAATCTTAAATTTTTTTCTCAATTCACATTTTACAAATAACCTTTATTCTCCTAAAATTAAACTATTAATTTTATCTAATAAAGTCATTAAAATATTACCAATCCAAAATCAATCTATTTATTCACTTGAAAATATTTTTATAATTTTATTAAACAAAATCAACAACCTAATTTTTCATGAAAACAAAAATAATTCACAAAATTTAAGTAAACAATATCTACAAAATATTAATTGAAAAAAATCCCACAAATTACCATGCAAAAAGAGTTAAAATCATAAAAAAAAAATTTACCCAACTTAAAATTAAGTTTAAATTTAAGCTAAGTGATTCAACTGTCATCCTCTGAACTGTGCAATTTTGTCTGCTGCTCTCATGTACATGCCCGAGGGGTTTGATCAAGTCTTTTCAGAGAATGATTCGCCAATATTTTTCTCTGATGTATCCATCACTCGACTTGTTCATGTAAAACGTTAAACAACAGAGACAGACAAGTCCAAGAAGAAGAAAAGATTTTCTGTAAATATATCAGCAATATTTAAATCCATGGGTTAGAGGGGAGGGGTGTGAAAAAACTGTTGGTGACCCACCGCTTTACATTTTCAATTGCAAAACCTGCAAAATCAAAAGCTAAACCATTAAGCCTGTCGTTTTTGTAGTTTTATATGAATGAAAGCAAGAGGAAGAAGGGATGGGAACTTACTCCAAGCAAAACCTGAAGGAACTTGTCCACCTGACTTTCAGACAAATTGACAGCGTATCTACTACTGACCCCGAGTAATGTGCCAGCAAGTTTTCATGGAGCTGCTAGAAAGTAATCTCGGATGGTTTTCCTTTTCAAAGAGGATGGAGGATTTAACACAGAAGATGGACTTTTCATTGCACCTTCGGGTGTCTTCTCAAAGGTTTCATTTGAATCTGAAACAGATGAGATGTTTTTCTTCTGGGCTTTGGGAGTACTAAGTAAAGGTGCAGTGGAAGGACTAGATGAGCTAATTTGGTGCAATGCTTCGTCTGGAGAATGTGAACTGCCAGGGTCCTTTGTTAGAGGCATTGGGTCTTCATTCTCATTCATTAAAAGTTTTCTACATTCTGCACTAGGAATTGCCATTACTCTTCTTCGGATGCATGATGGTGATCTTGACCTTGAACAATGGCTGGTCTGAATGTTCCATATCCGTACCTAACATATAAAGATTTGAAGAATACGAAGTATTGTTACATGTCGGGGTGAGTTTAATAGAATGATTCGAACTGGCTGCAAAAGGAAAATCTATGCAAGTCTTGTTATTAGAATAGAGCAAGCATAATAATGTTTCTAATGCTTAATCTTAACACTCACAGTGAAATCATCTGCAGAAGTTGCTACCTTCCCAATCTCAGATGGGCACCTGCAAAAGGAGGGAAAAATGATTTAACATTGGGCACAGGCAATTATGCAATTTTAAAAATAGGAGTAACTATGGCTGCAATAAAAGCAAATTACCAATCAACGGCCGTAACTTCTCCATCATGACTTTTCAAGGTGATGGGCTCTACTTGAGGCTTGTTTACCTGGTTTCCATTGAAAACTAAATTATGTAGTGAAACTGAACAAGAAACGTTCATTTTAAGAGGAAATTAACCTTCCATATATAAGCATTTCCGTCACTGGAACCACTGACTATGTGATCTGCATCAGGACTGATTGCTGACTGCAATTGCATATAATTCAGTGTAAGACAGATTACCAATCTTACAAAAGTAATTGTATACTTGGGATGATTAAATACTTAAGAAGAAGAATAGAGCACAAAATGAAGCAGCACGTACCTTTACATAAAAAGACTCTATTCGAGGTCCACATAAAGCTTGCATTGGGCCCTTATCAAGCTGAAGTATATTATACAAATATATTCTAGTAAAAGGAAAAAAAATTGCATCCGAATTAGACATTCAGCAGTAATTAATAGAACATATTTATTTAGTGCCCAGCCACCAAAACAGAAATTCTGTCTCGACAGTTAACTAAATGCAGGTTTAAAGAAATAGATGCTCGTCAGACTCAATACCTGTTGTCCATGCATGATGCTGTGAGAAACACTCCTTTCAAATCCTGGGACAAGCTAGATATACCCTGAAATTAAGAAACAAGAAAAAAGTTCATAAAAAGCACCAAACCTGCCCACGATATACAACTCTTATTAAAGCTCAAGACCTATGGATCCCCATGAATCCTCTAGCAATCATCACTGGACAATTGGCAATCGATTGCCGGATTATACAGCATTTTTCAATTCATCTGTGAGGAAGACTTCGTTTTCATGGTAAAATACTCATTTAAACATATACTGCAGGACAGAAAAACAACCTTTTGAGTTGAAGACTCTGGGTGGGGACATGCTTGAGTAACATTAGATTTCAGATTTCTGGTGTCCCAGAACTTCACAACACTGAAATAACCAGGCATAGCAGGAGAGGAGATTAAGTCAGCATGATATAGCTTATGCTTAAGTACTCAAAACTATCTTTGGAATTTTACTGCGGCTTCTAACATACCTGTCCGCTGCTCCAGCCGTAGCAACGGAATTCCCATCTTTGAGATAAAGAACTGACGTAATGCTCGCAGCAGCAGCCTGAAAAAAGAACGTAAAGTATTAAAAACTGCTTACAATATATTGAAGAAACTTCAGCAGTGAGCAAACCTTGCCACGCCTACCCCGCCTTGCTTGAGTTGAAGGATGAGCTCCTTTGAGCATGGAAGTTGATCTGGATGAAGTGACAATAACAGCGATGAATGGAGTGGCAAACTGGCAATTATTACCGAATATAAAAACGCATAAAATCTAAAGCATGTGAGACAAGCAGTAACTCACGGAGGGCAGACTTCATCACATCTACTTTTGGAGTTAATCTTGCATCTTAGATCCCAGATGGCAAAGGACCCGTCTCTTGAACCAGAGATAACAAGATCTGTTGAAATACTAATGGTAAAAAACCAGCTCTATCTGAACAAGGAAAAAAAAAACAAAGGTTTTCAAGAAATCTACCACAATTAGTCGGATGAGAACTCAAGCATTTTACACTTCCCGTGTGCCCCATCAAGACTCCAGTGCATTTCTTTTCCTGTGCATCCCATATCTTTATCTGCACAATGTCCGAAAGGAAAGGCAATGAACTAACTTTCATTGTATCGTTCTTACTGAAATACAAAAACAAACTGTTTTTACACATGGCTACTTACAGTTTGATCCCCTGAAGCTGTTAAAATACGGGTATCTTTCTGCAAGAAAGATCGGTAACATTAGCATCAAAAAAGTATATAGCATAGAAGCATTGACTAGAAAAATTTGCATGACACCTCACAATCCTTCAGTTAAACCAAAAACATACACAAGTATTGACTTGGAAAAACTTCTCAACCCCTTGCTGATTAATTATGTTTAAAAAGTTGGGATCAACCATTCTCTGCTAGCTTTCCAACCAATAATTCTCAGTGCACTCATTTGAACCATCCTCACGGCCAGGCTAACCCACATGTGGATGGTCCTAAGATACATATTTACATGTTAATAGATTACCAAAGGATACAGCACTAAAAGGGTGAACACTTGAGCCAAGGGGTGCATTGCCACACTAACATAGACAATTTCTCCATTGGACATTTCAAATTCTAGCTACGACATAGATTGAAGTTCAGCTCATATTCATACATAAAATCTCATCAGAATCAAACGCTTAGAATGAGAGCAAAAATGCGACATACCTTGATCCAGCATACATCAAATATGGCATTTTGATGTGCAACCCAATCACTGATTCTTGCTTTCTCTATACACAAATTATTATTAAAAAAAAAAAAAAAGAAAAGGAAGCACCATTATTAAATCTCAAAGCAAAAACTCGTTTTTTAAAAGATGAAGCAAAATGGATTTTAATGAAATTAACCTGCATTTTCCTGGTGCAATCCAGCAGAAGAAAGCTTCTTTCGAGAATCAAACAAGCTTACATATCCATCCTCATCGGATACGGCAAAAATATGGGAGTTTTTACTTGCCTGAAATTTGGGATTACAGATGCAAATTTTTAATACAATCCGCAAAACTAAGACAAAAAACAAAAATGAATGGAAATTTAAACCTTAAAAGAAAAACAAATGGAAATAAATATCTATATTTGTCTGTCAGAGTCGGATTCAAAAATCAAACGGACATAAACCATTTTAATATAATAATTAATTAAAAATGGAAAAAATTGAAGAGTGCCTTGCAAAAGGAGATGGCCAAAGGAGGCGTCTGTACAGCGTCATGTTCGATGGCGACAGCTCCGATTTCAGTAAAATCCGAAGCTAATTCATCAATAAATGGTCGTTTTCTAACTGAAATTAAAAAAAAAAAAAAAAAATTATCTTAGCTAAAGAAAAATAACAAACAGAGAACAAAAAAAGAAAGCAGATATGAAAAGAGGTAAGGGGAAAATGAGAGTTACCTCGAAAGCTACTGAGCTCTCTGGATCTGACGCTGTGGAAGAAAGATTGAGATGCGGACGAATCCATTTGCATTTTGCAGAGGCCAAAAGCTCAGACACAGAGAGAGGTTTGAAGAGGAAAAAGAAAGAAAATGAAAAAAAAAATGGAATATTTTTTTTTCCGGCCGGAAAATTTTGGAATGAAATGAAGAGGGAAATCTTTATATTTCATTTGGTTTTGGCGCGAGGTGTTAGCCGCTTTGAGCTGGCGGGAAAACTCAAATTTTCTTTTTTTCCCGGTTTGACGGCGGTGCTGTTTTCAGTGCGTGCAGTAACTTTTAATATATATATAAAATAAGTTTTTTAGAATAAAATAGTTTAATATTTAAAATATTTAATCTAATGGAGTAAATACTTAAATTGTCATGGTAAAAAAGCTTAAAAGTTGACTGAGACCGGGTAAAAAATCTTGATTTAAAATTTTACTCTTAATTATATTAAGGAATTTTTTTTTAAAAGCAAATTCTATTAAGTAGTTATTAAGTACTTAAATTTGATTGGATTAGGCTTGATTATTGTCGATTGAGATTAAGTTGAATTTTTTTTATATGACATAAAATTTGAAAAGATTTTTAAATAATTTAAAATAATTTATATTTTTTATTATATTTAATTAAATTCTTATTTTTTTATTTTGAACATACTTATTTATTTATGTGCAAATATTATATTATAAATTATATTAAATATGCAACTTACAAACAAATAATTTAATATGATTAGATTTGTGACTCACTCAAACCAAGTATTTAAATGTTGATATGTACTGAATTTAGAACCCAACTTGTTTCACTACAAGAATTACGGAAATTCCCCTCCTGTCTAGTTGGTATAATGCGAAATGAATAAGGTTTTGATGAATTTTATTTTCATATAATTTAAACTTTATCAACATTATGCATGCCATATATTATAGGTACACAATCTTATGATAAGTAGATATATTTAAGCGTATCCGTATTGAATCTATATTTAATCCATAGTAAGTGTATGTGTCACACGAAGCATGTTTTGAGTCTTACCTCAGATGTATACGAGAATGATATTAACTTATTTAAATAAGTTAATTTTTTAGGTCAAGACTTAAGCTCGTAATAAAAAAACTTTATCACGTGGCAAATAACATGATATAAAAATATTATGTTTATCGTTGACTGATTTTTATTTATTTAACTCAAAATAAAAACTTAAAACTTAATAAATTGATCTAAATAAATTAACTTTTGTTTATGTCCTAAACGGTGTGACAATAAGAATCATGCCTTGGTATACTTTTTTTTAAAAAAGAAGCCTTCATATTATTTGAGGTGCAAAAATATTTACAATATCCAATATTACCTTTTCATTTATTTCTTTTATTTTCATATAATGTGGACAAAAAAAAAAAAGAGGAGGAATTAGATTTGCAATAACGTGAGGAGTACGTAGGTGATGATGATTAAAAAAGATTAAGGTATAAACAGATGAGCCTGGTTTCTTAACATAATAACATATTAAATTTTATTTTCCTCATTTTTTAGCATAAAAACTATTAAATTAATATCCACATTAAAATATATGCAATATAAAATATCTTAAACAGTTAATATTAAACAATCCCACTATAATTCATTTAACCATGAATGAATACATATTATAATGAATCTTATAATTCAAGAGAAGATCACATGTCAATTGTCAAGACAAATACTCAAAGTATTATTTTTAGTATGAATTGAAGTAGTAATTGTTTGACAAATAGAATTAACCAATACATTGTATCCGGTCCAAGTATCATAGTCTCTTCAAATATCGTTCTTGAATTCAGTTCAAACAGTTTGAGTGAGGTACAAGTTTCAGTTCCTTGGTGTTCAAGATTTTCCAATGAAATCTTAATATTTTTTTCCTGTTTTTTCTCTATATTGAAAGATGGGTCTCTATAAAAACTAAAACATTTCATTTCTTGTAGTACCATGAAAAACCATCATCAAATTAAAGTCAAAGAGAGCTTGCAGAAGCAAACTAAACATGGAAGAAACAGCAATTCTTTACTCCTCTCTTTCTCTTATCTTTCTCCTCGTTTGTTTAAACTTCTTCTTTCAATCTAAAAAATCCCACAAAAACCTCCCTCCAAGCCCGCCCTCGCTTCCCATTGTTGGCCACCTGCACCTCGTCAAGCCCCCCATCCATCGCTTGTGCCATAGTCTTTCACAAAAATACGGTCCAATCTTCTCCCTCCAGCTTGGGTCTCGGCTTCTGGTTGTAGTGTCATCTTCAGCCGCAGCGGAGGAATGCTTCACCAGGAACGACATCGTTTTGGCTAATCGCCCCAAGTTGATCAGGGGGAAGCACCTAGGCTACAACTGTACCACAGTTGTATCCTCGTCTTATGGTGAACATTGGCGCAACCTACGTCGGATCGGTGCCATTGAAATCTTCTCATCAAGTCGCCTAAACATCACCATATGTGTTCGAAGAGACGAAATCAGGAGCTTGTTACTGAAATTGTCGCGTGATTCGCGCCAAGACTACGCTAAAGTGGAGCTGAAATCTATGCTTGCTGAGTTGACGTTCAATAACATCATGAGGATGGTAGCAGGGAAGCGGTACTTTGGAGATGAAGTGACAAATGAAGCAGAAGCAAGAGAGTTTAGGGGCTTAATAGCAGAGGTATTTAAGAATGGCGGAGCAACAAACCCAGCAGATTTCTTGCCGATGTTGAACTGGTTCGGTCAATATGAAAAGAAGGATAAGGAGCTTGGAAAGAGAATGGACGGGTTCTTGCAAAAGTTGATTGATGAGCACCGAAGTAATAGGCAGGAAAATACTAGTATGATTGCTCACCTTCTTTCCTTGCAAGAATCTGACCCTCATTACTACACTGACGACATTATGAAAGGGCTCATATTGGTTAGTTAAATCTTTTTCCTTTTCGTTGTTTGTACAGCTGAAGTCCATTGAAGCTCCAACTACACAAACCCATCATTCCTTTCCGAATACTCAAACATGATATGGATTCTTTTATCTTGTTCTATTGTATTTGCATCCATGTTTAACAAACATTATTGTGCAGGTGATGATACTTGCAGGAACAGACACGTCTGCAGTCACATTAAAGTGGGCAATGTCCAATTTGCTTAACCACCCATAAGTGTTGAAGAAAGCTAGAGCTGAAATAGACAGTCAAATCGGCCAAGAAAACTTGATTGATGAACCAGATGTCGCCAAGCTACACTACCTTCAAAGTGTTGTGTCCGAGACTCTTCGATTATATCCTGCAGTTCCTCTCCTGCTTCCACACATGGCATCCAGTGATTGCACCATAGGTGGATACGACGTGCCACGTGGTACGGTTGTACTGGTCAACGCATGGGCTATTCATAGGGATCCAAAACTATGGGATGATCCAACAAGTTTCAAGCCAGAGAGATTTGAAAATGAGAAAGGAGAATCACACAAGCTCATGCCATTTGGGTTAGGAAGGAGGGCTTGTCCTGGAGCAAGCCTAGCTCAGCGTTTGGTGGGATTAACTCTGGGATCATTGATTCAATGCTTCGAGTGGGAAAGGGTTGATGGCAAGGAAATTGACATGACAGAAGGAACGGGAAGCACCATGCCTAAAGCTCAGCCATTGGAGGCTATGTGTAAAGCTCGCCCTATCGTGAATAAGGTATTTTACAAGGAAAATATTGTTTAATTTATTTGTCATAAGTTTGATGAACCTATTGCAAAAAGAGGTTTTGATTTCTTATCTAATATACATATTCTTGTAGCAGGACACTCTTAGTGCATTGTATAGTTTTATTTTTGTTATTAATTATTATATTTTGGATGATTTAGATTGTATATAATTGTTATAACCAGTGCTAGCATTGATGAAATAAACTTGTAGGGATGAACTCAGGGAAAATTCTTTCTTTCCTCATTAAAATGAATCTAATACTGTAAGAAACTAAGATATTGATTAAAATTGTGTATCTATTTCATTAACCAAATCAATTGCAAAAAAAGGCTTTATATAGTTTGTCTAGATTAGAGAAGGTGTAGATGTTATAATGTATGAGTCATGTAATTCAACCATTTGATGCAAAAAGAGTCGTCATCAATATTTTTTGCTTAAGAACGATTGACTACCTAACTAAATTTTTTTTCTAATGAGGAACTAAGTTTGACTGAGTTTACTAAAAAAAATCGATTTCGATCTATGAAACAAGTTCGGAAGTAGTTATGTGTGAGGAAGCTATTAGCACCGTCGCGATTGATTACCTAACTAAATTTTTTTTTCTAATGAGGTAGCTTGACTTAGTTTATTAAAGAAAATTAGTATCGATCTACGAAACAAGTTTGGAAGTAGTTATGTATGAAAAAGATATTAACACCCTCACAGTGTTTATTTAAAATCGTATTTAATTAATTATGTGTTATCATTTTAACCTTCATAAATTAATTTTATTTTGATATTCAAGTTAATTTTTTGTTATTATTTTATTATTTTATTTTATCACTTTAAAACAAATAAAAATCTTTTGATATCGAAATGTTTCTTGAATACTCCAATACTTATGGCAAAATTCAAGAAAAATCTCTCACAAGAAATTTTCTCAAAGTTATTATTTATGACATTCTCGAATTTTCATTATAGGAGAATTTTACTTATTTATGTTTTTATTTATTTCATTTTTATTATTTTGTTATTATTGTTATCCTGCAAATCCTTGTATTGAGAACCTTCCACAAATTTTCAATAGTTTTGGAAAAATTTTAAAAATTTTCCTTACTTAGAAATTCTTTTGAAATTGTTACTTATAACTTTCTTAAGATTTTATCATCAGAGATTTTTTATTTTTTTTATATATTTTAATTATTTATTATCTTTGTTATTTATGTAAATTCTTATATTGAAAATTTTTCAATACTTATGCCTAGAGGGAGGGAGGGCTAGTAGGGCGCCCACCCCACCCCCACCCCCGGCAAACTTTTAAAAATTTATATTTTTTTCTTTGTTTTATTTTAAAATTTCACTTTTATTTTTTAAAAATTTTATAATTTTGCCTCCTTAAATATTAAATTTTTATTTTCACTCATTCAAACCTAAAATCTTGACTCCTCCAGTGCTTATGGCAAAATTTTAAGAAATTTCCTCACCTAGAAATGATCTCAAAATTACTTCTTATAACTTTCTTGAGATTTCATTATTAGAGAATTTTTATTTATTTTTATGAATATTATGATATTATATTTTAATTTACAAAAATTACAAATATTTATTATTATTATTATTATTATTATTTTATGTTTATACTAATCATTTATAAAAAAACTACTTTGTAAAAATTAACTATGAGATTACCTCCCAATACTTATGGTGTAGTCTCATAATTATTCTTACTTTGAAAAATTTAAAAGATTTATTTTAAATAATTAGGAAATTTTATTTATCTTTTATAACTTGACTTATTCTATCCTATTTTACCAATTATTATTGTTGTCTTTGTATTTGTAAATAAATTTTGTGAATACATATATATTCTTGTAATTTTATAATAAGTTCTTATTACTAATGATTGATTAATTGTCATTGGTAAAAATACCACTTGTCATTTTATATCAACATGACATTAATATAGTATTTAAATTAAGGGTAAAAAATGTCATATAATTATATTATCATACCAAATTAACATGTTATGTCACCATCAATCATAATACGTCAGTATGCTACATCATAATCAATTATAATATTTTAACATATCACATAAGCGTCATGCAACATAAAATAACAAATGACATTTTTACAAGTCAATCATTAGTCATAATGACTTATTTGACTCATAATAAAAAGTGTAATGGATTATTTGATTCAAAATAAAAGTATAAGAGCTTAATTGAACACAATAACAGGATAATGATTTATTTAAATTTTTTTAAATAGTTTAATTTTTTTTTGTATATTATGCCTTTAATTTTTTTGTCTGCACCTATTGCCAAAAAAGACTTTGATTTCTTATCCAGTGTACATATTCTTGCACCGAACACTCTTAGTGCATTGTATAAATTTATTATTGTTATTAATTATTATATTTTTGATGATTTAGATTGTATATAATTGTTAAAACAAGTGCCAGCATTGATGAAATAAACTTGTAGGGAATAACTTAGGGAAAATTCTTTCTTGACTCATCAAATTGAATCTAATACTGTAAGAAACTAAAAGAATGATTAAAATTGTGTACCTATTTCATTAATCAAATTGATTATAAAAAGGGGTTTTATATATTAGGCCTAGGTTACAGAAGGTCTAGATGTCATAATGTGTGAGTTCAGTAACTCAACCGTTTAACGTAAGAGGAGTTGTCATCAATTTTTTTTTGTTTAGGTGCTATTGATTACCTAAATAAATCTATTTTTTTAAATGAAGTATTAAGCTTTACTTAAATTTATTAAAAAGAATAGGTTCAGATTTACTAAATAGACTAGATTCAGATGTACAGTTACGTGTGAGGAAGATATTAACATCCTCCCATTCAAAATGGTACTTAATTAATTACGTGTTATCTTTTTAGTCTTAATAAGTTAACTTCATTTCGATATTCAAGTTAATTTTCTTTATTATTTTATTTTATCATTTCAAAACAAATAAAAATATTTTGATATCGAAATGTTTCTTAAATATTACAATACTCAAAGCAAATTCAAGAAAACTATCTCACTAAAAATTGTCTCGAAGTTATTATTTATAACCTTTTCGAAATTTCATCATAGGAGAATTTTTACTTATTTATGTTTTTTATTTATACATTCTTTTATTTATTTCACTTTTATTATTTTGTGATTATTGTTATCATGCAAATCCTTGTATTAAGAATCTTCCAAAATTTTATAAAATTTCCTCACTTATAAATTCTCTCGAAATTTTAGAACGAACACTAACAATACTTTATAGCTCCCCACATTATTTTTTATAAATATGATGTATATATAGGAGTCCTGACTATGTTTGCAGCTTTTGAAACGACTCCCAGTGCAATGCACGAGCAATATACTAGTTCTTATATAAAACAATTCAACTTGGTTACTATAAATGCTTCTATTATTTATTTTCTTTGCACCAATTACAGAAAACAAATATTTTTATATGATTGTTCTTTATACATCACTTTCATATAGGTCTTATTTCTATAATATATCAACATATACAAAAGGAAGAGCATAAATGTTCATGCTAAATGCATACCAACTTTATTTGAATTTAAATGTTCGATCTAAATCGAGTATTTATTATATCATAAATCGAAATTCTTCGTAATTTATTTGCCAAATAAAATATGCAATTAGTAAAAATAATTGGGAAAATTTCTAATTAGCCCACTAAGCCCAACCCAATTTAACTTGGTCAACGACATAAGTCTAAAGCAATCTGGCCCACACAATCGCAGCTTTGCAACCAAACCCAACCCCACCAAAAAAGAAACCCGACTCGGACAGCGATCAACCTACCATTTTGAAACCGGGTCGGATCCTATATTAACTTAAACCCTAGTCATCTTCCTTTGTGCGCCTCTTCCAGTTTTTCGCCTTCTCAGTTTCTAACTTCTCTTTACAGCGATGGGGAAGCCGAAGCACTATCAACCGCCGGCGAGTTTTCTCCTCTTCAACGATAACTTCAAATTCTCAATTCAAAACTTGTGAATTTCTGCTTTTTTTTTTTTGGGTTTTTTCTCACAATTTCTCGTTGAATTTTACAGGGAAAGAAGAAGGAAGGAAATGCTGCGAGATACGTGACGAGGTCACAAGCGATTAAACTTCTTCAAGTCAGCCTCTCAGATTTCAGGTTCATCTCTTCTTCCACACTTTTTATTTTGTTATTTTATTTTTTTTTTCGAAGTATGCATTTAAGGTTCCGTTATTTACCTTCTTCTATGCTTTATTTCAACATTTTTTTTAGCTCCAAAGGTTAATTAGCTAAGCGTGTGAAGTTGTTATTAAGCTGGGCTTAGTTCTTTAGTTAGTTGTTAAGTTTGCTACTTGCTTTTTGCTCACGGAAGCAAAAAGAAGAAGTGTATTTGGAAAATATTCTTGAAGTAGTTTTAACTTGTTTTTGAGTATGATTTTTCTTCTGTCTGAAATAATAACTGTATTTAGCAAAAGTCCATAACCTTATGAAACCCGGATTATTTAATTTTTAATTTTTAGAGTGAAATGCTTGCAGAAGGGAAGAAGTTTTGGAGTTATTCTGATAGTGCATGCAATTTTGTATCCAATTCAAAAGTGTTGGATATGTTCATTCTTTTTAATGGATTTGGTATTGTAGGAAATTATGCATTCACAAAGGAGTTTTTCCAAGGGAGCCGAAGAAGAAGGTGAAAGGGAACCATCATACATACTATCACTTGAAGGATGTTATGTACATTCTTCACGATCCGTTACTCGAGAAGTTTAGAGAAATAAGGGCATATAAAAAGAAGATAAAGAAAGCTAAGGCAAAAAAGAATGATGAGTTAGCGAGACTTCTTCTATCTCGTGCACCTTCTTACAAGCTTGATATGGTCATCCGGGATAGGTTTGTTAAACCATCTGCGTACTTTTTTTTCTTATTTCCAGTCAGTGGTAATTGTATGAGTTCTTGAGTATCTAAGTAATGTTTGGGATTTTAGGTATCCAACATTTGTTGATGCACTTAGAGACTTGGATGACCCTCTTACAATGGTGCACCTGTTTGCAATGTTGCCTGCCATTGATAGGCTGAAAATTGAAGTGAAGTGCATCCATAATTGTCGAAGGTAGGTAGATCTGATTTTTTATCGAGGAGAAGGAAAAAAAGGGAAGAGAGAGATTGTAAGGTTACCTTACTTCTATCAGTTTATTGGTTGCATCCTTATCTTGCTGTTCTTGGTCTTTTGTCAGGTTGTGTCATGAGTGGCAAGCCTATATTTCTCGTACTCATAAATTACGGAAGGTTTTTGTGGCTGTAAAGGGTATATATTATCAGGTATTACAACTTTCTTTTGTTGAAATTCCTGCTTCTGCTATAATGCTCTTGCTGTTACTGTTTCTGTAATGCATGTTGCTTAAGATGACGCTCTGTCCTGTGCAGGCTGAGGTTGAGGGTCAAAAAATCACATGGTTAGCGCCACATGCACGGCAACAAGTATTGACCGATGATGTTGACTTCAATGTCATGTTAACATTTTTGGAATTCTATGAGGTTACATCTCTCACACACATGTTTTCTAATTTTGTTATACAGATGTAGACTTTTTATTATTAGTGATGACTTTCATAGATAGAAAGGAGGAAGTTTCTCGTAAAGTCTGAGAAAAATGGGCAAAATAAGCTCAAGCCAAGCATGAATAGAAGAGCTGTTGTTGCTTTTTATTTAAAATTTAAATTACCTATCAATTAAACTCCTCGTGAAATTTTATATTGGTATTTTATTCCTACTTTCTCACTTCAGTTTTTGTCCATTGTTTCAAGCTACTTTATCCCCTGCTATGCTGTTTTCTGCTAGTTACTTCAACTGAATTGCTTTATTTCTTTTTCATATATTTATTATGTGTGCAGGCACTTCTTGGCTTTGTCAATTTTCAACTTTATCATTCTATGAATGTGAAGTATCCTCCTATTCTTGATCCTCGGTTGGAAGCTCTGGCAGCAGGTTTGTTTATTGCTTTGCATTTTGTAATGAAACTTACGTGTTCTTTTCAGAGTTATATGCAATTTTCAGTGGTGACTATGAACGAATCTTGTAAATTTCTTCCTCTTGGCTGCCAATGGTAATAGCAATTATGTGTTTCTTGAATACTGCAGATCTCTATGCATTGTCGAGGTATTTTGATGCTAACTATAAAACCTCTGTACAAGAACCTCAAGTTGCTGGTTCATCTATATCAGAGCAAGAGCAGGAGGAGTCTAACTTAAGACTTGCTCAACTTCAGCGTCAACTGCCTGCAAATGAACCTGGTGCACTGATGCACCTTGTGCAAGATGCAGCTAGTGAAACTGAAGAAGATGAAGCTACAAGGGACTGCAAAAACCTTTTCCAAAATATGAAAATTTTCTTGAGTCGTGAGGTGAGATTAATTGTTCCTTGCATGTCAGTGTAGGATTGCTGTTCCCTTTTATTAAATAATAATTTTGTTTCAGTTTCATGAACTTGGCAATTACAGTACAATAAGTGGCTTCCATTTCTTTATCAGTTGATATCTATTGGGACACTGCCTAATACTCTATATGGTTAGGTTCCAAGAGAGTCTTTGCTTTTTGTTATTCCTGCTTTTGGAGGTATTGTTTCTTGGGAAGGAGATGGAGCTCCATTTGCGGAAGCTGATGACAGTATTACTCATCAGGTGCGCCAATAAAAGGGCCATGTGTCAGATTTGCAGATATCTATGAATTTTGGTTCTAGGGGTTTCAATTTTTAGTGATTGCTTTTGTTTGTGTAGATTGTCGACAGACCAACCCAGGGTCATGTATATCTTTCAAGAGAATATGTTCAACCACAGTGGATATATGACTCTGTAAATGCACGGATCATCTTGCCAACTGAGGCATATATGGTTGGGAGGTAAATTTTGGTAACTTGCTCTTGAAATATCTGTTTGATCTCCGAGTGTTGGACTTCATTGCTTTTGCTATGATAGAATGAATGACATGCAGTTCTCATTTTCTAATATGGTAACTTCATTTGCATGGATTGCATATGTATCATAGTTTGCGAGGATAAACTTGGAATAATTTGGAGGTCTGAATCACTCAATATGAATTATTTAATTGCAATTGAAGATGAAAAATTGTCTTGCTATGTCAATGCCATCGGCGTTTGATATTGCCGTTTTCCTGCCAATAGGGATCCACCCCCACATCTGTCACCTTTTGTTGATAATGAGGCTGAAGGTTATGTTCCTGATTATGCCAAGACCATTAAAGAACTACAGGCTGCTGCGAAAAACGATGTTCAACCTTTTCCTGGTATGGGAAATGATGTCTTGGATAACTCTCAAAATATGTTGGCCGAAGGGTATATCAGTAGAACAGAGGCTATGGAAGCTGCTGAGAAGAAGCAAAAGGTATGTGACTGGAGCTTTGGGCATATGGCAACTCAATATACAATAGAGTTTCAAAAATTATATTGCTTCTACTTGGGAAGATCCTATGATGTTTAGGGTTGCCCCTGCTGACTACATCAAGTTTTTGATTGCTTGCAGATGATGCTTCTGGAGAAGCAGTATCATGATGATTTGAAAATGGAACTTCAGGATGTCTCAAGTATAAATAAGCAGAGCTCTGCAGAGGACATGGAGTCTAAGGAAGAATTGCTTCGTGATGTGCAACAAAGTGCCATGGATTCCGAGGATCTGTCAAGACTCATGATGTCACGTAAAAAGAGGGGCCTTGCTAAAGCCATTGAGGTAACTTTGTTGGCTATGTTATGCTTCATTGTCTTTTATTGTTTGACATGCAATGCTGCAGTACACCAAAAAGAAAAGAGAATTAATTCTTCAATAAAACAAGTTTTACTCGAGTGTGTATGATTGAAAGGGGTATTGATCTGGTACATAAGGTTTTTTCTGTCCTGAACACCTGAGTTTCCTGTTGTCATAGTTTGACTCCTCTCGACCAAGTTTGAATGATTAGAAAGTCTGCCATTTGTTAGATATGGATTCCATCATAGTAGTTTCTAGTAAACAATTCCCTTTGGAGAAAAAGGAAAGGAGAGGGGATGATGGTTAAAATTGCTACTAAAACATTTTAATAGCACCTGCGGTATATTGCTGGGATTTCATCTTTTGGTGTTGACTTGAATGTGTTTTTCTTCAATCAGATGAACAAGCAACGGAAGAAGGATCATGTTGAAAAACTTAAGGAGCGAAAGAGGAATATTGAAGCAGCTCAGAAATCTGAGAAGAAGCATAAAAAAGCTTAAATTTCGTGATTTGTGTCATATTGCTTGGTTACAGAGCTAGTGTTTGTAAGTCATTTTGCCAATTAGTCTTGTGATTGGCTAAAATTTTGCCATGTTATGTATGATTTTTTTTTTTCCATGTTCCCAACAATGGGAGAGAAACAAAATCTGATGAATTTTATCTAAAACTTGGTGATTAAAGTAACCATGCTAAGAGTAATTAGTACAATTTTTATGTGTTCCCATTCTCGTTGTGCTGATGTAAACCAACACGGCATTATCTTACATGTGAAGCCATTGGTATAACCCAAGGAGAGAGTTCAATATCAGCAGAGCAAGCAGTGACAAAAGAATGAAGACGACAAAGAGTTACAGCCTCGGGGCCTTTATGTGCATGTTTTTATTGACTTTCAACAAATTATATATCAGACATGGCTCTTGATGGAGGAACTGTACCCTGTTAGATCATCATAGTATTTAGACCACAGCATTACACCTCCATACTTGTCGGCCTTCTTGATCAGAGGCAGAATCTGTGATATCAGGACATTCTGAGGGATGAAACCGCTGCTGGCGCCGCTAGGAGCGGCCGGGAGCCCCAGGAAGAACTTGGTTGCTGGTACACCGTCGCTCCATTCATCGAAAGTTGCCTTCACGTCAGAAGCATTGCCTTTGTATTCGCAGTAATTGTTGTAGAACTGCATCCACACGTAATCGAAGAGTCCTGTTGATAAGGCTTGCCCTACGTACACGTCTGGAAAGGGACATTGTGGTGCTGCTGTCAGATAAACCTTCTTCTCCGAGGTGTAGTTCTTCAGGTGCCTGTGTTACAAGTAGACCATGAAAAACGTAAAGTATATACGCAAGTTATGTGTTACTTTCATAAATGAGATTCATATATGCATGAAATAAGATAATTACAACATTTTTTATTGTAATTTAATGAGAAGTTAAATGTCACGATTTTAAAAAAAAATTATAAATCTCACATCGATTGTGTATTAAAATATAATTGAATATTTAAGTGTTGACATTATATTTAACTTGATATTTTTTGTAGTATAAAACTATAATACTCAATTGGTTAAAACAGATAATACTTTATAAGTTAGTGTGGACTGTGACACTCAACATGTAGACTCTTTGCCAATGCACACGTTACCCTGCTAGTTCATCATAGTGACTAGGGCTTCCACCTTCAACATCAAAATCAATTCCATCCAGCACAGCATCCCCGAGAGGTCTATCCGTGGAGTTTCCACCCAAATAATTGTTCCAAAGGTAGTCAGTCAGCAAACTCCTTCGCCTCTTCCGACGACACAAGGATGTAGACACCATCTCCACCTCCGATGGACAGCAACACCTTAACACCTCTGCTTTGGCAAGACCGAATATCGTCAGCTAAGCCAACGCACCCCTTGGTAGAAGGATCACAATGATCATCCAGGTCGAGCTGAGGAATTTGGTTATTGCCAAATACACAGAGAAAGCTTATAATAACATACTCAAATCTCCCAGTCTTGCATGTGTCAGCTAGCGTTCCTTCCTGCTGATTCTGTCCCCAGTAAATGGAGATGCTGCCAGAAAAACAATGGCTACTTAGAACAGCAAAAATGAGCAGCAAAACAAACATCTTGGTAGCCATAGAATCTAGTCCTAGTAGAAGCCTAGAAGGGACTTGCTGAGAAAACTAGAGCCAACTTAAATACTAGTGCTCCACTATGCTTTTCATGAACTTATTACTTTCCTTGAAAGGGAATAGTTGGATAGATGGCTTTTTCAGTATGATGGAGACAAAAGGGTCTTTACAAGAATCAATTTTTAGGTGATGATAACAATTAACCTAAGCTTTATCAAACAAGAACTAAGAATTAATGCTTGTTCCACATTTTTTTTTGTAGTTTATCATGTTCCCAAAATGGTACCTTAGTCCAAGCAAAATCAAAGTAAATTATTCTTATAATCACCTCAATGAGTTTACAATTAAGTTTTGAAAATATATAATCCATTTCTATTATGGGTTTTACTTTACATGAAAAGTAAAAAGAAAAAGAAAAAACATATTTCACGTATGCAATTTTTTTTTAACTTGTACACATGACTTGTTTTAGGTAAACTTTAAGTTTTAAATTAGATATTTAAATGGCATATACTTTAAAAAATCTCAAATTATTTATTATATTCAATCAAGTCTCTATATTTAAAACTAAACCTATTTGTGAAGTAAGGTGAAAAATGTCACGAGGTTGTATTATCATGTTACATCATCATCCAATATGATAAATTGACATAATGTATTATAAAATAATAAGTAACATTTTGATTAAAAATAATTAATTAATTGTTAATCATAGTGGCCTAATTGACTTGAAATAAAAGCACAAAGGTTTGATTAGATGCGAATTGAAAAATGAGAACTTATTTGAATTTTCATAAATAGTTTAAGAGATTTTTTTTAAATATTATACCTATTTAAATTTGAGGATGAACAAACTCGACTTGAAATCATTATTTTATTAATAAAAATAGTATTTTTTAATTTAATTTTTAAATTAAAAATAGATTTAATATTTTCTTCTTGCCAAAAAAAATGGAAACTAAATTTAAAATTATTAAATATGTTAATATTAAAACATTTTTATTATTTTAACAGTAAACAGGCCTGGTTTAACTCTCGAGGAATCACGCTTGAATGAAATTGCCCCTCAAAGCTCAGCCCATAAGCATCCTTAACATTGGTATGGGCCAAAAATTCCCAATTGGACTGTCCATAAATCTCAGGCCCGACCGGAAAGATCCTCTCAGTGTATAAAACCCCTACTTCCACAAACCAAAAAACCCTAACCCTAATTTTGTCTTCCAATCTGCAAAGCACCAGCGAGCCACCCAGCCTCCCAAAGAACCAACCATGGGCCGCGTCCGAACGAAGACAGTGAAGAAATCGTCCCGCCAAGTGATCGAGCGGTACTACTCCCGCATGACCCTCGATTTCCACACCAACAAGAAGATCATCGAAGAAGTGGCTATAATCCCATCCAAGAGGCTCCGCAACAAGATCGCCGGTTTCTCGACCCATCTCATGAAACGTATCCAGAAGGGTCCCGTGCGTGGCATTTCTCTGAAGCTGCAAGAAGAAGAGCGCGAGCGCCGCATGGATTTCGTCCCCGATGAATCTGCAATCAAGGTCGACCAAATCGAAGTTGATAAGGAAACTCTTGATATGCTTTCAGTTCTTGGGATGGCTGATATTCCTGGGCTTGTTAAGGTTGATCCGGTTGCTGTTCCGGTTCCTCAAATCGGGTTCGGCCGAGGTGGTGGACCGGGGAGGAGGTTTTAAGTGGTGGGGCCCCATGGACTTGATGGGTTCTTAAGTTTGTTATGTTTCTTTTCTTTCTGGGTAGTGTTTAATTTTGTGTTTTTTTGATGGAACAGTTTTAGTTGTTATGTTAAATGGTACTGAAATTTATTAAGTTTGATGTGTACTTTTTTTGAAGATATTCGAAATGGGTAATTTTTAGTTTTTGGCATGGTTGATTCCCATTGATTTGGTTTATTCTTAATTTTATTTTAGATATTGAGCTAGTATATGGCCTTCCAATTCAAGTTGCATTCAATCATAATGCTGAATAAGGTAAAGAATTCCAATTCTGTTTATAGGGAGTCTGTTTTCTATCGCAAGCTTTTGTTCTGCAATTTTCATTGACAATTTTTGCAGGCAAGAAACTAAAAGGATTATCTTTGCTTTATTACGTTCATGACTTAAAGTGAAGTATGGTTATTAGAATTTGGTTTCAAGAAGTCTTTTGTAACCCGTTTTGCGTCCTTAAAGCGGCTTGTAGGTTTGTCACTTATTACATTAGTGTTACGAGCTTGTACCATTGAAAGTAAACTGGAATGTGTGTTTAGCACTCGTGCCTAAAAGCTACTAACTTCCTTTCATTATCAAACAATTTTGTATATATGTGATTATAGCATGTTCAGAGAGACAGAAATATTGGAACTTCTTAATATTTAACAATCAAATAACTCTCCAAGTATTTTTATACAAAAAAAAATTGAACTACTTATTCAAGCTGAACAAAAGCACACAAGCTTAAAAAATAGTGTGATAAGAAAATATTTGACCGAAAACAAGCTGTTATAGAACATATAAGAACATGTGATGTGATTCTTTACTGACTGTGACTGTGATCCTCATCATTTTTCGCTTCCCTTTGGTGATATCGGTTTTGGATCTTTTGAATGAGAGGATTTGCCAGTAATAGCTTTCTTCACCTTGAAAATTGAATGCTTGACTTTTGATCCGACACCTGATAGTATGTTATGAGATTTCTTATGTGGTTTAATGTCGGTATCTCTAGGTGCTTCTACCATGACAGGAGCATCTGAAACAGAGTCTGCCTTGTTGTGTTCATCTCCTTCCTCTCCTTCATCTTTCTCTTCATCTGTTTTTGCTTCTTTAAGTTGAATCGCTTCTGCTTCTTCCTCCTTTGGTTCTTCTTTGCTTACTATTAGCTCCCTCTTCTGAATGACATCTTTAGCCACTTGCATTTGTTCTCTTGTGGATCTTTGGAGTAGGTCAGACAGTGATAGCTTAGGTGAATCTGGTGATGCAGGTTCCTGGGTTATTCCCACAACTGAATTATCTGTCTTTTTCTCTGCTTCACGATCAACTCCTGCTTCTGAACAAATCTCTTGAGCACTTCCAGTTTCCAGATCTCCTACTTCAGCTTTCTCTGAAGTTTCTAAAGCTCTATCCTGCTGTTCTATTGGAAAATGGTCCTTGCCAATTGAACTTGTTGTCCTTGTGCTCTCTACAGGATCTGCTTCTCCTTGAATCTGTTTGTCAAATGTTACATTACTGCTATATCTAAGCTAAATTCATGATATAAATGAAACATATAGCTGCTCAGCATGATTTTTCCTATTAGTTTTTTTCCCTCTATGTTATAACTTGTGATGTTTTGGCACCATTTGGGGACCTTGAGAAAAGATTGAGGGACCAGATAAAGTAAACTTCTTTGTTTCTTTGTTTTTTTAAACCCCTTAAACCTAGATTTTGTATTCAAGTTATTTCATTGCCTTCTCTAGTCATAAATTCTCATTTCTCTTACTAGTACCCGAGTTCTTTTCCATATTTGAACAGACTTGTGAGATCAAAAAAATTGTTACGCTTTATGGTCAATCTTATTTTAGTGGATTTCCTGAAGTATACTCTTCAAAATATCTAGTTTATTTGTGTTTTCATATAAGATTATGAAAAGGCAAGTTAAAAAGGAGGATCATATATGTATTCTCACCTCTTCCCTTGCAGTTGTGGCTTCTTCCATGCCAACGGAAGCTTGTTCTAGATCCTTGACAGTTTTATCTTCAGCAACGATCTCTTTCTCAAAATTATTCTTTGCACTGTCTGTCTTAGTTTCCATTGAGAGCTGTTTGTAAAATAAGCTTCAATGTCAAAAGAGAGGCAAGAAAAGAACAAGATGAATAAAGTTGAGTGTCTGTACACTGACCTCTTCATTCTGAATTGCGTATGCTGGGGCCATCAAGGTTTCTTTTGTCTTGTCTCTGATATCTCCTTCCTTTAGCTCATCTTCTTTGTGGACATCTTCCAACTTAGAAACCGGTGTTTCAGCAAGTTCCTTGTCCTTAAGCTGTCATTTTTGTTCCCAGCATCAGCAGTAGTTTGGGTGAATAAATAAATTACAGCAAAGCAAGAAGAGAAAATATAACAAATAAGGAATGCATGCAATTATTATGGTTTGAATTAGTTCTGTCCAACCTCTGTTGGTGGAGCCTGAACAGCAACAGTTTCTTGCTCCATAACAGCTCTCAGCTCCTTGATTTCTTCCTTTTCATAGCATATCTCACCTCCTGTGTTTGTATCAGAAGAGTCATTATCTGGAGTTTCCACTTCCTTCAGTTCCTCTTCTTTTACTGCATCGACTTTAGTTGTAACTCCATGCTCCTCTTCCTCACAAGGAAATTTGGATGACGGAGCTGGAGACTCCTTCTCTGGTTTGTCCACCAGAATGTGAGTAGCACCAGTTTCATCTTTTTCTTCTCTCTCTTCAATCATGTCTTGAGCTGTTACTTGCAAAGTTTTCTTTGTGGAGCTTTCAACAGGGTCGGATGTTGATGCTTTGGTCAAATCCTCCACTGATGTAGAGTCCTTGGTTATTTCTTCACCTAAATTATCTGTTGTTTTATCTCCACCATGTTCAACTTCTTCTACTTTTGGATAAATCTCTTTGACATCTCCACCTTCAGCCTTCTGTGAGGATTCTGCGACTCTGTCCTGCAAATCTATTGGAACATCTTCCTTTCCAATTGAACCTGTTATTTCTGTGATCTTGATGGGATAAAATACCCTTGGAATCTGCTTATCAGATGCTATATTAGCCGTTTCCTCTGGCTGCTGAATATCGTCAATTATCTCATTGCCTTCTGCAAGGTCCTTGGTGCCTTCTGCCTGTGCTAATTCTATGCTTGATTCCTGGTAAAAGATTTAACATAGAGCTTCTCAGTATGAGTATTTCTATCAGTTAGTTTCCTTCCTTAATGATGTTTAAAATTCATTTCTGGCTCCTAGAATGATTGAGGGACCTGATAAATTGAAATTTAAAACAATAATATAAAAAACATTAAGAATTTTCTTTGCCTTCTTTCTTGTATAAGATCTCAGTTCAACTACTACATCCTATTCTCTCTCTCTCATAATATTTTGATTTCATATCGTCCTTCAATGAACTGAAACCCTTTTATTGTTTCAAGTTTGTATGAACTTACTATTTTATTACTAAAACCTGGAAATCTTTATTGACATTTGAGCAGATTCATGAAATCAACAAGACTGTTGCAGTACCTATTTAACCTTATTTGAGTTTCGAGCAGTAGAATTCTTTTGAAAAATATTTAACCTAATCCTATTACAGTTACATTTACAGAAAAGATTCTTTAATGCAAAGTTTGAAAGGAGGATTAAATGTAGTCTGACCTCTTCCATTACTGTTGCTGTTTCTATCCTGGCAACTGAAGCTTGGCCTGGATCCTCAACAGTTTTATCTTCACATACGGTCTGCTTTTCAATGATCTCATTTTCACTGGACTTTTGAGCTTCCACAACGAGCTGTTATAGATGAAAGCTTTAATATGGAAATAGAGAGCAAGAAAAGAATAAAATAAAGTCGAGTTTCTGTTTCCTGACCTTTTCATTTTGGCATGTTGTGGTTTTGAATGCTTCATTTGTCTTGTCTTCTACTGGTTCATCCTTTAGCTCATCTACTCCACAGCTATCTTTCGTCAGTCCTTCTGACAGGGAAGTTGAATGAGATGTTTCAATAACTTCCTTGTCCTCAATGATCTGTCAGTTTTTTTCCCCCACAGTTAACAGTTGTCAAGATAACAACATTTTACAGCAAAAGAATAATAGAAACGAGAATGACTAGGGAAGTGCGTGAAATAATTAAGGTTTAGACTTGTCTTGCTTACCTGTTCTTTTGAAACTTCATTCAATATGATTTCATTGCCTTCATTTGTTGTCTCACACTGATTTTCTTCATCCCTTGTCTCATCTCTTGCTTTGACAAGTTTCTCCTCAATTGCAGCACCTTCTGTTTCAGTGAGTAATTCATTGTCATAAGCCTTTTCATGTGTCTCCATTTTGACATTTGAGGCTTCCTCAATCTCTCTTGTTTGTTCTGGAGCCTTTTCTGGACTCTCATCTTCTTGCAATTCTGGTTCCCTTGTTTCATCTTCTTGTTCCTCAGAAGGCAGTGTAGAGGTTGTAACATGAAGTTGATCTGCTTGATTCTCTCCTGGGAGAGTCTGAGCAGCAGTATCTTCATCTTCCAAGGCACTTTGAAGCTCTCTTGCACATTCTGATTGGGGGCTTTTGTCATCTTCCAGTGTTTCTGCTTCTTTTATTTTCTTTTCTTCGCTTAAAGTTCCATGCTCCTGTGATTCCTCTGCAATAACCTGAGTAGTGATAGTTTCACCTTCCAACACAGCTCGGGGATCCCTTGTCTCATCCTTCTTAGAGCATATCTCTTGTATTGTCTTTGCTTCATCAGAGTCTTCATTTTGCATTTCTTCTTCCTTTACTTTCTCTTCTTCTGGCTTGTCAACTTCGTTGACAGTTTCATGCTTATGCTCATTTGATGGCAATGCAGCAAAAGGGCCTGAAATTTGCTCCTCTGATTTCTCTGTTGTGATAGTATGAGCAGAAGCACTGTCATCTTTTGCAATAGCTTCATCCTCCTGAAGCTGTTCCTTTCGCAAGCATTCATGTTCTCCATTATCATCTTGTAAGAATTCTGCTTCCTCTGTTTTCTCACTTCCTATCTTCTCAGTTGTACTTGTACTTCCACATTCCTCTTCCTTTGAAGGCAGTGCAGGGGTTGGATTCTGAACTTGTTCTTCTAATATCTTTTCAGTGAGAGTGTGATCAGCAGTTTTTTCATCTTCTACAACAGCTTCAAGCTCGATGGACCTTTCCTTTTGTGAGCATAGCTCTTCCGTTGTCCTCGCATCTGAAGCATATTCTGGACTCTCATCTTTTATGATTTCTTCTTCATTTGTTTTCTCATCTTCTGCCTTCTTAGTTTCATGCTCCAGTTCTTCACTAGTTATAGCAGAGGTTGAAATATAAAGTTGCTCATCTGATTGCTCTTCTGAGAAAGTCTGACCAGAAGTAATTTCTTCTTTTGAAAATACTTGAAGCTCACTTGGCTCTTCTTTTTGCAAGCATATCTCTTCTGTTTCCACAGCTGACGAATCTCCGCTCTTCTCATTTAGCTTCTCAGCTTCTTTGCTTTTCTCTTCGTCTAGGTTCTGAATGGTGCTCATTGTTTCAATCTCCAGTGATTCCTCTGTTATTGAAACCTGAGCAACAGTAATTTCTTGATCCAAAACAGCTTCAGGCTCCTGAGGTCTTTCCTTTTCTAGTGTTGCCACTTCCTTCACTTTCTCTTCTTCTATCTCATCAACTCTAGTTGTATTTCCATGCTCGAGGTCCTCTGAAGGCAATGTGGATGATGAAGTTAAAGATTGCTCTTTTGGTTCCTCCACTTGGAGAGCCTGAGTAGCAGCAGTTTCATCTTTCTTAGCATCTTCAAGCTCCTGAAACTCTTCCTTTTCCAAGCACATCTCTATTGTTTTCTTTGCATCAGAAGAATCTTCCAAAATCTTGTTTTCTGGAATTTCTGCTTCCTTTATTTTCTCGTCTTCTATCTTCTCAACCCTGCTTATAACTTCTTCCTTCTGTTCCTTGGGAAGCAATTCAGAGCTTGTAGTCCCCTCCTCTGATTTATTAGCTGAGAGATTTTGCTCACCTTCATCTCCAGAAATAACATCTAGCTCTGTGTGCACTTCTTCCTTTGTTTTGTCATATTCTATATCCTCACTTATGGCTCCAGTTCCATGCTCCCTTTCCTCAGAAGGCAATGTAGAAGATTTATTCTGAATTTGCTCCTCAGGTTCCTCTTTTTGAAGACCTTGATCAACAATAGTTTCTTCTTCCGAGACAATGCTTGGCTCCCTTTGCTCTTCCTTTTGCAAGCATACCTCTTCTGTTGTCTTTGTGTCAGACGAATCTTCTAGAGTCTCATGTTTTACTATTTCAGCATCCTTCTGTATCTCTTCTTCTATCTTCTCAATTGGGTGTGCAGTGCTGTCATCTTTCTTAGCATCTTCAAGCTCATGAAACTCTTCCTTTTCCAAGCACGTCTCTATTGTTTTCTTTGCATCGGAAGAATCTTCCGAAATCTTGTTTTCTGGAATTTCTGCTTCCTTTCTTTTCTCTTCTTCTATCTTCTCAACTGTGCTGATAGCTTCTTCCTCCTGTTCCTTGGGAAGAAATTCAGAGCTTGCAGTCCCCTCCTCTGGTTTATTCGCTAAGAGATTTTGCTCGCTTTCATCTCCAGAAAAAACATCTAGCTCTATGGGAACTTCTTCCTTTGCTTTGTCATATTCTTTCTCCTCACTTATGGCTCCAGTGCCATGCCCCCTTTCCTCGGAAGGCAATGTAGAAGATGTAGTCTGAATTTGCTCCTTGGGTTCCTCCTTTTGAAGACCCTGATCAACAATAGTTTCTTCTTCTGAGACAGCGCTTGGCTCCCTTTGCTCTTCCTTTTGCAAGCATACCTCTTCTTTTGTCTTTGTGTCAGAAGAATCTTCTAGAGTCTCATGTTTTACTATTTCAGCATCTGTCTGTATCTCTTCACCTATCTTCTCAATTGGGTGGGCAGTGCTGTTCTCTTCATCCTCAGAAGGCAATGTGGAGACTGAAGTTTGAAGTTGCTCCTCTGGTTTCTCTTTTGGGAGAGTATTATGGGAAATAATTTCATCTTCCACAATAGTTTCAACCCTTTGAGATATGCAATCTGATGATGTTTCTGGTACTCCTTTGGTTTCTTCAACTTCATTCTCATCCTGTTCTTCTGCTGTGAGGCTTTTCTTGGTTTCTGCATCTTCTTCAGTGCCCTTGTCTTCAGACACATGATTTCCATCTGAAGCTAATTCGGTTTTCCCCGGTTCTCCCGTATTTGAAGTTTTCGAGGTTTCACTCTTTGTCTCAACAAGCTTTTGATCACTACTTGGGAGTTGATCCACCTTTTCCACTGTTAGGCTTTTCTCAGCTTCATCAATCTGATCCTTGGACATGTGAACTGCATCAGAATCTCTCTCGTTTACCTCAGCTTCATCCTTGTCTACAATATCCACATTTATACCCTGCTTTTGTACTTCATCATTGTCATTACTTGGGATTTGAGTTGCCAAGCCAGAGGATATTTCTTCAAGTTGCACATTCTCAACTTCTTTAGTCTCTTGATTTGCATCACTCTCAGTAGTTTGTAGACTCATTTTGCCAGAGCTAGCATTCGATGTATTTACAAGCTCCTCATCCACTTCTGTGTTGTTTAAGCTTGTCTCTCCTCTTACTTTTGTCACAGCTTCACTATCATTCTCGTCTTGACAAAGTATTGATTCATTAGCAATGTCCTCCTCAATTCCTTCTTCTGACTCCCTTTCTTCTCCATGCACACTTACAGGGTCTCTAGACTCTTCATCCTGTCCCTTTTCTTCTGATTCTTCTATGATGAGGGATGTTTCTCTGTCTTTGGTTGAATGTGCTTCAACCTCTGGGTGTTTTGCTTCTATCTGTTCCTGGGAGTCTGCTTCCTTGAGACATTCAGTTGAGACTGAACTGTAGTCTTCCACCTATCAAACATAGTTGATATGTTTAAAATCAAAGAAAAATTGAGCAACATCTAGATAAACTATCTAAATGAATATTCATTACTGAGATGACCTCATTAGTTGTTTCATCTCCTTTTGGTACTGGATGAAGTTCATTTGTGCTACTTTCTTCCTCCATGACATGCTCTTTGATGTCTTTGTTGTCATCAGCTTTATCAACTTCCTTATCGACCTGCTAAATAAATATTTGGTCAATATATCAAAATGGCACCTCCTTAATAATCATGAAGAGAAAAATTTTTATAAACGTTCTTTACCTCTTCAGACAAGATGACAGTCTTGCTAGCCTCATTTGCATTTTGTTCTCTGTTAATGTATTCTTCATGCTCCAATTTGTCTTCCACTTCCTCATTTATCTGTTTTTCAGTTTCTGGATTCTGAACATCGGTGGTGGTTTCATCAGCTTGGCTCTTGCTGCTTTCTGGGAATGTTTCCTTACTTTGGTCTTCAGCCACGGGTTCAGAGTCAGATTTGGGCTTTTCTTCGAAACCTGCTAGTGCTAGCTCAACATTCTGTTTCAAATGAATAAATTAATGGAGGTCTCACCAAGTGTGCTAGTTAAATGAAGAAAAACATTTAACTGGTGATATGATTCTCAATGGGGTTAAACGATCATAAAATTACACGACCAACTTTAGTGTTGTATAAAGTTTTGGTTTTTGTCTTTTTTTTTAAAGGGAAAAGTGAAGACTCTGTTGCTTTGAAGATTTAATATGTGACATGATTGCAGAATGAAATTGATCAAAAGTGAAATGTTGCCATATCTTTAACTTGATTTGGTTTCTTTTAAAACAAAAAGGAGTAGTGAAAAGAGTAAAGTTGGCCTTACCTTTGCATTATCATTCACGCTATCAGCCTCAGGCATCTGATCATGAGCTCTTCTTAGCTGTTCAGTTTCTTCTTTTTCTACCGCAATATCTTCCATCAAGCTTTCTGATTTTGCCAAGTTCTCAGCTAAATTTTCTTCTTCTTGGGTAGCCTTTTCTCCATCCTCACATGTACCAGAGGTTTCTTCCAAATTTGTGGCCTCATCCAATGGCTTTCCATCATCAGTTTCTTTTCTCTCCAATCCAAAATCTGATGATTGCTCATTCTGCGATGTTTTGGATTCACAAGCATCACGTTGATTCTCTGGTTCTCTAGGTTCCTCCCCCTTTGAGATGTCAGTGGCTTCTGATACAGTGTTGCATTTTCCAGTCTCTTCTTCTATATGCACATATGGTTCCTCAGGCAAGTTTTCCTGGGCTTCATGTCCATTCCCCTTTCCATTATCTTCAGACTCTACTTTAGGGGCATCTAATGTGGGATTATTCTCCATTTGCATTAATTTCTCATCCATTGCTTCGGACACAGGAGCTTCTGAGTGCTCATATGGAGCTTGATCTTTCTCTGAAGTTTCATCAGTTAATTTCCTCTCTTCAATGGCTTCAGGCTCATGTTCTTCTGAAGGCACGGTAGAATAGTCCTTTAATGCATCTCCTAATATTTCTTTTAAGGGAATCTCCCTAGCAGTCATCTCCTTTTGATCTTCACTTCCTTCATTTGGAACTTTATCCTCTTCTTCCTGACGAATCTCCTTGTGCTTCTTGCATGAGATGGAAGAGTCTGCTGGTTTCACATCAATGTCAGCACTGTCTGTGCCAACCCCTTCATGGTCAGTTGTTTCTAGGCCGTTCTTTTCAACAGCAAGAACATTATCTATGTCATGCTTTTTCTCTTCTGCTTCGGCTTCCTTCATATCTGTTTCTTCTGTTTCTGCTGCAGGTAATGCAGAGTCCAAATCCACAGTATTGATACTTCCCTCTGCTGAGGTTTCTTCTTCAGTGTTCTTCTTGGACTCCTTAGGATCAAAGGAAGAGCTACAAACAAGGTCTTCTTGGATTTCTGTTGGTGTTATTTCTTCATTTGACTCCTTCAAAATATCAAACAGAATAGGATCATTATTTGGCTCTGCTGTTTCCTTAGTTTCCTCTGTGGAGTCTGTTTCCTCAATGTTTGAGGCACTAGACTGTAAAACAATTGAATATTTAAGTTAGCAAC
Organism: Theobroma cacao; assembly: GCF_053813885.1. Lineage (NCBI taxonomy): Eukaryota > Viridiplantae > Streptophyta > Magnoliopsida > Malvales > Malvaceae > Theobroma > Theobroma cacao. The sequence goes on from NC_142642.1 coordinate 1,099,994, forward strand.
TAACAATGGTAAAAAAAAAAAAAAAATGGACCTAAATCAACTTCCATTACTAGCTGACCTCTTTTGTTAACTTCGTTGGGCTGCTTTCATCTTCCCTTATGCTTTCCTTCACGGTTTCATCATTAATTGATGAGTTGGAGATGCCAGCTATAGGGTGTTCCTCAATGTCTGACTTTTCTCGACTTGTACCTGAAGCTGCTGTTTCTGATTGTTTACACACCTGTGTGACAAACAAAATATCAACTTAACCGTGAAAAGTACTAGAAAATAACAGATTAGGTTATAAACAAGGACAAAGCACAACAGGCCAGGGGTCATTCATGTGCTCTAAGTTATGACTTGAATTTATCATTCTTGGAGATCTCTATCTTATAGTGTAATATTTGAAGTTTCCTGGCCTACTTACTGATGTTATAGTCTGCATCAGTTGCCTCATAACGCCTTTGTGATTAATGAAATCTGTTTTTGCCCCTTCTTTCTCAGTTTTTTAGCAGAACTCACTTTGTTTCCATTACTTCTACATTAGAAGAATTGAGGAAAGACTTGTGTCAATGATCTCGTTTATTCATGAATCAGTTGAAGTTAATGATGCTATATTCTGTTAATATGTTAAGTATGCGGTAACTTAGATGAATGAACATTACATATATAATCAGAATACTTGATTGGAATTTCTTAAAGATTTCATGTATACTCACTCAGAACAGCGAGCCATAGCTTATAGTTGCTCCACCCTCCCTTTCTCAAATGCAAGGGAAATAAAGGGGCAAATGCCACTTTCTTTAGCGTTAAATGAAAAAATCTTATTTCCTTTTTCCTCTTCTGTTGAGAATTTGTTGACGAAAATCTATTATTATATTTTCCGTAATGCATATTATCATATTTTAGCATCTTTCAGAAATGGTCCAATATAAAATGCCAAGCACCAAAATTGCACATTCCACAATAGCTGACTACTTTTTCTGGTTTTCTTTACTCATATTTTTTCTCCAAAGAGTCCTCATTTATCTGTCCTGCTGTGGACAATTCAAAGTTGTTCTCAGCTTTAATTTCATCCTCTAGTTTTTTGTGTTTCAATGTTTTTAAGCTTCCTCAGTGGCTTGAATTATTTAATGTCCTATGTGAATGTACAATACTTTTGAATTGAAGAAGTAGAATAAAGCAAAGAAATGCTAAATGCACAGCCCTTTAGATGGGGTACACAACACATTTGTCTTTGTCACTTTCTAGTTGTGCTGTTCAACAGAGTGTGCATGTGAGTGCACGTAATGATTGTTTGTGCCATGTCTTGTTGGTGGAAGTGTAAGTTCAGAAACATAGAATAAGTGAGAAGTTCAAAGATTAGTGAGTCATATTCTACTTACCTCTTTTATGGACATTATTGCCACAGCATTCTCTTCCATCATCTCTGTCAGTTGTGTAGGCTGGTCCTTGTTGGTGTCTTCCTCCTCTAGAATTTGTTTTTCAGCATCCTCAACTGTGTTGTTTGTTTCCAGTTTCTCGCATACCTGGATGAAAAATATATTGAACGATTGGTGAAGTGAAACGTGGAGGTTTCAACTTAATCTTATGAACAAGGCTCTGCAAAATTTTAAAAATGATCTGAACCTCACCTCTACTTCAGGTGTTTCTTCTTTTTCATCTTTTTGGAAGCTCTTATACATTTCTTCTTCAGTAGATTTTGGTGAGTCATCCATAATAGCACTTTCTTCCTTTACTGTAGATAAAGGTTCCTCATCCACCTCTGTTTTGTTTAAGCTTGTCTCTCCTCTTACTTCTGTCACAGCTTCACTATTACTCCCATCTTGACAAAGTTTTGATTCATCAGTAACGTCCTCCTTAATTTTTTCTTCTGACTCCCTTTCTTCTCCGTGCACACTTACAGGGTCTCTAGACTCTTTATCCTGTCCCCTTTCTTCTGATTCTTCTCGGATGAGGGATGCTTCTCTGTCTTTGGTTGAATGTGCTTCAATCTCTGAGTGTTTTGCTTCTATCTGTTCCTCAGAGTCTGCTTCCTTGAGACATTCAGTTGAGACTGAACTGTAGTCTTCCACCTATCAAACATAGTTAAAATGTTTAAAATCAAACAAAAATTGAGCAACATCTAGATAAACTATTTACATGAATATTCATTACTGAGATGACCTCATTAGTTGTTTCATCTCCTTCTGCTACTGGATGAAGTTCATTTGTGCTACTTTCTTCCTCGACATGTTCTTTGCTGCCTTCACTGTCGACAGCTTTCTCAACTTCCTTATCGACCTGCTAAGTAAATATTTGGTTAATATAACAAAAATGGCACATTCTTAAATAATCATGTAGAGAAAAATATTTATACGTGTTCTTTACCTCTTCAGACAAGATGACAGCCTTGCTAACCTCATTTGCATTTTGTTCTCTGTTAATATAGTCTTCATCCTCCAATTTGTCTTCCTCTTCCTCTTTTATCTGTTTTTCAGCTTCTTGATTCTGAACATCAGTGGTGGTTTCATCAGCTTGGCTCTTGCTGGTTTTAGGGCAGGTTTCCTTAGTTTGGTCTTCAGCCACTGGTTCAGAGTCAGATTTTGGCTTTTCTTCGGAACCTGCTAGTGCTAGCTCAACATTCTGTTTCAAATTAAAAATTAGTAGAGGGCTCGAGAAGTGTGCTACTTAATGGGGTTAAACGATCATAAAATTACGTGACCAAATTTAGTGTTCCATTATGGTGTATAAAGTTTTGGTTTTTGTCCTTTGTTTTCAGAAAAAAATTGAAGACTCCGTTGTTTATAAGATTTAATAAACCACATGTTTGCAGGATGAAAATCATCAAAATTGAAATGATATCTGTTGCCATATCTTTAACTTGATTTGGTTTCTTTTAAAACAAAAAGCAGTAGTGAAGAGTAATGTTGCTCTAACCTTTGCAGTATCATTTGTGCTAACGATCTCAGGCATCTGATCACAAGATATTTGTAGCAGTTCAGTTTCTTCTTTTTCTACTTCAATATCTTCCTTCAAGCTTTCTGGTTTTGCCAAGTTCTCAGCTAAATTTTCTTCTTCTTGGATGGCCTTATCTCCATCCTCACATGTACCAGATGTTTCTTCCAAATTTGTGGCTTCATCCAATGGCTTTCCATCATCAGTTTCTTTTCTCTCCAATCCAAAATCTGATGATTGCTCATTCTGTGATGTTTTGGATTCACAAGCATCACGTTGATTCTCTGGTTCTCTAGGTTCCTCCCCCTTTGAGATGTCAGTGGCTTCTGATACAGTGTTGCATTTTCCAGTCTCTTCTTCTATATGCACATATGGTTCCTCAGGCAAGTTTTCCTTGACTTCATGTCCATTCCCCTTTCCATTATCTTCAGACTCTACTTTAGGGGCATCGAATGTGGGATTATTCTCCATTTGCATTAATTTCTCATCCATTGCTTCGGACACAGGAGCTTCTGAGTGCTCATATGGAGCTTGATCTTTCTCTGAAGTTTCATCAGTTAATTTCCTCTCTTCAATGGCTTCAGGCTCATGCTCTTCTGAAGGCACGGTAGAATAGTCCTTTAATGCATCTCCTAATATTTCTTTTAAGGGAATCTCCCTAGCAGTCATCTCCATTTGATTTTCACTTCCTTCATTTGGAACTTTATCCTCTTCTTCCTTAGGAATCTCCTTGTCCTTCTCGCATGAGATGGAAGAGTCTACTGGTTTCACATCAATGTCAGCACTGTCTATGCCAACCCCTTCATGTTCAATTGTTGCTAGGCTGTTCCTTTCAACAGCAAGAACTTTATTTATTGCATGCTTTTTCTCTTCTGCTTCGGCTTCCTTCATGTCTGTTTCCTCTGTTTCTGCTGCAGGTAATGCAGAGTCCAAATCCACAGTATTGATACTTCCTTTTACTGAGGTTTCTTCTTCAGTGTCCTTTTTGGACTCCTCAGGCTCAAAGGAAGAGCTACAAACAAGGTCTTCTTTGATCTCTGTTGGTGTTATTTCTTCTTTTGACTCCTTCAAAATATCAAATAGACTAGGATCATCTATTGGCTCCGCTGTTTCCTTCAAGATCTGGAGGCTAGTTTCCTCTGTGGAGTCTGTTTCCTCAATGTTTGAGTCGCTGACCTGTAAAACAATTGAACATTTAAGTTAGCAACTAACAATGGTCCAAAAAAAAAAAAGAGGACCTAAATCAACTTTTATTACTAGCTGACCTCTTTTGTTAACTTCATTGGGCTGCTTTTGTCTTCCTTTATGCTTTCCTTCACAGTTTCATCACTAATTGATGAGTTGGAGATGTCAGCTATACGTTGTTCCTCCATATCTGAATTTTCACTACCTGTACCTGAAGCTGCTGTTCCTGATTCTTTACTTACCTGTGTGACAAACAAAATATCAACTTAACCGTGACAAAGTACTAGAAAATAACAGATTAGATTATAAACATGGATAAAGCATAACAGGCCTAGGTGTCATATATGTGCTCTAAGTTATGAGTTGAATTTATCATTCTTGGAGATCTCTATCTTTTAGTGTGATATTTGAAGTTTCCTGGCCTACTTATTGATGTTATAGTCTGCATAAGTTGCCTCATAACACCTCTGTGATTAATGAACTCTGTTTTTGCCCCTTCTTTTACAGTTTTTTAGCGGACTTCACTTTCGTTCCATTACTTCTACGTTAGAGGAACTGAGGAAAGAATTGTGTCAATGATCTGTGTATTCATGATTCTAGGTTCTGTTAATTTGTTAAGTGTGCATTAACTCAGATGAATGAACATAACATATATAATCAGAATACCTGATTGGAGTTTCTTATAGATTTCATCTATTGGCACTCAGAACAGTGAGCTATAGCTGACAGAACAAAGTGTTTATCTTATGAACTAGGCTCTACAAAATTTTAAAAATGATCTGAACCTCACCTCTAGTTCGGGTGTCTCTTCTTGTTCATCTTTTTGGAAGCTCTTCGTCATTTCTTCTTCAGTAGATGCTGTTGAGTCATCTATAACAGCACATTCTTCCTTTATTGTTGACTTGGGACCTTCAAAAACCTGCACAGACGAGGTGTACTTTTGTGAACAATTAAAATGATGACATATCCTTTTTTTTTTCTTGCTTTTTTAGGAAAAGAGTTGATAATAAATTGGAATTGAGTTAGTATTCATGCTGTAAAATTAGACCTCTTCAGTTTCTTTCTGTTTTAAGCTATCTTCAATGTTCTCCACAGCATCCTTGGGTTCAGGTTTCTCTTCGGAGTCCAACTCATATCCCTTTGTGATTGTCTCAACCTCCATTTCATCCACTTTTGTCTCTGTCTCCAAGACTATGCTGCCCGTGTTTTTGAATACATCAGATGTTCCATCATCTAGTCCATGATCCTGCATTGTAAAGCATTACTTCATTAACTCAGACAAGAAAATATTTTAGATAATTTGAGATTTATTCTTTTTCACCTCCTTTTCAATGCCATTGTCATTGGTGCTGCTATCATATGTTTCCCCTTTAACTTTCTCTTCATTCTCTGTAGTTTCTTCTTTGTTCTGAACAGTTGCTTCTTCCATGAGGGAAGGAATTTCATCAGCTTTTGAAGAAATTGTCTCAGTTTCCTCAGATGTTATGTGTAGCGACTTTTCAAGCATCTCTTGTGGTTCATTCTCAGTTGAGATCTGTTCAAAATCTTCTTCAGCTATTGATGGTTTCTTCTCATTGCTTTCTTTAACCTCATCTTGCTCAATGTTTCTGCTGCTTTCTTCAGCCTGTATGACATAAGATCTGTCCTCATCTCTTTTCTCCTCTGGAAAAGCTTTTGTTGGGTTTAGGTTCTTGTTCTCACATTGCAGATCTTCTTCTTGCTTCATCATGGAGATATTGAGCATCTCTTGGGGGCTTTCAGCAGGCTGACTTGTCTCATCTCCGGTGCTCTCACCTACTGCTTTCTCAGACTTTTCAAACTCCTCTGCTCTTTCTTCATTATCTTGGAGGTTTTGGATTGGAGCTTCTGTAATAGAGTCTGGTGAGAGGTCCTTACTTTTTTCATCTTCTGTGATCCAATCTTTGCTGTTCTCTTCTTCTAACTTTTCCACCTTGTTTTCTTCATCTTTGGAGCTCTCAATTGTTTCTTCTTCAATCAATATGGGTGAGGGGAGCATAGGGTCATCTTTAACAGTCTGTTCATCATTGTCATCGCCAATTTTTATGATCTTAGGTTCATCATGGTCCTGTGATAATGGTCTAGGCTTAATCAGAATGTAAGAGAATTAAAAATTGGACAGGTACATATACGTCTATATGGAATCAAACCTCTTCTTTCTTGTTACTCCTTTCGTCGGCATCTTCTTCTTTGTAACTCTTGTTTTCACCAGTCAATTCTGGTGTTGTCTCATCTTTGACAAATGAAGAAGTGATGACAGTATCCGAGGTGCCACCACCAGTTAGACCACTTTCAGCAATGTCACCTGCACCAAGTTTCAATGCAATTAGTTTCCTGATCAAGTTGCTCTCTCTCTCTCCAGCCTTTCTGTCCTCCCTTCCTCTTTCATGAAGCATACACATACAAAAATATGCATAGACATAAACAAATTAGATAAAAATTTTAATTATATTTAGTTACTTGTGCATGACAAAATGTTGTGGCCATAAAGAAATATAGAAGATTTGCTGAACCTTTTTTCACATAAGATGCCAGCAAAGATAATGTTAAACTGATTATTTTCCAACTGTTTTCGTTATTATAGAGAAAACTTCCTTTTCCATGAGGTGTTTAATATGTTTTCAAGTTTAACTACTTTTACTGCTTATAAGCAAGATAATATCAATAATGATGTCATAGTACTTCATTCATTTGTTGGCATGGCAGCAAAAGATAAAGAAAATAAATATTGTTTGCTAAAGGGGTTCCAGATGGCATCTCCTGAAGTTCTTCATAAAGAATGTGGTAATTAATATGATCTTTGGAGTTTATATTTTTTTCTAGGATTCATGCTTACCTCTTGTCTCTATTTCAGGTTTCTCTGCATTACAAGCTTCTTCCTCCTCTTGTATTCCCTCTTGTTTATTCTCTAAAGCTTCATTAGTCTCTGAACATTTTTCAGGGTCCCAGAGATAAACCTCTTTTACTTTCTCCTTGTCCATTTCACTTGTTTCTGATTCCAAATCTGCTGTTGTTGCTTCTTCTGTGAATATATTCTCTGAAATGGTGCTTTTTCTGCTTTGACATGCCTCAGAGACATCTCCGATATGTTTATCCTTTTCCTCAGAAGCTCCATTTTCTTCATGGACTTGTTCTTCAGGTTGAATATCAGAGAACTCATACTGATTATTGTCCTCCTTCTCCACTGATTCTCCAACTAATGGATCAGCAACATGTAAATCATCAGCATTCTTGTTTGGGATCTCAACTTCCACGCTTTCAGTATTCACATTTACTTCAATTTGTAGGTGATCCTGTAAGGAGAATAGAATTTATCTGAAATCTCTGGCAATAATAGATATGATTATGACACCCTTGATACTATTGGCAAGAAAAAAAGTGGAATAAAAACTGAAAATAGGAAATTGTTTTGACCTTTTCTTTTGATTCTCCATTCTCACTGATAGCGTCGGTATTGGTTGGTGTGTCTTCCATCCCATCCCCCTCAAATCTCTCTTCATGGTCTTTCACGGGTGTGACTTCTTTGATGCTTGTACTTGTTTCTGCAATTTCACTAGAGATGGCAGTATTGACATCCTCGTAGACTGCATTCAAGGGACATGCAGACTTCTCTTTTTCTGGTTCATTTTGCTTCTGGAAGCTCTCCTTCAGAATTTCTTCTTTCTCCAATTTTCCTTCCTGGCTCTGCTGTACAACATTAATATTTTCAACTTCACTAATGTTTCCTTCAGGTGCTGGAACTGTGCATTCCTCATCCTTTTTCATCTCATCTGATGCCTCTGTCATGGCCAGCTCCTTCTCTGTGGCCTGTACAACTTTCATGTCTGCCCCAACTTTTTCTGATTCAGAGTTTGAATAATCTATACTTATGTCTATTGACGTGCCCGAATCTTTGTCGGTGATCTCATTAATTTCACTTTGTCCACTTTCTTCAGTTGGACTCTTCTCAACAATATTCTCTGTCCTGATATTAGAGCCTATGCTGCAAATGTCACGATTGTCGACATCTTGCAAACAAAGCTCTTCTGGTTTCATGACAGAAGCAGTATCCAGCATATTCTTATCTTGTATGCTATCATTGTCTCCAGTGATATATTTGATCTCTTCACTTGATTCTATTGTAGCTTGGCTTTGGTCTTTGATTATGGTACCAGAGACCTCTTCAAGCTTGTCATCCCCTTCTGGTGCAGCTTTATGCTCACAAGCAACCTCTTCACATGTATTGAGCAGCTCTTTCTTGACACCCTCACTGATTTCTGAGGTTGTTTCATGGTCCTTGATCTCTGAACTTTCTGCTACTGTTGAGGTTAAGTTGCCTCCAATGCTCTCAGAAATTATTTGATCCTTCTCAGTTCCTGATATTTCAATTGGTTCAATTCCTTCAACACCCTTCTCCTTTTTCACTAGGGCAGGAAGCTTCTCTGGTTCAGTGTCTTTGACTTCTTTACAGCTTTTCTCTTCCAGTTTCTCTTGAACAAGATTGGAGTTACTGGCCTCAGTAACTGTTTCATTAACCTTCTTCAAGCTGTCAATTACTGGATCAGGCATATCAATTGAAGCTTGTTTCTTAAGCTCTAAGTTGGCCTCTGGCACACTGAGAACTTGTTTATTGGACTCAATATCATCATTTTCATGTGCCCTTGTCCCTTCATTTTCCCTCTCTTGTGAGTAACTTGTTTCGTCGTCAATGCTCCCACATTTCTCTTCCAGTGAAGAACCTTGGTCAGCAATTACCACAACCTCCTCCACTGTTTTCTCTCCCCCAATAGCAAGGTTCAACTCTTCAAGTTTTTCGGCCTTTAAACTGGTTCCTTCAAGATTCAGAATGTCATGGTCTGTGTCATACTTTTCCACAATGTCTTCTGTTGCCTTGACTTCATTTTCCCCAGTTCCTGCCTTCTGTTTTTCACCCTCTGGTATCTTCTCTGCTTTAAATGGAATGTCATCAACGTCACTACGCTCTGACATCCCGGAGGTCTCTTTGCTGGCAACCTTGGCGGTCTCAGGCGATATCAAAAAACTTTCACCTTTAGAGACTTCAGGATTGCCTTCAGAGACAGTATTCATGGTATCGCTGGCTACTTGCATGTTCTCTTCTTTAGCCAAACATTCATCCGTTTCAGCAGGCTGGTTGAATCCACCTTGGAATTTCTTCAAGTCACCTGGTAGAAACTCAACAGCTTTGTCACACAGCGCTTTGGTCAAGTGCCTGCTCTCCTCTTCCGTTTTCTGCATGAAGAATACAGTTTTTTTTTCTTTCAATTACATATACAGAATGATGACAAAAATCTGCATTTCTATTCTCTGTACAAATAGGCTTCTTTGGTAACATAATTAGTTTGGTAAGGTAGGAGAAAGATTTGGTAATACACAGCTCTCATATGGTAATATATCCACTTCTGTTTTTTTTTTTTTACTTTCCAGTGTGGACAAATCTATTTTGGAGAAAATTGTCAAAAGCACATATGGACTGAAGTCAATAAGAAAAGGGCGGTACTTCTCCCTCAGGCTCTTGAGAATTCTAGTTGTAAAATGAACATCCATCAAACTTCAGCATGCTGCATTATATTACTTATCTTTTATTTTCCCTCCAATACAACTCATATTGAACTACCATTTCATAATAACAGAGAATCAAATGCAAATGTACTGCACTATTCACATACATATGATCAAAATAAAAGAAGAATAGGAAGAAGAAGAAACAGTTCAACTAAAAAAATTTCAAATAATACTAACTTTAAGATCAGGCTGGCTGTCAGATTGTTATATCAGAATCAGATCCTTAATATCTTTACCTACCTTATTTAAGTTTAGGCAAGTAAATTTATTTTATCAAATTACTATGTATGTAGATATATTTCTATATTGGCAATGCTAAGATTTAATCATATAGATTGTGAGGAGTTTGATGCCTGAACCTATATAAGATAGACTTGTTCTCATCAATAAGCCGATCATTTGCTCTATTAATTATTTCTGTTTTGATAAATCAATTTAAGTTAGCAATTGTTTAATGCTGATGTACTAATTATCAAATGTATTTATTTGAACTCTATGGTTATTCTGTTTACAGATAATCCACTTAAATTGTCGATTTGATGATTTGTAAGTAAGTGGTATTGATTGGTTTTCCTTAGAAGCCAATGTTTTCAGGTAGCATAATCCTGAAAGGCTTACTATTAGCTTACAAATACATAAAGAAATAAAAAAGGAAGACAAAATTTTCAGCTGCATGCAGAAAAGCAAGTGAAATAGTTCCTAATATAGAATATTGCCTCATGGTAACTTTCAGCAGCATATTCATCTGAGACTTCTCATAATGGAAAGAAAAATGTTCAAGAAATCAGAAGCTCAAGACCAAGTCATGGTAGCTACAAAATTCAGGAAGGATGGAGCAAAGACGAAAACTTAAATTGATCTGTTGGGCTTTGCTGAAAGGAAACGATGCTCTGGAGTATTTGCCATATGCTATTTTTCTATAACTGATGATGCTGGATTAATATGTTGAAAGTTAAAAGCTAAATCTTGGCTGTCATCAAGGTGACAGAAGTTCCAGTGAAGCACAAGCAGCTCTTGTCATGAATCTGGGGTATCACAGTATCACTTCAGAGGATTTATTCCTTATGGATCAAAAGAATAGTAAGTACGGATACCAAATTTAAACTTTATTTCTAAAACCGACTAGTTTTATAGAAAGAAAAGAGGGATCTAAAGATATTGCTCTACTGGAAAAGCAAGGAAAGACCAAAACCTCTTTTTTTGGTCTTCATGCTGATTAAGAAAAGGTGACCACATAGCTGTATATGCTTCACCATAAAAGAATAATAAAGCGATCAGAGATCATTCAGTTTAAGTGTTTCAAGAACACCCAAAGTTGAAAATTGCTAGCTTTGTATGTAAAGATGAAACCCGATGCATGATCACCTTTCTGATTTTTTCTGTTATGAAGTTGCAGTATCCTCTTCTGAGAAGCCTTGTGATCTGGCTAAACTTCCTATGGTTTTGTCATGCATACTATGTAGTAAAGTTTGCTTGCACAGTATGTATCTCAATACTCAGAATATGCACTAGTAGTAAAAGAGTATGCACTATGAGTTAAGGGAGCCTTTTGGAACATCATTAGATGCAGAAATAAACACAAAGCAAACCATATAATAGAGAAAAGAACTATACCCCTACAGCAATGGGTTCTGGAATGATCTCCGCTTCAGTTGCCATCTTTTCATGCAGAAGTGATGAATTCAAATTGAGAATACTAGGAAAACTGCTTATGATTTGAAATTTTCATAGCTTTGAATTGGTGGTGGATCGTTAGATATCTATATTAATCTGCTGATAGAGATATTGTTAAAGTAGGCTACAAGCTGACAAATGCCACTTGGTATATGCTAATACACATGCTGAGTTGGCCAGATATCCAACTGGCCCTACTGATTGGTCATTCACATGCCTTGGGAGGCTAGTACAGCTCTGTTTGAAACTGTATAATATATCTTTCGGTTAGATCAATTGTTTTTAGAATGAGATTTGTAGAGAGATGTTTTCACTTACAGAAAGAAGCTGCCAAACCCTCTTAGCAGTTTGCTTTTTGTCTGAAGGGAATGTAATCAGCTGTCTTGTGGGGTTCCAACACCTTTTGTAAATAAAAATTGGGACTAGTTCTTCACAACTAAACCTTAAAGTTATGACCATAATACTCTTTAATTCTCCTTTTTCCCTCCTTTCCCTTTTCCTTTTTGGTTATCTTAGGCCTTTTTGCCCAGTCATATTCAAATACCAACTCGACCATGCAACAGAAAGAAACCCCAAACTGTAACAGCCAGGCTCTCTTAGAGTCTTTCCAAGGGCATTGTTCAAGAAGTTCAATATCAAGACAAAAAGGTGGTTTTGCTGCAATTCTCCCATAGCAGTGGAGTGAGATTGAAGCAGAAGCTTGAGGTTCCATCTAGAGCTTTACATTCTTTTCTACTTTGCGTTGCCTCTATATTAAGCATAATTTTGATATTGAAAGTTCCTTTTTTTTCTTCTGATTTACCTACTTGAAACAGTGAAAGATATCAATTCAAGGTTACTTTGAGTGTAAAAAAGCATTGAATCTTGAATTAGAGAAGAAGGGAAAAAAATTCAAATACCAAAGTGGGTGTAAGCTGGTAACTTTCATGATGAAATTTTTGAAGATTATATAACCCTTCATGCCCATGATGACAATGATAATAATGATGTTTAATAATTTTCAAAGCTAAATACTTATCTGAACAAAAGCTTGGCAGAATCTTCCAACATATATAAATGTCTTATATCATGGTGAGGTCCCATCATTTGGTGCCCCAGGAATCTGTCTCACTACTAACTGTGAAAATTCCAATAATAGTAACATTTTTATGGAAGAGGAAAAAAAAATGGGTGCTGTTTACTTTGAGTAGTGGTTGAATTATCTGCTCAAAATTAAGATATTTTTTTTGGGATTAAACATAATGGATTGGACTCCTAATTTTACACTAAAAGATGATGGCAATGGCAGTGGAATATGGAAAGGAAGGCTGTTGAAATTGAAATGTCTATGAAAAGAACATTAAAGGGACAACTTGCTTGTTGTATGCTTCAATTATTATTATTATTATTATCGTTTTGGGAGTTTTTAAAGTATGTTATGGGCGAGTATGTGCCTATGTAGGTACATGTATGATTTTAATTAATATTGAATGTGACGTTTGAAAAAGTCTAAATTATATATTGAATTAAAATTTTGGTCCAATTTTAGTCATATAAGCAAAGCAATATTCAAAATCTTAATAATTTCAACCTTAACGTCATGTATAGAGTAAATTCATTGTACATGAAAAATATAATATACGAAACAAATTAAAATCAGTACTCTTTATACCCCATTTTATTTGTTTTTGTTTGATTTTTTTTAGACGAATGAATTCAATTTTAATTTTTTTTAAAAAAAAATTATATAAAAATTAAAATTTCAAAAATTATATTTTGAAAATTTTAAAAATCAATCCATATCTCATTTCATCATTTGATAATACTTCAGATCTTCAATAAATGCTGACGTGTAAGAGTTAGGGGGCACCTCGAGTCCTCAGTAGGGGTACAAAATGGTTGAGATAAGCACCACGTCAGCATCCCGTTAGATTAAGGAGGAATCCGAGCTGGCAAGTTCAAAGTAGAATTGTTCTGGTACATGTCAGTGTTTGAATTTCCATATAAATATGTGTAAAGTTCAGAAAAGAACAGTTCGATTAATAAAACCGACCAAACCAAAAGTTTATTGTGTTTGTCTGCCGCCCCTGACGTGGATAAACAAAAAGATACCACCAACTTGGCCTCGCCTTTTCAGCTAATACAAAATTTTCATTATGTGATAGAAATTTCAGAACAAAAATTACAGGGTGGCTTTTCGTTTGATCAAATGTCATCAGAACAATTTTAATTCAAAAAAAAAGAAATAATTGAGAAATTTTTAAATATCATTATTATTGTATAATAGAAATTTTAAAAAAATTATCAAAATATTTCATAATTGCTTGTATTATAGAATTTTCGTCAATTTACTCTTTTTATTTCAAAATTGGTTAATTTAATTTTTATATTTTGAAATCTTGTTTAATTGAATCTTTTTGTCTAATTTCATTTAAATCGACTGTTAGTGGTACTGACGTAACGATGATATGTCATACGATTAAAAAGAATTGTTTAAATTGTGTTTGAAACTTGTAATTTTTTTTTAATTTTGATTAAAAAATAAATTGAGAAATTCTTGGATTTCATAATAAAATCTTTTTAAAAAATACAGGATGCCTTTTCGTTTGACCAAATTGTCATTAGACCTTGCAATATTCTTTAATTTTGATTATCAAAATAATTGAGAAAATTTTGGACTTCATTATCATTGGGACCAATTTGTTCCTAAACTAGAATGGCTCCTTAATCCCAAACAAAATGTCTTCAAAATCCCAATTTTCTTCTCAATTGAAGAAATTTTGGCTTTGCTTTCATCTTACTTTATCTGAATTTGGTTTGATCGAATTGTCATAAGAACTTACAACCCTCTTTGATTTAGATTAAAAAGTTAAATAAATAATTGAGAAATTTTTGAATTTCATTATTATTGGAATGATGATAGGACCATTGATCAATAATTTATGAAGGACCACAAATTTTGAAGAATTTGGACAAATCATTGTGACCAATTTTGTTTCTAAATTAGATTTGCTTCTTATCCCCAAACAAAATTTGCTTCAAATCCCAACATTTTCCTCTCTATTTAATAAATCTTGGCATTGTTCTCCTCTCTTACTTGATCTGATTTTTTATTTATTTATTTACATTTGAAAGAAGAAAAGAGAAGGGCTTGCTTTCAAAACCAGCTCTGTTAGATTTTGACAATTGAGACCATTTTGCATGAAGCAGTAGTACCAGTTGAAGTAACTTTGAAAGTTATTTGACAACAGAAGAAAACATGAATGGAGTCCCTCGCAACCATTTGGGCTTTGGTGAATCATTGAAAAAACCAAACACAAAGTGTTTTGTGTTTTTGCACATTGGGTTTTGTCCACGAAGCATGAATCTATGTCTTTGCACATTGGTTGGCCATATGCATGCATGACTGTCTGAATTCAATAGGAACACAGGAGGAGGGCAGTGCCCCATTCGGCTAGTCGGTCCATAAAAGGGCATCAGCATTAGATAAAATGGACGGTTCTTTGTGGGTTCCACTTTGATGTGAACTTTCTCTTTTGATCTTTAGCTTCCGTAACTCATTTGTCCAGGCAAAGGCCGTTGGTTTTAATCCTTATTTGGACCTAAATTGACAGAATTTGGTCCCAGGGTATTGAATGGTAGATGAATCGAAATATTTGGAAACGAGCAATGTCTAATCGTTGAAAATGAAAGCTTAGAATTTAATTCGTATGGGGTTGCATGAATCATGACAGTGTTGAAAAACTATAATTCAAATTTTACTTTGTTGAATTAGAGTTATTTTGAATATATAAATATGATTAAAAATATATTTATTTATATTTAAATAGTTTTAGATTTAATGTTTATCTTAAAAATTTAAAAGACGATTATTTTTAACATTCACAGATAAAATGTTTTTTAAAATAATTATATTTTTAATTTTAATTATTTTTAATCAAGAAAAAAAATTTAAACAAGATTATCCTTAATGAAAATCCCTCATATTCAAGTCTGAAAAAATATTTTAAAAAAAATTAATATTACCACTACTCAAGAACAATGATATAGAGATACAAAAACTAACAACAAAAGATTTAAAATATATATAAAAAAAAAAGATGAACAAGAAGAAATAAGAATCATCATCATAATCGTCCTTTCATATACACAAGCGAACAAATGGAGAAAAAGAAAAGTGGAGACAAAACTATTCTGATTTTCGATGAGGTTTTTGCTTTTTTTCTTTAATTGGTGAGGTTGCTGCAAAAGGATCCCAAAGCTTTAATGACTATAACCCTAAGAATATATTGGTGGTATGCAGTTATTGCAACAACTTCGACAAAAGGACTAGCTCAAAAAACTCAAAAAAAAATATTATTATATGTCATGTTGAAAAAAAATTATTACACGTCATGTTCAAAAAAATATTATTAAATGCCATATTGAACAAAAATGTTGTTACACGACATATTTAAAATGTTTAACTCTAAAAATTTATATTCTAATGAAATACAAAGATCGAGACAAAGTTACATGTCATGATGGAAAAAAAAATTGTTACGTTGAAAAAAAATTATCGCACGCTATATTTAAGGTGTTAACTTCAAGAGTTTATGTCCTAACAAAATATAAAAATAGAGACCAAATTATACGTCATGTTAAAAAAAAATTGTTACATTGAAAAAAAAAGTTATTACTCCATATTTAAGGTGTTTAATTTCAAAAGTTTATAATTTAGTGAAATACAAAGATAGAGACAAAGCTACACGCCATGTTGAAAAAAAAAAGTTATTACAAGCCATTTTTAAGGTGTTTAACCTCCAACAGTTATGTCTTAATGAAATATAAAAATAGATACCAAGTTACACGATATATTGAAAAAAAATTTGTTACACGTTATGTTGAAAAAAAGTTATTATTTAACTTCAAGAGTTTATGTCCTAGTAAAATATAAAAATAGATATTAAGTTACATGTCATGTTTAAACCATGTTATATTCAATAAATTTATTACATGCCAAGTGCATTAAATTTGTTACATGCAAGTATGGCATGTAACAATTTTGAGTAGTGTTTTGATTTACAAATTTCACTTATATAACTTTAACCCATCAACTTTTTTAAAAGATAATTGTAAGTCTTTTTTTTTTGCTTAATTTACATATTATATAAAATTATTTTGTATTTAATTATTAGTTAAATTCAATATATTAGTTTTTAAATTTTTTAACTTTTGTTTTTTTATCTTTGACTTCCTTAACAAAAATTGGCTAGCTCCTCCCCTTATTCATTGATCCCTTTAGAGATCTCTTTTTCATTGATTTATATCATGTGATAGGTTTAATCCTCATTTGGACCTAAAATTGACAGAATGTGGTCCCATAGTATTTAATGGTTGATGAATTGAAATATTTGGAAACTCCACATTTCCACGAACAATGTTAGAATTTAATTCATATAGAGTTGTATGAATTGAGACAGTACTACTAAACTATAATTCAAATTTCACGTTGGTTGAATTAGAGTTATTTTGGATATATAAATAAATATCTACATAATTTTAAGTTGAATGTTTACCTTGAAAATTTAATGACATTAAATTAAGTGTTGCCACCCTTTCATTGATCCCTTTATAAATCTCGTTTTCATTGATTCAGATCATGCGATAGGTTTATGATCCTTACATGTAAGGGGAGTATTAAATGGTGATAAAAGAAATCTCAAAATATTTTGAGTATATAAATATCAAAACGACTTCTTCATCTATTACCAATTAATTTTAGGTCTAATATCTATCTTAAATATTCAACTTCGATGAGAACCATAAAATGATTTAAAACTTGAATATTCAAAATTTAATGACATAATATTTTTAAAAAATTTTAAATTATTTAAAGAAATTCAAATAAACTTTTTATTTTTATATTAAGGTCAATCGAGTATCAATAAATTTAATTTATTTTAACTAGACTTTTATAACTAACGATTGACCAACAATGATAAATCAGAACGTTGCTTGTTATTTTTTATATCCATATGATACTAACACGTCAACATAGAAGGTGAAATTGCTACTCAGTCATGTTATAATGTTATATCGATATGACACGTCACTATTTACTATGACATTTCAACATGCTACATCAGCACCACGTGGTATGAAACGATAAGTACTGTGTTTTAACTAACGATAATTAGTCAACTATTAGTAATAATGATGTATTTAGTTTAAAATAAAAATAAAAATCTTTGATTAAACATAATAAAAAAATAAGAAGTTGATTAAATTTTTTGAAATTTTTTCAAATATTATATCGAATTTAATTCAAAATGATTTTGCACATAAAATATAATTTTATTAAACTTTGGATCAAATCAAAATTGAAATTCTTAAATTCAATATATTTTTTATACATATAATTCCTTGCTTTAAATGGTATGAGATAATGTTTTTCCTTTCTCATGAATCTCTTTTTATTTATAAACGGTTTGTACTATTTTGTACAGTTGATAAACTTTATACTTGTATTGTTAGGTTGAAAACAAATGAATGAAAGAGTAGGAATATGGCTCATGTCAGAAGCTGTAATTCTAATTCATGGCTGCAAATTCGTGGGACCCTCAGATGAGAAGACAAGCATGTGATTACCGCCTCACAGATTATAGAGTGGCGGCCAGCCTAGTGATCTAAGGTGGAGCCCTGTCAGCACGTCTTTGTCTCGTTTATTTTTTTGGATGGTTAAGGCTGCCTCTGCCGTCCATTCGCCACCCCCACCATCAAGATTTCATGGGGGGGCCGCCGACTGCCCGCCAAATATTTCATGCATGTTGTCATTCTTGAGAGCATGCTTCACAACTTAGTACGGGGGCGGGGCTCCTGTCCGCAAGAAATCAAACCCCCCTCCTAACTCTATTCATTTGGTTTTTTCCTTTCTTTCAATTGATGGTCCTCGATTCCAATGTGTTGCATCATTGCTTTCCGTAAAATTCGTTGGGAAATATAATACTTAAATTTTTTTAAAAAAAATAAAAAATAAAGTTTTATATTTATTAACATGTCATTATATAATATTTTTATTTTTTATATCAACATCACATAAGTATAAAATAATAAATGATATTTTGATTAATGATAATTGATCAAGTATCGATTATAAAAATTTATTTGATCAAAAATAAAAATATAAAAATTTAATTAAATAGAACAAAAAATTAATTTATTTAAATTTTTAAAAATTATTTAAAGATTTTTTCAAACATTATATCAAAAAAAACTCATTTATGGTGTGTTAATATTTTTCTTTGCAAGTAACTTATGTTTGCTCATATTGTTGCTTTCACTTTGTAAGATAAAATAAATATTTAAAATTTATGAATAAATTAGCGTTTCATAGTCGAAAATAAATGTTAATAGGTTATTAAAATATAAGGTAAACTTTATTTACATATCTTCTAATTTTATTTTTTTTTCGAATGATATTTTATAGTTTTTTGTTTTCAATTAGTACCTTGTGAATAATTTATGTTTCCACAAAATGTTAGACTATTAATTTTATTTAATAAAGTTATCAAAATATATCCTCAATTCAAAGTTAGTCTAATTGTTCCAATTTAAAAAATATATATAATTTTACTAGACTAAATTAATAATCTAACTTCTTATGGAAATAAAAGTTATCCACGTAGTACTAATTGAGACAAAAGAAATCACAAATTATTGTGGAAAAAGTTAAAACTACGAGGGGTGTGCATATAACTTATCCTTATATAAATACAATATAATTTTTATAAATTAATACTTGATAAATTAAACTTTTTTATTAAATAATATTTTTGATCGTTCTCAACTTGAGACCAATGTGGTTAATTAATAATTTGCTAAATTTATTAGATAATATATTTTTAAAAAAACACATAAGTCTCATTTGATATATAAATTAATAATCTCTTTATACATTAAAATTATATATATACAAAACTCAATTATGAGACATTTGTGAAATATGACTTAAGTGTTACTTATTTTCTTAAAATTAATGTCTCCTTATATCTTATCTCTAACTTTTCTTAATGTATTAAAAAGCTCTTATGTGGTGTTATCATATTAGAAGAGAAAATTATGCAATGTGATTGTTATTTTGAATGCATCTTTACACGAGACAAACTCTAGTACAAAACTATCGCCTTCAATTTCATATTCTTTGTCATTTCCCATGACGTACTCGCCAAATAGATAGATCTATGACTTCTATTTAATAAGACTAATTACATTTATAAACTTGTTTTAGTTAAACAAATATATAGAATAATGATAATTTGTAATTCAGTAATTAGGTAATATTCATATAATTACAATAAATTATTGTGATTAAGCTTTGATGTATTAAGTTCAATGTTTTAAAAAAAGATAAATAATATCCCAATAAATTATTAATTTATTAATTAAATATTATATCGATTAATTAATAAATTTTCATAATCCCAAATGTATTCATTTTTACAGATTTAACTATATATTTAGAAAAATTAAAATAAATTTTTATTTTTTTATTGCAATCAATTCAAATCTTAATGATTAATGATTGACTAATTATCTTTTATCAAAATATTATTTATCATTCTATGTCACCTAACATGTCATAATGAATGATGACGTGGTATAATGATATTATCATGTAACATTTTTTATCCTTCATGTCATTGTCATATCAACATTACATGGAAATAAAATGACAAATGACATTCTAATTGATGATAATTAATCAATCGTTGTTAAAAGTATATAAAATTGATTTAATGTAATTAAAAAATAAAAAAAATTTAAAATAATTTAAAAAAATTTCAAATATTATACCTACAAAATAAATTAAGTTATTTTATCGTGCACGCAACAAGCAAACCAAAAGTGTAACATGAACAATCTCTCACGGCTACCGAATCTGACAAATACGACTGCATTTTCTTTTATAACATTAATGTCATAACGTAAGGTGGATTGGTGAAGCATAGTAATGAGAATTATTCATTAGCTGAAACCTAAAACTATAGTAGACACTAGCTTTATAAATGAAAGCAAAAAGATTTAATTTCTCTTGGGTATAATTAATGGAAGAATTTTTCACATTGAATTATTTTTATTAATATTACCCACATGAAATGAAAGCATTGAATTTGCAATATAGTGTTGGGGAAATATGGTCGGATATTTGTCTATAAATTCCTTGGAGGATTTACTCCTTTGTCGAACTGGTTCAACCCACGCATAGGATTCCCTTGCCCCCATCAAGTACAAGCCATTAATTTTACATTCAATAATATGGTATGGACTTAATTTGCTTTCTACCATTTTTCTTTTGGCCTTTTGGTCCAAACATGCACACGTGTTGATCATCACTAGTCAAACCTTATGCTATAATTAGTTATTTTTCTTCGATTTTGAAATTTGAAATTTGGGAAATTTAAATTAGAAAAAAAAGGATGTGAGGGGTTTTTTTTTTTTTTTTTTTTTTTTTACATATGAGTAGGATTCATATAATTTTAAACTTTAATTATCTTCAAATAAATTGTTATGATACGGAATTTGTAATATAAAATAAATACTTTGTCTTTTTCATATTATGATTTAAAATTTAAAGGCATTTTAATCAATTTAAGTATTGAAAATTATTTGAGTATTATATAAAGTAATTGATATTATATATGTGTAGTGGAGAATCGAGGTTTCCGGTATGAAGAGAAGACTCACCTGACGTATCATGTTATTATATAAGTGAAGTCTTGTTAAATCGACCAATATGTAACATAATAAAAAATTTGATCGCGTATAAGTATTTGAATATATAATGCACGAAATATTTACAAAAATACGATGTACATGTTATTTATTAAATATGAATTACTAATGAATAATCACAATATGTATGTGGTTCGGATACGTCCTATACATACATCTTAAAGGTATTTTAGTAGTATTCCCAACGGTAAAACATATCAAATGAGAGAATTAAATCAACTTAGTGACTGAAATTTCACTAAACATGGCAAAATTGCCTATCATAAGGTCAATCTATTATCCATGGACACTTTAATGGGCAAATCAAAGGAAATTTTCATGCTCAGCCCACTCTACTGCTGCGTAAATGACGTCGTTTGGTAAATCCTTTTGCCAATACGCCGGTGATTGTGCCCTGACTGGGCAGCATCACTTCCCAGGAATCAATAATGTCAAAACAAAGGGCAAAACTGGAAAACAGTTGTAATCTCGGCGGGAAAAAGAGCCGTTGCTCATTAGCCTACCAAAATTTGGCGCCAAAATATTTTTCTTCACTCGGTTTTGGCTGCCCGTAAATTTCCGGGCAGCCCGCCCTCTTTCTCTCTCTTAAAGAAACAACTGTGTCTCGCTCCCTCCCTCTCTCTCCAATCTCTTTTAAGAAATCAAAGTTAATATAAACATCTCTTTCCCTTTGACACAGCTCTTTCTTATTTTCCCTCAAAAACTCTTTCTTTTCCCCCTCGTTCAAAGCTCTCTCCTTTTCTTTTATTCTATTCTCTCTGCTTCTTCATTTGTTTTGATTCCTTTGATCAAAAACTCATCTTTTTTTCTCTTCTTTGTTTCCATTTTGTGGCTGGTTTCAGTCAAAGACATCACCTTTTCGCAGCTTTGGCTCTCTTTCCTTTCTCTTGGATTGCTCTGTTTTGTTCTGTTTTGAGTCATTCTCATACAAAAAACCAACCATTTCCTCACTCAAAATCCCGCCTTCGATTCTGATTACAAATGGGGTTCTCCAAAAAGCCACAAGTAGATGGAGCATTAGACTCTGAAGGGAAGAAATGGGTAATAGCCGGTATTGCTATAAGGACTTCATTGAAGCCAATAAACACAAAACCAAGAGGAAAAGAAATCGAAGAAGATGAAGAAGAAGCATGTTCAACCACTCCAACTTCAAAAGAAGCAAGAATACCAGACAAACTACCTTGCCCTCCTGCTCCAAGAAAGCGAAGGCCTCCTTCAAGATGCCATTACACTGGAGTTAGGGAGTTCTTTACTCCTCCTGATTTGGAAACAGTATTTAAGCTTCATGTTGAGAAAGCAAATTGAGTTTGAAATTAGCTTTCCTTATTTTCCCTTAGAGTAAAAGTTTGAGCTTTTAGGTTAGGAGGTTTTGTTGTGCCTTTTTTTTTTTTTTTTCCCTTTTGCATTAGTAACTCCTCTAATCAATATAGTGGAGAAGAGTTGAAGGTGTACAAAGACATGATATTAAATGACTAGTGTAGTTTACTTTAGTTCAGTTGAAGTTCATTTTTTTTTTTGGTTGTATATATTCTCAAGTTTCTTGCTTTATTTAGCTAGTAGTAGTTCATACTTTTTTCTCTTGGTGCTTGTATTGGAATGGTACGGATTATGGGTCTTCTTGTACCGCTTTAGATGTTTGAATTGAAGCTTGAAGATTATTAGAAAAGTTTTGGTTTTTGGTCATTCGAGTTTAGTTAGAGAATCTGGTTTGTAACTTGTAATAAGGTAGAAAAGTGGTCTGCAGGTTGAGCCACTGAGCTCAGTTGCCTTCAAATTCGCTCCACGACATTTAGATGTTTGAATTGAAGCTTGAAGATTATAAGAAAAGTTTTGGTTTTTGGTCATTCGAGTTTAGCTAGAGAATCTGGTTTGTAACCTGTAATAAGGAAGAAAAGTGGTTTGCAGGCAGAGCCACTGAGCACAGTTGCCTTCAAATTTGCTCCACTACAGTCTATAATTCATCACAAGCTTCTGTGGTCTTTGATCATCAAAATCTTTGCTCCATTTACAGGTCAGGCAGGGTCTCAGTAAATGATTGGCATAGATATTTTCAGTAAAAAATGGCAAGGAATCTTATATCAATCTTGCACTTATTCCAATTTTCTTTCAACTCTCTTTCCGAGTACTCCACTCCACACAAAAATACACACGTGTAGAGTACATAGGTTTTTGGCATACGCAAGGCCAAAACTTTTAAGTGTCCCAACGAATACTGTAAAGTAAATCTTTTACATGGCTGAGATGCTATAGCAGGGAATGCTTCAACATAATTTTGTGATTGACTGTGGCCAATCCCTCCTCCAAATATTCTTAGAGCCCAAGTACTTCTTTTATGCTCTGCAAAACCCATCTTTAATCTTCCTATCTGCCCCACTTAACCTGACCCACCACCCTATAGCTCCCCCGGAACTCCATGGCAAACCCCAAGTTGCTGCTTATGCTTTCTCTGATTATAAAAAGACAAAGTAATATTGAGTGCTACATTAGAATCCTATGTGGGCTTTTTGTTTTTTTTTGACAACGAGAAACTATTTAGTCTTTTAGGCGTTAATTTTGGAAATAGTATCAAGTACCATCAAAATATTATTTATTTGGAGGTAATGCAGTCTTGTCTCCATGCCCATGGTGTGGTAAAGGGTCAGAGATCCTTAAACCAAACAGGTTGCAACTGGGTTGATTGTATCTGTACTGTTCACTTTACTTGTGTGTGTATCTATATATATATATATATATGTATCTATATATAATATTCTCCCTTGACTAACCCAAATTTGTACATGTTTTTCCAGCTTCCATCAAGTTAAAACCATGGAATCCAATGCAGGGCTAGCTAGGAAGGGGGGGGGTGGTTGTTCACTTTTGTGAGTATTTTTCAAACCACTCGATGGCGAGCATAGCTTGTGAACTTAAAAGCTTTATTATTCCAGAGCTGATGTGGTTAGTGGATAAGATTTTCAGGCATGTTTATTGCACAACAAAAACCTAGATTTGTTTACAATGGAGTAGACAGGATATCCTGTGCATGATCAAGCCATTTGTCTAAAAGATGATAATGGGAGGGTGGGAGAAAGTTTAACCTTATCTTAAGGTTCTCTTTGCATATTAAACAAAGGGCTTCTAGGGATTAGCTTCCTTTAAGAAAGCATATAGTAGTAAAGCTGTACTAAAAATTTATGGTCTCTTAAGTAACTTTGACAGATAATTGTACTCATTCTGGATTACAGTGTTCACCCTAAGTGTCACTGTGTAAACAGATGTCACATGAACTTAGCTTGTTTGTATTAGGTAATAAGTATATTTCTTTCACTTAATTACTTATGGCTTTTCCTGTTGTCCCAAGGTGGGAAGCAACAGATTTTATCTACTAACTTTTTTCTTTCCCTCAGTTGGTGTTATATGTAGTGTAATACGATTTCAGAAAGTCTATACCAGTGAATGTGAACTGCTATTTCATCAAAAAATACAATTAATCTTTCAAATTCTTTGCATGATCAGCTATCGAATCAATGGCTTTTTAAGGGTGTCTTTTTGTTCTTTTTGACAATCAAAATCAAAAGAAAAATAAAAAGCTTTTTGGCCTTATACTTTAAAGAAAGGGGTTCATGCACATAAACAAGGGATCCCCTTGAGCAATGAAAGTAACTGCTCTTGTCTCATAGTGTTTCCATCCTGAAATGGACTCATCTCTTAAGCAAGCTACATCCAGGTGAATGACTTCTGCATGTCTTGGCCTAATGCCTTCTCACCAAATCTTAGTGGGCAACCTTCTTGATTTATTTTCCTTGTCTGTGGGGACCAAATACAAAACCATCAAACTTGATAAGGACATTAGAAGAGCTACTTGCAGTTCAATCTATTACTCAGTTTAACAGTTTCCCTCCCATCATCCATCACCCAATTGCCACATTTTTATGACCAATAATGGAGATAGAGCATAAAGTAAAGTATTGGACACCATAATGCTGGTGTTTTCAAGCTATTTTAATGCTAAAGATAATAAAATAATCTTGAGATGGGGATAAGCAAGGATTGTTTTTCTTCTAACTGAAGGTTGAAGGGGGACCCTAAGTGACTCCAAACCTAGGACAAACCAATTGTTTAGCACTAGTTGGAGAATTATTGTTCCATTGATCACAATCTCTAAAACTAAGTGATGTTGGAAATACTGAACCATATGGGGCATCACTTTCTCCCCCAGGTACAACAAGGAGCCAATCTTGGCTGAACATAGTATCTTATTTTGAGAGATCAGATGGCAGGAAGTCCTTATTGGCTACATGAGAGGGGGGAGAGCTTTAAAAACAAGCTTCAACCAATACACACCCTGGGGAATACTTGGTAGATAGTGCATTTTGCTAACTACCCTATATAGTATCCTGTCCCCCCTTGTGCAGAAGGAATCTTGACAAAAATCTAAACTTCAAAACATTTTGATAATTCAATTCAAAATTTTATTGGGATCATTATATGCTGCCAATCATGGTAAAATTGTTTAGATTAGTAGGCATAAAAAACAAGTCGTGTCTATGTAAATACATCTACATATTCTTCTGAGCATTTGACTCAATGATAAATATATATATGTATAAATATACACTTGGATTAAAAATATAAAACAAAAAGAATAAAGGGTGGGAATACAAAAAGGACAAAAAAAATATCATTATCCTATAATAGTTGTAGTGAAATATAAATGTTGCTTTCTCCTTTTAATTCTTCAATCAATTTGACCTACTAGTTTGTATAGTTGAAAGGCTCACCAGTCAAGGACAAAATCTATGTTCTTTCCTTACCCATTCCGTTAAGGAAACTTAAACCCCATGAAATATCTTCAACATTGTTGACTTGAATTGCATTGCATTATTACATTTTGCAGCAAAATGTACACACTTCACAAGGAATTGAAGATTTTGCTGCTACAAAAGAAGCCGTCTAAGGGAAAATAATGGGTTGGGTTTGAGCTAATTAATGTAGAAAGAAAGGAAAGAGAGGGATTGGTCTAAGAACAAAGTTGAGAGAAAAGGGGGGAATCCAATGTAGACATGTACACATGGGCAGAGCCAGGAATCCTAAGAGAAAGAAGATTCTAAACCCATAAAATTAATTAAATTATGAGTTATGGCAGGAGTAGTACCCTACCCATTTGACAGACCAATCATCGGCTTTCTTTTTGGGTTTGACGCGGTTTTGATACTCTGTTTTATTGGCGTTTTGTCCCCGCCCTCCCCCTTGGGGCTGCCCCGCCTTGGATAGTCTGCCCAGAAGAGGCTGCCCGGGTAGTTTTTCCATTTTTTTTAATTTTGGCGGGAAAATTGCCCTTAGGGTATAAAATTTAGGGATTGTTTCCCGCCAAAAAAAAATCAAAAAGGATTTAGCCCGGGAAAAGCGGGTCTATGACGGCTGGGCTTTTTTTTTTTTTTTTACCCTTGTTTGCTGATAAGAATGCAGGGCTACATATGGCGGCTGCCCATTTTTGTGGGCTGAACCAGTGGGCCCACTGGGTTTCCAATAAACCATAGTGGGCCCTACTTAATGGGTCCCATATGATTGCAGACGTCCACTTGGTTGACTTTTAATTTTCTTATCCTTTGCGTGTTTTTCTTTCCCCTTGGTAGGGACCTGATTGGCTTGATTGATCTAAATTTTGATCTCTTTGATTTGATTAAGAAGTTGAAATCAAAGAACATTGTTTGGTGAGGTTTGTTTGTCAAAAAACGTGTGCGCGTTTACTTTGTTTATGTTTTTTTATAAATATATAAATATATATACATAAATATTTTATTGTACACATATTTTCAAGTACACGTGTAATGTTGAAAAATTTACCACAATCCCGAAAAGAGTCAGAAAGTATAAGGTTGTGGTCTGTGGAGGTCCGAAAATAAAGATACAAGGTGCCGTGTATGAAGTTAATTACTTTCTAAAAATAATGCTTTTTTCGGTTCAATGGTTTTAAGTTGACAAAATCTTTAGAAAAATTCTTGAATTATTTTAAAAAATTGAAATAAATTTTTTATATTTTATTCGGTTTAATTAACTATTTATTTAAATTTTTTAAATTAATAATCATTAGTCAAAGCTTTATTTGTCATTTTTATTTTGCATCGTGTTGACATAAAAATATTGATAGTGATATTATATTCTAAAAAAAAAATTGAAGTGACAAAAATCTGAATTTTAGTGAACTGTGAGAACAAAATCATTTTATTATTTATAATATCTGATCATGTATTTAAGTAATTTGTAAAGGATTCTACCTATTGCTCGATGGGAATTATATGTTTCAAAGAGGCCCACATGGCTCATTTGTTGTTGAGGGTTGGACTTATGTCACGTGTGGGTCAAAAAATTCCTATTGTAAGTTGGTAATTGGGTTACAGGCACATGCGTCTTTTTTTGACTCGGATTTTGATTTAGAAGTGTTTAATTATAATTCAAAACACTCTAGTTTCTCGTCATTAACTTTTCAATCAAACACGATAATTAATTGTGCAAATCAAGTATTTCTTTTGTATTAGGTTGAATTACTATTACAACGCAATTGTCCATAAGTTAAAATTAACCTATCTTATAATGTTGCATGCCGATATAATTATATAATATTTTTCACTTTTTATATTAATGTCACATGGATATAAAAATAACAAGTGATATTTTGATTCATGATAGTTAATTAATCGTTAATTTTTAAAAATTTATTTGATTTAAAATAAAAATATAAAAATTTAATTAAAATATAATAAAAATAAAAAATTATTTAAATTTTATCTTTTTAAAATACTATGCCTTTTAACATACTTTTGTAATTTATCTAATATACAATCAATCAAAACATAAAACATAAAATCTTGCATTTAGACACGCATAAGATCAAAATTTTGATGTCTTAAATCAGCAATAGCTTATCATATCAACGCAAGAAAAACATTAGGATGAAAATCTTAAAATAAAATAGAAAAAAAAACTTAATATTTTTACACTATCTGCCTCCAATTTTCTTTTTATTTATAGATCAAGGGCGTTAAAGAAAATAATAAGAGATACCCATATTTTGTATTCCAAGCCATTTATAGAAAGTCAAAATCTTTTTGCGTTTTGTTTGTGATTTTTGAGTGAAGATAGGCTGGATGTTATGAAGTAAGAGTTTTTTTCCGTTTAATAGATTTTTTTTTTCGAATAAAAGAGTTTACCGACTCTTCAATGATGTAAGATCCTCTCATAAAAAATATCAGAGTCGAAATATATTCGGATCAAGGTAAATCTATCTTCTCTATCAATCAAAAAGTCAAAATAGGATAAGTTTTGAATTTATAATTAAGGATTTTTTTTGCTTAATAAATATATATTTTAGATTAAAAATGTGAACCGTGACATAGAAAGATTGCCAATATTAATGCATACGGGTTGCTTCGAAAGCTTAGAGCTAGGTGGCAACCCCTATAGCTCCTGGGCTGACCAGATGCTCCAGTTCATGTTTAGGTTCAGGATGGCTCAACTCCCATGGGCTAAAAACGTTGGAAAAGCATATAATCGAGTTGGGGTTGGAGTTAAGCCTTGGTTAATCAGGCTTCCTAGAAAACACAAGGGAATCCAGGAGGAATGAGCAGAAAAGATGGCAAGCAAGCAACAAAAGTATCAGCTTCATGTGTGACGAAGACATTTATCTATAACATTAACTGGGCATGTAATGGAAGGAAATACAATCCAGTTATAAGGAAGAAAACAGAAAAGATCCGAGTTGTGGCTGAAAGGAATGACATAATGGCCAACCTACCCACCTTTCGCCGAAAGTAAGGTTCCATTGAAAGCAACATATGGGAAAGAAGAAACATATGGGAATGCTACTGGTCAATTTCCAGGATTTATTAAGACAGCTCAAGTTTCATCAGAGTCCTTGTTACTAGCAGCAAGCTAAGACAAACAGACTTAAGCAGGTGGCCAGATTTCTAACCCCCAACACACAATTTGCTGCTGGTAAGTAGATAGTTTTGGATAAGTAGAGCAGGTTTTGAGTATTGGTAATCATGGACAGTGGAAGCCATGGATGACCTGCATCATGCATCATCATTCTCCTTGTGGGGAGTCGACTGAATGAAGATCTGATAACCATTGAAACAGAACACAAAGCCACCAAGAAATATTCTGCCCCTGAAGCACTCTGCAATTACCAAATCCGAGAATGATCTGCCCTGGCTACCAGAAAACATGCTACTCATTGCTGCTGAAAGAAACATGCATATCCTTGCAGAGTAATTTAGAATATTATTGAATTTTGAACGATTGCAGCACCCTCTTTTCCACATGTAACTAAAATAGGCTTAGCATAAATTCTTGAAGCTCTGTGTTAAAAGATATAAAATTTTATATAACACAAGATTTCTCTTCTCATAACATGGTATTGGAGTTTCGGATTCGATAGATCAAGATTTTCTCTTCTTCTAACACTCTGAAACGTGTTTTAACCCGTGGACTATGCACTTGATAGCAAAACATTATAACTCTTCCTGTTGATGCATTGCAGACAAACGAATTTGCCATTACCAAATCTCTCCAATTATTACAAAATTTAAAGCCAAATTACCATTACATCTGACTTACCTGATGGTTTCATTGGACTTGTTGGTAACAAGTGCTCACCTTTTTGCACTGCTGACAATTGCAAGCTATCATATCAATGAAAATATCTTCCTTCTTTACATAGTATGCCATGATCATTTCCTGATGTAAACATGTCAACAGCCGAATTTGCCCTTATATCCCTCCATGAATAAGATGTCAGAGCGCTCCAGGAAACAAATTTCAATTCCCCATCGAGGGAGACAAATTTATTATTTCAAAGGTTCATTACTTTAACGATAACCACAGTAACTTTCTATCAGTGAGCAACCAGAGAACAGGGGAGGCTAACTGGCTTTGCTTTCAATCTACTATTGAGAGAAAATTTGACTAAAAGGAATACCTTGCCTCTCGAGCACTACTTTATTTGATAAACATTTATACTCAATGAACTCATAAACATACAAGCACCATGAATATGAAATGATTTAAGGCATAAGTACAATTGGTGCAGTGTCAGTATTCCAAAGAGAAACCAACATATCATAAGAAACAATGATTTTTCCCCATTTCAATTTCCAAATAGAAGAACATTCAAGGTTTATTGCAGTTGGCTTATTACAATATCAAAGATTTTGTAGAGACATTGATTATTTAGAGAGCAAAGCAGCTCTTTCCATTCCATGACCTGAAGAAATGAAATATATACAGCAAACAAGCTGAGTTTTGTGGTATAAAGCAATTCTGTTGGAACTTCAATAATTTAATTATGTACTTCAATCATTAACTCATCAACCACTAGTTACCTCTACAACTTTATGCAATTCCTTGAAATGGCTGAGAGCTTGCTCTCCTCAACCTGCATCTGTCTCAGCTGTGGACAATTCAAGACAAAGAACTCGACAGCCCGAGCTTCAATCCCAGGACAATTCATAATATCAACACTTTCCAAACGCTTGCAGGTCTTAGATATAGAAACCAAGGCTGTAGCAGTTAGCCTTCTGCACCCTCTCAACTTCAATTCAGTCAGGTGATTGCAAGAAACTAACATAGAAATGAACTCCTTATCAAGCAACGTCTCATTATAAGACAAGTCCAATTTCCTCAACATCCTCAAATTCTGCCCCAGTGTGGCTAGCAACCCTGGCTCTCTTTCAACAACATCACAATTTATTAAGGCCAATTCTTCAAGACTAGAATGCAAGGCAGTCCCGAGAGTCTTTAGACCTTCACCAGTAACAAGACAGCAACTTTGAAGCCTGAGTGTTGAGAGACCTCTTAAATTCATAGCAACAGCTACAAGGTGATCATTATTGAGGTCTAGCGGTAACCTAAGGTCGAGCTTCTGCAGATTACACCTGCAAGTGCTTATGAAGTCCAGCAAACCCTCTCTGCTGCCTCCATCATATACCAACAGAGAGTTCAAAGAAGCACAATTCTCAGCCAATCTCAGTAACACCCAATCAACTATACTCCTACATTTCCTTAACTCCAGTTCTTGAAGACCTTCCACGCACAGGATAAATGAGGAAAAAGACTCTCCATCACCAATACTCTCACAGCTCTTTAGCTGCAATTTCTTAAGCCTTTTGCAGTTCCTCCATAGCCAACCAACACCCTTATCATCTGCCTGAATTCCTGACAAGCAAAGACTTTCTAAACCGAATTCTGCATCCAATTCCTCATTTAGACACAACCGAATTCCCCCAACTTCATCATCAACACCATCAGTAGAGCATACATAAAAACATAACTCCTTTAAACAAGAAAATGAAACAACCCAGTTGAAATAAAGAGGCCTAGATAAAGAAACGGTAATAGAAGTAAGGTGGGAACAAGCTTTCGATAGAGACAGTAAAGAAGAAACAGAAACTGGACCAGCTAAGAACCTGAGATGATGCAGGTTAGAACAACAAGAAGAAACTACGAGAAGCAGGTGATCATAAAAGGCAGTGCTTGAATTCTTGGAGGTAGAGTCGGTGGTGGCATCAGATAAAACAAGAGAAAGAGAAGAAAGAGAAGGGTAATAAGAAAGAAGAGAAGACAGAGAATCAATCACAGAAGCATGTGGAAGGAACCTGAGAGAAAGAGAAGTTTTTGAGCTTCTGTAA
Organism: Theobroma cacao; assembly: GCF_053813885.1. Classification (NCBI taxonomy): domain Eukaryota; kingdom Viridiplantae; phylum Streptophyta; class Magnoliopsida; order Malvales; family Malvaceae; genus Theobroma; species Theobroma cacao. The sequence goes on from NC_142642.1 coordinate 1,131,769, forward strand.
AGGTTAAGCCACCGCTTGGAAACTAAAGAAACTGATAAAGAAGATGATGGAGTTAATGGCAGTCTTCTAAATATCTCTTGCAGTAGTTCATCACATAACATGGTATCCATAATCGCCTTGCAAACTCTTCAAACTTCAAGAGTTTTCTTTTCTGGGTTTTCTCTGTTTTTCTTCTTCTGACAACTACCAAGAAGTTCCCATGTTTTTTCTGAGGCTTTGAGTTCTATGTTTTGTTATTGGTGTCGACAACTGTTTTTCTGGCTGTGATTTAAAGTTTGAGTTTTGATGATTTGGTGAGAGAGAAAGTTGGGTTTCGATTACAGAGGGAGATTGCTAACCGCAGATTGAAGCGCGTGCAAGACATGCTCTTGTTGTTGTTGGAGGAGTTAGAAGGTGTAGCTTCTCTCCATGGAAACAGGGAACTGTCTCTGACTTTCTCTCCAATTTTGAAAGATTGGAACTTGGAAGTTACTGCTACATTCAGGGAAATGTTTTTCTCTTTAAGATAATGATTTTTCGAAAGTTTTGTACATATTGCTTCACCTAGATTTATTCCTGATTCCAGGGTTTTTCATCCTATATTAAAATTTATAGGTAATTGAGGTAATCAACCATTATGACATGTGCAAAAAAAAAAAAAAGGTTTAAATGTGTCTGAATTATCAACTTATTTTCTTTTTCTTTTCTTTTTTTTTACTTATTATTGATTTTTTGTTTTATTGTGTATCTTGAAGTTGGAAAAAAATGATTATTTGAACATTTTAAGCATAATATTTTTTAAAAAATTGAACAATTTAAAAATTTTAAATAAAATTTTATTTTTTTATTATTTTCAATCGAGTACTTATATTTTTATTTTAAATTAAATAAATTTTATAATTAATTATCAATTAATTATTTTTAATTAAAATTTTACTTAATTTTTTTATATCACGTGACACAAATTTGATTTGTTAATGTGTTATATTAGATGATGATGTGTTATGATAATATTATTATGTGGTATTTTTTATTTTTTATATTAATATCACGTGGATTCAAGTCAATGGTTACTCATAAAATACTGATTTGATAAAAATAAAAATAAAAAAAATTAATTAAATTATATATAATAAAAAAATAAAAAATTATTTAAATTTTTTAAAATAATTTTAAAACTTTTAAAAACATTATGACAACATTTTAATATTGAAGTTATCATGATCCAATCATTCCATCAATATATTATTTTCTTTTTGAAAAAAAAATTGTCACGTTTTTCTGTATAAGTTAGAAAAGTATTTGAAGAGTTGACCAAATTAAAAAAATAAATCTAATCACCTAACCTTAGGGTATACTTTATGACTCATGAAATCTTCCAAATAATTTTTTTTACTTAGAGGCAAAGGAAAATAATAAACTGTTTTCTTAAATGTACATATATATATATAAAATTAAGCTAGGAGATATCTTTACCTTTCTAATTGATGTTGGAGGCAGGTAACTTTCACGTTAGAAAGCGCGTTTGGGCCTAGGGTTGGCCTAATGCGTCCCAGCCACCTTTTTCTTTTGTTCTCCATGTCATCATGATGAACATGTATTATTACGTACCCACGAACGTAAGCAAAAATGAAAATTAAGCATATTTTTCTTATTTTTTTCCCTGATTTCTTTACACTTAATTTTACGTGTTGTTTTTTGCATCAATGCTGATCAATTCTGACAAGAATTCCATACCCTGTTTTCTTGAGAGATTCCAGTGCAGTTTGGTCTGCTTTTCAAGGCAGAATAATTCTTTCCCTCCCCTCTTATTATCTAATTCTTTTTTTTTTACCATTTCTGTGCTGGAATTTATTGCTTGGAATCTAAATTAGGTAACCACCATGAGGACTTTAGCAGGGTCATCTGTCTTTTTCCTCTTACCATTTTTAATTCTAATTGGACCTTTTCTGCTCTCTCGGAGAAAGCTAGGTGCTGTGATGTTTTATTCTTGGGCGTTTCCTCAGAAAAGGATGTGTTTTGTTGTTTAGTAGCTTTTGGTAGGCAAAGGCTGAGGTCAGACCCTCAACCCGGTTTCCCTTGCCTCTAATCCTTTTTCTTGCAAACTTTTTGTCGCCTTCTCATGATAATTACTGCTTAACAATAAAACCTATCTAAAACAACATACAAATTTGCAGTTCAAATCACAGATTCCAACTCATTTGAACCTGTGTGTGTGCGTACGCGCGTGTCTAGAAGGCTCGGTTAAAGGCAATCGAAAATGGATTCCCAATGAGAACATTTATAAACCTGCAATTAAACTCCCACCAGAAGCATGGAATCAATAGACATCAATTTGCAATCTTTATGAGAGAATCACTGTTGCTACTGTCCAAGGTTCCTTACCTTTTGAGTGGGCATCAAGTGTGGTTCATAGATATCTCAGCATCTCTTGCTCATCCATGACAAATAGAACACTTCAACTAGAATAAAGTTGGCAAAAAAAACAAACATATTCTGTTGGGAACTAATGGTCAGCAAGGCATCTAGTCCTTATCATTTTCTTTCATCTACTTAAATTTACTTTCAAGAGCAGTGCAAAGCAATCCCCTATTTTAAATAATACACCATTGGGGAATTAGGCAAAACAACAGAGGATTCCCTTGGATCCAAAGAAACTATGTCAACTTGACCAATATTATACAATAAAATCCTGGCAGATTTTCTCTTTCATGACCTATCTTTTTCATAGAAATTTCAAGAAGTGTGCAACCATACACTTGCATGCAAGCATTTACTTGTGTGTGGAAGAGTATGCACCTAAAGAAGGCAATCTACATGTATGGATGCTTCCTCCTTTCAGACCAACATGTACCTCGGCGTTAGTGAGCCAGTTAAACTTATTTGCGTTTGCATGCCCAGGCTCTAGCTGTGAGGAGAAATTTTGAGTTGATTCCGGATGAAGATAATCATAAAGACCAATAACAAGTATGTCAAACCTCATTGTAAGCGTGCCAGCCACCCATCTGATTCCAAAATCAGCCCCATAACATCCAAGTTCCGGAGCATTGACAAACAACAATTGCATGTGCTCTCCAGATCAAGTCCAATTTTCATTAAAAGTTTGCAATTAGGTAAGAAGACAAACATTGAACTAAAATGCCCTTGATCTTCAATTTGCAGGTCCAAACAGAATTAAGCCGTGTCAACAAGTATGAAGCAAAATGTGAACGCATAATACCCAACAGGGCAAGTATACCATACCAATGAAGATATATGTAGCACTGTTCCATGCCCAAAGAGACTCAACCCACATCCAGAAGTCACCAATATTGACACTGCCAAAATCTTCAAGCATCCCTTTCAACAGAAAAAAAGCAGCTGGAGGAAAAGCAATAAGCCCTAAAACCAGATTACAAACCATTCTAGAAAAACTTCTCAAACTACCAGCTCTAAGATCAAACTTCAAAGGTCGAGCCAGCAAACACATTGGGACCATCAATAAAGCACCAATTTCTGCAGTAGCAAAATTAATGACTGACATGAGCCCCAAACCAATGAACACATATGAGATAGTCACTGATTTCACAAGAGCCCATTCTTTTTCTTGAGATGCATTATTGCAAGAAAAAGGAGAAGCTAGGACTGAGTACAGGGTTAGAAGACTGATCATTGAAAGCACAACCCAGATCATGAAGCTGATTGTTGAGCTGCAATCAGGTATTTGGCAGATGAAATACGGAAGTAATGAAACAATAGCACCCCATACGTGAACAGCAAAAACTAATTTTGCCGAATAAAGCCACCTCCATGATCTGATGGTGATACCACGCTCAGCAGTGTCAGCAATTGTAGATGGAGTGGACTTATTAGTTTTGGAATCCAAACTATTTGCATCAACGTAAAGGGAAGCTGCAACCATTGGAAGTGGCGCAATGAGAAGTGCAAGTGCAATCATGTAGACCCCTACTGACACAAACTTACTAGGAGATGTTAAGAGGTATAAGAAAAATGATTGGTGAAACTTCTCAAGGAGGTTATTTACTGATCGTATAACTCCTTCAATCAACCTGCACCGAGCAACATGAAATGCTTCAGAAAAACGAAAGTGACATAAACCAAGTTATATACAGCTAATCTACAAGTTATGAAACCCATCTAGAGGTAAAGACCTGCCTATAGAACATCTTAACTTCAATCATTCAACAATCACCTGAAGTTCAAATTTCAAGGTTAATTCCTCACTTTGAAAACTACTTATTGATGAGAACCCCAATAGCAAATGGAAACAGCAAGCAATGAGAATGAACACTCACCTGCCACCTCTAAGAAGAATGTCATTGCGTCTGAATTTATCCAGTGAATATTTGGGTGAAATCTCCAATGTGATTGCATCAACTTGGTAGTCACGAAAAGCACCATGAGGGCCTGTTGGTACACCTAGTGCCTACAGAAAATAGGCAATATGGAGAGAGAGAGAGAGAGAGAAAACATCGGCTCAATGAAGAGAGAGAAGCAAAAATGTGCAACCCCTTAAATTTTTTCTTAATCCAATTTGATACTATTTTAAATAGAAGATTTGCGGAAAAATGAACCAAAAAAGGAGGAAGACAACAGATAGATCGTAAATGACAAAACAAGAATATTACTCTACCTGATAATACAATGAACTTGCAAGTGTAGCAGTGCCTTCAACATACTCTGTTGCCGGGATGCCAAATTTCCATTCCGGGTTTAAGCTTTTAGCCACTTTTCCAAGAGATTCAAAGATTTCACCCAAACTTTTGAGCCAACTGGAGTTAAGAAGGGACCATAATTTCTCCACCTGTACACGCAAACCTTGTCTATGCACTGCCAAATAATTTACAACATTAATGAGATCCAAGTTTGGCATCTGTCCATTAGATGCCTCAGCATAAATGCTGATAGTGTCTTCATATTGTTCACTTTGATCACCGACCTTCAGGACTAGTGCAGCAGCCATAGTCCCAGCACGTCTAAAACTATTGGAGTACTTACTTCCAGCAATCGAGTTGACTTTCAAGTCATAAAGATTATTAATATCTGGACACATCTCAGAATTTAGTGTACTCAGACTGCTAAATTTAGGAATCTGATAATCTCTTAACCAAGCAGCAACTGCTGCATATTCTCCATATCGTGAATCAGCAACAAGCCATATGACATCCTTGGCTAGCCAGGTAACTTGGGTGAGCAAGGAAAATACTGAATATGCAATTCCTACAGATACAGCCTCACCAAGACCACTCTTTAGGGCATTGTATGGTGTTACCAAGACAATAGCCTCCTTCCCATCACCACGAGGAGCTCTTATGATCCCAACAGTGTTGATACCATAGGACGAACAACTGAAGTTCTCTTGTATTACTCCAGAATCAGGACTAGAGAAAAAGTGCAGTGGATGAAACTGATTCAACTGAGCATGGAATTTATGAAAACTAACTTCAGCGCCCAATTCTAACATGTACTGTGCTATGACTCTTTGACTTTCTCTGAAATGGCAATATAAACAAGGTAAACAGAATTGCATCACATTTCTTTTAACTATTTTTTCCAAGCATTGTTAAGTCAAGTAGGGGATAACTACGAGCTTAAAACCCAAAACCAAAAAAAGTAAATGTCAAGAAGATGAAGAGAAAACATAAAGAAACAGCAACTAATCTTCATAGACTGACAACAGCGTATCAAGTGTCTAACACTATAAGAAACAGTTGCATATTTAGTATGTCACATGAAAAAGCTTCTCAAAACAAACAGAAAAAAGGCAAGTCCTAATCAATTTAACATCGTATACATAAGCAGATTCGGAATCAAGCAGCCTATAATACACTTGGTCAGCTCATTTACTGCCCTAAAACAATTTTCAGAAGATTTCATATGTTCGTGTATAAGCAGGTTTGTCACTGTCAATTTAGCTTAGCCCAGCTTTAGCCCCATAATACATGTTCAACATCAATTAACGAAAACTCTAAATAAAGGGGTACTACATCATATATGCAAAAAATGGACATGACAACTATAACTTGCTCATAAGCATAAAATTCTCAAGGATTCTCTATAAATGCTACATGCTAAAATACTCAAACTCTTTGCACAAAAACAAAAACTATGCAACCAAGACTACAAAAGCATATACATGGGATCAGCACATACATTCCTGTTTCAGAAGATTTCAAGTCTAAATTAGTTAGATCCTTCACCAATCTATTTCCATCAGAAACATGCTGATAGGAAAGCATTGGACTCGCAGAACCTGCGTAAATAATACAAAAGCCACACATTAAATATAAAGAACATGTATACGATAAAACAAACACTATTATAAACCAATTACGGAATCCAATGCTTGTAAAGTAAATCACACGCATAACAAAATTAATATAAAAGATAAACTTAAACCAACATTTTCTTTCTGTGGATGAATCTAACGTTCTATTTTATCATTTTGCATCCAACTAAACAGTAAATTTCACTCAACTTAACTTGAACACAGCTAAAATAGCTACTTCATCGGATTTAAATTATTTAAACTGAAAAGAGCAAGCAACGATAATGGAGGGAACCTGGCATGAGAGCATTTTCGGAAATGTAAGTATTTTTGGCAAGAACAGGTAACAGAAACAGAGCCAAAACCCCAGCAGTGCAGCAAACGACACTGAAAAATCATCAAAACGACAACCCATTAATAACAGACTTTAAAAACAAAATTGCACAAAAATGGAAAAATCAAATTATATAAAGTGAAAGGTAAATAAGGCTACCTCACGAGGACGCTGTGAGAGATGAGGAAGATCCCGAGGCGAACGATTGGCCTAACTCTGGGCTTCGGTTTTTCGTCTTTCTCGCTTGTCTCTTTGGTTTCCGCCATGACTTTTTCGAGGAGATTGAAATTTGAGTGATTACAGTAGCAATCTTCTCAGTGCGAAGAGCTAAAATGAGGAAAGCGGAGCTTGGATGAGCCGACGAATGGGAGAAGATGGAATTCTTCGAGCTTTGGAGAGAAATGGATCGGATCGGAGGGGGTGACTATGGAGGTTGTTGGGGCGTTCTCGGGCTGGATTCTTTTCGGCCCGTTTAGTTCTTTTTGCCGAATATCTGGCCCATTTAGTTTTTTTCCGTACTTTATTTTTTTTTTATAAAAGTATCAATCAAATAAAATCTTAAAAATTTAATATGGAATTTTCAATATATTTGAAAATAATAATAAAAATTATTAAATAAGGTGAAATAAAAAAATAAATAAAAATAAAAGGAAATTAAATTTTGAATAATTTAGCAAATTGTATTACTATATATTTGTTTGCATCATATGCATTTTAATTATATATGTAAATGAAAATTCTACCAATAATAAAAATTTAAATCAAATTTTAAATGATCAATATCTTGAAAATTCTTAGATAATGAAATATATTTAGAATTTCACTATTTGTTGGGAGATTTAAAAAAAAATTCAACATTAAAATTTTCATTTACTATTAAATAAAATTGACAAGTGTTTAACATAAGAAGGAAAGAGATAATAAAAAAGAAAATAAAAAAAGGACAAAAAAATAAATTATTAAATAAAATCTTAAAAAGGGTAAATAAGAAATATGAAAAATAAACTTTTATATTTGAATATTTAAATACTGTTAATACATTAATGTCCAAATTTAGTCAAAACGACATCATTGCAGCTGGCTGCTGAAACGCACAGTTTTGTTAACAAACGAATAACGTTAAGTCGATGACAAAGTCATTACCGTTGGCCATTGGCCTGAGAAGCAAACTAGCTGCAAGCTCAAGCTCCCAAGAGAGTTTCTTCTCCCTCCTCTTCGAAAAGAAATGATTTTTGATCCATGAAATACCAAAATCACCCTTCCTATCTCTCTAATTTTATACCTCCATGGCCATCGCTCTGTCCTCCTCCATTCTCAAGCACAAAACCAAAACGACAGCGCTTCAAGTCTCCGGCTTCCCAGTTTTCGCCTCCAAACAGAAGCAAAAATGCAGATTTCCCAAAAGTTCTGTCAAAGAAATGCTCCAGGGGTTTGGGAGCTGTCCAGCCTCGTGACAGCTGGTGGAGCCTCCGTGATATCGAAGCTCCAAAATCCTCACCGGAGAAGCCTTTTAGTGTTTGGATAGCTCTTACTCGAATGTGGAGCTTGATCGGAGACGATAAGTGGATCATCTTTCTCGCTATCGGTGCTTTGATTATCGCTGCTGTTCGTGCAATTCATAATCCAATTGAAAATTTTAGATCTTTTAAATTGATTTCTTTCTCATTTTGAAAATAAAATATTCAATTCTAGGTTTCGGAGATTTCGATGCCTAGGATATTGGCGGCGTCGGTTTTTTCTGCTAACAGGGGCGAGTCCGCGGCGTTTTTTAGAAGCTCGAGGGTCTTGATATTATTGTTAATTATTTCAGGAATTTGCAGGTATTTTTATATTTTAAAAACTGTTATTAGCATGTGTTTGAAAATTTAAAATTTTTCTTTTTTAGCTTATATTTTATGCAAATTTCAGTGGCTTGCGAAGTGGATGCTTTTCTATAGCGAATACGATCTTGGTGAGAAAATTGTCACTTGGCTTTGTCAATTTTACTGCTATTTACTCTTTTGCTCCAGCAAGAAAATGGGAAACAGCAATGACTTTTATAGTATATGGAACTATTGTTAGTTGTTTGCTCTCTTTAATGAAAATGATTGTGCTTTAACTTCCTAGTAAAATCTGAGAAAAATTACAAATAAGTAGGCAACATGGCCTCACTTTTCCTGTCACTTTTGTAGTGACTACAATACTTTATTTGCAGGTTAAGCGTCTTAGGGGAAGTTTATTTGCATCTCTTATTTTTCAGGTTTGTGATCTAGTTGAGATTTTTAGTACCCAAGGTTGTGATGCATATAAAATTCATGAAAAATGAATATATATGTGTCTTAATTATCAATTTAGTAAAATACTGTTTGCTGCCGATGCTTTTGGTGTAGGATATATCCTTTTTTGACACAGAAATGGTTGGTAGCTTGACAAGTAGGCTTGGAGCAGATTGCCAGCGACTCTCTCATGTTATTGGGAATGATATTCATCTGATAATCCGCAATGTCATTCAGGTTTTGGTTTTTATCAGATATTTTATTATTTCAGAATATTTGTTTCATGGTAGACTGTGATTACATTTTCCTTTTGCATGTTCAGGGAACAGGTGCATTGATAAATTTACTGACTTTATCTTGGCCTCTCACATTACCAACTTTGGTGATATGTTCTGTTCTGGCTATAATATTTTCTTTTTATGGCCGGTGAGTATCCTTTCTCTTTTCACCTTAATCAGTTATCAGGTTTTCCTTTTGAGCTTATTTAGAATGTTAGTTCAGTTTGAACCAAATCCTGCCTCAATCTTTTCTCAATTGCATCAGGATCCGAGTTTATGATAGATTGCTCTGTTCTATAAAGCCTATCCAACTCTATGTATGTTGTACTTATTATGCTTTTGCTGAATTAGCATGCTTGATGTTTTTGATAGGTACCAAAAGAGAGCTGCAAAGTTTACGCAAGAGCTCAATGCCTGTGCCAACAATGTAAAAGCACAAAACTTGTTTGGATCGCTGCAAGAGTTCTGCCACTTGAATAACATTCTAATTTAACCTGTTTCTTATGTGTAGGTTGCACAAGAAACACTTTCTTTGATGAGAACTGTCCGAGCTTATGGAACAGAAGGAGAAGAACTTGGAAGGCAACATTCTCTCTAGAATTTCTCCATTAAGTATTCTTAATTTTATGGGTTTATTTTTTCTTCTATGATTGGCACTTCTTTGGAAAGCACAGAAGTTGACACCCAAGGCTTTCGTGTCAGGAAATTGTTAGAAATTTTTATATTGTTAATCCCATTGGTGTTAGGTACAAGCAGTGGCTGGATGCATTAGGTTTTGTAAGCATTCGAGAGAGTGCAGCTTATGGGTTCTGGAATATGAGTTTTCTCACCCTTTACCGTTCAACACAGGTTACTTACCTTTCACCCTTTACCTCCGCCTCTGGTTGGATGAATGACACTGCAAATGATAACTTGTATGAAGATGGATTACAGTGACCAAGAAATAGTTCTAATGCGAATGAATATCTATTATATGATTCATACTTTTATTTCAATATCCTATTTTGCAGGTTCTTGCAGTGCTGTTAGGAGGAATGTGCATCATGAATTCCCATGTATCAGCTGAACAGCTCACTAAATACATATTATACTGTGAGTGGTTGATTTATGCTACTTGGAGGGTGGTAGACAATTCATCATCACTATTGCAATCCATTGGAGCAAGTGAAAAGGTCTTCCAATTAATGGATCTCTTGCCTGCTGATCAATTCTTCTCAAAAGGCAAGTATTTCTTGTCTCTTTTTAAGGGGATATCCCATATGCATAGATATTCTTCAGATTAATGGGGTTGTGTTTCGCTTCATTTGGTTCAGCTTTCATCATATGACATGCTGTGAGAAGCACAATTTCTTGCCTCTTATTATGATTCAAATTATTGACTCTGCTAGAAATCGCTTAAACAATTTGCAGAACTTTGCATTGTCTTTTTATCTGTATAACTTCTAATATGTAAACAGATAGAAATGCTGATGAAAGATACTGGAAATGAAACGAATTTTGATGAATTTAGACTCATGACTGTTTCTATTTTAGCAATTTGATCTTCTAATTCCTTTTTGATTCAGAGCTTTATTTTGAATCTGGGGTTTTCATTCAAACTAAGTTTTCTTTCAGGTAACTATTTTTTTTAATTGTCTGCCAAATTGTTTACAGGAGTGAAGCTGCAGAGAGTAATGGGAAATATCCAGTTTGTGAATGTATCTTTTCACTATCCTTCACGGATAACAGTATGTATCATGTCCTTGTAAAGTATCATTACATGAGATTCTAGATTTTTATATGGCTTCCTCTGCATGCTATAATTGCCATTATCTTAGCATTCATCATTAAGATTTTATTAAAACCTTCAACCGGGGAACGGATTCTAGAGATATGTTGGAGGGCCAACCGCCATTCCACAACTCCGTCCTTTTTAAAAGATAATCCACATAACTAAATTGGATCAAGATAAGGTCCTCCTCCTCTTCCTGATTTTCCCATGTGATAAGAGTGGATTAAAAGAAAAAACACTCTCTGTTGTCTCTAATTTTCTGATATTTGACCAGGTACCCATACTAGATCATCTAAACCTTTCTGTACAAGCAAACGAAGTGGTTGCAATTGTAAGAAATGTCATTGCATGGTTATAACTCTGTCTTCAATTGGTGTTGAAACAAGTTTTTGCAGTTTGACAACTCATTCTTATCTTGTTAAGGTTGGTTTAAGTGGTAGTGGAAAAAGCACACTAGTGAATCTTATGCTTCGTCTCTATGAGCCAGTAAGTGGACAGGTTAGCTTTCTCATTCTCTCATCTCCATATCATCAATTTTTAATGAGCTGTCACAGGCTCACGGCTATGACGGTCATTATTCTCGTTTCAATAGTCTCTTGTACTTCTTGTGCTGTTCCCTTTTGGTTTTAGTTTTTTGTAATGCACCTAATGAATTACTGGTACTCTGGAAGTTAGGCAGCAGGGCTTACATGCTAAGTGCCGCTAATTGCAGATATACGTAGGTGGTCTCCCACTCAAAGAGTTGGACATCAGGTGGCTGAGAGAAAAAATTGGATTTGTTGGACAGGTTAGGCTACATATTTCATTGTGAGGCATGCTTGAATATTGCTATGCAATATACTCTAATCTGCATTTCAGTCAGGACCCCCATCTGTTCAATATGGATATCGAGTCAAACATTAAATATGGTTGCCCGCGGGATGTTAAAGAGGAAGATATAGAATGGGCTGCAAAGCAGGCCGATGCTCATGGATTTATTTCATCTCTTCCTTTTGGTTACCAAACCATCGTTGATGGTAATTTGCTTAGTGGGGGACAAAAGCAACGAATTGCCATTGCTAGGGCCATCCTAAGAGACCCTGCAATTCTTGTCCTGGATGAAGCGACCAGTGCTCTGGATGCAGAAAGCGAGTACAATGTCAAGGTAAAGACATAAATAAATTTTTCCGAATAGGTAAAAAGTAAAACAAAACGAAATTTGTTGCGGGTCTGTGTTTGTTGTTACTGATGCATCACCTTCTATGATCTATAGGGGGTTCTTCATGCACTAAGAAATGAAAGTAGAGCAGAAAGAACTATCATTATCGTAGCACATAGGTAAGCTCTTTTCCTTTTTTCACCTCCTGTCATTTCCATTTCTATATTCAAGTTTGATCTTATTTGGAACATTGAAACTAATAAACTTTGCAGGTTGTCTACCATTGAAACCGCTGACAGAATTGCTGTAATGGACGGTGGTCGAATTGTCGAGGTAGGATCTTTTCGCCTATTCTATTCCAAATGATCATGTATCTTCAATCCACCATAGCCCACTTATGCATCTCTGGCTTTATTTGTGGTCAGATGGGTGACCACACTGAGCTTCTACTCAGGGGTGGGTTTTATTCTCGATTAGTCAGAGCCCAAGCAGAATCCCTGGCTTGATTCTAAAATCCTCGGACATCAAGTACCGGCTGTTGTGTTCATCCCTCTTTTGCAGCCACTGTGTCCCTTATCATAAGATAGAAAAAAGAAAGGTGAAAAGGTATATGCAAACTTCCAATATCTTCCCTTTTAGTTACAACAAAACAACAAAATAACAAAAAATACAGTTGTAGAAGAAGAACAAATGAAAGATGAGCGATGGGATTAAGATGTGATCACTTGTTTCATCATAGATTCTCAAGGGCTTGAGTGGAGAAATCTCCTTGCTGAGGAACTAGCTGGTGAGGTAGGCCTTTCATTCCCTCACATTCCTTCACTGCCTTCTTCCCACTTCTTTCCCTAGCATCCAAATTTTCCTTCTTTCGAGCTTCATCATCAACACCCGGTGGCTCATCCACCACACCTTTAACGTCCATAATCGTCTTGCCTTTCGTTTCGTTTCTGGTTTCTTTGTTCCTGTTGCTGTCCATGACCAACAATTACCGCAGCTAACTTTTAAGATTTGTTGGGCTTTTTATATGTACAATTTAATCTATCTGGTTTTTGTCAAATGGGTGGCATTAGCCATGCTTGAAGTGCAACACGTATAGTGTTTTGGAGGCAGCTTTAACATGTGTCTTTGAGCCTGTTCTTCGGCTTCATGCGCTGTAGGCTCATCCTATGGCCCATGCCAAATGGCAATTTTGCCTAGCGACCTTGGATTGAAAGGTGTGTCAAAGATTGAAAACATTTTGATATGCGTATGCCTCGATTAAACCAGGTGTAAACTTTCCCTTGACTATTCTTTGTTATTTCAAAATTTTCATATGACATTTTTCTGTTTTTTTTTTCAAATTAATATTTTGTGGATATCTTTTTTTTCAATTGTTATATTATGTATAATTTCGGTCTCTCACTCAATTAAAGCGTTAAGCTTACTCAATAAATTAAATTTTATTTTGAAAGTTCAATAAATTAAAATTATAATAGTTAAAAAACTTACACTATTTAAAAAATTTAAATAAATTTTTATATTTTTTATTAGGTTTAAGTATCCAATAAGCCGTTGTAGCTAGATTTTTCGTCAATTTAATCTTTTTACCAAAAACAGGTTAATTTGTTCCCTCAATTTTGACATTTTGTGGAAGTAAGTCATTCTCCTTCATGCCATTCAATTTTACCATTATTGTTACTTATGTGGCATTGACATGTCAAACTTTGCTAACGTGGTGGTGATGCGGGTTTGACATGCTACATCATGTGGAAATTTAAAAAAAAATATTTTACGTCACAGTATAAGGATTAAATTGAATAAAGATGTAAATTATAAAAGCTAAATAGAATAAAATTGTAGCTAGGTAATATTTTCAGACCTCTTCCTTGGTGTTTTTATTTGTATTAAAACCATTAAGGAGATACATGGTAGATGACATGATCTATGTCGATTTAAAGTTTTGATTTTCGCTAGGTATGATATGATCAATTTTTTTTTTTCATGCCATTCCCAACAATCTGCTGTTGCAAGTACGGAGAGCTTGAGTTCAAAAGATTGAGATTGAAGCATGCAAGCCCTAAAGGGGATGGGACAATAACCTACACACCCTAAACCGAATCTGCCTCAACACCTACAACTCCTCTGAGAAAGCTTTCTATTGTAGTTTTGTTCAATTTAATCTTTATGACATGATACATATTTTTTATTAATTTTTTTAAGATCAACCATATCAGCATTGCCATGTCAACATGTTAAAACCTTGTCATCATTACCACGTTAGCATTTCATGTCTATATCCTTGCCAAATGAACAAAGTTTGACATATCAGCAATAGTAACAACAAAATTAGACTGCTTTAAGGTGAGGGACTTGATTGCATAAAATGTCAAAGTAGATGGATTAAATTAACTAGTTTTAAGCCAGAGGGATTAACTTGACGAAAACACCTGGGTATAGAAACCCATTGGGTACTTTGACCTTTTTTATTGTGTTAAATGAAAACCTTTCAATTATTTAGGGTCAAATGCATTTTTATAATTAATGGGTAACTAATTATTGTTAGTGAAAATGTTATTTGTCAATTACATGAACGTAACATATTGATATATAATAATAGATGATGATGTAAGAGGTCGATATGGTGTAATGAGCTAATGACATGATCATATAGTATTTGCAACTTATTCGTTAGCGTCACATGAGCACAAAATTGATAATTGACATTTTGATTAATATCAATTAGTTAAAAGGTAATTTTTTTTTAGCCCTCAAGATAAAGTGATTTTAAAAATAAATTTTTTCATAATTCTAACTGTTTTTAGTTAAGAAAAAAAATTTTGAACAAAATTGCTTTTAATGAAATGCAAGCACACATGAAAAAAAATGTTGTTATATTGTTGTATGTCATATTTTAAAAAAATTGTTACATGCCATATAAAAAAAAATTTGTTACATGTCATGTTAAAAAAATGAAAATCTAACATTTTATTGTCATATCTGGCCGTAGAATGATCAACCTAAATAAGGGAGCGTCCTCAACTAGCTTAGAAAAAAAATAATGAAAAAAGAAAAAAGACATTTTAGACACTTTATGTTTAGACGTTAATGCCGTTTACACATTTGAAATGCGTTTACACGTTTGAAACGGAATATTTATTTAAAAAATTAATGAATTCATATGTAATTATAATTAAAAATTAATTTTATTTCAAATTGAATTTGTTTTATGTAAGAGAACCCCAAAACGTGAAAAATTAGAATTAGACGTTAATGTCGTTTACACATTTGAAATGCGTTTACACGTTTGAAACGGAATATTTATTTAAAAAATTAATGGAATTCATATGTAATTAGATTTTAATGAAATGCAAGCACACATGAAAAAAAATATTGTTATATTGTTGTATGTCATATTGAAAAAAATATTGTTACATGCCATATAGAAAAAAAAAATTGTTACATGTCACGTTGAAAAAATAGAAATCTAACATTTTATTGTCATATCTGGCCGTAGAATGATCAACCTGAATAAGAGAGCGTCCTCAACTAGTTTAGAAAAAAGAAAAAAGGCATTTTAGACACTTTATGTTTAGACGTTAATACCGTTTACACATTTGAAATGAGTTTACACATTTGAAACGGAATATTTATTTAAAAAATTAATGAATTCATATGTAATTATAATTAAAATTTAATTTTATTTCAAATTGAATTTGTTTTATGTAAGAGAACCCCAAAACGTGAAAAAATGGAATTAGACGTTAATGCCGTTTACACATTTGAAATGCGTTTACACGTTTGAAATGGAATATTTATTTAAAAAATTAATGGAATTCATAAGTAATTAGACTTTAATGAAATGCAAGCACAGATGAAAAAAAATGTTGTTATATTGTTATACGTCATATTGAAAAAAATTTGTTACATGCCATATAAAAAAAACAAATTGTTACATGTCATATTGAAAAAATGAACCGAATCTAACTTTTTGTTATCATATCTGGCCGTAGAATGATCAACCTATATAAGAGAGCGTTGTCAACTAGCTTAGAAAAAAGAAAAATAGTGAAAAAAGAAAAAGAACATTTTAGACACTTCATGTTTAGACATTAATGTCGTTTACATATTTAAAATGCGTTTACACGTTTGAAACGAAATATTTATTTAAAAAATTAATAAATTTATATATAATTATAATTAAAAATTAATTTTATTTCAAATTGAATTTGTTTGATGTAAGAGAACCTAAAACCTAAGCATATACAAACAAAACTTGCAACCCAACAAACCGAGGAAACCCAACTGAGCCCAAAAAACAAGCACCCCAAAAAGCAAGGAAACCAGACAAAAGTAAAAAAACCACCCAACTGAACCTAACCCAAGAAGCGGATCAAAGCCCGAAAGAGAACCTAAAATCCTTCCACTGAGTGAACACATGGCAACAAAAGAATAACTTTTTTGATAAAAAAATTGAACCAAATGGAATTTAAATGATAAAATTCAAATTTGTAACATAAAACAGAATACATGAAGATTGTGTCCTAAGCACGTAGCATGTGCAAATAGTCGGTTTGATGTTAAAATTTTAAAAATTAAAAAATTAAATTTATTTTATATAAAAACTGAATCAAATTGAATTATTATACTTAATTGATTCAATTGAAAATTGAATTATTTTGACCAATTTTAAAAAATTAAATTGAGGTCAATCCTTTATAATATTTTATCAATTTTCAAGATAATATGTTTAAATATAAATTTCAACCTGATCAAATAATTTTAACAACAGTTTAAATTTAATATACACACAAGTGTTAATGTACAAATTAAAAACATATATTAATATATGAATATATATATATATATATATAATAATGTAAATTTTTATTAATTTGAGTTTAGTTGTTCAATCTATTCAATTGAGAAATTTAACTATCAAAAATTGAATTAAATTAAACAAAATAACCGAACTTACAAAATCGAAGATTTCGAAAACCATACTAACCAAATCAAGGAATTGAATTCATTTCTATTCAATTAATCAAAATTTGCCATTCAAAATGATTTTGTTAACACCTAATTGTTTTAACTTCTAAACCTTCAAATCTTTATATTCATTTTATTCATATTTCTTTCTCTTCTTTATCTTTTTACTTTTTACCTTTAACGTCACTCTATCTACTTTTAAACTTTTTAATCTTAATTGATTTTATTCGTACTTTTCTTTGTCTAACTCATCTTTTAACCTTTTTACCGTCAGAAAATGTCATTTAGACCCAAACTTTTATGCTATCTTTTTATAAGATTCAAATTACCTTTTTCACCTTTGATAAGGCTAAACTTTTTTTTTACCTTTTTTACTTTTATACAACTCAAATTGCATATAAAAATCATCATGATTTAAAAAAAATAATATTCCTAATTTAAAGGGATTTGAAAAGTTTTTGAATGCTAAGATAAAGTTGGATACTCACATAAAAAATCCATTAATAAATTTCAAATTAGTACTAATAAGTATTTTAAAATTATTTTTTATAATGGTAAATATCACAAAAATTACCTTATGTATTTCTTTAGTCAAACTAGTCAACTCCGAAATGAGCGAGGACGGTGACTCCAAAGCAAAACGACGACCAGATAAAAGCACCTGAAATTTAAAACGATAAACAACATGATACCCTGGTCGGAAACCACGTGACAAGCACAATCCATACATTTTGATCTAAAATTGCCTTCCTTTTTAAATCACCACCACTCCTCTCACGACACGTACCCCTCACCGTTCGCCGTCTCGCGTCCCCCGTAAACGGTAAACCCCCTCTAAAACCTCTCCTCTACTTACCTCTTCTTAGGGCTTCTTCCTGTTTCTTCTCCTTAGAGCTGAGCTCACTGTAGCCAACTTTTTGCTATGCGCAAACCTTCATAGCTCTGGCTTTAGTAAATTTCGAGGGTGAAGATGATTCGGCTCAGTTTGTTGCTTATTTTAACTGCTTCGTTAACGGCGGTGACCGGAACGACGTCGCATTCGAGCTCCGGTCCTCACATAGCTGACGTCAACATACTTTTACCTCCAAGAATGACAAACCCCGTCGAATATCGGCTTCAAGGTAGCGACGGCTGCTTCAAATGGTACTTTCCCTATTAAACATTTCCAAGAATACGTACATTTCTGCGTAGACGAATACGTATAACTTTTTTGATTTCGTTTTACAGGTCGTGGGATCATCATGAGATTTTATCAGTTTTGCCAGAGTATAATGTGACCAATCATTGCTCGACAAGTGCACGGCTCAGATCGATTGCGCCATATTCCGGTAGAAAAGAAACGGCGGTATATGCTAGGGACGTGTACACTGGAATCGTGATTCGCTGCAAAGTTTTCATTGATAATTTTGATAGAATTCAGATATTTCATAATTCTATTAAGCTTGATCTTGATGGCCTCGCTACGCTCCGCGTTCGTGCCTTTGATAGTGAAGGTAATTTAACAAAAAAGGCTAATATCCACTCTGTTTTGTTGTTGCTTTTGATAATTAAAGAAAACGATAATGCTGAAGAATTAGGAATTAAAAAAAAAAGTAAATACTCGAATAAAAAGATGAAAGATATTAGTTTTATACGACGGGTTATATTTTTGTTACATTTTACATTTTAGTCTTTTTTTTTTCTTTTTTTGCACACCCTTAGTTTAGTAAGATTTTGCTTAATTAGCAGAAAACAAGTAGTAAAGGCAACTTTCAAAGGTAGCATTACTTTCTAAACTCTTTAACAAGCTTAAAAATTGTGCAATGTCGATGTGTAGCATGATACAGTTACAAAAGCTATTGTGGGTTATTGTAATAGCTGGCAAAATGAAATGACCTGAACTTGTAACAACCTGAACCCGAAAGAATCTGCACTTGAAACAACTCGAGCCTGAGACTGAACCAACCCAAAGCTGCAATAACCCAAACTTAACACTAAAAATGCAAAATGTAATAGCTAGTTTCATTCCAATCCGAACTTGAACTGAACTTGAGATGACCTGAACCCAAAGTGACCCGATCTGAACCTGCAAGAACCTATGTGTTTGCCACCTCTAGTTGTTTTACTATTTATTTGTAGCTTAAGCTTAATGTAATAACTCGTAATGCACTTATGATCCTATGGCTGAGGGCTTTGCTTCTTGCATTCTTGTAATTAATTGCTAGTCCAATTTGTACATTGCTTATTTCTGATACTGCATCTTGTATTACGTGTTCTCTCATGTTGAAGAACATTCATCCTTATTTAATTGGGTTTCTTCTTGTTTTTCTACTTTTTTAGGTATTGTTGTATTCACCTTTTACTTGTGTTTCAGACAATGTGTTTTCGTCCT
This sequence comes from Theobroma cacao, assembly GCF_053813885.1. Taxonomy (NCBI): domain Eukaryota; kingdom Viridiplantae; phylum Streptophyta; class Magnoliopsida; order Malvales; family Malvaceae; genus Theobroma; species Theobroma cacao. The sequence goes on from NC_142642.1 coordinate 1,151,128, forward strand.
TGGTGGGTTTACAATTCATGTGGCAGCTGATGCCTAAAACCAATGGACCGCAACATCACCTTGCCCATGTTCCTTTGAAGGATTCACCCCTAAGTGACTGTGGTGGATTGTGTGGTGACTTAGATATCCAGATACAACTTGAAGAAAAGGTACTCATGCTACAATTTCAATAGTAATGAGTTGCCATGTACTTTTGCATTTATGTTGAAGCTTATTCTTTGGTATGTGCTGCAGGGTGTATTTTCTGATTTATTTGTCGCAAGAGGCATTCATATTGGCCATGAGAATGTTTCGGTGCAGTTGCTTGAGCCACTGTTAGAGGGCATGGGTGATAAGATTGTTCTAACTGTCGCAGAAGCTATGTCACTAGATCCACCATCACCTGTTTTTGTCCTTATTAATGCTACTCTTCGTTATAGTCTTAAGGTTATCCGTGGGACTGTTCCTCAAGGTTTTCCTTTTTGAATCCCTTCATAAAGACTTTCTAGGGATTGAATTAATGGGTGTCTCTTTATGCTGTCAAATTCATATGGAGTAAACTGGCTGTTGATTGTTTCATTCATCAATGTTCTTAGAAGAAGTCTAAGTAACTTTCCACTGGTTTTTGCAGAGGTAACTTTTCCATCACCACATCATCAATGGTCTGTCTCAAACTGTTCAGTTGCTCAAGTGGACTCTATGCTGGGTGTCATTAATGCACTAACATTGGGGGAAACAACTGTCATTGTTGAAGATACTAGAGTTGATGGCCATAGTCAACTGTCATCTCTTAACGTGGTCTTGCCAGATACCCTTTCTTTGTACATATCACTGTTATCTACCTCTGGCGATCCATTAGAAGGAATGGAACCCATGCCATCTGTGGCACATTGGTATGTTGTTTCTGGCAAACAATACCTCATTCAACTGAAGGTTTTTTCTCAGGGACCTTACTCACATGAAATCTACATTACAGAGGTAAATTATGAATTACTTATATTTTCACCATTTAGCAGTGATATAGGTGAGCTATGTTGTCTTTGTAACATTAAGAACTTTTTGGACTGATGTGCTTGATTAGGTTCTCGTACTTTCTTCAGTTTTTGGTCTTCCTCTTTTTTCCTCTTTATTTCCCTTTGGTTATGCTTCACGGGTCGATCATTTTTGAGGTTAAAAGTTGTTGTTATTGTCACTTGTTAGTTCAGTAGTGTAATTTGATATGCTAATTAGTTTCTCATTATTTTCTTGGTTATTTTCCACTCAGACTTCCTTTCCTGCATTGCAGAATGATGATGTTGAGTTTTATGACAACCAATCTGGGTACTGGAAAATTGTCCCAGTGTTAGAGCCTATTGCTTCTAGATATGGCTGGAGGAATTCTAGAATTTTGAAAGCAACTTCAGAGGGAATGGGGAAATTGACAGCCTCTTTAGTATACTATAATGGGCATCATGATATTAAGGAGGTGAGATGTCATTTACCTCAGAGGGACTGGGGAAATTGACAGCCTCTTTTTTTTTCTTGTTATTCTTTTAAGAAACAAGATTATAGAAGCATCAGTATGTTTTCTGATTTGCTTGTTTGCCATCGATGACCCTCTTATAGCTTTTGCTAGGAGACTCAGTTTTCTTTCTTGGCCTTGTCATTCAGGTTCTCAAGGTTGTGCAAGAAGTTATTGTTTGTGATCCAGTAAAGTTTAGCTCGGAAAAAATAACTGGTGAATCTCAAATTATTCTTCTTCCCTGGGCACCTGCTGTTTATCAGGAGATGGAGCTAAAGGCTACTGGAGGTTGGTAGCCTTTTACCTGTTGAATTTTTGAAATTATTTTTTCAATTTCTAACATGTTTTAATGGGATTCAACACTTTTATAGGTTGTGCAAAAGCCTCCAGTGACTACAAATGGTTTTCTTCAGATATGACTGTTGTTTCGTTCACTGCTTATGGAGTTGTCCAGGCTAAGAAGCCTGGTAAAGCTACAGTGAAGGTGGTGTCAAGTTTTGATTCATTCAATTATGATGAGGTACTGAAATTTCAGAATCTTGTTTCTTCCACTGCTTTCTGTGTTCTTATAGTTGGCAAAGATCCTTGTGTGGCATAAAATTGGTAAAAATCATGTGTTTATGCAGTGGTGTTGCCGCTTTTGTCGTTGATGCATAAAATTCTGAAATATGGATTATCTTGTCTGTTTTATACCCTGTAAAAGCTTCCAGTTTCACATGCCCTTCATTAGTTAAAGTTTTCTTTTGAAGTTATTTTTTGTATCATTTTTAACAGGTGGTGGTTGAAGTTTCAATTCCATCCTCTATGGTTATGTTGCAAAACTTCCCTGTTGAGTCTGCTGTGGGATCACATCTCCCAGCTGCTGTTACAATGAAAGCATCAAATGGTAATGCTACATTCCACAATCATTTGGAAACTTATTTTCTTCCATGCCAACTCTTCTGTTGAAGTTGACTTGCCATTTGCAGGTGTCTACTTTTCTAGGTGTGACGCGTTTCATTCCTTTATAAAGTGGAAAGCTGGAAGTGAGTCTTTCATAGTTACCAATGCAACAAGGGAGGTTCCAGTCTTTGAAAAGCAAGAAATTTTGGAACTTCATGCCCCAGTGTATGGTCCTCCATGTTCATGGACTTATGTATATGCTTCTGCATCTGGTCAAGCTATGCTGCATGCAGCATTTTCAAAAGAATTTCATCATTTTGATCCTTCTTTTAGTGGGCCCATTGTTTTAAAAGCAACTTCACGAATTGCAGCATATCAGCCACTTACTCTGCATCAGGCAGGTGATGGGAACCATTTTGGTGGTTACTGGGTTAATACAGCTGGATCAGAAGCTGCTAATCAATTAGAAAACCTGGATAAGTTATATCTTGTCCCTGGAACACATTTGGATGTTGTGCTTCATGGAGGACCAGAAAGGTGGGACAAAGGTGTTGACTTCAGGGAAACAGTGGAGATTTTTGATGAAGAACGTGCACATGATAATGGGGTTCATATGCATCAGATTTCTAGCAGCCATGGCATTTTGTACAGAATTTTATGCCAAACAATGGGAACATATGTAAGCTACTGCACTATTTCCTGGAAGGCCCTTTATGAGTTTCAATTGAAGTCCATGCACCAGCAATTTCTTTTCTTACATTGTGGTCTATCTAATTCAGAATCATGATATATTTGCTTTCTGTGGTTCCAAATTGTTCAGAATCTTGTTTTTAAACGTGGAAATTTGATTGGAGATGATCATCCTCTTCCTGCAGTAGCTGAAGTTTCATTGTCTCTTGCTTGCAGCCTTCCTTCCTCGATTGTGGTAATAGTGGATGAACCTGGTAAATATAATGATTTATATTGGACAGATGTGAAATATGGCCATTGGTTCCTTCCTGCACTTCTTTTTTTTGCCCCCTTTTTAATGATGTTGTGTGCTATTGGCCTGATGCTACAGTTAATGATCGAGATGTTATACGGACAGCAATTCAAGCTGACCGTATCCCAGGGCAAATTCATGTTACCCCAGTTACTGTAGCAAATGGACAAACTATAAGAGTGGCTGCAGTCAGCATTAGTACCTCTGGGGAGCCTTTTGCAAACTCTTCTTCACTGTGCTTGAAGTGGGAACTAGGCAATTGTGACAGTCTGGCTTATTGGGATTATGCTTATGATTCGGAGAGCTCTAAAAAGTCTAGTTGGGAGAGGTTTCTGGTCTTGCAAAATGAATCAGGATCGGTACTGATGTTGATATTTATATTACTTTCTATCTCTTATTTTCAGTTATTTTTAGCAATATCTTGGCCATGACCTAACAGTCGCGAAGCCATCATTTCTTATTAAGATGATTCTATGTATAGCTTTTATTTCCTTCATGAAGTGCATGTTGGGTCTGATGCTTCATTGTTGTATGCAATTCTTTGAGCTGTGCAGGAATAAGAATTCTGAGTTATGGGGTTATATATGGTCCTTGCCCTTCCACTATTTATTAGTGCTTTCATGCTTTCCTTCAATCTGTTTTGCTCTCTAGGTCTCATAACGATATTCTTTCCAAGGTTTAGTGATAATCTTGTGTTCACCAAGGACTGGATGTTTTCTCGTAGGTGTGTCATATGGTTTTACTTAAGGGAGAGGTGGTGAGAGGTCTTTGCCAAACTGAGGAGGGGAAGGTTGAGGAAAGTGTGGGTTCACTCAAAAACAAAGAGGGTAACTGTGATAATATTTTTTTAAATTAATCAAAAGATATCTATCATAGCATAAAATATTAATATTATCTTGCTGCAATAATATCTTTAAGTTGTTAAGCATGATAAAAGTGCTTTTGGGTTCAAATTGGCTTTAAATTGGCTTCAAATAGAAGTTGGTGATATACATAAGTACGTTTTTGCAGCATTTTAGTATCTACTATTGGTCTCCAACTGATTAGCAATCAGGTTATAGACACATAATGCTTGCCTATTGGGTCATTAGAGTAACTAGAGAAGTAAAAGATTACTTGACTGGGGAGCTCTCATCTGCTTCACCATCTTTTGTGTTTTTATCCTCACTTGTTAATAATTATGAACTATTTGGGCATAATGAGTTTTTCTTTGATATTTCTGAGCAATTATTTTACCTGTTGTATTTAGAGGTTGTACAAGTTTGACAATTTGGATTCTTCCTAGCATTTAATTCTTCTTATTGTTGGTATTTGTAATTTTATCAATAGACATTGTTTACCACTGATGTGTAATTTTCTTGCTAAGATTTTTAGAACTTCTATACTGTTTTGATGGTTGGCCTTAAATTTGTTTTTAGTCCCTCCATAAGTATTTGATACTTGATGCTACTTTTTTCTTCTCACGATGTGTTAAGTTGTGATAAAATAAGATTATAATTTCTTGTTTCTCAGTGTATTGTTCGTGCCACTGTTACTGGATTTTTGGGTACTTCCACGGCTGATCGTTATTCTGCTAAATTGCTAGAAAGTTCCAATAATTTTCTAACAGATGCTGCACGGTTACAGGTAGGTTATTTTGGCAGGTTTTTATTCCCATCTTTGTTGCGTAAAATTCATTAAATACCTCCCTTTGCCATTTGTCATGTTATGAGTGATCTATTCTATCAAGATTGGTTCTCCCTCTCCCTTTCTCTTTCTTTTTAATTTTCTTCTATTAGCATTATTTATTTATCTATTTTTTGTGTTAACATAGGATGAAAATTTCATTCTAATATTTTAATTTGTTAACATGTGCAGCTCGTTTCTACTCTAAGAGTCAGTCCAGAGTTCAATTTGTTATATTTCAATCCTGATGCTAAGGTAGATTCTAGCACCATCCCTGCTTACTTGATTTGCTGATTTTAAATAAATATGCATTACGAATGCCCTTGAAACATGTTTGATGATGTTGCTGTGGTAAGCATTACTTTGGAATCTTATTTGATCATTATCTCTTTGTGATATGCATTGCCTTAGAAACATTTGGTGATTTTCATGTGGCACCTATTCATATATTTTTGCTTATGGTTATATGTTATGGAGTTTGATGAGTGAAGAATGGAACTCTTGCAAAATGAATCTAAATTTTTCCCTTTAGTAAACTTGTTTGCCATATATTCATTTAATTGTTTAACAAAATGGTGACAGTTGCTGTTTTGATTTTCTGTTTTTTGGGCTATTACATTCTTGCAGATCTAATTATTAGCTTAGAAAAATCTGTTACTGTGGTCTGCTTGCTAGTTGTTACTTTTGGAATTCTATGAGGATTACGATTTTGCATATCTAATGACTAATGATTAGCTTGGATTACAATGTTAGTGTGGTTCCCTTTCTAGTTGCTACATTTGCAATTTAATAGATGATGGCAGTGCTCTCTTAAGCCTTCAATAAGTGAGTAAATGAATAGATATTTGAGCCTTCAACCCAATCATAATTTTATTGCAAAATAACTTTCATCATTGCATGCCCGTGCGATAACTTGGAAAAGATTAATGGTAAAATCTATCAGAATTATTGTAATATTTTATTACTATCGATTCATACCACCGATTTTAACAGTTTTATCTAGCCTGTATCATAGTATATCAGCCTCTTAAATGATCAGTCAAAAAGGAGATTGCACCACTAACAACATTTACGTAATCACTGCTCATTCTAAGGCTCTTAGAATGAGAGGCTCTTAACAGGATTTAGTGCCTTCTTCCAGCTCCTATTTATTTGTTAATTATGGTGTTGCTCCTTAGCTGAAATAGAAGGGCAAATAAGGTTTTACATTTAAGGGCTATAGCTATTTTTAGTGAGTGAGATGTTTAATGGTAACTAACTATTTTTAGTGTAGCATTTTGAGCAGCTCATCTTCAATCCTTCTCAGCCCAATTTATTTTCAAACTATTCCTGTTGGTTTAATTTTGTTTTCCAGCACTCCATATATGCTTTTATTTGGGAACTTTGACAGTTTATAATCATCATACAATGTACTTAATCACTTTCTCCATTCAGGCAAATTTGTCAATTACTGGAGGGAGCTGTTTCTTGGAAGCAGTTGTGAATGATTCTAGAGTAGTTGAAGTTACTCAGCCCCCCCCTGGTTTACAATGCTTACAAATGATGTTATCACCTAAAGGCCTGGGGACTGCACTTGTCACAGTTTATGATATTGGGCTTGCTCCTAACATTGCAGCTTCTGTCGTGGTAATCTCTTACTCCATTTTATTCCTACTTTATGATTTATGGGAAATTGTGTATGAAAACTCTTTTATTTCTCCAAAAATATCATGCTTTTAATGTGTAGATACCTTCAAGAGAACTTCATTTGGAGTAGTTTAAATAAGAATTGCTCCTTAAAGTAGGTGCTTTACCTTAAGTCTCAAACTATTTTGAAATACATCATCTATTTTGACCTTTAATGTTACAGATTCAATTGTGCTACAGTAAATGAAAATGCCTTTTTATTTAGTTAAAGTAACTTTTAGGCTCTATTTGGCTTGTGGCAAAGTTGAAGGAAAGGAAAGTATGAAGCAAATCCCACCGTGGCTGTTGATGCTATTTACATTTGAAAAATTATGTAAAACCAACTTGCCCAAACACAGCACTTTGTTGCCTAGCTCATTGATGTGATTTATGTAAGTTCAGATGGGTAGATTCAGTTACAAATCAACCCCTGTTTTAATTAAGAAATATGTGGAACTATAATTTTTGAATCTTTAGTATCTTGAGTAATTACTTAGGTCAATTTAAAGTTTTCTTTCATTTGCTTTGATTTGAAATGCTTGGTTAATATGAAATTACATCATGCTATGATTTGGAACCTCTTATGTGCTTCCTTTCATGCCAAGAGTATGCATTCTCCTACTGATGATACCTTCATGTTTGATATCTCAATTTGCTTGTAATTTATCATGGTGATGACCTTTTTACAGGTCCAAGTTGCAGATGTAGACTGGATTAAGATTATGTCTGGAGAGGAGATAAGCCTTATGGTGTATTCTTCACTATAGCCTTTAATTAGTTAATCTTTTTTATTTCTCTTTTTTTTTGGCTTTTAACCCAGAGCAGCATGTAATTGTCTGCTAATTTTATATTTGAAGGAAGGAAGTTCACAGTCAATTGATCTGATGGCTGGGGTTGATGACGGAAGCACTTTTGACATTTCTCAGGTTTGAAATGATTGCCTTTATCATTTTCCTAAAGCTATATGTTCCAGATTATCTTTTGTGGAAACATGTTTTAGACTAAATGCTGTAGGAAGTGTGCTAGGTATTTAGACAAACTGAGTGTAACTGAATCTTGGTTCACATGTAGAGAGGTAACATCTGTTGTGAAGGAATGTATCCCTTTGTCCTCTCATGCATTGGATCTTTTTGTGATGTCCAACTGGCTATGTTAGAAGTAAAAGATATACACAACTCAAAATATTTTGAAAACGTATCTCATAAAATAGTTTGTCTGAAGGTTTCTGATGTGTCTATGTCCATGCATCCATGTGTATGTCATTTTTTCACGTTCTTTCCATATGCCCTGATGGGATCCTTCCCTGCAGTATGCATTCATGAATATTCATGTGCATATTGAGGATGATACAGTTGAACTTGTGGACAAGGATGATATCTCAACTCCTGGTGGTGGATATATTGGTGCGCAGAATTTTAAAGTTAGGGCAAAACATCTTGGCATCACAACTCTTTATGTAAGTCATTTTAGCCTCTTGCCAATATCTTTTATGTTAGCATTTCTTAAGGACTCATTGAGATTTCTATATCAAGGGTATGGTTGCATAAATTTCACGATAGATCTTGATACAGGTCAGTGGTAGAAGACATTCTGGCCATGAAATATTGAGTCAAGTTATAAAGGTTGAAGTTTATGCCCCACCAACAATTCACCCGCATGACATTTTCCTAGTACCAGGTGCCTCTTACATGGTATGCTTCTTTCTTTATTTTTTATTTATATTATGTTATTCTGTAAGCAGTTCTTTATCATGTTGAGCTCCATATCTTCTCCCCCTTAACTCCTTCTTGCACCCTCTTTCCTACTTTTATTTGAAAATTTAATTCTTTTTTTCATGCTATTAATTGCATCCGCTATTACATTTATTTGTCATACTATTAGCTCACAATGAAAGGAGGTCCGACAATTGGTGCCTTTGTGGAGTATACAAGTATTGATGATGGCATCGCAAAAGTCCACAAAACTTCAGGACGACTGACTGCAACTTCACCTGGGAACACTGTAAGATATGAGATATGATACTCATCTGATACTTAAAATAACAACTGTTTTGCTTTTCTATGCATATGCAATGGTGCATTGCTTTGCAACTTTACCCTCATGAAGATGCTATAGTTTGTTGAGCACTTAGAATTTTCAAGTTTAACTAAACTAGGCAGTGCAATTGAATGGATTTGGGTTATGATGATGGGAGACCTCTTGTGTGTGCACATTGTTGAATGTTCATATTAACAGTGGCTAGAGCATTAGTTTGCTGTAGATGCATTTTCTTCTCATTGTTTGCAGTCATTTCTTCCCTCTCTTTCTCAATTTTCTACTGTCACAAACAGAAGTGTGAAAATCTCATTTGGACTCAGTAACCTTACGAAATGAACTGACAGCTGCTGTCACAAGAGCATATATGTGGATAGCTAATAAGTCTTTGTCAACTGTTCATTGTCATATTTGATAGGGTTAGAGTAAATGGACCCACTGCCTGTGCTACAGTGGCTTACATTAGTTCTTTTGGTAAATTTCATCATTTACTATTCAATTAAGATCAAATACTTATCACCAGCTTGCTTCATCACCAAGACAGCAAAATGCTACCACTTGATTTTCCCCTTAACAAGGCAGTTTTAACTGTATGATAAGTTTTTAATTTAGATGTATCTTATGCTTTTATCATCAGACTTTGGTTGCCACAGTCTATGGCAACGGAGATAGTGTGATTTGTCAAGCATATGGCAGTGTTAAAGTGGGAGTACCATCTTCAGCAATATTGAATGTACAAAGTGAACAGCTTGCTGTTGGCCGTGAGGCAACAATTTATCCTTTATTTCCGGAGGCAAGTATTGAGACCCTGAAGAAATATCTCTATCAACTATTTCTTTTTGAATTTTGACTGAGTTCTTGTATTTTCAGGGAGACTTATTTTCTTTCTATGAGCTTTGCAAAGATTATAAGTGGACTATCGAAGATGAAGAGGTTGAATTAAGTGTTCTGTCCAATTGTATTTGTCTGCAATATATTGTTTTTCCATCTGATTGAATTTTAGTAAATTTTTGTATGAACATCAATTTCATTTTGTTTTCTAGGTGTTGAAGTTTGGGGTCCCACTGGTTAGTTCAGAGGCAGTTCAGCACTTGAGTACTGTGGACAAGGAAGAACTTAAATTTATTAATGTCTTTTATGGAAGGTATAATTATGTTAATGAAAATTAGGCAATGTTTCTTTTGAATTACAGAAACTGATAACTATTATTGTGTTATTTATCCACTGCTTCATGTAACCAATGAGTCTTGGCGAAGTAAAATGCATATAAAATATTCTGGCAGTATGGACATAAGTTTGGTCTTATCAAATAGATACAGGTGATACATCAGCCGTCGGAAGTGCTCTGCACTTGAAATTTCGTGTTTCTTTTTGGAAGGGGTGGGGGTAGGAAGCACCAGGATGAGTATGATTGTAGTTGTTCCTACTTCTGACAAATGTGAAGCATCCTCTATTAAAGCTTGCTGGAGTTTGAGTGCTTGTGTTTGAGTAGTTTTTGCTGCATCTAATTCATTTGATGGATGGGTTAAAAATGTTTTTTTTTTTTTTTGCAGCAAATTTGTTTGGTTTTTTAGAACTTTTTAAGAAAATTTTAAATTTATTTTGTCTTTAAATGAAGGTATCTGATTTAAGATAAAGCATTTCGTCTGTAAGGTCAACATAGCAGTATATATTCTTCTGAACATCCCTTGGAATATAACTATAGCTGAAATTAAGATAGCCATTTTTTTAGTCCAAACTCTTGCAAATTGACTTTGGAATAGAAAACACAATCAATAAAAATTTCCTTTCTGCCTCTTTATAGTAGTGAAGTTTGGTCTTAGGTATTGGAGGTTGTTGTAGGGAATGATGATATCTAGCTTGTTTCCTGCCTAAGTTTGCTCAATCGAACAACATTGGTCAAAAACATGATTTAAAACTGATAGGCACATGCTTCTAATGCTATGACATAACCACTGAGCCTCAATGGCTCATTCAGATTTCTAATCTTTGAGTGACTCGAAATTAACGCTGGCTATCTGAATCTTCTTTCTCATCTGACCAAATTATACAATTACACTAGCTTTTCAAATGACCATTTGTCTCTCTTGTCTAGGGCCCCTGGTAGGACGAATGTTGCAGTTTCATTCTCATGTGACTTCATTTCTTTTGGTTCACACTTGGAGGCAAGGACTTACAGTGCATCTATCTCACTATTGGTGGTGTCTGATCTTCCCCTGGCACTTGGAGCTCCAATCACATGGGTTCTTCCTCCCCATTATACCACGTCTAGCATTTTGCCTTTGTCTACAGAATCACATGGGCAAAGAGATAGTCAGAGTCGCAAAGGAAGCATAATCTATTCTTTATTAAGAAATTGGGAGGAAGCAACTGAAGTTTCACAGCGTGCTGTTTCCATTGATGGAGATAAAATTAAAACAAAAGAGAGCAATAATCTTGCTTGCATTCAGGCAAAAGATCGCATCACTGGAAGAACTGAGATTGCTTCGTGTGTCCGGGTAGCTGAGGTATTTGTACAATCTTTTATATTTTTTTTTGAAGGGAAAAAACACAGCAATATGTACAACCTTTTATATGTCCTGCTAAATTTCTAAGATATACATCTAGCAAGCGGCTAATTTTCCTTTTCCATTCTCTTTTTGACTGTCTAGCATTATTACTGTCAGCATGCGTTTTAAAGTTGAACTTGTTACCCTAAGTTACATAGAATAATTTTATCAATGTTCTCATCATGCAATGGAAGTAAATGTTGAACAAAAGTTTCTCAACAATTTCCTAATATCTTTTGGCCAATTGATTTTATTTCTGATCTTTGCATAAATTAAGTCTGCCTTTCCTTATGATCATCATAGAAGAAGCAATTGACATAAGCTGGCTAATCGTAGCTCATTTGACTGTTTAGTCTACAGCTTGATCACTACATAGTTTTGGCAAATGTATTTGATATTGTGGGTTGATCCTCTTACTATTGCTTTATAACTTTTCCTTTAATTGATGGATATTGATTTTTGCATCACTTCTATTGAGATTTATTCTATATAATTTGAAACTTTCCTGTTCATTCTTAAACTCAGTAGAGCATCTATATTCTTTTTAGGTGGAGCAAATAAGAATAACAAACAAGGAGTTTCTGGTCCATGCAATTGATCTCGCTGTTGGCGCTGAAACTGAACTTTCAATAAGCTATTTTGATGCTCTAGGTATCATTGTTATCATGTTAGTTAAATTATTTGCACTCTGCTATTTTAGATCCTAATCAGTATTCTCTTTTGATTTTGTATTTTGCTAGGAAATGCCTTTTATGAAGCATCTAATGTTATTCTCCCTTATGCTGAAACTAATTATCCTGATGTAGTCTCTGTTAACACGACCCATGATACCAATTCAATTCATCTCAAGGTCTGTTAGTATCTTAACATTAATTCAACATTTCAGGAGATTAATTAAGGAATTTTAATTGTTTTTATTTCTATTGCTATGTATTTTTATCATTTAGAGTGTATTTGTGTGAAGGATCCCACACATACTCACAACAATTTTACCTCAAGTAATATCATTTAATCATATGGTTCTGCATGAAGGCAATGCGACATGGTAGAGCTCTTCTACGAGTTTCAATTGACAATCGTCCACAGAAGTCAGACTATATGCTGGTACCTGCTTCCTCTTTTCTGAACCACAAACTATATTTTTGTCAGATGAACATTGCACAACATGCAACTTTCGATGCATGCATGAACTATGTTCAGTTGTTCAGGAATGCTATAAAACTTTCTTCAGCTCAAATTATTTGAGGCTTTTCTAAAGACTTAAGGCCTTATTTTGGCTTGCTTTTATTCAAATTTCATCACTTTTATTGCAATACAAAATGCTTTCTATGTCTATTTCTTCGCTTACTTTGAATAAATCGGTTCATTTGTATTTTCAATAGTTTCTCTCCATTTCACAATAAGCTTAATCCTTTTCTTCAGATTTCAGTTGGTGCCCACGTGCATCCCCAAAATCCTGTCCTCCACCAGGGGAGTTCTATTAACTTCAATGTAGTAGGTGGGTTTATGGTGGAAAATTAATTTTATGAAGAAATTATTTTATTTCCTCTAATGCTTTACTTGTTTTTAATTATATGTGGTAGGTTCGGATGATAATACTTTACTTTTGGTCCATTATATGTGCTAGGTTCTGGTGATCAAGCTTCAGGTCACTGGCTTAGTGCCAATGAAAGTGTTATAGTTTTACACATGCAATCTGGACAGGCGGAAGCAGTTGGGGAGGGTTTGACCCAGGGTACTAAATAACCGTGAATAATATCTTTCACTGTGTTAAGTATGCTAGTTTTTAGAAAATTGATGTGGCAAATATCTTTCATCGCTTAACATTTTGATCATTGAAATGCCATTCAACTGATTTATATGTTTGTTATTTCTGAAAAGTTTCTTTTGAAAGTTCTGGTGTCAAGCTGCAAACAACAGTCACTGTGCTACCTGAAAGTACTCTTGTTATGGATGCTCCAAGGGAGATGCTGACAAATGTTCCTTTTCCCTCACAAGGATATAGCTTCTCTGTGAAGTTCAGGTTTGTAGATATAGTTAAAGCTTTTAAGTATGTTATGCCAGCTTGCAATCTGACTCTATGGTTGATGTATTGGAGGCTGAGAGTTATTCTAACATATTAAGTGGTTAAGATGTAAGAAGACAACTAATAGCAGATCCAACTTTTAAGGATTAGCAGGAGCATGCTGCTCATCTGTGTCTTCCAAGAATGTAGCATTCGTAACATTGTTCAAATGAATATAAATTAATTTTGATCTGGAATAAGCTTGCTATGAAAAGTGGTTAAAATTCTACTCTTCCTTAGTCACAATATGTATGTACCTTTAAATATAATCTTCGTATGTCACTGTTTTGTTTTATTCTTAACTAAGTGTGATACAAACTAATCTCAAAATGGAACTTTAGGTAATGCTTTGCCTAGAGTTGTGGAGGTTTATTGGCGATGTAACCATCTAGTGGCTCACTTGAGTGTATAGATGGTATTAAGTTTCTGGACATCAAAATCTGTGAGAATGTACATCTTATCAACCAGCATTGCTTACCTTGACTAAAGCTTTAAGCTAGTATTTATTTTTCCTTTTCTGAATTGCAATTTTCATGATTTCATGTGTGAAAAAAACCATATATGACATTTTTATGGAGTTGGCAGACCATCATCTTTGGTATAAGTATGTTGTGCATGTATGGTGGGACTCGTTTTTTTTTGTGAAGGATTGATGATTATTCATGCTGTTGTCTTCAGAGCAAAACCAATAATGATTGAATAAACAAAATTTTTAAATGTGTCTCTTTCCGTACCCAGTGATACAAAAGACAAGATCAATGCTCTTGGAAGCAGTAAAGGAGCCCCATATGACTGTAGGGTAGACCCTCCTTTTGTTGGGTATGTCTCTCTCTTGTGTCAACTTTGAATGTTGATCTAGCCTATAATACTTGTATTATTTGTAATGGTTTTGTTTACTGCAGCTATGCAAAACCGTGGATGGATCTTGAGACTGGCAACTCATTTTGCCTTTTCTTCCCTTACTCTCCAGAGCATTTGGTGCACACCACACCCAAGTTCAAGAACATGAAACCATATATGTATGTTTCCATCAATGCTACAGTGAAAGAACACAGCCATGTTTCTGGATCTGCATCTGCACTTTTTGTCGGGGGATTTTCCATAATGCAAATGGGAAAGGTAATTGGTTGATGATTTAGATTTTTTGTCCATTCAGGTTTTGATATTGGCAGTAATAAGTATGTTGAATTCCCTTGATTCTTCTGTATGTGACATAAGATCATTGAACTATTAGTTTTGGGTTTAAATTTTGAATGTACTGTTTCAGTACTTATCTTGTGTCTCTCTGGAACAAGTTGCTTGCATTAAACATAGATATGGATCACGAATGACTTTGTAAATATTTTGTGTCTTTCAGAATATAGTGCAGTTAAATCTGACACCAAACTCCAACAAGACTATCATAACTATTTTGGGAAACACAGGTAAATGACTTGGGCACATTCTCTCTCTTTTCATCTCCTTGCCTGACCTCCTATACCACATCCTCCCCCCTTTGTTCAATTTTTTTTTTCTTTATATGAACTAGCGGACATGATACAAGTTTCCTGATACAACCCCAGAGAGTTAGCACCTGGTGGCTGTAGAGTGAAAATGAGTGTACTACGGCTATTAATGTATGTGAATGAAAGAAGAGGGGAAGGGGTCGGGGAGGTGTAGTGAGGTGGTAGTAGCAATTCTCTGAAAATTACCAGAATTTTAAGCTTTAGAAACTGATTAGGTACATTTAGGGTTGGCCTTTTTTATTCTACCGAAGTTTAAAAGAATTCACCAAAGGTTTTCTAGTAAGCCAATATATTCTAGGACTTATATTTGCTATAGTGAATTGCATGGTTCATTGATGGATGATTGCAAGTATGTGGCATTTGGGTCTGACATTTTTCGATCATGATGATTAACCTTCTAGGCTCCTGTTACATTGAGCTTGAAAAGAGTTACAATAGTTTCTGTTTTCTTGAGGTTGTTTATTTAATCTTACAAACTCAGGAACTGTACTATGATCTCGCTGATGTGATGATTACTTGTGCAATGCCATCTCCAGTGCCCATGCCCTACTGCGTGCACATGCCTCTGATGGATTCCATAGCTTCACTTGTCAGCCAAACATACTTATACTAATTGATCTGATATTTGTAGATGTTGACATCCGCTGGCATAACCAAGATTTGTTAATGATCACTCCCATCCAGAAAGAAGAATTTGGTGTTGGTGGCTGTGTTCATTATGAGGTGAGATTGTGCATAATTTGCTTATGTAAGAATAAATTTGTTCAGCCACATGGGTTTAGCTCAATTGGTAAGGTTGAGATGGGGTTTGGATAGAGATCCTAGGTTTGAGTTACAAAAAGAAAGAAAATGAATAAATTTGTTTTGCTATCAGAAATACTAAGCACAACATCTTCTGAAAACAGCAATTGTAGACCGAATAACTCCTGTATGGAAAATAGTATAATGGTTCAAAATCCTAAGAAGCTTTCCTGCAAGTTGTAGATAAGTCTTGCCATTTCGTAAAGCTAATATCAAAATTGGGATATGTGGAATGAATTATTTCGTGGCTATGTTATTTTTAAGCTCCAATCTCTTCCTTTCTTGATATTGCTGTACTTGCAATTCAGGTGAAAGCACTAGGTGCCAAGCAATTCAAGGATAAAATAATTGTCACACTCCCATCAACTGGTGAGCTTAGTCTTGAATCCAGATTTATAGGTTATCATGGGGAGGATTGGCTTCTCATCTATGGTTTCTTTTTTTCAGGTCAAAGAGCAGAAGTGGATGTTAACTATGAAAGAGCATCGATCATTGACATTACTGTTTTTAACTCTTGGATTCGAGGTTCTGCCCTACTAGCTTTGATCATTGCAATCTTCATACGTATCTTGTACTTACCTTCGCGACCTTTTCGATTTGCTTTTCGGCGACCATCCACACCCCCTCCCACTCCAAGCATATCAGCACCTGTTACACCTGAGCGGAGCAGTCCTGCTGTTCCTGATGAACAATCTCCCCGAACACCTCAGCCATTTGTAGATTATGTGAGAAGAACCATAGATGAAACTCCATACTACAAGCGAGAAGGTAGAAGGAGGTTTAATCCTCAGAAGACATACTGAATCCATCATTTGGCATCGATAGATCATTAGCACTCTCTCTCTCTCTCTCTCTATATATATATATATATATATATATATATATATCTTTGAGTGCTTAGAAGTTAGAATGTGGCAAAAAGCTGCCAAATTTTGTTGTATCATGTATGTACTTGAACTCAAGTTCATGTCTGATTTGGTTGCAAGTATTGTAGGATTTGCACTTTTAGCTTTGAATTCTCCTAATGCTGGATGTGGCTCCATTTGCTTAATCCTAATTCTTTTTATTCTCCCTTTCTTTATTCTTTTATTTCTCTTTTGGTATAATGCCTAAAAATTTTTTTTTGAACTATTTAAGAAAATTCAAATAAACTTTTCATTCTTTTGTTGGGTTTAATTAAGTTATTGTATATTTATTTTAAATCAAATAAATTTTTATGATTAATGGTTGATTAATTATTATCAATCAAAATATTACCTGCTTTTGTATGTCACATGATGTTGTTGACATGGTGTATTGACATGTTATTGATTATAATGTGACACGGTAATATAGTTATGTAATATTTTTTTATTTTTTTATGATGGCTTCGTGTTAATAGTACAAGATATAAAATGATAAATAATATTTTAATTAATGGTAATTAGTTTATTGTTAATTATAAGAGTTTATAGAAAAGTAAAGATTTATTTAAGTTTTTTTTGAATGATTTAAGTGTGTTTTCTATTATTTTTTCTTTTAATTTTTAATCATTATAAACTACATTTTAAAAGAAACTTTGGGCTTTCGAGGTTTGCTTGGTTTGGAATTTGTTGTGTCCTTCTGTTCATGGGTAACCTCCGGATTTTTGGGGCTATCTTGGGCCTGTAGATCTTTTGTTGTATTGGGCTTCTGGTTCGGCCCAACAGAATGCTCGGGCCATCGCCATTTACCAGAATAATTTTTAAATTTAAAACGGCAATTTCTTCAATAGCGGCACTTCAACCCAAAAAGGAAAAAGTGTGCAGTGTTTCTTTTCCCCTCTTCTTCGAGGCTCTGCTAATTCATTTTCTGTTCAAATTCATGGGAACCCGAGACGATGATTCATTTCCCACCGGAAGGAGAGGAAGCCCCGGGTAATTTTCCTCTCTTTTTCTCTTTGTTTGTTTCCAGTGAAAGCGCGGGAAAGTGAAAAAATAAAACTTTTTTTTTTCATTGCAGCAAAATTTTCATCGGAGGATTACCAAGAGAAACAACAAGAGGTCAGTATTTTAATTTCTTTTTTTTTAAAGAACATGTTTATATGGAGAAATTTCATAGTTATTTTTATTTTGATGATTACTTTGCAGTACAATTTTTCAAGCATTGTCATAAATATGGTGAAATCAAGGATTCCGTTATAATGCTAGACCCGAGAACCGGGATACCACGTGGATTCGGGTTTGTTACTTATGAAAATCCCTCTGTAATTGATAAAGTTATTGAGGACACTCATGTAATTAATGGAAAACAAGTAAGCTTCAGCTTTAATTTCAACAATAACAGGTTAATTATCCTTCAGTAGTTAATAATTGAGTTATTGTCTTGGTTAATTGACATTTTTTTTCGCCATTTTTGAGGTTCTATCTAGGTAGTTATTAAGAGAACAAAACCAAAGGGAGTTGTTGGGACTAAGGATTTTAAGACTGGAAGGACTTTCATTTCTGGAATTCCTTCAAGACTGACTGAAGGTAATGTTGAAATTGGAACACTAATTGTTTTGGTTCGTGTTAAATGGCGCTAATTTATTTGTTGCATTGCGTAGATGAGTTTAAGGACTTGTTTAAACAGTTTGGAGAGGTCAAGGAGCACAGAATCGTGCGAGATAATAATGCGTTTTGGATTTATTACTTTTGGCATGGAGCAATCTGTTGATGACCTCTTAGCCAAGGGGAACAAGGTTGAACTGGATGGAGGATCGCAGGTGAATGGAATGCACCTTTTCTAGTTTTAGTTGAAATAACTTCTTGTTGATGGTGTAATGCTGATTTCTTTCAATGGGTAGATTCTATTGCATAAGGTGTATGCTGGATGGGAACTTCCTCCTAGGGGATTCTTCAAGCTCAACTCTGATGGGTCTTCTGCTGCTAATCCTGGAAAGGCAGGAGCTGGTGGTATTATAAGAAATGATCAGGGGGAATGGAATGTGGGGTACTCTAGGAAATTGGGCCAAGCAACCAGTACTTGTGCAGAACTTTGGGGGGTTAGGGATGGATTGCAATTAGCTGTGAAGCGAGGACTTTTTGATGTTATTATAGAAGTGGACTCGCAGGTTGTTTTGGATCTAATCTGTAAAGAAGCGGTTGATTCCCATACACTAGGCCCTATTATTAAGGAGTGCAGGTCGTTACTTGAGCAAATTCCTAATCACAGGTTCTGCCAAATCAATAGAGATAGCAATTGTTGTGCAGATCATCTGGCAAGAATGGGAGCAACGATGACCAAAGACTTTGTTATATTTGAGTTTCCCCCAGATTGCATTAAACTGTTGTTATTTGCCGAATCCTTGGAACCAGAAGACAATGATGTTATACTTGGTGGAGAAACTAACGAATTTAAATCTTTGAACCATGCGAAGGATGAAGGCTCTATGCCTCAGACCAAATGTGGAGCAAGTCCTGGGTAAATCTCTTTCAGCTTGGTTGGTGTCTCTCTTTCAGATAAAGTGAGGAGAAAGTGCAGGATAATTTTTAAATTTACTTTTCCTGTTACTCAATGACTCGAAAAAAAAATGGACAGTAAATAAAAAATAGAATCACCCAACTTAAGGTTCAGCTTTTAACGAAATTCCTGAGACTTTGTTTAGTTAGAAAAGTAACCATAAATTGAAAAGAAAATGAGAGGAAAAGAGGTTCTTTCTTAATTTTACCCTTTTAATTTATTTTCTTTCATCCTATAGCTTTCCAGGGAACTAAATAGTTTTAAGCATTTTGACCTATCTTAGTAGAAACCTGTATATCACATTCAAGTTTGCATTCACAATTGCTTAGATCTAATTGCATCATGGCTTATACTTTGGATTATAGATTTCTTATTATAGCTTCTTGTAAAAGGAAACTTCTAGTTTGGATATTTTAAAATATTTTGTAATTTTGTTCAGCATGTCAACTTTGCAGCAAAATTTTTGTCGGAGGTTTAGCAAGAGATACAACATCTGGTTAGTTCTTTAACCATAAAATTTTTTAATATTGTTGATATTGACGGGCAATGCTTTTTTTTTTAACCCACTTGGATCTTGATAATCTTTTATGCAGCACAGTTTCTTGAGCATTTTGGTAAATATGGTGAAATCGTGGATTCTGTAATAATGAAGAAGAAAGAAACAGGGCAGCGACATGGATTTGGTTTTGTTACATATGCAGATCCTTCTATTGTTGATAAAGTTATTAAGGACACTCATATTATTAATGGGAAACAAGTAAGATTCAAGTTTAGTCTCAATCTATATTACTATGATGGACATGGGTATGCAGGTCCAGCCTTCTAAATATAAGGAAAAGTTTAGGAAAAATTGAACTTATCCATATTGGACACATGCCTGTATCCAACGCTCATCCCAAGTCCATGTAACATAGGACTCAATATTGAGTTGGTTATTCCGCTTTCCCTGCTATGAATCATGGATTACTACTTTAGTTATTGACTTGATTTATTGACATTTGGCATGGTTTTTGTGTCTTCTAGGTAGGGATTAAGAGAACAATACCTAAGGGAGCTATAGGAACTAAGGATTTCTAGACTAGGAAGATTTTTGTGGGTGGAATTCCATCAGGAGTGTCTAAAGGTGATCTGTGTCTGTGCACATTCTTGATGTTTGATAAAATTTTGTGAAAGGTGGTTTTAATTAATCTTTTGCTGAAATGCGCTGATATATTTATTTTGCAAATGCCCAGATGAGTTCAAGGACTTCTTTTCACAGTTTGGAGAGGTCAATGAACACCAGATCATCCAGGATCATGCCACTGGTGGTTCTTGTGGTTTTGGATTTATTACTTTTGACACTGAACAAGTGGTTGATGATCTCCTGGCCAAGGGGAACAAGGTTGAGCTGGCTGGAGCTCAGGTACATAGAATGCTTGCATTTCTTATATTTCTTTGTCCTCGTTATCAACAGTTGACATCTCTCTTTTTATAATCCAGACTTCTTTGACTTCTAAGAGTGAAGAGACATGTATTAATTGAATAAATTCTTGTTGCTGGAGCATTAATAGTTTCTTTGAATGGTCACTTTGTCTTGTACATGATGATGACCCACCAGTCCATAAGGTTGTAATTGAAGTCTTGTAGAGCCAACCTCTAATTGTAAAATTTACAGAATCAACTACCCATGCTGGTCCAAGTGTAGAAGTAATTATCACATCTTAGAATGTGGATGCACATTTCAGTTAAATTAACAAAATCTAAAATAGCTGGCATAAAAGGTCTGCATTTCTTCTTTCTGTTCTTGTAGGTTGAGATTAAGTGGGTATCTGAGCTGCATGGTGATTCTAGGAATGCCTATGATGAGTTTGAAGATTTTTATGGTGGATGTGTTGGTTACAGGTTTGACAATATTGGTTACAGATCAGGTGGCAGTGGCCCTCACTGTGGAGCTGCCGGTCATACAGGATATGATGGAGCTGAATTTGGTGAGTATGGAGGATATGGCAGTGGTATGGAGTTGTATAGGGAAGAGCCCTCCCTTGAATACTCAGGTCATTACGGAGGAGGTGAATTTGGTCACTATGGAGAATATGGTAGTGGCACAGAGCCATATAGGGGAGAGCCCTCCCTTATATACTCAGCTGACCTTGAAGGAGGTGAATTTGGTGGGTTAAAGTGCTATGGTGGTCTTATGGAGCCACATAGAGATGAGCCCTTCCTTGAATACTCAGGTCATAGTGGAGAAGGTGAGTTTGGTCGTTATGGAGAATATGGTAGTGGTATGGAGTTGTGTAGGGGAGAGCCCTCCCTTCAATACTCAGGTCATCATGGAGGAGGTGAATTTGGTCAGTTCAAGTACCATGGTGGTGTTATGGAGCCATATACAGAAGAGCCATCCCTTGAATACTCCAATCATTGTGGAAGAGATGAATTTGGTAGTGGAATGGAGCCATATAGGGGAGAGCCCTTTAAATACTGGAGGCATGTTGAAGGTGGTCAATTTGGTGGGTATGGTGGTGCTAAGGAGTTGTGCCGGAAAGAACCTTTTGATGAGCACTCAATTCTTTCTCGAGGAGGTTTCAATAAAGGCTATGATGTGGGACATGGCTTTGGAGGGCCTAGTGATATTTATGGAGAATATGGTGCGGGTGGCATCGGTCGTGGCTATAGAGGTGGTGGTGAAGGTGCCTTCTTCGGCCATAGAGGAGGCCACGGTAGTGTAGAGAGAGGTGCTTGGTATCATCCTTATGCTAGGTAGGAAGGTTGTTGACGGAATGGAATACTTGGTGTAATATATGCGCTGGAAATGTACGTTGTCCCAGGTTGAAGCACCTGGGCCCTTCTCTCTTCATTGTTATTATTATTATTATTATTATTATTATATCTGATCTTTTGCTTTGATTTGGGTAAATTGTGTTTGTTATAGTAAAATTTTTATAAATTAATAATCTCGATTAAATAATATTTTTAATTGATCATGATTTAAGATTAACGTTATAAATTAATAATTTGTTAAATTTAAAAAATATACATAATTTTATTTGATATATAAATTAATAATTTTTTTATATATTAAAATTATATATATACATGATTCAATTACATATTTATGTAAAATATAATTATAATATTATTTTTTTAAAAAAAATTGATGTCTCTTTGAATTTGATTTTTAACTTTCTTTAATGCATTAAAAGCTTTGGTGTTGGATTTTCGTATTGCAAAAGAAAATTGTACAATATAATTATTGTTTTGAGTCATCTTTACATGAAACAGTATCAATATAGAACAATTATCTTTAATTTTATATTCTTTATCATTTTTAATGACGTTTTCGCTAATTTATTTGTTACAAATAATGATAATTTGTAATTTAGTATTTAAGTACTTTTCATATAATCACAATATGCAATATATCTATTTAGCTTAAAGTTTTGAAAAAAATATAGAATATTTTGATAAATGAATAATTTATTAAAAATTAATTAATGTATAAATTAGTAAATTATTAATTTATCAATTAATTAATAAATTTTCATGGTCTCAAAGATATTAACTTATAAAGATTTTAATATACTAATAATTTTTTATATTTAATTTATTTTATATTTTTATTTATTTTAAAAAATAATAATAAAAATATCAATCAAACTATCTTAAATATTTTATTTAATGTTTGAAAGATCTTATGATTGATAAAGAATTTTTTGTAATCTATGTGGAAAATCTATGTTATAATCTAGATCTTTATTAGTTCCATTAAATTCTTTTTATATCAATAAATACATTATTCAATTAAGTCAAAATAAATTAAGAAATAGATTTAATGGTTATCTTATAATTCCTAGTAAGAAAATTACAGGGTACACTTGAAAATCAAGAAAAAAAAAAGAGTATAAAGTAAAGACAATGCCCAAAATTTATAGTTTTCTTCTGAATCACTTATATTTTCTTAAAAAAAAAAAGAGGCTTGAAAAAAAGATAAAATATTTGTAATAAATTCTCTATTTTAAATTTAATTCAGATATAAAGTAAATTTGTAATGCTACTATCAAAGTTATAGTTTTTTCTTAAGTTAACATTGCTTCATTAAAAAAATTAATATTATTTATAATGTAGGGAAATCAATGCAAAGAGTGCAGTATCTTAACTCAAAATTTATTATTTGATGGAATACTTAAATTTTATAAATATTTGATTAAAATTTTGAATTGTTATTCGAACTCATATTTAAATATTTTAAACATTATTCGTCAAATATTTGATTAAAAAAATTTTAAATTAATTTTTATGTATGTTTTTAATAAAAAGTAAATTAATAAAATAAAATAATTTTTAAAAATTAATCAATAAATTAAAATTAATTCATAAAAATAAATTAAAGTTGAAAATCATATTTTAAAATAATTAATAAATTTTAATAAATATTACATTAATTATCAAAATTTTAATATTAAAAATTATTATTTGTAATAGAGTTCTAATAGTGAGTTGAATTTGTGACAAATAATAATATTATTATCTAAATTTAATTATAGAATATTATAAATATTACATATTATAATAAATATGTTTGTTTAGAATAACTCTAAGGAAAAAAGAAACTAATTTTAAAAAGACTTAAGGTTTCTTTATTTAGGCAATTACAACCGTCGGTCCTTTCCATTTCTAGGGTTTTATTTAGTTTTTAGGGCTTTCATTTCATTTCAAATTTCGAAGCAGAAACTACAAAACCAAGCGTTTTTAGGGCTAAAGTTTCGTTTCTTTGTCTTCCTTCTCCCCAAGCCCAAGGCTTTAAGAAATTTTCCATTTTTGCCATGGACCCTCGAGACGGTGA
Source organism: Theobroma cacao (assembly GCF_053813885.1). NCBI lineage: Eukaryota > Viridiplantae > Streptophyta > Magnoliopsida > Malvales > Malvaceae > Theobroma > Theobroma cacao. Next base: position 1,175,034 of record NC_142642.1, read on the forward strand.
AGCAATTCTTGACGGAGAAACCAGCGATTTTAGATCCTCTGACCATCCGGAGGATGACAAGTCTCAGCCTCTCACGGGAGATGGAGCCAGCCCTGGGTAATTTTGTATTTTTTTTATTAAGTTCCTTAGAAAGTGCGGGGACGGTGAAGGAAAATCTTAAGATTTTCCGGTACTTATTGACATGTAAAAACGTAAATTAGCTCAAAACTAGAAAGGCTCGTTGTTTTAAGATTTAGTCTGTTTGTTTCCTGAGAAAATGGTAGAAAAGTAAAGGAAAAGCTTGAGGTTTTGTATTACCCTATTAGTTAATGACTTGAAAAAAAAAACCGTAAAATAGATCAAATGGACATATCCATTTTCGTTCTTTTCTTAGTTTCCTCTGTCTATTTCCAGAAAAAAGTACGGGAGAAGTGAAAGTAAATTTTGCCATTTTGCATTTCCCCTTCATTAATGACTTGAATTTTGTTGTGCGAAGTTTGAGATTCTTTGGTCGTTGGGAAAATAAAGAGAAAAAGAAAAGAAGAGAAGTTAGGGTTTTAAGCTTTTCTTTAGGCTTTGGAGTTGCATTTTTGTAGGAATTTTATGATCTATTTAGGTATTTGTTCCTTTGAAAGGTCAACTTTAAGTGTAAATACTGTTGAAGTGATTTATGACTATATTCAATATTTGGAAATTTGCAGCAAAATTTTTGTAGGAGGTTTAGCGAGAGAGACAAATTCTGGTTAGTTCTTTAGCTTGTTAGAGATTTTTCTTAATGTTGTTGAATATTAGCACAAAGTGCATGGCCTGTAGTCTGTACCCATCTGGTTCATGTTATTAATTTTATGCAGCACAATTTCTTGAGCATTTTGGTCAATATGGTGAAATTACGGATTCTGTGATAATGAAGGACCGGAAAACGGGGCAGCCTCGTGGGTTCGGGTTTGTGACTTATGCAGAGCCTTCTGTAGTTGATAAAGTCATTGAGGACACTCATATTATTAATGGGAAACAAGTAAGAATCAGCTTTAGTCTCAATGTTAAGTTGATTGTTCTGTTTCCTTACTGTAGCCCAGTGGGCACTATTTTAGTTATTGACTTGAGCTACTGGTATTTGGCTTGATTTTTGGGCCTACTAGGTAGAGATTAAGAGAACAATACCAAAAGGAGCAGCAGGAAGTAAAGATTTCAAGACTAGGAAGATTTTTGTCGGTGGAATTCCATCATCTGTATCAGAAGGTGATACCAATCTTTTTCTTCCTTGATTGTTCAACTCTTGATTCATTATTGATATTTTGTTTAAGTGTTAATCTATTTGGTGCAAATGGGCAGATGAGTTTAAGGACTTCTTTATGCAATATGGAGAAGTTAAAGAACACCAAATTATGCGGGACCATGCCACCAATCGTTCTCGTGGTTTTGGATTTATAACATTTGAGACAGAGCATGCAGTTGATGATCTCTTGGCTAAGGGAAACAAGGTTGACTTTGCTGGAGCTCAGGTATGTGCAATGCCCGTTAACTTGATTAGATTATCTATATTTTTTTCTTTCAATGCTGTTGTCATGCTTGAACCTTCATTGAATTTGAATGGATGAGACCCATGTTAATCAAATGGTCTTTTTCTTTTTAATATTACTAACATATAATGTCCTTGTCATGAAGGTACCTTTTCCAAATACCAGTGGTGCCTTTTCTATAATCTTATCTGTTTTTTTTTCTTGAGCTGTTATCTAGTGACAGCTTACCATTAATGTGCACCATTTTGCTCGATGAGCTTTAATTTTTGGCCTGCAAAAATGCTACTTGAGATTTTTCTATTGCTTTGTTTGTTTGCTACTGCTATTATGGTAATTTGAAATGGAAAATAGGAAGGATTAACACTTTATGGAATCTTGTATTTTCCATTGTTTAGCAATGGTTCTTTTGTGCTTGAAGCTTATGAGTAAGGGAATTTAGAATATTAATATTTTTCTTTTAATTTTAAAAAGCCTAAATGAGTCTCATGATGGTTCTCTTTACTTGTAGGTCGAGATTAAAAGGGCAGAGCCAAAGAAACCAAATCCGCCTCCAGCCCCATCCAAACGATATAATGATTCTAGGACTGCATATGGTAGTGGATTTGGAGATGCTTATGGTAGATACGGAGGTGGTGGATTTGGTAGTGGTGGTTACAGAGCCAGTGGGGCTTATGGGGGTCGGGCTGGTGGTTATGGGGGTTATGGAGTAGGTGAATTTGGTGGCTATGGGGGTTATGCTGGTGGTATGGGGCCTTTCAGGGGAGAGCCGTCTCTTGGATACTCAGGTCGTTATGGAGGAAATTTTAATAGAGGCTATGATATGGGAAGTGGCTATGGAGGCCCTGGTGAGATTTATGGAGGATATGGTGCTGGTGCTACTGGTGGTGGCTATGCTAGTAGCTACGACCCTGGCCTTGGGGGTGGCTATGGCGCTGCTGGTGGTGGTGCTGGGAATTCCTTCTATGGAAGTCGAGGGGGATATAGCGGAGCAGGTAGTGGTCGATACCATCCTTATGGAAGATAGAGAGGTTGTTGCTGGGAAAATCTCTTCGAAGTTATAAATGTTGTCTCAATTTGTACCTTGTAGCTCCTTGATGTCATTATTCTTAGTTTAGTTTCTTTCTTCTTTGAGGTTCAAGGATTTGATCATCCTGTTTACACTTTGCCTTTACCGGACTGTAAGAGCTAAGTGGGTCTGATTTTTGTACTTCTCTTTTGATTGACATTAACATGCAAATTTTGCAAGCTGTATGATTGATTCTTGAATGAATACAGCAGGCAAAAAAGAAAGGAATTCTTTTTTAATTGAGCTCCTATTTTCTGCTTGTTAAGTTCTGATCCTCAGTTCCTTTCCTCTTCTAAGTTTTTACATACCTAGATTTTCAGACAAATAAACCATGCATGTAATTTTATTACTAAATTTGGAAATCGTCAAATTTAAAAAGAAACAAAAGAAAATCATTAGCCATGGCTTAGGTTTGCTTCAAATATTAAAGAATTAAAAAAAAATCATGATAAGCAAGATACATTTTAACCTCTGAGCTGAAATTACTTATCAACTATTTGAGTTGATAATAATACCCTTTATATTTGAATTTTTTTGTTAATTTTAAAAGATATTAATCTAGATTTAATTTCTAATTTTTATAAAATTATGGAAAAAAGGCAAATAAGACAGAAGTGGCAATAGGACAAGCAGGCTTTTAATTTTCCGACCACACAGTTTCCCAAAATATCTCAGCAGTCCTTGCTAACACGATAGCTTTAGCTTTGTGTCTTAAAACTTTGCCATTTGGGTAAACAAAGAAAAAGGACGGAGAGGGACAAAAATTTTTCTGCTTGGCTGCTCCTCTCTCCAAACTATATTAACACAAAAATCCTACATTCAGAAATTCTTTCCTCTTTTCTTTCTTTCAAGTTTCAACCCAGAGACAGAAAAGGCAACACCCAGAAAGAAATTTCTATGTAAAGAAAATGGCAATGGTGGCAGCATCCAATTTAAGTACATACCAAAAGGTGATATTTTTTCTATTAAATTTGGGTTTTTTTTAAAATCTTTTTCCTTTTTTGTTTTTAATAAACAACCTAATTCTGGGTGACATTTACTCTGTTGACAGACTCAGATGCTTCAGGTGATATGCAGAAGGAAAGAAAGAGGAAGAGAACATCACAACAATTACCCCTATAAAGTCATCGAAATTACACCCCCACCCAAGTCCCTTGGTGTTCGTTGCTTCCCTCCTGTAAGTCTCATTTTCTTCCTGTCTTTATCTTGTCTGAATATTTTCTTGTTTTGGCAGAGGTTTTTGTCTGAATACAAGTCTTTGCAAATGTGGCTTTATGTCTTTGTAATAGATTGAAAATGGTGAGAATTAAATTATGGGAAAAATGACAAGAATGTGAAGCCTTTGCATTTAGGATAAAATATTGATTCCAATATCTAAAGGCCAGATTACAAAAATGCCCCAAGTATGCTCCTTAGTAAAACTATAATGTTGGGTATTGAATCATGTGCTTTGTAGCTTATTTTGGTGGCATTCTTGATCTTCTTTATTTTCGTTTAGATCACTTGAACTAAGGTATAGACGATTGGTGATGGCTATATTGTTTCCATTTGAAAGCAAAGGCTTACTTGTTTTACTCAATTCTGAAGCAAGGTCTGATACAAAGCCTTTGCCCGTAAGGCATGGCACTTTGGAGTCTTCATTTTGTTGTTGAAGATTTAATGGAGTAAATTGAAGGATAGAGTACCATTATTTTGTAAGCATTGTTGAGATTCTGGTTTACATAAGTGAAATTTTGATTAATAGTTTGGTGAGTTTATGTGGAAGCAAGAGTTTGAAAGCTGTTTTCCTGATGTAAATGTTGGGTAGTTTGCAAAATCAGATTGAAGGAGAGGTTATCCAGTTTTCAGCTTTTGGTGATCTCTCATTTGTTCTTTTTCCTCCCTTCCACTAATTTGGCATGACGATGACATTATTCGCATGATGACAACGAGACATTAGAAACTTGTAATCAGGTTTAGACAAATGGAGTAAATATAATGACGAGTTTTCAACAGAAGAAGAGTAGTCAAACAACAGAATGAGTTTCAAAATGGCTCATGTCCGATTTAGGAAAACTCTTCAAAGTGGGATGCCACTAGCTCAGCTGGTTGCATTCGATGGGGACAATTCTCTCCTGCTTCAGCATAAATGAGCTGCTAAAACAATGCAGAAAACAATTGAACAATGCAAAACATAGTGGATTAGGCTATTAGCATGAAGAGGATTTTTGGAAATCATGCTTGTGCGGATTATGTAATGATTTGAAGGGTGTGGAAATGCCTTCACTAAGATATGTTGGTTTATTCCTTTATATTATTCTTAATTTTAATGTCAATCGTATAGTTTGTGCATGACTTATTAGCAGATGAAGTTGGGTGGTCATATATTGGTTGTAAATTTCTGAACTATTGAGCTATCTTGTTCTGATGTACTACTTGTTTAATGAGTTGTAGATGTCAAGGGCCCTTCATCATGTGTTTTAGAAGCAGAAAGCTGAGAATAGGCCCTTCTCTCAAATTCTAAGCACCAGGCATACAGAACTTTAATGATCTGTCATCTTGTCGATATTGCTACACTTGTTCATGGGGATCAGTAGGTCCGATACAGTTGTGAAACTAGAAACTATTATGACATGATATCACTGCTGGGGCATTTATGCTCCATTCTGTCAGTTCTGATTGTTCCTTCTGTATCAGAATTTGCAGTGTGGGGAGAGTGTGACAATTGAAGGCCAAACATATACAATCTCAGCTGTAACTCACCGCTACCAGCTTCGCAAAGGAAAGTACGAACCTAGTGAAAAGAGGCTTGATGTTCTGTCCACAGGGAGATACATCCTTAACTTATATCTCGAAAGCTTGCTAGACCAGTCTTGATGCCTAGTTTCAAACCATTTTTTCTTCTTTTTAACTAGACATAATGCCTTTATGTCTACTTACAGAAAAGAAAAAAGAGTCAAGATTATCAGATTGTAGATGTTTGAATATGCTTTAACTAATGTAAATGAATCCTGAAGTTGTATAATGCTTGATTTATGTATGAAACCTTTATGGTAACCATTGGCATATGATTCAACAGATGATATTGCTTTATTTTTTATTTCGTTTTTGCTTTTGTGATGTCATAATCCCTATGTCTTGGTCTCACAGTTTTGTTGCATAAAATACGCTTCACAAGTTCAAGATGATGTGTGAATAGTTCAATACTCAATCTCACTCTAGTACACTTTCGATGTGAGATTCACGACTCCCTTCTAGGACCATGACAGCTCGGATCATACCCTTCCAAATCTGCATATCTTTCCTTGCATCCTCAGCTAAAAAGGACATTGGCTTACCAACAGCTCCAACTGTAAGGATTTGGCATCCATGATCCAACACTTTATATCCTGCTTTTTATTAAAAAAAAAAGAAACAGCTGCTTCTGTCATGTTTGAAGAGTGTTCTAATCATGAGTGCTACCATTATTGTCAAGTCCTAGACATATATAGTTTTATGTTCCATTAGTTAAACCCCCCCAATAGCTTCATCCAACACACTCAATTATTGGACTTGAAAATTCTATACATTAGATCTCAAGTTTAAACTAAACTAAACTAAACTCTCTTCCATAATAAGATTAAGCCAACTATAAAATCTTTTTAAAATTATATAGTAAATTCGTATTACAAATTGACGATTTTTTCGTGTAATTTATTTTATTATTATTTTTTAGAATGATATTTGTCTCGAGTTTTTATGCATAAGATTGAAATGTATAAAACAAAACAAGATGTTGATATTATTGCAATTATGAACATTTTTCTAACATGTTGCAAGAAAATGTAACATAATTTTGTTGAGACCTAAGTATTTGAGAATAATAATTTCACTTCCATGCTTATTCTAAACCTGGCCACAGACGATCATTGAAGCCTCCTCTTGCGGAAGTGGTAATCATCGAAGGAGGGAGAGAATGATTTCATACGTTGCACACTGAAAATGATTGTTGTAACATGTTTACGTGATTGGTGACAAGGGTCCCACAGATTTGGACCCTGTCTGGATAACCACCAATCTTACACGTGTCAACATCAGGACCCGTGACAGGGACGCTTGGCAACATCAAACATCCCTTCAATCCTCCTAGGGACCGTCCAATTCGGAGAAAGTCCCACCCGCCACCGTTGGATCATCATAAAATTCTGTGGTCAAGAAGAAGGTTGGTTGATGAGACCCGAGTTAAGGGTTAAAACCCTTTGTGTGTTTTAAAATTAAAAAAGAAAAAGGCATTGGGGATCAGGGACTGCCCAACTACCCTATGCCTAACATCTCACCTACAAAATTCCCAAAAAGACCTTAACGTAGGTCCCATACATGCCCCCCCAGTCCAAAGCACAATTGTGGGCCCCTGCAGCGTGGCAGGCTGACCCCATGTGTCTTAAGCTGCTCCTGCCAAGGATTGGACATTGATTTCCCCAATTTTTTTTTCCTTCAAAGAAAAAAAAAAAAAAAAGGAAAAGGCGATAGGGTCAAAGGTGAAAAGACTATTTTACCCCCGCGATTAAGGGCGTTAATTACTAATTTAAGGAGAGGGTGCCCCTAAGGGGAAAAATCATAGGTTATATCACCCGTGGGTGCACGGTAATATCATGACAGCCGTCCATGTGCTCCTGTTCATGTTTCACGTGCCTGCATGTGAAGGGCTTTCCTCGTTCCCGCCAAAACAAAAGTAAAAAAAAAATAAAAATAAAAATAAATGAAAATATGTTGCGGTTACTTAACACACCATGTGATTATAATTAATATTTATTTTGTTTACGTTCCCAAATTTAATGACTATAAATTCGAAAAAAATAAATAAATAAATAATCATCTAATTCTTACAGCGTGAATCTAGTTGTTGTGGCCAATGAGAATGCATGATTCGAGCTGTCTAATAAAATCATTGTCAGTAAAAATTGTGAATTGGAAACATTTTATAAATTCCATAAAATAAATAATTTCAAGAGAATCTCAATGTTGACTAATGCTTTTTGAATAATTAACAATGATTGAAATTTTAATTAATTTAATTTTTGAACCCTGTGATTCTGCTCACGCTTTTGTTTAAATTTTAATTAATTTAATTTTTTTAATTTATATGTGATATATTATGAGTTATTTATATGCTATCACTCAATCATAAAATATCACATCATAAATGTATAATAATAAAATTTTAAATATTTTTAAAATTATAAATTTTATATCACTTATTGGTTATAAAGTCACGTGTACTTTGGCTAGAAAAAACAAGTAGGAAGGTTAAACATTAATGGGTTTTTTTTATATAGGAAAAAATTAAAAGTTATGATTTTTTTATTTATTTCAGAGAAATAACTACAATAATTTTTTTTCTACTAAAAAGTGGCCCCTTTTTTTTTTTTATTTTTTTTGCTAAATTAAAGGCTTTATATGCATTGAAAATAGTACTTGAATGGTTTAATAGGGAAAAGTTGGTAGTGGGAGGGAGGTTATCAAAAGAGGGGTGGCCCAAATTGAATCCACCTGTTTCCACTTAAAACTTTGAAGATTACAAGAACAAGAACAAGAAGGTGAGGAACCAAAGCAAAGCAAGGCAAGGCAAAGTAAGAGAGAGATAGAGAGAGATAAAGGCAGAAGCTTTGTTTTTTTCCTTTATTGCCTGAGAGGAAACAATCCAGAGATAAAGACGGCTTTAAGCTTTGCTTTGCTTTGCTTGCCAAGTTACCTTTGTTTTTCCTCCTAATCTTCTTTCATAAAACGACGAAACAAAACAGAACATAAACTTTTTTTTTCATTCATAATTTTTTTAAATAAAAAGAAAAAACTAAGCAAATTATCATTATTATTATCATTGTTTTCTTTCTTTCTCTGTCTCTTTCTCTCTCTCTTTTCTTGTTTGGATCGGATCTGGAGAGCTTCTTAGGAGAAGAGAAACACACACGAAGACAAGGCAAAACCCGAAGAAAGCTGTTTCACTTTTCTCTTCTTAAAAACAGCTTTTTCTTTTTTTTTCCTTTCTGGGTTTTTCATTTCATGAAAGATTTCAGTTTGCCCAGCATTGTTTTTCTCTGTTCTATGATCAGGTAACTCGTTTTTGGCCTCTTTAAAGTTTTTTTTTTTTTTTTTTTTATGATGGGTTCTTTTCTTTTGCTTTATTGGTCAAGTTTGGAGTTTTTTTTCTTTCTAAGCTTGTTTTTCTTGTTCATGCATTTTCTTAGTAACCAAACATTGCATTTTAGCTATCAAAAAGAAAAAAGAAGTTTGCATTTTGGGTTCTTGAGAAACTTGAAAGTTATTTTGTTTTTTTTTTCTTAAAAAAAATAGAAATTGGCTATGCTTCAATGGGGGTTGGATGCTTGGAATTTTGCATTCATTTGATTGTTAATTACGGTTTATTATCTTGTTTTAAGGGCCAGCTGTTTATATCTTGGTATCACCGTAATCTTTGGTGTTTTCTTTGATTGTAAATTCTATTGGTGATTTTATTTTGTTTAAATTTAAGACTGCTGCGTGAAATTTTCATTTCTTGGTTTCAACAGCTTAGTATTTTGACTATTTGTATTTCTGTAACAGTTGATTTTGTGTTGTTGGGACATTTAAGTTGGATGATTCTATAATTAACGGCTGTATCGTAGAATTTTCACCTAGAGGAATAAAGTTTACTTCGCTGAATTGGACTTTGGTTTGGCAGTGGTTGGTGATGTTAAATTCTTCAATGGAATCACTTGCTATTTCTTCATCAAAGAGTCAAAGTCCCGGTTCTGCCATAGGCAACAATAACCCTCATTCAGCATCTGGTACGCCTAGGCCATCTCGGCCTCCCTCTCCGAAACAATCAAGAAATGAAGGACCTTCTTCTACATCGCAAGCAACTACTCTTAATCATGGCGTAAGTATTGTTCGACATCCAAATGGTACTATAGGCTATCAAAAGCATTCGTACAAACCAGCCTATGACAACATGCAGCATGAAGAATTGCCTAACATGGGAAAACACTATTACGATTCAAGTAAGGGGAAATCTGAATTGGTGGGAAAAAACGACGCTACTAACCCTAGTCAGAAGAAGATTTTGACAGTGGAAAGCAAATCTTCCTTCAAACACCCAGTCAATGATCATAAGAGTTCTAATTCACGTGGTCCTTTGGAATTTGAAAAAACTGTATCGGGTCCTTGTAAAGGAGGTGTTGTGCAGTTGAACAACCATGTTGCATCTCAATCAGAACGAAGCTTTTGTCAAAGTCCTTCAAATAGTATGTGTGCTGGCACGCTTTATGCTGAAGCCAAACAAAGTTTCACCAATACAGAAGTTAGTGAATGCGCAAGCAGTGTTGACAAGTCTGCTGAAAGTGGTGAAGTTAGTAATTCCTGTGATTTAGTTGAGAGTAGGAAGACAAGCATCTACAGAGGGAGCACTGGCAGTGATGTTAGTGATGAAAGCAGCTCTAGTTGTCTAAGCAGTGCCATCTACAAGCCCCACAAGGCCAATGATATAAGATGGGAAGCAATTCAAGCTGTCAGATCTCGAAAGGGAGATTTGGACTTTAAGCACTTTAGGGTGCTGAGGAGACTGGGATGTGGAGATATTGGTAGTGTTTATCTATCGGAATTGACTGGCACTAAAACTTATTTTGCTATGAAGGTTATGGATAAAGCTCTTTTGGCAAGTCGTAAGAAGCTTCTGAGAGCCCAGACAGAGAGAGAGATTCTGCAATCTCTGGATCATCCCTTCCTACCCACCTTGTATACGCACTTTGAGACAGAGAAGCTTTCTTGCTTGGTGATGGAGTTCTGCCCTGGAGGAGACTTGCATGCTCTCAGGCAAAGACAACCAGGAAAGTACTTTTCAGAGCAAGCTGCCAGGTTAGCTATTGGTCTTCTTCTTCTCTGCTACGCTTTATTCTCAAGTCTGTGTTATTGCATTTTGAATTTAACTGCTGGATGTTTTTCAGATTTTTTATGAAAACCCATGGGTCGATTTCCAGTTAATATCGTCTCTCTAGGGCTCAATTACCCTATCAGATGAACAATACAACAGTGCTAGTAAACTCATGTTACAATTTTATGTTAGTATTATGGTTCTGGGGGGGTGACCGTGCATTTAGAAATAAGATGTGTGTTGCAAAAAGGTTGAAACTCCTCTGTATCTGTAAATTGGAATAACTTTTATCAAGTTGCTCATCTCCATCCTGACTTTATCCTCAAGTCGGGCACTATGAAATCCTGAGATGTCATCCTCTATCTTAACAAACCTTTTGGTATGTTGATAACCTTTATATCCCTCCTTTTTTTTTAAAAAAAAAAAATTCAAATATAGTGAATCTTTGTCAACAAAGTCATCTTCAGGTATGTTCGTGAGTGCTTGATCATAGTCTTCCTCATTCAGGTTCTTTAGAATATCAGATGTTTCATATTCTTATCCCCTTTCACTCAAGCTTTTCCTCCATTAAATTTCTACAGTTTTATTATGATATGTCCTACAGGCAGGCTTGAGAATACATGTCATTATTTTTCTCTTCCTATTTTTTTAAAAAATTTTCTGGGTCAAGTTGCAATTATAATCTATCTGTTATTGCTCTTAGGCTGATAAATTTATGTCTTATCCTGCAAAGTTACTAAACATTTTATCCTAGATTAAAATTAATTCAAAAGGAAAAATGATGTGGACAAATTTTGACCCTAGATTATATGAAGAACATGTGTCACTCTATGGTGAAAATTGTGGGCAGCTCTACCATTGTTTGCAGTTGAGAGGATCCTTAACTCTTAGGTTGTACTAGATGGCTATGATGACAACAATGATAAGACTGTAGAGGTTCCTGAAGACTTGGATTCAGATCCTGCATGAATTCTAACTTCTAATATCTTAACATATTTGTTAGTATCTGACAACAATTAATAAGACTTTAAAGCCCATAAATATTGTGGTATACCATGAGTTATTTGTGCACGGGCATGCATCATCCTAAGAATAAGAACTGAATTGAAATTTCAGGTGCATATGTTCCTTCTATGTTAACTTGATAAATGTAAATATTTATGATGATAATGTAGTTTGATATGGGCAGATTGCAGTAGAAGGTTAAAGCCAAGAAATTCCTACGAACTATTGTTTTCTGCATTGACTTTTCTGTTGCTCTGCAGGTTTTACGTGGCAGAAGTTCTCCTTGCTTTGGAGTATCTGCACATGCTTGGGATCATTTACAGAGACCTTAAGCCGGAAAACGTTTTGGTAAGAGAAGATGGACACATAATGCTTTCAGATTTTGACCTCTCTCTTAGATGTGCCGTCTCTCCAACTCTGGTCAAATCTTCAATCTCAAGCCTAGAATCAAAAAATTCAGCATACTGTGCTCAGCCTGCATGCATTGAGCCAACTTGTGTAATGCAGCCAGATTGTATCCAACCTGCATGTTTTGGACCACGTTTTTTCTCAAGCAAGCCCAAGAAAGAAAAGAAGAGCAAAGTAAAGAATGAAACTAGTCATCAAGTGAGTCCTCTTCCTGAGCTCATTGCAGAACCTACAAATGCTCGCTCAATGTCCTTTGTGGGAACTCATGAGTACTTAGCACCTGAGATCATTAAAGGTGAAGGACATGGAAGTGCTGTAGATTGGTGGACATTTGGGATCTTTCTGTACGAACTTTTGTATGGTAAAACCCCATTCAAAGGGGCAGGGAACCGGGCAACTCTCTTTAATGTGGTTGGCCAGCCATTGAGATTTCCGGAGTATCCTTCTGTGAGCTTTGCTGCTAGGGACTTAATCAGAGGTTTACTTGTAAAGGAGCCACAGCATCGGCTTGCTTATAGGCGTGGGGCTACTGAAGTTAAACAACACCCATTCTTTCAGAGTGTAAATTGGGCACTCATTCGTTGTGCAAATCCACCAGAAGTGCCAAAACAAGCCATGATGGACTTTTCTGTCAGAACGGACATGGCAAAAGTACCTAACAACGACAAGGTTCCGGGTGTAGATGTGAAGCCTTCAGGTAATTATTTAGAGATTGATTTCTTTTGATTCTTGTGATTATTTTTGTTTCTTAGAAACAATATGTCCACCACCTCTGTCGAATTGTGCTCCAAAGGTTTAGTCTTTTGCTCTTGCAAAAGAGCTATTTGGAAGCACATGTTGTAACTTCTCTTTGAACTTGAAGCACGATAAACAGCACTGCGAAATGCAAATGAACAGAAATGAGGAATGAAGCTGCTGTTCTGTCTTCTCTTATTTCTTGCATTCTGGAAGTTTACTTCTATGTAAACTTGTGTTGTACCAAAACCGGCACGAAAACAGGCAATCCTAAGATGTTTCATCATAGTTTCAACATGTTTAAAGACCATATATCTATACAAAATTGGAATATGGGAAGGTAGGGAATGCCAGTGCCATGGAATGCTTTCATTTCTGCACAAAACAACACAATTGTAAGTTTCTTTGTTGTGAGGCTTCTCATCTGAACTTGTTCAAGTTGAATAGGGTTTAAAGAGTTTGAAACAAAATGGTTCTGCAAAATTTGCAGCCCCAAGTGTCATGCTTAACCAGGCACGTTGTTTCTTCATAAGAGCATTCCTCAGCAATGGACTATTTGAGTGAACTATTTAATAGTTTTATTAGAGTATGTGAAGGTTAAGAGTATTAGCTATTTGGGACCAAAAGAAAAAGCTTAATTTTGAGACATAAAAGGAAAAAAAAATAGTAATAAAGAGAGACAATAATTTTGCAAGGAAAAAAAAAGCTTAAATAGTTTTATTTATAGATAAAATAAAAGAGATCAAAACTTATGGATAAACCAATAATCGTAAAATGTGTAACGGTTGTAAAGAATTATATATGGATAATATTTAAAAAAATTTTAAATTATTTAAAAAAATTAAATTAAATTTTCTTTTTTATTATATTTATTTTTTTATTAAAATAAATTTTTATAATTAATAATTAATAATTTATTAATTAAAATATTATTTATCACGTGTGATGTGTTAATATATAATGATTGATGATTGCATGAAACATTGATACAGTCATATAATTTTTTTTGTTTTTCAAATTACCGTAATTAATAGCAATTAGTCCTCCGACTCAATAAAAACAAAAATATTTGATTAAATTTAATATAAAATAAAAAATTATTTGAATTTATTAACGATAAGTGTCGTCAGAAAAAACAATTTGAAGGCCCAACCATAACCATCCACGTTAGCAAACTCTCTCTTGTAGTGAAATTGCAGCACGTGACGAAAATCATCAGTTTTGTTTTTTCTCTGACAGCCTCTTCCGGGAAAAATGCAATGGAATGGGACTTTTAACAATCCAAAAACAAAACTTCCACATGAATCCACGCGCTTCAACAACACGCTCCGAGGCAGCTCAGAGCTAGATGGCTGGGGGCCACCTACCTGGCGTACACGAAACAATCTTCATTGCCCCGATGTGATCGGAGCGGAGGATCAAATCCTACACGCACGGACCTAGGTTGGGTCCTCGGTTTTGACTTTCAACTCTCGAGCCTGGATGGGCCCTAAGGGGGTTTTCTCTAGCCTCCTTGGAAAAACAATGGCTACCTACCCCAAAAGTAATTAGAACAATGATTTATTGGCTTGGATTTTTCTTCATTCAAACCTCGTGATCTCTTCCAAATCGACTCTAATTATTTTTAGCCAAAAACTTTTTTGTTGCGAAACTTTCATACATAATCAGTCAACTATACTAATAATAATTGATGAAATAAATAATTTATTTGAATGATTGCAATTGAATAATATTTGAAAGCTACCAAAATCTGTAAAGAAAAAGGAGACGTGATAAATGCTACTTCTATAATTGATTTTTTAAAATTATTTATACTTGTGACACATTATTTATGTTTATAGTTTTAAAATATCTACTATTTAAAAAAATTAAAATTATTTTAATATTTAATTAAACTTTATCTTTATAATTAACGATTATTAATCAAAATTTACTTATTATTTTTTAATATATAATATCGATATAATATATTAGTATATCATACTGATTCATATTAACATAATATGATGATATGATCGTCTGAAATTTTTACTTTTCACGATAACGTTATGTTATTATAAAAATGATAACTGATAATTTTAATTAATGTAATTAATAAATAATTAATTAAAAATAAAATAAAAATTTATTTGAAAATTTTTAAATAATTAAAAAAAATTAAAATATTATGTCAACTTAAATTAATAGGTTAACTATGTTAAGAATCACAATATTTAATGATGAAATTATCATTTAATTGTTATGAATAAATAAATAACTCAAGATAAATATTTTTTTTTCCAATTTCAAAGGCGAGACAAAGGATTTTACTAATTGAATGAACTTGTTGTAGATAAATTTTTTAATTGTTGTTATCTTTAACATTAAATTAAACAAACAAATTAAAAAGTTGGGTAAATTTTTTTAAAAAATTAATACAATTATAAATAATAAATTATTTACGACAAATATTGAAGAGTTCGAGAAAGTCTTCCGTTGGACCTAAAATGCATTTTTTTGACTATTGGATGAATATGAATTTCTATAAATTAACCTCAAAAAAGCAGTTCTACCGAACCTTCCATGGCCATTACACCACCAAATTGTCCCCATCCAATATCCACCCGCGCGTTTGCACCACGCTCCATTTCCTTTCTCATTCAAACCCAAAAGCCCACCTCCAGACCCCCCCGTATGCGCATTGCGCACTGCTTCCGTTCTTCTCTCTTCTCCTCCATCATATCTTTTACTCGACCTCGCCTTCACCCTTCTCCTAAACCTTTGGCTTTGGCTTGTTTTTCTTCTTCTTCGATGGCGGATTCTAACAACCTCTCAAGTGTCTCTGCTGAAGATGAGGCGCAGTTCGGCTTCACGCGCGAGGAGATGTACTCCAGTAATCTTGCTGGCACCGTCAATCCCTACGACCGTCACGTGTTCCTTCGCCATAAGTCGTATACCGATTGGGTCTCCCGCGTCGAAGAAGATCTCCTCCCTAAGCTTCTCTCCTCCGCTCTTAAGTCTCGCAAAAGCGACATCCCTGACAAGGTTCGTTCTTGTCGTTTGCGACCTTTTGTCGATTGCTTTTAAGGTTTAAATTTTCAACTAATCATGGTTTTTCTTTGTTCTTTTTTTTTGATAGACATTGTTTACGGTTATTGAGGGAGAGGGATCTGATGGAGATGTGTTGATTTTCCCTGACATGATCAAATACAAGTAAGTTTTTCTTTTTTCCTTTTTTTTTTCTGGAATTGATTTCTTTTTGTAAGTGTTGACTTTCCATTTACAAGACCGGATCCTGTGCAAATGAAACAAAATTTGGGATTAAAAAAGATACTTTTGGTAATTGATGGGATTAGGAATCTGATCTTTTCTATGTTGAGTAAGTTCTGCTAAATTCTTTTTGATACAATTATACTCTTAAAACTTTTGCCATGTGTTCAATTAACTGTAAATAAAATATTAACCTTCAATTACTTGTTGAAAAAGATGATTACATGTCAAAATTTAAATGGAAATGATATTTGTTGAGGTGAGGCTTGCAATAATTTCTTGTCTTATTATATCATATTTTTTGATAATAGTAGACATATAGACATGTTTAATTAAATACAAATTTGTCAAAATTTCAAAACCACTCGCGGCATTAAACATAACCATCCTTGTGTAATTTTAGGCCAGCATATTGTGAGGATTAAGAAGTGTTTTGTTTATGTGCTATTTTTTGTTGAGTTGAGATTGAATGTCTTCTTTGTTTGGAAAATAATGAGAGAATGCTATAGTAAGGGATTTTTATGCCTGAGGCTCTTTTATTGTTCTGATGGAAGGGGTTTGACGGACTCTGATGTGGATGGCTTTGTCGAGGATGTGCTTGTGAGTGGCAAACCATGGGCTTCTGGAGTGCAGGAGACCTTAAACGGTTCATATGTCTTCGTGTGTGCTCATGGTAATCGTGACAAGAGATGTGGTGTTTGTGGACCAGTTCTAATCAAAAAGCTCAACAAGGAGATTGAGTTGCGAGGACTGAATGATCAGGTGTTTGTAAGTGCTTGCTCTCACATTGGAGGACATAAGTACGCTGGGAACTTGATTATCTTCAGCCCAGATTCCGAGGGAAAGATTACGGGCCACTGGTAATATCTATGTCACTATGACATTGTGCTTCTATGCATTGGATGGTTGTTGATGGTATTGGTTTTTTTTTTTTTTTTTTTGGCATCAAATGATTGCAGGTATGGCTATGTTACTCCTGATGATGTGCCTGAATTGCTGGATCAGCACATTGCAAAGGGAGAAATAATAGAACGCCTTTGGAGGTTTGTGTTTTTTGTTTATCCCGAGCTTAAGTTGGTTAAATATATAGTATTTTATTTTGTGCCATTTCTGAGTACATTCATGTATTGGAGATGGACTTACTACCTCAAATCTTTTGTGGTAGATGAAGTTTGACCATCAACATTGTCAGTGCATACTTAAAATCCATAATTTTTTAAGTTATCCAGTGAAAAAGTTTATAGTTTACTATCAGTGCTGCTGCATGTCTTTCCTAGCATTGATTTTCTTATGTTTTTCTCACAAGGCAGCCAATGGTGTTTTATACATGTAACTAATTGGCTCTTCTCTTAGCTTTATTTTGCACTAATTCAGCTTCTGAACTTTGATCCTGAAGGCTGTGCTTTATTTCATTTCCCTATAAAACTCTTTTGAAATGTTTCTTTATGACTTTATGCTACTTATTTTAGGCTGTTTTTTTTGCTAGGGTTTTAGTGAAATCACTCATAGTACTATTATTTACAATGTGCTTTGCTTGTGGGAAGCCCCATCTCTATTGTGTGACTCATTGCATATGCCATATGAAGCTTTCAATTATTTCTTCTTTATGCCAATTTTTTCATTTTTTTATAGTTGGGATCACTTGTATTTTTTCCAACTGTTTGTAAGATGACAAAGTATGTAAAACATGCATCTGCAGGGGTCAATTGGGAGCTTCTACTGAAGGGGGTGATAAAGCGGATGAACAGAAGCTTCCAAATAGGACAAATGTGGAGAAAAATGAGAAGCATGAAGAATCTGTTGCTCAGCAGACCAAGGAAAACGTTGGTGGTTGTTGTCAGGGTGCTAATGGGTTCACCTGTTGCATGAATGCTAGCTCTGAAGTAAGTGAAAGAAAGAAAAGTGAAGAAACAAGAGAGGAGCATGGAAAGACTGGGGTGTGCAGATTGACAAGCTGGGTAGAATCATGGGAGCAACGTGATGTTCTTACAGCAGCAGCTGTGGTTGGAGCTGTGGCAACCGTTGCTGTGGCTTATAGCTATTATAGAAGGTCGGGCTAAACTAAGCCCTGTAATCCAATGTTGTACTGTGTGCTTGTGGGTTGTATACCCCGGTTTTTTTGGTCGTAGAGGCAATAGTGATGATAAAATAATCCTCCACTTCGCTAGGTGATTGATACAAATAGTCACTTTTACAATATGGGGATGAAATACCAAATTTTTTAGCCATATTTAAGGATGAAATATTACTGCATTGATTTCTTTGGTTATTAAGATGTTGTTTCACTAGATGTAAAGACTTTTTGAATGCTTCATCCTTATACATGAAGAGCAATAATTTATGATTTACAGAGGTCTTCTTCAAGATATGTTTTCTCTGCAGGAAGTGCTGCGCTAGGTTACAGAAAGCCCTGTTTTTCTATTAGTAGACGGTTGTGCATGGCAGCTTGTATTCAGAGTAAGATTGCTTACAAATATTCTGGTTTTGGTGCTAATTTCTTCAACTCATTCATTAAATTAATGGAGATTTAAAGTCATAACCTGTGGTTTTAATTAATTGTCTTTGTAATCACTGATGTTAAATAATCAGGCAATTAGAAGGAAAAAACCCCTGAGAATTAGCAAGCAGCACCCAATACCAATATTATTTACAGAGATTTCATTGCCCTGAGTAAGCCTATAATCTAAAGGCTAGAGTGTATCATCCTAAAAGGAAAAAAAGTTTATGTACTGAGCTTGGTTATCATCTCCTCCACCAACCTCAGCGTCGTTCCTGTAACTTTCTCTCCATCTGCATCAATTGCCTGCATAATCTGCTCCATGAGCCCATGTTTTGATTTACTTGTCGAACCATAGTTCGAGCAATCCCTCAGAAGAAGTAGCAGCTCTCGAGCCATACTCTTAGCTCTCCAGGTTCCATCAACACTAACTTGAAGCAGCCCAGGCATTACACCTTCCCTCAATATCAATCCTCTGTATTTATCTCTACAGCTCTGGCACATGTGAAGGAGGATTCCCACTGCATGCTCTTTGCATTGAGGAGAACCCTCTTCCACTGCCTCCACTATAATCCTGATTGCACCACCAGTACCGGCTGTTTCTTGAATTGAATTCTCAGAGGAGGAAACAATATTTTCAAGTAGAGCCATTGCCTTCTCTGTCAGCTCCGATGACTTTTCTGAACGGTGGATAAGTTGAAGCAAGCTATATATTACACCAGAAGAGGCAATCGATGGAATTATCTGATGGCAAGTTGAGAGATTCTGGAGTGTAGCTATTGCATCTATGCTTGCTTGCATGCTAAAGCTACTAATATCGTTGGCATCAGCATTCACCAGGTTCAGGTTCAGGATTTCTACAAGGAGTTGTATAGCCCCCGAAGAAGCAATTGCCAACTTGTTTGCTGTGCAAGAGGACAGGATCAACATCGCTGCGATTGTGAGTTCAATCAGCTCCTCACTTTGGCATTGAAGAAGGTCTAACAATACTGGAATGACCCCAGCCTTTACAATCCGGATTTTGTTTCTGCACAACCAAATATAATATTAGGTACAGAATTCATTGGATTCTGCAAAGTAGTAATGAACATTGAAAGAAGCAAGAAAGAGACAAACCTTTCACTGCCAAAGGCAAGACCAAGCAGGGCCAGCAGAGAAGCTTCAATGGCTTCATAATCTTGTGACTGAAGCATCGAAACTAATGGTGAAATAATCCCTCTTTCAGCCATCCTATGCCTTTGCTTGCTGCTTAGTTTACTGAGTTCAGTCGCAGCTTGAATCTGCACTTCTCTATCGCCACTGAAGAGATTTTCCACCACCAAATCCTCCATGGAGAAGAAGAAAGAAGAAAGTTAAAACTCTCTCTCTCTCTCTCCTCAATGCTTAGTCTGCAAGTTCCCTACGCCAAGTCTTTCATGTAGGCAACTGAAGAAATAATTGAATTGATATTGGTTGCTTGAACAAGTGATGTTAGGCTTTTGCGGGTATCCATTGTTTCAACTTGAAGCAAAGCTTGCTATTCTCTTTGGGTCAGCTTTTTTTTTAACCTTGAACCTCTGATTTACGAAAAAAAAACAAATGCAACACACAAAACATGATTCTTTAACTTTCCTTTTATATAAGCAAACGCCGTCAGCTTTCCTTTTTAATGCTTTATGGTAGGCTAAAGTATTGAATAGGGTAACCAGGGGATTGCTTAAGCAAATAAAAGGTAATTATGTTTGAGATTTCTTGGGGGATTTATGACCAAAATTAATGGGTTGGTTAGGTTTATTATTTTGGGAATCTTCTAAAGATTTAATGATTTACGTTCAATTAATATGCTATTATGAAGATAGCATGTGGTGTTGCATCCTTATTGGCTTAAGATTAGATTGAGACTTACTTTTCTTTACTTGAATTCGATTTTTCCACCATTCCAAATGAGTAGTTCCTAGAACAAACAACCAATAGAAGTTATGATTTAATGAGGTCCTTTTGGTACCTAACTCCACACCACACATAAAAACTTAAAAAGGGTTTCAAAATATATTGATTTGGTGCCTAACTATAACGTTTTTCACCTTAATAATGCTTAGCTTAATATTAGCCACGTGCAGCATGTGTCATGAGATCATTACCAATTCTCCGAAATATTAATTTATATTGAGATGTACGTTTATAGGTTTAGAATCTTTTTTTTATTTATTTAGTTTGAAATTTCGTCTAAAATAATATAAATAAAATTAAAACGTAAATGAAAATACCCTTTAGTCAGTATCAATTTAATGCATTAAAACTTGACTTGAGGAAATCCCCTACAAGAGTAGGTGGGTTGCTCTGCTTTTAAGTTCTTTGATAAATTTGATAGTATTATAAATTCCATCAAATTTTGTTCAACTTGCATTCTAATAACTCCACTTAAGTCTTTGTCACATTAACAAGAAAGAAAACTAGTATATAGCACTTATTGGAAACTTCATTTTTAGTATCCCAAAAGGCTTATCTCCATTACTTCCAAGATAATTGCTAAAAAAATAATAATTATAAAAAAATGGGTTGTAATTTTTGGGGTTTTTCAACTTATTCACTAGATCCAAAATCAAGATATATTGTACCATAAAAGTCTGGGTAACATCTGTCCTTTTTTTTTTTTTAAATTTATAAATATTTAATTTTAAGATATAATAGATAAAAAAAATTTTAAATTATTTTAAAAAATTTAAATATATTTTTTTCTTGCATTGCCTTCAATCAAACCGTTATATTTTTATTTTGAACAAAATAAGTTTTTATAACAAATGATTGACTAATTATCATTACTTAAAATGTTCTTTATCTTTTTATCTCATATGATATGATATTGACATGTCATCATAAATAGTGATGTAATATGCTTATGTAATATGATAACATAAATACATGACAGTTTTACTCCTTACATCAGCATTACGTAGAAAAAAAATGACTGGTGACATTCTAAATAATAATTCAAAATAAATGTATAAAGACTTAATTGAAATATAAAAAAAATTAATAGTTTATTTGTATTTTTTAAAAAAATTAAAATTTTTAAAATGAAAAATATTTTGGGAGGGAGCTAAAATAAGCAATAATGATTAATACAATAAAAGAAAAAAGAGTAAAGGAAAAAAAATGGAAGGGATGGGACCCATCCATTTATTTTATTTATATTTGATAGGAATCCCTTAGCTTTACTTTCGCCGCTATTCGGCGGCATTGCCTTTACGGAAAATACTTCTCAAATTTTCATGATGATTCCTCTTTACTGGGAAGTTGGAATTTAAAAATTTAAATTCCTCTGTTCTTTAGAAATTTTTTAACAAAAACTTTATTAAATTAATATTATTACGATTTGCTGACATTTTAGGTGATAAATGGTGATTAGTGATGGAGTTTAAATTTGATACTGTATAAATTTTTATATATTATCAGTAAATAAAATGTTTATCATTTTGTTAATAAAATAATTTTAAAAGTAAAAATTTTAAAAAATAAAATACTCATAATTTTAAACATATTTATTTAAAAGACTTTTGAACTTTTACCTTTACATATTTATAAGTTGAAATTATATTATTACGTGATTAGTGTATAGATACTATAACTCGATAATGTATTAAATATAAACTCTCAATGGCGTTAAATTATTTTAAAAAATCTATTTTGAGATAAGCATAGAAATTACAAAGGGTCCGGATTGGGCTTCCCAACCAACATGATCCATGTATAAGCTTAATGGGCTAAATTTAATATCCAGGCCCATTATAAAAATTTTGAGTCAAGAATTATGTTATTAATTATGTGCTAATTTAGTAATAAGAAATTTACAATTATAGGGGATTATGAAATATTTTAGTAATATTTTGGCCTAATATCTTCTCTAATTTGATTTATTAATCTTCAATTTTCGTCTGGCGAATTTCTTTTTTATTTTTCCTCAAATTTCCTTGTTAATTTGACTGTGGGGAACTTTTCATTTTATCTCTCATTCATTCTACGAAGCAGCAATCTTCTTCAGTGAGTCTCGGATCTTCGCTCTCTCCTTTCTCTCTCTCTTCAACATAACCTAAGCTTAACATTACACATGGATGATATTACAAGATTATGTTAAAAGCAATCGAACCAACTCCCAAAGTTTATCCCTCAACATCTAACAGGAAAAGGCATGGGAAACACCGATCAGAACCAGATCATGAAGAACCGAAAACCAATGATGAACACCCTGATTCAGCTCCAAGGAAAAGACGGAGAAACCCGAGACGGAAAAGGTATCAACCGCCATTTTCATCGAACGATCCTTCCGTACGGACGGCAATGTACGTAGCCATGGCCCATGCAGGCCTTGCTTTAACACTAGCTCTCCTCTTCGGCCTCAGCAAGCTCCTGCAGAACTACTGGCGCCCCATCCAATGGGCCATTCTTTGTTCCATGCCTTTACGTGGGCTCCAAACGCTGATAGTTTCCTTCTGGTCGCACCCTCTTGGTCTCGGCCTTTTCGAAACCCTGATCGCCATCCCCATCGCCATTCTACGTGCCACCACCGCATCCCTCCTCGACTCGCATGCCGCCCTCCTCCGCCTACTCAGCCGCAGCTCCTCTCCTCGGCCTGCTGGTCGTCGCCAGACACGTGTTGGTTTCTATAAGCTCATGCAATGGCTTGTCTCTTTTGGCCCTTTTGTTCTTGTTTATGAGAGAATAGGGTTTTTCTCTATCCCAGCTGTTACAGTCCCTTGCTTCGTAGCCTATATAAATGGTTTTGGAGTTATAATTAGGCCTGGCCTTGCAACAACTCTCTCAAGGATTTCATCTGCTCGACAAAACTGAAAAAAATTTCATAAGAGTAGAAGTTTCTCATTCTTTAGCAAGGGAGGTCAATTTATAACTTCAATGTTGTTTAAGAGATTGAATACAATGGTTGGGATTGGTCTTATTTTGTTTATGATTGTAGGGTCTATATTAGGATTTCTTTTCTTCTCCTATAAAATTGCAATTGAAGGGAAAGAAGCAGTCATTTCTTTGAAGGTTCATTTGGAAGAGAATAATTATGGTGAGGTAATTGGGATTAATAAATGGATGGATGAGAATCAAATCCCTGAATTAATTGATAGCTATATGTCCAAGTTTTATGAAACTTTGTCACAAAATATTGATTCTTGGGCTGTTTATCACAATGTGACAGAGGTTGTTGATGGTTTTAAGCAGTATTTTGTGCAAAGCTCGGTAGTTTCTTGCATTCCTGATGAAAAAGTTAGCGTCCGGAGGCCGGTGTATGAGACCCTCTATAGCCTTCAATCAAAGGTGAGGAATGGAGAGTGGAAAGTGATTTATAGGGATATTAATGGTGAGTTTAGGAAATTCATGTCTCTGATCGCTAATGAGGATTTGTTGGAGAAGATCAAAGCATTTCTTCTTCAGAGTTTGGATGTCTCGAAAAAGGTACTTTTTAGCTGTTCGATGGTGTTAGCTAGAGGTGCAAATCTGTTGTTCTTTGTGGCCATACTGATTGTTTCAGGAGCAGCTGAATTGGTGAATTTTATATTTGAATTGATGGTGTTTTTGTGGCTTTTGTATTATCCGATCACTTCAGATTCTGGAGGAGTTATGGACCATGTTTTAGGGATGTTACCAGTTTCAAGATCCACCAGGAATCGATGCGCCCAAGTTCTTGATCATGCTGTTAGCAGTGGACTGCTAGCTACCGCCAAGGTCACATTGTTCCAGGGCTGTTTTACATATCTTCTGTTCAGATTCTACCACATTCATTTCCTTTACATGTCTACATTTCTAGCTTTTTTAAGCGCTCTTTTACCTATAGCTCCAGCTTGGATTTCATCGATCCCGGCAGCACTCCAGTTAGCCATGGAATCAAGATACATTGAAGCTATTCTACTGACAGCAGTTCATGTGATACTATTGGATTATGGGACTATGGCTATCCAAGATGAGATTCCAGGACATAATACTTACTTGACATGTCTTAGCATATTTGGTGGCATTGCCTTTTTCCCCTCTATATTGGAAGTAATACCTCTTTCTTAATAGATATGCACTATTTGATCTATATATCATCATGATTTCTAAATCTTCTGTTAGCTTGTAGGGTCTTTTATATTATAGGAGTGCTTGCTTTTAACCCCCCTCACTTTTACCTAGTTCATTTTCTCCTTTTGTTCTTTGGAATCAAATATTTTGTCATGTTTTCTCTGTCTTTACAAACCATAACTTGGTGGTTGTGTCTCAATTACAGGGAGCAATTATGGGTCCTCTAGTGATGACTGTGATCATTGCTTTGAAGAATCTTTATGTCGAATTTGTTCTTGCTTTTGCTGGTGAAAACAGTTGCTAACCAAAACTTGTGGTGAGGGATTTGATTGATTTTGTATTTGGTGTTTAATCTTTGCCCATGAATTATTAAAATTGGTTCCTGCCCAATTGCCACCTCTACTTTTAACCTTCCATTTTAAATTCTTGCATATCCATCCCCTGTTGGCTTACATCACATTGGATATTTCTTTCTAGTGTACATACAATTTTTTTGAAAGTTTTTGCTTTAAATTTCAAGATTCCTACATGGTTTCTCATGGGAAGATCTCTGTCACTGGCTGGCAACAAGCTCCGCCCGAGTCTATCATGGCAGGCGCATGGCATGGGAACCTATAACCCTGGTCAAAACCATGTCCAAAACCTGGAGCTCATGATGCTATTTACAAGGAGACTCCTCTAAGAACTGTAAAATTAGATTCCATTTCTTAGGAATGAAGAATGGGAATCAAAGTAGCAGTAATTAATAGTTTCGTCCATAAATGATAAACAAAAAAGAATAAAGGAAGAGAATTGAATCATACTATAAAAAAAACATTTAAAATTTAATTAGTATATAATCTTGAGAATAATATATGTTTAAAATGAAATCAATGATGAGAATTAAAATTAAGTTAGATATCGTTCCAACCATCCATTTCGTTGGTCGAGAACTTTCTTTTGATCACATTATTATTATTATTGCACCCTTACTTCTCGAGGATAAAATTATATTTTTTCTCTAATGATTTAAATGATAAATTGATGTAAGCAAGATTAAATTGATGCTCCATAATTTTCTTCATGTCTCTTGACACATACTGCAGCCACCATATATTTCAGGCATCTTATTGGATTTTTGTGTATTTTATTTCACTTAGATTTAAATTCTTAGCCAAATAAAGGCGATAAGCTTTATAAAGGTTTAGATTGAAAAAGATTAAATAAAAATTAAAATAGAATTTTTATATTTGAATCCATTTTTAATTTCAGCATTTATTTTATAATTTTAACTTAAAATTTCACATACTTCACCTAAAAAATTTTGGAAAATTTTGTCCAAATCAAAATTTTAACATAATACTTGAAAAACACCTTAAATTATTCAATAAAATTCAAATAAGTTTTTATTTTCTATTACATTAAATCAAACACATATATATATTTTCATTTTGAGCCGAATAGACTTTCTATCATCAATAATTGATTAATTACCATCAATTAAAATACCACTTGTCATTTTAAATTCATGTTGAGTTGATATGCATGGTGTTGCATGAAAGATTAAAAATATCACATGACCCTATTGTCATGTCACGTCATCAATATTATAACTTGTTAGCATGTCACATAATATAGAATGATAAGTAATATTTTGACTAATAACAATTAATCAATCAATAATTATAAGAGCTTATTTAATTTAAAATTATTTTTTAAAAAATTA
Organism: Theobroma cacao; assembly: GCF_053813885.1. NCBI lineage: Eukaryota > Viridiplantae > Streptophyta > Magnoliopsida > Malvales > Malvaceae > Theobroma > Theobroma cacao. Next base: position 1,201,107 of record NC_142642.1, read on the forward strand.
ATATATATTTTTTAAATATTATATCAAAAATTTTTAATCTAACCACTCTCGATTAGGTTAAAAAAAGAGTTGTCATCTTCTGCCCACTAAAACATACCGTCAAGTCAAGAAGGTTCACTTGTCAATTTTTTCTTTTCAATAATTTATTTGAATGACGCTAGCCTGCCAATCAATGAATATCTCCAAGTTTTGGCTCAAGCTCAAATTTTATGCAAAAAATTATATAAAAAAAAATTCTATCTATTGATAGTATCTTTTTATATATCAAGAAAATGTATAAACCGATGATTTTGGATATGACTGATTAACACAATATAAAATTAAGTAGATTTTAATCTTATAAAATCGTGTTTTTATTATAAACGAGTTAATCCATTTATGACAACAAAATATTTATATTTTATTCGAGTTGATCTGTTTAAACCATATATAACATGTTTAATCAATTATAGCCAACGAAGCTTGAATACAAAAGGAAGGTTGCTTGGTAAAACAAGTAGAAACTTTGATAGATCAATTCACAATATTACTCAATATATCTAATTTGTTTAAATTCATTTATTAAATTTTTAATGTAAAAAAATAATTTATCATCCGTATTTCAATAAGTTAATTTAATTGTGTCACTGCATGAAGAATTGAAAATTCTTATTGAAAAGACGAAAATGACAAATTATAAAAGTGTACAAGTGGTCGTAACATAATAATAGGACAATATTGCATACATAAGGAACTTATCTTCGTCCAAATATTCTAACATGTATGATTAATGTAAAAAGGATCCAGAATTAGATGAACTGATAATTTATTTGTTAATTTATTTTAAAAATTGTTTCATTGAGTTCATAATAATAATTTAAAGCTCAACAAATCTAAAATTCTAAGCCAAATAAAGATTCTGATAAGCATGACTAAGGTGATGAAGGAATGAAAATGAATTCTGATTGAGAAGACCAATGGCGGACCCATGTTGAAGAGAGTGGTGTCACATGACACCACTCACTTATTTAGTTTTTATGGTTTAGGGTAACTAATATACTAAGGAATTTATTACTTTCAAGTAAAAATGATTTATGAAAAGTAATTTATATATTAATAATTAAATACTACGTGGAAAGATGAAAAAATTTACTACTATAATTTAAGATTTTATTAGTAAAGTCAAAACTTAAACTATTCTCTTTGTTCAAAAATTCAAGTTTTTCTTCCTCTCAGTCCTTAATTGTGTTTTTCACTCTCATAAAACAACTCAACTAAGTTTCAATTGTAAGCAATTTTCAACTAAAATTAAATTTTTAAATACTGCATGTTTAAATTTTTTTGATTAGTTTTATAGTTTAAGTTCATAATTATAATTTAGCTAATAAAAAATAGTATTGCATATAAAATAATATATTGAAATTATGATTCTTTTTTTTTGGATTTATTTTGTAGATATATTGTTTGATTATTTAATTTTTGTATTTAACTTTATGTAGTTTGTGGATGCTTATATTTAGTTTTAATTAATAAATAGAAAATTGTCATATTATTAGTTGTTGAATATAATAATTTGCTATGCAAGATCATATTTTATTTAATTCTAATATCTTAATTTATGCTAATGAGTAGTAATTTTGGATGAATGATTGTTTAATGACAAATATTGAAAAAGATGTATTTGATAATGTTTCTACTGATGATATCATCACTGTTTTCAAAATATAAAAAATGATTGTGAACAATTATACTCATCTTAAATATTTTTATTTTTAAATATTAAATGAATGTACTGAATTTATATTTTTTTAATTTAATATTAAAACTTCTAATTTATAAATTTTACATATCTATATTTTTAAATTATTATTATAATTATTTTAATTATAACACCATTTAAAAAAATGTCTAGCACCGTCTGATTAAGATCCAATTGGGGTCTATAAGAGAGTAGGTTGGAAAAGCATGGAAGGTAACAAAAACCCTGTTTGAGAAAAGCTCCAATGGCGGTTGACATGCTTATAGCAATTCTCTTCATTTTCCTTTTTCTGTTTCTTAGCCATTGGTATAGAAACAGAAACTCTTTGGTCACAAATTGGCCTATTGTTGGTATGCTGCCAGCACTTGTTTCCAAGTCAGATCGAGTTTTTGATTTTTTCACCGATCTTCTTAGTTTTAATGGGGGAACTTTCAAGTTCAGGGGACCTTGGTTTCCGAGCTTGGACTTCGTTCTCACTAGCGACCCCATGAATGTGAACCACATCTTGTGCAGAAACTATGATAACTATGAGAAAGGTCCAGAGTTCAGGGAGATTTTCGAGCCCTTCGGAGAAGGAATAGTCACTTCGGATTCAGATGTATGGAGAAGCCAAAGAGGGTTTTGCAATCATTCACCAGGAATAACAAGAAGTATGCACTGTATTTGGATCGAATTTTCTGGCAAAAGCTGGAGAAAGGTCTGATCCCGGTCCTGGAACATGTGATGAAGCTCGGAACTGAAGTAGACCTTGAAAATCTGCTGCAGCGGTTCGACTACGACCACATATGCTTGTTGGCATTAGGCTTCGACCCCAAAACCCTCACTGTTGAATTCCCAAATGTTCCTAGCAAAGTGGCGTTTGATGAAGTAGAGGAGGCTTTGCTCTACAGGAATATAGTGCCTAGAGTCGTCTGGAAAATGCAGCGATGGCTCCAGATTGGAGAGGAGAAAAAGTTGAGTGAAGGCATGAAAATCGTGGATGATTTTGTGTACAGCTGCATATCATCCAGACGAGAAAAGTTAAGAAGCCAAACAAGATTGGAGGAAGATGATCAATTCGACTTGTTGACAGCTTTCATGGTTGAAGAAGAAGGATCAGAAATGAGTGCATACGGAAAATCTGATAAGTTTCTAAGAGACACAGCTTACAGCTTCATAACAGCAGGGAAGGACACCATAAGCATCGGCCTCACTTGGTTTTTCTGGCTCATTGCAACACATCCATCTGTAGAGACCAAAATTTTGGAAGAGATCAAAGCCAATTCCCCAACAAGCAATGATGGGAACTTGGTCTCTTTTACTGCGGAAGAGCTGAACAAATTTGTTTACCTACATGCAACGCTGTGCGAGACACTGAGACTCTATCCACCAGTACCTGTCAATAACAAATGTCCAATCCAATCAGAAATACTCCCAAGTGGCGATCGTGTTGGTCGAGGCACAAGGATCTTTATCTCTGTCTATTCAATGGGGAGGAAGGATTAAATCTGGGGTAAAGACTACTTAGAATTCAAACCAGAAAGGTGGATTTCGGAGCTTGGAAAGATTGTACATAAGCCATCTTACATGTTCATGCCATTTGGTGCGGGGGCTAGAGTTTGTTTAGGCAAGGACTTGAGTTTCAAACAGATGAAGACGGTGGCAATCAATGTACTTCGGAATTGTCAAGTTGAATTGGTGGAAAACCAAACTGTTTCTGTCAGCAGTAAATCCATTGCACTTCACACTGAAAATGGGTTGAAGGTTAGAATCAAGAAAAGATATGCATAATGTTACATTGGAAAGCCTGGTTTGAGTGTGGTTTCAGAAAAATAACTTGTAGCAATATAGCTGCATCTATAGATTAATGTATTAGGCTATTTTTGGCTAAGAATAATTGCTTTCTTTCTAAATATTCCGCGTCTTGTTCAAAAAATTTGTAATTATTATCGACTTTTAAAATTAAAATATTAATTTTTAAAAAATATATTATCGTACTTAAAAATAATGATCTATTTATGTTCTTTATATATAATTGGGATTAAATCATTTTGATTTTGATTTAGTTAACAAAATTTGCATTATAAATTTCAATTCTTGGTTTTATTTATATTATTGGGTTCAATATTAGCTCTAAGATACGAACAAAAATTAAAACAAGAAATTGATTAATTATATTTGTATTGATGTTCATCTTTACAATATACACTCACACTGCAGAAGACTTCACTGGAATTTTTGCTATTTCCCAACTTTTTTTTTGTTTAAAATAACCAAGGGAATATTTTTTCTTAATGCATTATTGGTTTTCCATATAAATTATAGGAGATAAATGTCTACTGTCTCCTGCTTGCGTATATACAAAAAAGCCTAACTTCAAAATTTAATTATTTTAAGAATAAGAAACATTACCATAACTATATCATATGATATGTATTCACTAACTAATTTTTTTCTTTATATGAATCACTCTATTTAATTTGTTCCTTATCCTGCCATGACTATTTAAGTTTTAGCTCAATATTCTTTTATTATATCCAAAAAAAATTATATCATAAGATAAAATATGATATCTTTTAATTCGATTTTGCATGAGACAAGTGATACTGTTTAATCGAAAATTCATATATCATATGATACGTATGCACTAACTAATTCTTTACTTTTTTAAGCAATTATATGAATTGATCTCTCTATTTAATTTGTTCCTTGTCCTGTCATGATTATTTAAATTTTGGCTCAATATTCTTTTATTTAACCCAAAAATAATTTAGGCTAAGAGAATAAAGAAGTTTACTTGGTAGGCTTGCCTACTCCCTTGTACAAAAAAGAGACAAGCCATTTATAACAAATAATACAAGTAGTTTCATCATAACAATTGAAAATTATGGTGATAAGGAACCTATTTGATTGTCCTATCTCTATACAAGAATATTCTATACAGAATAGAAAATGTTAAAAATTTTGAAGCAAGGTAATGCTGAAAGATGTGAATAAGCTTTGTCAAGCTAGAGACTGATAAATGGTAGACAGTCCTGCAGGGATGTGTATCTCTATTAAGAATTGCAGCTTGTAACTCTTGGAAGATAACACAAAGAAACCTTTTGAGATATAGAAACAGGAATTACCTGGTAATAAATTGGCCTGTCGGTGTGGTTGGAATGCTTCCTGTTGTGACTTAAGTTTTTAAGCATTCAATGGCTACGGATGCTGATATACAAAGGTGAATGAAAACAGAGCATGAACCATCAGTAAAAAGAACAGCATTCATTTTCATTGATTTCAGTTTTTAGTACAAAGAAGTAATGGTACATAACATACCAAAAGTATATGACACTTGTTTAAGGCATAATACAGGTGTTTTTTTTTTTGAAGTTCATTAATTAAATTCTTATTCGATCTCGATGAAAATCACCAAACCAATGAATGTAATCACTTGTTCCTTACAACCACAAGACTGAAAGTCAATCAAACATTCTTCCAAGAAGGACATGTTCAATCAGACATTTTTATTTAAAATATTTTAATAATATAATTAACATACAATGACGGATTGAGTCAAATCAAGTTTAAGATTTTAAGGTATTGATTGAATTTTACGTGTCCCAATTTGACCTATGAACATTTCTATTTTAAAGATTTATTTTTTCCCTTCATTTAACTGTTGTACTATAAGGAATCATTATAGTATTTGAGTTTGAATATTTAGTAAGAGAATATATAAGTAAACTAAAATTAATAACCTCTATGTACAGCATTAAATTGCTCTAACTTATCATGTTCTTTCCTTTATTTTACCTTACTTTCTTCTCTGTTTTTTCTTAGAAAAAAATTAACATACATTGATCATAATGAAAAAAAGTAGTTGGCTGATATGAAACAAGGTGTATATATATATTGTTACTTGCATGCATAATTAAATTACAAGCATGAAATCTTAAGGTTGCATGCCTTTATGTGTTCTACTGCTGGGCTTAAGTATTTCAGGCTACAAAAATTTGGGTTTGGGCTTAGATGCTCACCGGCTGTAACAAATTGGCTCGTCATTGGGATGGTGCCAGGACTTGTTGGCAACAACTCTGTAGATACGAAGCACTTTACCAAAGTTATGATACAGCATGGGGGCACTTTCGAGTTTAAGGGCCTAGGTTTTCTAGATTGGACATTTTTATCATAATTGATCGCATGAATGTCAATCACATCTTGTGCAGAAAATCTGATAACTATGTTGAGAAAGGTTCTGAATATAGGGAAATATTTGTGGATACTATGGGGGAAGGAATAATCAATACAGACTTGCATTCATGGAAAACTCAAATGAAGATGTGGATGTCATTGATGCATAATAGCAAGTTTATAAGGCGTGTAGAGAAAATCCTTTGGTAGAAGTTGGTAAGCAGCCTACTCCCAATGCGTGAGCATTTCATGAAACTTGATGCAGAGGTAGATCTTTAAGATGTATTTCAACGGTTCACCTATGACAACATATGCTTGTTGGTGTTAGGCTTCGATCCAAGCTCTCTTTCCATGGAATTCCCAGAAGTTCCAAGCAAAGTGGCATTCACTTGTGGAGGAGGTTTTGCTATATAGGCACATGGTCCCTATAAGTTTTGGAAGTTGCAAAAATGGCTTCAAATTGGAGAGGAGAAAAAAATGAGTGAAGCTCTAGAAATCCTTGATAATTTTGGATACCAATGCATTTCATTGAAACGAGAGGAACTAAGAACCAAATCACGAATGGAGGAAGATGAATTTGACTTGCTGATTGCTTTTAAAAACACGCCAACTCTTCATGAAATACCCTTCTTTCTTAAACAATCTCCCTTTCCTCTCTTTCCCTTTGCATATTACTTTTCTCCAACGCAAATTGCGATCTCCCTTTTCTCTACCTCTCTCTGCAAAGACTACTAAAAAAAACAAAAGTCTCAGCAATAGAACAACAAAATCTAAGGTTTTTTTGTTCTTACAAAGATTAAGAGAAAAAAAAACTTAAAATTCCAAGTTGCATTCAGATACTATTTAAAGATTTTCTCTCTTTTTCATCAAAATGGATTTTAATGTCAGTACATTGTGTCCTTTCTTCTCTTCTTTCTTGGAGAATTGAAGCATCATGGTCCGATTGCTTGCTAGATCAACAAAAACCTAATACTATTACCACTATACAAGTTTGAGAGTTGTTTCATTTCTTTATGGATTTTCTTGATTTTAGTATCTGAAATCATATATAAACTCAAAACAGACTTATTTTGTTTTAGTTTATTAGGTGATTGGAGATGGCATGAATACCTTTTATGGTGATTTTAATCAAAATTAGAGCTTATATAATTTAACATGCTTCGGATGCAATTTCAAACTTCAACTGCTTTTTCTGTCAAGAAAGATATATGTTTTACCTACTTAGATTAGACTCACTACCATATGTACTTAAGCATTAGGTTACGCAATGGATAGAGATATTGAACAAAACTAGGCAAAAGTTCCCTCCCTTAAAAATGGTCCCAACTTGTTGAAATAGTAATAAAAGTTACAAGCTTTGAATTTATGTGATTTTTTTTTCAGCTTTTTTATTTTTTTCTTCGTATGATCATAAATTAATAAAATTTTTCATTGAAAATCAATTAACTTATTAATAATTTCAATCGTTATATATATGAGAAAAAAATAGTATTCCCGATTGATAGATGAAAATATCGAATTGACATTGAAACTTTTCGTTAATGAAGATACGAATATATTGTTAAATATAACAATCAATTTTTTAAGATATTTATAGAACATGAAATTTTTTTTCTTGAAAAATTTTATCATAGGTGAAATTATAAAAAACATAAAATCTAATTAATTTTACTATGATGTAACTTACTCTCTTTTATATATATATATTCATACATGGCATTGCTCATGTCCAACTCGGGATTAAACATGGCATATCTGATCCCTTGACACTTGTCTAGCTTTTAGTTTTATTTGAAAAATGGAGGATCCTAACTCTTCCTTTTATTTTGATGAAATAATACAAAAAAACATATTTATAATTCTTAGTTGCACAATAATGACCGAAAAGTCAGTTGAATTGATGACAATGATCCTTTGACAGCAAGTTAGGTTAATATAGCTCATATAGTAATTTTTTTAAAGGTGATGTATATATTTTGGAGCTCTGAATTTGTTTGTAGTCTCCAAAAACACTTTGAAATTTTTTGTAAAGTTATTAGTCTAACCAATATTATAATAATCCTTTAAAAATATATGTTAGTAACTAAATTTGTACATCGAATATGTCAACACATCGATATATAAAATCTTTTGGATATTTCTTTCATTAATTAATTGGATATTTCCAACACAAAGCGAGATCCCAACTCTAGTTTATTCAAGTATATATATCTTGTTTTCTTATTTTTACTATTTCCTTTTGCATTTTACTTAAAAAATGTATATACCCAAAAGTTCTAATTTATTGAAAATGAGCTTGGGCTTAATGTATGTTTTTTAGGCTAAATCTTGGGCCCCAAAACTGCTAATCATCATGGGTTTAAGCCTGAAATCCCATTGCATTTTTGAGTGTGGATAAATCACTTTTGTTTGTTTCTCTGAGTACATCTTCTTAATTAAGGAAGAACACAAAGTCAACGAGACGGGAGAAAATCTGTGCACGTATGCAATGGGGGGAAATAAAAGATCATGATTCATTAATTGCTAACATTAGAAGCAAAAGCGAAGAAATTGCTTCCACAATTAAAACTTCATTTGAAATAGGCCTAAGCCTGATGACTAATAAACATTACTCTCAAAGCCCAGTACATACATTATTCATAAATCAAGATACCACCACGGCAACAGCTGATTTGTGGTGTTATTAATTGATATCATGATGATCGGCAATAATCATATATGCTTATTCTATAATTCATCCCTGTGTGTAACTGCCTCAAGCACTCCTTTTCTTGATCCTAACCTTTAAACCATTCTTCATATGAAGCACTAAGGTATTGCCCGGGGCAACATGATGGCCTTGGACCACTTGAATTTGATAATTCCGTAGCACAGAGATAGCGACCAACTTCATCTGAATGAAGCTTATGTTCCTACCTATACAAGTCCTGGGCCCTGCATTGAATGCTATGAATTTGTGAGATGGTACGTGTACAACATCTCCACGCTCTGAAATCCACCTCTCTGGTTTGAATTCTAAACAATCTTCACCCCATATTTCTTCCATTCTTCCCATTGCATAGAAGTTAATCAAGACCCTTGTGTTCCGATCAATATGATGACCGCTTGGAAGGATGTCCGGTTGAATTGCAGTTTTGTGGTTAATAGGTACTGCTGGATAAAGCCTTAATGTTTCACGTAAAACAGCATCAAGGTAAACGAATCTATTCAGCCCTTCCACGCTAAAAAACATATTCTTCTCATCATTGATTGATGGAGAATTAGCTCTCATCTCTTGTAGAAGCTTGCTTTCTACGGATGGATTCATTGCAACAAGCCAGAAAAACCAAGAAAGGCTCGCACTTATGGTATCTTTCCCTGCTGACATGATGTTTACGGCAACGTCTCGTAGAAACTTGTCAGATTTTCCATCAGCACTAGTCATTTCCCCTTCTTCTTGGACCATAAAAGCTGTTATGAAGTCATATTTATCTTCCTTACCCAGTAATTTGCATCTTAATTTTTCTCGTTTTGATGCAATGCACTGATATAGAAAAGTATCAATGGTTTTTAGAGCTTTGCTCAACTTTTTCTCCTCTCCAATTTGAAGCCATCTTTGCAACTTCCACAATCTCATAGGCATCAGATGCCTGTACAACAAACGCTCTTCTGCTTGAATGAATGCCGTTTTTATCGGAACTTCAGATAATTCTACTGAAAGAGAACATGGATCAAAGCCTACAGCCAACAAGCACACAACGTCGTAGCTGAACCGTTGCAATACATCCTGAAGGTCAACCTCAATCCCAAGTTTCATGAAGTGCTCCAGGACTACGATTAAACTTTTCTCTAGTTTTTCACGCAAGATTCTGTGGAAATGTAGCACAAACTTGTCGTCTTTCATCAACAGCAACATCACCTTCCGCTGGCTTTTCCATGAATGAGAGTTTGAGTTAAATATTCCTTCACCCAAACAGTCGAAAAATATTTCATTGAACTCAGACCCCTTCTCGTAGCTGTCGAAGTTTTTGCACAAGATGTGGTTGGCATTCATATGATCAGCCGTGATAATGAAATCCAAGCTCGGAAACCAAGGTCCCCTGATCTCGAAAGTGCCCCCACTTTGTCTGACACAATCGTTCGAAAACGCAAAAATTCTCCTTGCGTTGTAGAGAATCCCCGGCAGCATTCCAACAATAGGCCAGTTGGTGATGGGCGGGGACTTCCTATTTTGATAGAGGTATGAAAGAAATAGAGGAAAGAAAATTGCCGCAAGTATGAGGATGGACTCAAATTGTGCCATTGGAGACGGCAGCTTTTCTCTTGTGCTTCTGCTTTTCTAACTTAGGCTGCTTTATAGAGATGGTTGGCAGTATATATAGCCACAGAAATGTGGGAAACTCGTTGCAATTACCACATGCAAATTCCTTCGTTCTATGCAGAGTGCGGTGAACTTGGTTTGATCAACGAAAAAGGACAAGGGTATATTAAATATCAACAGTGACTGGGAGCCCAACTCTTTCTTTTGCATATTTACAATATATAGTTGTTCGATAAATAATTAATGACCGAAAAGTTAGTTGATTTGTTGACTGTAGCAAGTTTAATTGCATGCTTCGGAAGCAATTTCAAACTTGTCCATGAATATGATGCAATGCACTGATATAGAAAAGTATTTCATTGAACTCAGACCCTGCTTGGATTAGACCCACAACCATATGTACTAGGCATTAGGTTAGGCAATGGATAGAGATATTGAATAAAACTTGGCAGAAGTTCCTTCCCTTAAAAATGGTCCTAACTTGTTGAAATAGTGATAAAAGTTCCAAGCTTTAAATTTTTGTGATTTTTTTTTCAGTTTTTTTTTTATTTTTTTTTCTTCTTATGATCATAAATTAATAAAATTTTTCATTGAAAATAAATTACTTATTAATAATTTTAATCGTTAAATACATATGAAAAAAATAGTATTTTCGATTGATAGATGAAAATATTGGATTGACATTGAAACTTTTCATTAATGAAGACACGAATATATTGTTAAATATAACAATTAATTTTTTAAGATATTTATCAAATATGAAATTTTTTTATTGGAAAATTTTATCATAGCATTGCTTAAGTCCAACTTGGGATTAAACATGGCATATCTGATCCCGTAACACTTGTCTAGCTTTTAGTTTTATTTGAAAAATGGAGGATCCTAACTCTTACTTTTAGGTTAATATAGCTCATATAGTAATTTTTTTAAAGGTCATGTATATATTTTGGGGCTTTGAATTTGTTTGCAGTCTCCAAAAACACTTTGAAATTTTTTATAAAGTTATTAGTCTAACCAATATTAGAATAATCCTTTAAAAATTCATGCTTCATTAATTGCTAACATTAAAAGCAAAAGTGAAGAAATTGCTTCCACAATTAAAAATTCATTTGAAATGGGCCCAAGCCTAATGACTAATAAACATTACTCTCAAAGCCCGAGCACATGCATTATTCTTAAATCAAGATACCACCACGGCAACAGCTGATTTGTGGTGTTATTAATTGACATCATGATGATCAACAATAATCATATATGCTTAATCTAGAATTCATCCTTGTGTGAAACTCCCTCAAGCACTCCTTTTCTTGATCCTAACCTTTAAACCATTCTTCATATGAAGCACCACGGCATTGCTTGGGCAATATGATGGCCTTTTGGGTAGACCCAAAATTCTAGTGTAGTGCTTTTAATTTGACAACGATTTTGACCACCTTCCATTTAGAACTGGGTAAAGTGGTAAACATAAAAATTGTAGCCCAGTCTCTTAGCTTTTTAATGGTATAAAAATCAGGTCAGTAGGACTTCTGTAGTGGGAGATATATTAGAAAAATCGAAACATATGCAAACTAAGACTATTTCTCACTACAGTGAGAAACTTGCTATCCTGCTTGCTACCTTGCTTGATTTTGATATATTTTTCACCCATTTAACTTCATGGATTGATCGTGGGTTTTTGAAACACTATGGGGTTATTAATCAAAGTTTGAAATGAGGGGTTTTTAGTAAGAAATTAAATCAATTGCATTGTTTTTGAAACAAGTGCATCATGATTTTCAAGTTCTCCTTATTGATTGCTTGTTTCCTTCTTATGTTCACTCACTGAGTTTTATACTCACGTTTTTAAACTTCATGTTTTCAGATTCAAAGATAGTTGGGACTTAGATTGAGTGTCCACATATGCTCGTCTTCTTGGTAGGTACTATGGCATCTCAGTAGCTGTACCTTCACCCACGGTCACTCCGTTGACGGTCAAGAGTCTATTACTTGTGAACGCGTATATGTAATGTAACCCACTAGGATCCATGTTATAAGTCAAATATGTTTATTTGATTACTGATGCCACTATGAGTTGGCAAACGAGTGACATTATTTTGACATAATAAAATTGTAAATATTGGGTCACTATAAAATATTACTGAAATATTTTAGTAGAGAATTACAATATGTGGTTTTAGAAATGATGGTTGAGAATGATGATCGGGATTGCATAAAAAGGCTAGCTTGGGCTTAGTGGGCTATGCCCATTGAGCCCATGCGCCGGTCATGGCTTGAGATTTGGGTTGTGACAAAAAACTCCAAAAAGGAGCTTTCTTTTCTCTTCTTTTAAAACACGTAAACTTTTCAAGAAATACCTCTCTTAATCAATCTCCTTCTCCTCTCCTTCCCTATGCAAATCACCTTTCTCTAACACAAATTGTGATCTCCCTTTCCTTTACCTCTCTCTACAAAGACTACTAGAAAAAAATGAAAAAAATAGAAGACCCAGCAACAGAATAGTAAACTCTAGAATTTTTTTGTTCCTATAAAGATTTAGAGAAAAGAAGACCCAAAATTCAAAGCTGTATTCATATACTATTTAAAAGTTTTCTCTATTCTTCACCAAAAAGGATTTTAATGTCAAATACTTCATTTCCTCTTTTCTCTTCTTTCATGGAGAATTGAAGCATCATGGTCTGATTGCTTGCTAGATTAACAAAAATATAATACTATTACTACTATACAAGTTTAAGAGTTGTTTTGTTTCTTTATGGATTTCTTTGATTTTAACATTTGAAATCATATATAAACTTGAAGCAAACTTGTTTCACTTTAGTTTATTAAGTAAATTAGAGATGGCATGAATACCTTTTCTGATAATTTTAACCAAAATTTGAGCTTGTATAATTTATTTTGCCAAATAGTTTATGAAACAACTTTAGCTTAATTTTAAAAGTTATGATTTTTTATAAGAACTTAATAATAGCTTTTAAGCAAAAAAAAAAAAAAAGTTAAGCTAAACAGTCTCTAAATCTCTAAGCCACTTCCTCCATATTATTAGTCCAATAAATTGCATTCATAGAACCGTTTTTTATCCATAAATTGTAATCATTGTTGTGCACACTATTGGTGAAAAAATACAAAACTTCTTTAATGGCCAATAATTCAACTTTGTTCAAATCCACAACCCCCAAGGACTTAGAGAACTTTACCTTGACCATGCCATTACAAGATTGTAAAATTCCTCTTATTCCAACTTCACTCGAACCACTTGATGATGCCCCGTCCACATTAAATTTCAGCCATCCGCTTGGTGGAGCTATCCATTTACATTCCGATTTTGCAACTTTGTGCCTCTGAAAACTTTTCACATTATTAGGATTATGAAAAATCTCTTCCGTTGAATATGGCAACTTAGCCCATTTGGATTTGACCCACACTACAACTCTTAATTTAATGATCTCATATAATTGAATCACAGTCCATTCTTTGCCATTGAAAATTATATCATTTCAAAATTTTCATAATGACCAAGTAATAGTTGTTGTTGGATTTACAAAGCAAGTGCACATATCATTAACAAATGTTCAATAAAAGGACATTAATTATGAAAAATCTATTCATGTTTTTTTTATGATGTTAACCCTCTTCCTAAAGAGGAAAAATATGATGATGATGTAGGCATCCTTCAAGAACAAATTGAGGAAGCTTGATCTTAATATTAAAGGATCCACAGTGAATGAAGAAGCAACACAAAAAAAAAGCAACAAATTAAACAAATGATTATCTAATTGTGGATACTAAATGGATGTTTAAGAACAAAATGGATGAAAATGGGGCCATAACTAGAAACAAAGCTAAATTAGTTGCCAAAGGATATAGTCAAGAGGAAGGAATAGATTACGATGAAACTTATGCTCCAGCAACTAGACTAAAGGCCTTTAGGATGCTCTTAGCCTTTGCATCTAACATGAATTTCAAACAATGTCAAATGGTTGTGAAGAGTGCCTTCTAAATGGACTCATAAATGAAGAAGTATATGTTGAACAACCTCCCCATTTTGAGTATCTTATTTTTCCAAAGGGGAAATTTTTTTTTTTAGCGTTTAAAAATAACGTGTTTTGTAAATAAGCCTCTAGATAATTTTAACTATTTGTAGCCACGAGAATAGATTTTGGTACAAAAATGCCCTTAATGAGCCATCTTCGTTGAGGTGCACTCTCAAACAACCAAAAAATGGGAAAATAAATATGTAAAGAATTTACGACATATAATTTTGTACAAAACATCCATTTTTTTCCTCGAAGCTTGTGCAAAACAAAATAATGTTGTATGAGATGGTTTTTCAAAGATTTTGGACGTGGCATTCAGATAATAAGAGAAGAGTGATATTGAATTGAATGAGGAACCGGTCGTGATGAATTGAAAAGCTTGGAGAATGGTGTAAAACTAGAAATCCCTGATACGGTGGTGAATCGAAAGGAGAAAGATGTGAATCCAAAGCACAAAATGATCGTGCTACAGCAGGCCATATGTGAGATGGTTGTGGCAAGGTAGGGTTTAGAGTTTGTGAAACGGCATGTTGGGAATGTGTGACATGACATGGTGAGAATGTGACACGGCAGAGTTTAGAGTTTGTGACACGACAGGGTTTAGAGTTTGTGACACGACATGGTTAGAATGTGTGACATGGCTGTGACATGCCATTGTGGGAATGTGTGACACGGTTGTGACACGCCAACATTCAGAGTTGGTGACACTCGACGGAGAAAATCTGTGACACACCAGAGTTTAGAGTTCGTGACACACCATGGAGGGAATTTGTGACACGTCAGCGTTTAGAGTTCGTGACACACCATGGGAGGGATCTATGACATGCCAGCATTCAAAGTTCGTGATACGTCATGAAAGGAATCTGTGACACGCCAGCGTTTAGAGTTCATGACACGCCATGGAGGGAATCTATGACATGCCAACGTTCAGAGTTCGTGACATGCCATGGAGGGAATCTGTGATACGCCAACATACAGAGTTTGTCAGACTTCATGGAGATCTCTGACACGGCATGACAATCGATGGGTGACACGACATGCTTTGAGAAAGGAAAAAAAGTGGGCAATTAACGAGGAAACCGATTGGACTGCAACTGAACGAATTCAATAAATGAATATTTATAGAGGAAATTGTGAGGCCATTTCATTTTAATTAAATATTTTCCAAAAATTGTAAATGTCTACATTCTTCCTCATTCCTCATTCCCAAATATACCAGAGTGTTCGACTTTTTTCTTTGCAAGCTTGACGACACCACATTAGCAATGTCGGTTATCAGTGAAGAGGTCAGTCAGTCTAAAAATAAAACTTTTAAAACTTTTTTCAATTCATTGATTTTTTACTGGTTTTGTGTGATATGTTCGTGTTTTTTCAATCTTTTTCAATTGTTATGTTTAAATCGTTTTCTTCTCGATTTTAGGGTCGTATCAAAGTTTTGAAATACAACAAATATGGCGTGTAGTGGGTAAACAGCTTTTAGGGGTTTTTAGTGTGTCACGACATTGATTATTTTAGGGTAGTTTGTGTAACGGGTCAGTAATTACACTGATTGGCGTGTCACACGCACTAGTATTTTAGGCTAGTTCGTGTAAGGACACAGAAATTATAGTGATTGGCGTGTCAGCGTTGGCGTGTTACAACATTTGACTTGATATGCATGGCATGTTACAACATTTTACGTTATATGCATGGCGTGTTGCCACATTTTACGATATATGCATGGCGTGTTACAACATTTTACGTTATATGCATGGCGTGTTGTCACATTTTACGATATATGCATGGCGTGTTACAACATTTTACGTTATATGCATGGCGTGTTACCACATTTTACGTTATATGCATGGAGTGTTACAACATTTTACGTTATATGCATAACGTGTTACCACATTTTACGTTATATGCATGGCATGTTACAATATTTTACGTTCTATACATGGCCTGTTACAACATTTTACGATATATGCATGGCGTGCTACAACATTTTACGATATATGCATGGCGTGTTACAATATTTTACGATATATGCATGGCGTGTTACAATATTTTACGATATATGCATGGCGTGTTACAATATTTTATGTTATCTGCATGGTGTGTTACCACATTTTACGTTATATGCATAACATGTTACAACATTTTACGTTATATTCACGGCGTGTTACCACATTTTACGTTACATGCATGGCATGTTACCACATTTTACGTTATATGCATGGCGTGTTACCACATTATAGGTTAACTCACTCGTGCATGTGTATCATGTTTTGCAGATGCAGTCCAGAAAGTATGAGGATCTTGACAATTTGCTTATTGTGTCGAGGGAGAAGCGGGCATTCAATGTCACTATTAACACCCACTGTAAGTGGTTGCAACTGCATTACATCAATAAGACCCTCCAAGAGAAAGTGGAGTATAATGCAGTGAAGCGTACATGCTTTGGAATGCTGCTGAACGTATATCTGTAAGGTTACTTCTCCTCTAGTCTCCTGCATAACATCATGATCTGTTGAATCACTATGATAGATTCAATGGAGCATGAGCTATGGTTTGCCATTGGGAAAAGTAAGGTGCGCATATCAAAGTAGGAGTTCTGCCTTATCACCGAACTGAAGTTTGGTCGAATGCCAGATGTGTTCACACGACCTTATGAGGTTGTTGCGGATGGATTTCATGCGCGATACTGAAACGGGTAGCAGAGCATTAAGCTGCAGGCCTTGCTTGATACATTCCATGGAGGGAACCTTGAACGACCGGGAGACGCGACCAAGATGGCACTCATCTTGATCGCAAATAACATTTTATTTGGTCAAGACTACCGTAGACGGATGACGCCTTGGCTCTTGTCGTTGGTGGAGGATATCGATGCTTGGAATGTCTTTCCATGGGGTCACTATGTTTGGAGGCTGACCTTGAACTACCTTTTTAAAGGGTTCAAAGTGCCTTCCTCGAATGTGCAAACAGATCGTTTACGATACAACATTTACAAATTCGCGTGGGTGATACAGGTACTGTCACGTAACATTTTTCATTTTCCTTTTGATATAATAATTTACGGTCTGATAATGGTTATATTTGACTTTCAGTTTTGGGCAATAGAGGCAATTCCGGCCTTGCGAAAGATAGTTGCCCCCTCTACTCCAAAGGACATCTACCCACGTATGTGCAGACGGTAATGCATCCAGAAGCCAAAACACTTCTACAAGGCAGTTGAGATATTAGAGTCATCTCAGTAGGTGAGTGAACAACTACTAATTTCTGTTGTGAATTTGTATAATAATTTTCTCAAAAATTTAATCACAATCCCTATTTTGTAGTTGTGGGCAGTGAAGACTTTGGAACCCACCCCAGATACGGCCAACCAGGATTATTTTGTGGACATTGATGTCCCGTTATCTGAGGGCTACCAATATGTGCCAATAGGGCACATGGAGGATCGGGTGGACTGGGGCTTAGGTTCGAGGGAAAAGAAGAGAAACTTGAAGCACAAAAGAGCCACTAGTACAAGCAAGCGGAGGCACACCACTGCTGTTGTCGTCAATTAGTTGTCAGTCTCCGAGTTTATGGAGGAAGGTGACAACCATGGCAATGGCAGTGAAGAGCCAGTAAGGACGGTTCTAAAGGTTTGTGTTAAACAATTCCATATGCGATTATTGAATAACATATATGTGTTTGCAGTTGGACCATACGACGACAACTCTACAACCACTAATAGGTCCTCCTCAGACTCACAGTGCTAACGAGGAGCCATTAAGGACTGTTATAACGGTTTATATTCAACAATTCCATATGTGATTATCGAATAACATATCTGTATTTACAGTTGGACCATGTGACGACAGCTCCTTAACCACTGAGTGGTCCTCCTCAAAAGCACTGTGTTAACGACCAGTCGGTAAGATCAGTTCTAACAGTTTGTGTTCAACATTTCCATATATGTTTATCGAGTAACACATTAATTTCTGTTATTGCAATTGAGGGAGGTGACCACAGCTCCTCAACCACCAATCGGTCCTACTTAACCACAAAATGGTAACCAGCTGTCAATGAGGAATATTAAAGTTCTAACGGGTAATGTTCAACACTTCCATATATGATTATTGAATGACACAATAATATATGTTATTGCAGTTGACCCATTCGACAAGAGTCAATGACAGATTAGTCACGAAGCGTCAGCTACGACGAATCATGCACCGGTATAAAAAAGACATGTCGGAGCTGAAGGCTTCAATTCAGTGATTGACTCTGGCGATGCAAACGTTTGAGGACCAAGTTGTTGCTCAGATTTTAGACGGTTTGAAATCATAGGTACATTATTCTATCTTCGCTCATATATTGGTCGTTTACGTTTAGTAGGTGTAGTTCTATTATTTGTTCTCAGTTTATGGTTTTTGGTATTATATGAGCTAACGAATTTTTCAATTTGTCTCGTTCTATAGGCCGGTCCTTCATCCCATGGTGCTGGTGAGGACCACGATGATGCTGATGATGGGCACCATGATGAACCTAGTGTGCACATTCACGATGACGTTGCTGGTGCTGAGGGAAACCCTATTTCTGAGACCGATCCGGTTATCGATGCATCTGTGGGAGGGGAGGGGGACATTCATTCAATCGTGGGTGAAAGAGAGGATCTTCCTCAGGCCGACGCATTAGTGGAGGCAGCAGCAGGAGGGGACCATCTTCCTTATAGCACTCATGAAGCCAGCGACTCACGGTTATTGTCACTAAAGTCATCTGATGTCCATCATCATGCAGCAGAAATTTCAGACCCAACTGAGTAAGCATGGGTGAAAATGGTGAGCAAATATAAGGCAAGCCCATACGTTGACCCCTTAGTGAGCCATCGGGATGTAAAGAGCACAACGGTTGAAGTGTACGAAGCTTTCAAGAAAGACGAATGCGAGAGGTAAGCTCATAAATAACATTGCAAATATTGTTATTTAATGAAACATTAATCCACCAAGGCTTTTCAAACTCATTCTGTTACATATGCAAATGTAACGTAGGGATTTTAAGGGATCAAGGGGCTGACTTTTTCACAATATTAGAATATCTCAAAGAAGAAATGAGTAGTGAACATATAGGCGCATGCCTCAACGTACTTTGTAAGCAGATGACAGGGTCGAAGTTGAAGTTGTACACTACCCCGTGCATGCGTGGTTGACACAATATTCTTCGTAAGTTTATTTAAAAAATTTTCAATTCTAAAAATATTAAGTTTTTTATTACATTAAGTGTAAGCTAATGTATACATGCTTCACAGGACACCATCCATATGCTACACACCTTATTTCCAACTGAAGATGCCCGGTCGACTATGAAAATTTCAGATGAGTTATGGGCGTATGTGGAAGGTGAGAAGCCGACATACGAAAAAAAAAGGGAAGATGTCGATTTCATCCTCACACCTTGCAATGTGGGTGGGCATTGAGTGGTAGCGAAGATCGACTTGGTGAGGTGGACAATCAAGGTTGTGGACTCCAAAAGAACTTCGGATGCTAAGGATAACAGAGTGCGAGTGGCTCAAATGATACCTCTTACGACAATTATGCTAATCATCTGCCACCAAGCCGGTTATTTCAACAAAACACGTCGAAAAACACTAGTTTTGAAGCTAATGCCATTGGAAATTCATTTACCAAAAGCTAAAGTACATCGACAGGATGATAGTGTCAGCTGCGGTATGTTCATGATATGGTATATTGACGATATTTGCAATCGAAATCGATCAGAGTTAAGCAGAATATGATTGCAAATATGAGTCACCAATACGCTGTAGAAATTTTTTTTCAGTAGTTGTGAGAGCGAACCATGAACATATCGACCTTTGTCTGTACATTTTTTGTATATACAATTAATTTGATTAATTTTAATATTTGTACATTTTATACATTAGTTTTTACTTCTCAATTCAAACACACTGCCTTTAAATTAATACTGCAACCACGTGGCGTGTCACACAATTGGGGCATGGCATGTCACCCCTGAAAACTGGAATATGTCAGCTTGTCACACCAAGTATCTGGTTCCACTTAGTGTGTCACCACAATTGGGGTGTGCTGTGTCACCCCACAATACTGTAAGAAGTCAGCATGTCATCACATAAATTTGTATGCACTCAACGTGTCACGTAAACTATCTGCTTACACTCAGCGTGTCACCACAAGATGGGGCATGCTGTGTCACCCCACAATAATGCAAGAAGTCATCATGCCACCACAGAAATCTGCATGCACTCAACGTGTCAGCTTAGCATAATATATTTTTCAAAAATTTTCGTCCTTATATTTTAATTTTATTTTTAAAATATTTTAATTTAATAAAAATTAATTATGATGATTCATAGATGAAATTTGATTGGATAATCCATAAATTTTTTTAAATTTGTTTGGTCAAGTCATGTGTTTTAATCTTAAATCTCATATCATATGTTTTTAATTAGTCCAAAATTTTTTCTCTTTCTACACTTGCATCCTTTAAAGTAACTCCTTGGTACAATATTATTATTATTATTATTTTGTTAAGTGATTGGCTTAAAGTTTAATATGGAGGTATTAATAAGATAAAATAAATGTTATAATTAAAAAATTACAAAAACAAATTGAATATGAGGATTTAGAAAGCTACTAAAGTTAGATGAATTAATTTTTTATCTCTTAAGAGATTTGATTGTAAAAACATAAAAGGTTAAATCAAATGAAATAAAAAGAAATTAAATTAAATAATTAATTATTTAATACAAGTCATAATAAAATGTGAGAAAGGGGATAACAGTATAGGGACTTCGCAAGTCTATTCAATGTTCCAAACTACGGACAAAATGAAATGAATAATCAAATAATATATCTACAAAATTAATAAAAACAATAAAGACTCATCTACAAGAGGAAACTATGCTACACATCCATATACACATTTAGTTAGGCTGACAAGCTGTCTTCATCCACAAGACACCCTACATTTTAAGACATTATCCTTCATATTGGACAGTTGTTGCGTGTGTGACCAGTTTGTCTGCAACTTGAACATGCTTTCGGTCAGTGCACTCTTAGAGGAGCCGATTGACTTGGAGATGGTGCCAATTTGTGGATGGAACTGCAAATGGTGATTGGCAATTCTGTCTGTTATGGTCGTACCTCTTGCATTGCGAACATCTTTGTGCTCGATTGCTTTCACCAGCCGATGGAATCCTTCTCCTCCTAGGTCTTCCCGTTTGGCCTTGCCAAGGTGGTGGCAAGAAGACAATTTATTTCACATGAGGGGGGATGTCCCACTCGTTAGGATTCCCTATTGGGCGAATGGACCTCGCATAATCCTTCACCAAAATGGTTGTCTTATAGTAGTCAGCGCAGAATTCAGTGGCTTCATGTTTGCATTTACTGAAATATACAATGAACTCAATGTTCAAGCACAATGTAAATACTATGTCAATTAGGGTTCAAATAAGAAATAAAGATATCCTGACCTTATTGTTGCAATGGCATGGTTGCATGGCAGTAAACTTGTTTGGAACTCACAACATGAACACGTCTTCGTGGATAGGTTTACAAGTCTGTCCATCTTCCCGTCTTTAACTTCGAACTCCACTCAATTGATAGGTTTAACCACAAAGTGATGTGCATCATTGAACTGTTTGCTCAACTGCTTGGCAACCTAAAGGTTGAGGGGCGTGGTCACCTTGACGGCCTCGTCATACCGGTCATGGAACTAACGCTAGAACATGTCTCTGATGAACTCGATCAAAACAGTGATTGACATTTGTCTTGCATGCTTCAAGCATGAGTTAACACATTCCGCAATGTTGGATGTCATCATTTGGTATCGCCTAGCTGGTGAACAGGCACGTGCCCATCTTTCAGGGCCTATTCTCATAAAGTCGGCATGGGCTCCCGCATGAATCTGCTTGAGCTGGTTCATATGTTTGTTGAAATCGAACAATTGAAAATTATGGTGATAAGGAACCTATTTGATTGTCCTATCTTTATACAAGAATATTCTATATAGAATAGAAAATGGTAAAAATTTTGAAGTAAGGTAATGCTGAAATATGTGAATAAGCTTTGTCAAGCTAGAGACTGATATATGGTAGATAGTCCTGCAGGGATGTGTATATCTATTAAGAATTGCAGCTTGTAACTCTTAGAAGATAACACAAAGAAACCTTTTGAGATATAGAAACATAAATTACCTGGTAATAAATTGGCCTGTCTGTGTGGTTGGAATGCTTCCTATTGTGACTTAAGTTTTTAAGCATTCAATGGCTATGGATGCTGTATACAAAGGTGAATGAAAACAGAACATGAACCATCAGTAAAAAGAACAACATTCATTTTCATTGATTTCAGTTTTTAGTACAAAGAAGTAATGGTACATAACATACCAAAAGTATATGACACTTATTTACGGCATAATACAGGTGCTTTTTTTTTTTGAAGTTCATTAATTAAATTCTTATTCGATTCTAATGAAAATCACCAAACTAATAAATGTAATCTCTTGTTTCTTACAACCACATGACTGCAAGTCAATCAAACATCCTTCCGAGAAGGACATGTTCAATCACACATTCTTATTTAAAATATTTTAATAATATAATTAACATACAATGACGGATTGGGTTAGATCAAGTTTAGGATTTTAAGGTATTAATTGAATTTAACGCGTCCCAACTTGACCTATGAACATCTCTATTTTAAAGATTTATTTTTTCCCTTCATTTAACTATTGTACTATAAGGAATCATTGTAGTATTTGAGTTTGAATGTTTTAGTAGGAGAATATATAAGTAAAATAAAATTAATAACCTCTATGTAGAGCATTAAATTGCTCTAACTTATCATGTTCTTTCCTTTATGTTACCTTACTTTCTTCTCTGTTTTTTCTTAGAAAAAAATTAACATACATTGATCATAATGAAAAAAAGTAGTTGGCTGATATGAAACAAGGTGTATATATATATATATATATATTGTTACTTGCATGCATAATTAAATTACAAGCATGAAATCTTAAGGTTGCATGCCTTTATGTGTTCTACTGCTGGGCTTAAGTATTTCAAGCTACAAAAATTTAGGGTTGGGCTTAGACGCTCACCGACTGTAACAAATTGGCCCGTCATTGGGATGGTGCCAGGACTTGTTGGCAACAACTCTGTAGATACGAAGCACTTTACCAAAATTATGATACAGCATGGGGGCACTTTCGAGTTTAAGGGCCTAGGTTTCCTAGATTAGACATTTTTATCATTAGTGATCCCATGAATATCAATCACATCTTGTGCAAAAAATCTGATAACTATGTTGAGAAAGGTTCTGAATGTAGGGAAATATTTATGGATACATGGGGGAAGGAATAATCAATGCAGACTTGCATTCATGGAAAACTCAAATGAAGATGTGGATGTCGTTGATGCATAATAGCAAGTTTACAAGGCGTGTAGAGAAAATCCTTTGGCAGAAGTTGGAAAGTAGCCTATTTTCAATGCTTGAGCGTTTCATGAAACTTGATGCAGAGGTAAATCTTCAAGATGTATTTCAACGGTTCACCTATGACAACATATGCTTGTTGGTGTTAGGCTTCGATCCAAGCTCTCTTTCCATTGGATTCCCAGAAGTTCCAAGCAAAGTGGCATTCACTCGTGGAGGAGGTTTTGGTATATAGACACATGGTTCCTATAAGTTTTTGGAAGTTACAAAAATGGCTTTAAATTGGAGAGGAGAAAAAAATGAGTAAAGCTCTAGAAATCCTTGATAATTTTGGATACCAATGCATTTCATTGAAACGAGAGGAACTAAAAACCAAATCACGAATGGAGGAAGATGAATTTGACTTGCTGACTGTTTTTAAAAACACACCAACTCTTCATAAAATACCCCACTTCCTTAAATAATCTCCCTCTCCTCTCATTCCCTCTGCATATCACTTTTCTCCAACGTAAATTGCGATCTCCCTTTCCTCTACCTCTCTCTACAAAGACTATTAAAAAAAAATAGAAGACCAAGCAATAGAACAGCAAAATCTAAGATTTTTTTGTTCTTACAAAGATTAAGAGAAAAAAAAAACCCAAAATTCCAAGCTGCATTCGGATACTATTTAAAGTTTTTCTCTCGTCTTCATCAAAATGGATCTTAATATCAATACATCGTGTCCTTTCTTCTCTTCTTTCTTGGAGAATTGAAGCATCATGATCCGATTGCTTGTTAGATCAACAAAAACCTAATATTATTACCACTATTCAAGTTTGAGAGTTGTTTCATTTCTTTATGGATTTCCTTGATTTTAGTATCTGAAATCATATATAAACTCAAAACAGACTTATTTTGTTTTAATTTATTAAGTGATTGGAGATGGCATTAATACATTTTATGGTAATTTTAATCAAAATTAGAATTTATATAATTTAACATGCTTCGGATGCAATTTCAAACTTCAAGAGCTTTTTCTGTCAAGAAAGATATATGTTTTACCTACTTGGATTAGACTCACTACCATATGTACTTAAGCATTAGGTTACGCAATGGATAAAGATATTGAACAAAACTAGGCAAAAGTTCCCTCCCTTAAAAATGGTCCCAACTTGTTGAAATAGTAATAAAAGTTACAAGCTTTGAATTTATGTGATTTTTTTTTCAGTTTTTTTATTTTTTTCTTCGTATGATCATAAATTAATAAAATTTTTCATTGGAAACCAATTAACTTATTAATAATTTCAATCGTTTTATATATGAGAGAAAAATAGTATTCCCGATTGATAGATGAAAATATCGAATTGACATCAAAAATTTTCGTTAATGAAGATACGAATATATTTTTAAATATAACAATCAATTTTTTAAGATATTTATAGAACATGAAATTTTTTTTCTTGAAAAATTTTATCATAGGTGAAATTATAAAAAACATAAAATCTAATTAATTTTACTATGATGTAACTTACTCTTATATATATATATATATATATATATATATATATTCATACATGGCACTGCTCATGTCCAACTTGGGATTAAACATGGCATATCTGATCCCTTGATACTTGTCTAGCTTTTAGTTGTATTTGAAAATTGGAGGATCCTAACTCTTCCTTTTATTTTGATGAAATAATACATATAAACATATTTATAATTCTTAGTTGTACAATAATGACCGAAAAGTCAGTTGAATTGATGACAATGATCCTTTGACAGCAAGTTAGGTTAATATAGCTCATATAGTAATTTTTTTAAAGGTGATGTATATATTTTGGAGCTCTGAATTTGCTTGCAGTCTCCAAAAACACTTTGAAATTGTTTATAAAGTTATTAGTCTAACCAATATTAGAATAATTCTTTAAAAATATATGTTAGTAAATAAATTTGTAAATCGAATATGTCAATACATCGATATATAAAATCTTTTGGATATTTCTTTCATTAATTAATTTTATATTTCCGACACAAAGTGAGAGCCCAACTCTAGTTTATTCAAGTATATATATATATATATATATATCTTTTTTTTCATATTTTTACTATTTCCTTTTCCATTTTTCTTAAAAAATTGTATATACCCAAAAGTTCTAATTTATTGAAATTGAGCATGGGCTTAATGTATGTTTTTGAGGCTAAATCTTGGGCCCCAAAAATGCTAATCATCATGAGTTCAAGCCTGAAATCCCATTGCATTTTTGAGTGTGGATAAATCACTTTTGTTTGTTTCTCTGAGTACATCTTCTTAATTAAGGAAGAATGCAAAGTCAACAAGACGGGGGAAAATCTGTGCACGTATGCAATGGGGGGAAATAAAAGTTCATGATTCATTAATTGCTAACATTAGAAGCAAAAGTGAAGAAATTGCTTCCACAATTAAAAATTCATTTGAAATAGGCCTAAGCCTAATGACTAATAAACGTTACTCTCAAAGCCTGAGTACATTCATTATTCTTAAATCAAGATACCACCACGGTAACAGCTGATTTGTGGTGTTATTAATTGACATCATGATGATCAGCAACTATATGCTTATTCTAGAATTCATCCTTGTGTGTAACTCCCTCAAGCACTCCTTTTCTTGATCCTAACCTTTAAACCATTCTTCATATGAAGCACCATGGCATTGCTTGGGGCAACATGATGGCCTTGAACCACTTGAATTTGATAATTCCATAGCACAGAGATAGCGACCAACTTCATCTGAACGAAGCTTATTTTCCTACCTATACAAGTCCTGGGCCCTGCATTGAATGCTATGAATTTGTGAGATGGTACGTGTACAAGATCTCCACGCTCCGAAATCCACCTCTCTGGTTTGAATTCTAAACAGTCTTCACCCCATATTTCTTCCATTCTTCCCATTGCATAGAAGTTAATCAAGACCCTTGTGTTCCGGTTAATATGATGACCGCTTGGAAGGATGTCCGGTTGAATTGCAGTTTTGTGGTTAATAGGTACTGCTGGATAAAGCCTTAATGTTTCACATAAAACGGCATCAAGGTAAACGAATCTATTCAGCCCTTCCACACTACAAAACATATTCTTCTCATCATTGATTGATGGAGAATTAGCTCTCATCTCTTGTAGAATCTTGCTTTCTACGGATGGGTTCATTGCAACAAGCCAGAAAAACCAAGAAAGGCTCGCACTTATGGTATCTTTCCCTGCTGACATGATGTTTACTGCAACGTCTCGTAGAAACTTGTCAGATTTTCCATCAACACTAGTCATTTCCCCTTCTTCTTGGACCATAAAGGCTGTTACGAAGTCATATTTATCTTCCTCAGCCAGAAATTTGCATCGTAATTTTTCTCGTTTTGATGCAATGCACTGATATAGAAAAGTACCAACGGTTTTTAGAGCTTTGCTCAACTTTTTCTCCTCTCCAATTTGAAGCCATCTTTGCAACTTCCACAATCTCACAGGCATCAGATGCCTGTACAACAAACGCTCTTCTGCTTGAGTGAATGCCGTTTTGATCGGAACTTCAGATAATTCTACTGAAAGAGAACTTGGATCAAAGCCTACTGCCAACATGCACACAACGTCGTAACTGAACCGTTGCAGTACATCCTGAAGGTCAACCTCAATGCCAAGTTTCATGAAGTGCTCCAGGACTATGATTAAACTTTTTTCTAGTTTTTCACGCAAGATTCTGTGGAAATGTAGCACAAACTTGTCGTCTTTCATCAACAGCAACATCACCTTCCGCTGGCTTTTCCATGAATGAGAGTTTGAGTTAAATATTCCTTCACCCAAACAATCGAAAAATATTTCATTGAAATCGGACCCTTTTCCGTAGTTATCAAAGTTTTTGCACAAGATGTGGTTGGCATTCATATGATCAGCCGTGATAATGAAATACAAGCTCGGAAACCAAGGTCCCCTGATCTCGCAAGTGCCCCCACTTTGTCTGACACAATCGTTAAGAAACGCAAAAATTCTCCTTGCGCTGTAGAGAAGCCCTGGCAGCATCCCAACAATAGGCCAGTTGGTGATCGGCGGGGACTTCCTATTTTGATAGAGGTACGAAAGAAATAGAGGAAAAAAAATTGCCGCAAGTATGAAGATGGACTCAAATTGTGCCATTGGAGACGGGAGCTGTTCTTTTGTGCTTCTACTTTTTAACTTAGGCTTCTTTATAGAGATGGCTGGCAGTATACATAAAGACAAAAATATGGGGAACTAATTGTAATTACCATGGATGGAAATCCTCTGCCCTTTTCCCTGCCCCGTTCATATGCGTTTAACTTTGTTTAATCATATTAAAAAAAGAGAAAATTACGAGGAATAGTCTTTCTTAATAAAAACATTTTAAAAATAATCATCAAAATAAATTTAACTGTTTTTAGTCATATTTAACTATAATTTGACAAAATACTCTTGAAACTATTTCAAATAAATTAAATCATTCATCACAATTTTTTTCCATTTATATTTCTGATTTTTTTCTCTCACCATCCCAATCTCTCAAATTTTATCAATTTCTTTCTTCGACATTCGTCTGCTATACTTTCGATTTCTCTCTTCTGCATTTTCAGATTTATCTTTCTTATACTTGTAAGACACCAAGCAATGGTTTTGATGTGCTTGGGTGGGTGGTTATTTGAAAATTTTGATTTTTAGGTATTTTGGGTAAAACTAAAACGGTAGAAATGATCATAGATGTTTGAAATAACTTTTAATTAAATCAATTGAAGACCTAGACACCAATAAGCTCAAAAAATTGAAATTTATAACCCTAGGTTTTCAAAATAAATTTTTATTTTTATTTTTAGTTGAAATAGGTGTTTTAGATAAGAAAATTTATGTTTTGATTTATGAAAATATGTTAAAAACACTTTAATTGGTGCCAAATTATCAAAAAAAAAAAAACAAAAAGAAATGAAGAGAGTTGAGAGGATTTAAAATTTTGGTTCGTAAGTAACAATAACATTTTAAACATTAAAGTGTAACAAAATGTTTTTGAATATAGCGTGTAACAATAATATTTTTTTAACATGACGTGTAACAACAGTATTTTTTTTTCAACATGGCGTGTAACAACCTTTTTAAACCATGCTGTGTAATATTTTTTTGTACATGGCATGTAACAACAGTATTTTTTTCAACATGACGTGTAACAACCTAACCATGGAGTGTCACATGTTTTTGTACATAACGTGTCACATGTTTCTGTACATGACGTGTCACATGTTGCTGTATATGACGTGTAATAACTTAATCATGGCGTGTAACATATTTTTGTACATGGATTGTAATATCATAACGTGTAATTTCATTAAAGGTCCAACTTGGTTAAAAATAATTAAAATTATAAAGAGAGTTATTTTTAAATTCTAGGTTTTTTTGCTATCTTATAAATTCTAGTTTTTCTGAGTTTACAGCATATAAACTCTGCAATTTTTTGATCTGCAATGTCGTTTATTTCTCTCTCCCCCCAACTGAATCTAACACAAGTTATACAACTTTTACAACCTATAAATCATTCTATTACAACCGAATTAATTTATAAACTCAACAACAATTGGGAGAAGGATATATTAAATATCAACAATAATTGGGAGCCTAACTCTTCCTTTCGCATATCTATAATATATAGTTGTTCGATAAATAATGACCCAAAAGTTAGTTGATTTGATGACTGTAGCAAGTTAATTTAATTACTTGCTTCGGATGCAATTTCAAACGTCAACAGCTCTTTCTGTCTGGAAAAGATCTATGTTTCACTTACCGGGATTAGACCCACACACATATGCACTTAGGCATTAGGTTAGGCAATGGATAGAGACATTGAACAAAACTTGGCAAAAGTTCCCTCCCTTAAAAATGGTTCTAACTTGTTGAAATGATAATAAAAGTTACAAGCTTTGAATTTATGTGATTTTTTTTTCTTTGTATGATCATAAATTAATAAAATTTTTCATTGGAAACCAATTAACTTATTAATAATTTCAATCGTTAAAAATAGTATTCTCAATTGATAGATGAAAATATTGGATTGGCATCGAAACTTTTCTTTAATGAACATACGAATATATTGTTAAATATAACAATCAGTTTTTTAAAATATTTATCAAACATGAAATTTTTTTTTTGAAAAATTTTATCATAAATGAAATTATTAAAAAATAAAATCTAATTAATTTTACTATGATATAACTTACTCTTTTATATATATATATATATTCTCATACACGGCATTGCTCATGTCCAACTTGGGATTAACATGGCATATTTGATCCCTTGACACTTGTCTGGCTTTTAGTTTTATTTGAAAAATGGAGGATTCTAACTCTTCCTTTTATTTTGATTAAATAATACATATAAACATATTTATAATTCTTAGTTGTACAATAATGACCGACAAGTTAGTTGAATTGGTGACAATGATCCTTTTATAGCAAGTTAGGTTAAAACCACACTATAATTAAATTTCAAACTTCAGGAGCTTCCGTCCAAAATAAGAAGATATATGTTCTACTTACTTGAATTGGACATCAACTTTAATTTTGAACCAAAATTCTTAAACATAGGCAATCGATGGAGAACGAAACTTATCAAAAGTTCCCCCCTTAAAAATAGTCCTAACTTGCTAAAATAGGAATAAAAATTACAAGTTTTGAATTTATGTGATTCTTTTTTCAATTTGAAACTACGGTGTTTGGTACAAGGGAAGTAAGTAACATTCCCTGCAATGTAAATGACAAAATTACATTACAATGTGTTAGCTGTAAATTAATCCTAATTTTGAAATGACAAAAACCATTATTAAAATTGCTTGAATAAATTTTGAGCTTAACTTCTTCATGTTCAAAAACCCCTATGTATTTGGTTTTGAAATGTCAAAGTATCTTCCATCAAAAAGGTTGAAAACATAGTGTTTTATCAAGAGGAAAGCTACAAGGATCGATCCCAAGGGTTAAGGGATCGACCCATGATGGACAAAACCGAATGGTCCCTATGCTGCTTGCTAGGATCGATCCCCTGCTCACATAAATTTGAATCTGCAGCATAAGGATCTATCCCATCCATATAGTCGTTGGAGAGTTAAAAGGGCATTTTTCAGCAAAGCAACAGCTCTACTCAACATTAAGTTTTGAAAAAATAGGAAGGTTATATCTTAACATTGAAAAGATAAAGAAGTTATATTTTAGCCTTTTACTTGTATTGATTTTGATCCATAGTGAATTAAAGTCCTTAGCAAACTAAGAGAAAAGATGTAGACACCAAGGTTACCAAAAAATACGTTTGTAACTCTTGTAGACTTATCATGTAACTTGATGTAATCTTATCCCAACTTATACTATACTAATCATATCCTCTTGCCCAAGAGACATTGCCATGTTCTATAAATTCATACTCAATGCAAAGCTATCAAATCATCCTTCTTCATAATCAATTCTTTCTTGTATTACTCATAATTGCCACATGCAATGCTTACGTACTTCTAGGCTCAAATAGATTTAATTCTTGGTCATCTAATTAAAATAATGCAATGCGCCGTGAACTTGGTTTGATCAGCCAAAAAAAGAGAAGGATATTAAATATCAAAAATATCTACTTAGGCATTAAGCAATGGATAGAGATATTGAACAAAACTTATCAAAAGTTCCCTTCGTTAAAAAGGATCCTAACTTGTTGAAATAATAATAAAAATTACAAGTTTTGAATTTTTGTATCTTTTTTTTTTTTCAGTTTGAAACCTAAGGGAAGTAAGTAACATTCTTTACAATGTAAATGGCAAAATTACATTACAATGTTTGGTAACAAAAAAAACCAATGTAATATTACATATACATTATATTAAGATAGCGTTTGGTACTTTATAATATAATGTGATTACAGGTAATGTGATTGCAGAGAAGATAACATTGCAGTGTTTAGTATATAAGTAATATAATGATTAAAATGCAGAGAAGATAACATTGCAGTGTTTATTTTACAAGTCCTTTACAGGGTATGTGATGTTAATTTTCAAAACTACTCTTATATATTAAAATACAAGTTTAACATGTATTTTTTATTGTTAATTTTTATATAATGTCATTTTTAGATATATTTTAAATTAAATATATTTTATTTTTCATTTCTTATTACAAGTATATATTTTATTTTTGTTTTTAATATAATTTCTTATATTGTATATTTTATTTTAAATTTTTTCTTTGAAAGATAATATTTTATTTTTATTTCTTAATACGTTTTATATGTATACATTAATGTGATAGCTTCCTCTCTTGTAACCAATAGCAAATCACAATAAATTGTGATAGGGTGCAACCAAAAGTTGATATAACGACTGGCAGTAACAACTAAACATTTTTGCACTCTTTTCTTGCACCTTAAAATCTAAAAAAAAAAAAAAATTACAATAGTTTCCTACTGTCAAGACCAATTTTACACTAAACAAAATAAAAAAAATGGGAGGTCAAATCTTAAAAGACAAGGCAAAAAAAAAAGAGTAAAAATTCAAATTCAGGGTTAAAATGAGGTTTTTTAGGGTCAAAATGGCAACAAATCACCTTCGAGCAACCATACATGGATTAAAATGAGGTCAAAATGAGGGTTAAAATGAGGTTTAAAATGAGGTTTTTTGGGGTCAACGCGTAGATATCGAAAAGTTACATGAATTCAAAAAAAAAATCACCCTGATCGGACAACCGAGTGTAAAGTTACGACCTTTTGAAGTTGAGTAAGAGAAGAGATTCTTATATAAACCAACGGGGCATTTTTAAAAATAACCTTTACATGTACAGAAACATATGACACGCCATGTACAAAAATATGTGACATACCATGTAAAGGAACATGTGACACACCATGTATAGAAACATGTAACACGCCATGTAAAGGAACATGTGACACGCCATATATACAGAAACATGTGACACGCCATGTACAAAAACATGTGACATGCCATGTACAAAAACATGTTACACGCCATGGTTAAAAAAGGTTGTTACACGCCATGTTGAAAAAAAAATTGATGTTACACGCCATATTGAAAAAAAATTATTGTTACACAACATATTCAAAAACATTTTGTTACACTTTAATGTTAGGTACGAGTTATGCTCAACCACCGATATTAAGATCTTCAGCCAGACTACAAAGCCAGGATCCATGGATTTGGCAATGCTAGGTACGAGTTCTGCTGCTTTCAGCATTTCTAATTGGATAAAAGTTCTAATTGGATAGAACTTGAAAACTATTTGATTACCCATATTTTGTTGAGGGAATAAACACCAAAAATTGCAACCAAACATGCAGCATTTTATTTCATGACAATTACTTGTGCCTTTTGTTGAAGGTTAGCCTAGAAATCCAACCTCTCTTGCCGATCAAGGGCCAAATTGTTTCAATGATAAACCATAAAATACAAATAAGAAGAAAACCCAAATTAACACAAAAAAGTCAAATTAAAGAATACAAGAAGAAGATAAAAAAATGAGAAAGAAAAAGAAAAATGGGAGATTTCAACTCACAATTTCAGATGATGAAGAAGCAGAGATAGAAAAAGGATGAACGACTTTAGCAAAATGGAGAAGAAGTAGCAGAAACCCTAAAAATGACGATTTTACTTCAGATTTTTGAGTAATTTTTTAAAAAGATGATGGGTAAAAATGTCCTTAAAGACATTGCAGAGTGCAATGTAATGTGATTGCATTGGTTTTGGACTGCAATCACATTACATCCATTGGCTGCAATGTGATTGCATTGCAATCTTACATTGCAGTGGTCTGTTACAAAACAAACACTGCAATGTAATTTAATTGGGCACATTGCAGGGAATGTGACTTTACATCCCTTATACCAAACGCACCCTAAAAACAAAGGAAAGGAACAACAAACTAAGTCATGCGTCCGCAATGGTCCAGTGGAAGTATACAGGGGGAAAGGGTCACCTAGAGAGGCGTATTCACAAGGATAGGAATGGTTAGTTCAAGTTGGAAAAATAGTAAAAAACCATGTTCATGACTTTCATTGGAAATTTCAGGTTGGAAATTTGAGTCTGAAACTCTCGTGGTCGGACCTAAAGGAAATTTTCAATCAATTTGGAGTTGTGGTTCACATTTTCTTGGCCAGGGCAAAAAGGCCATATAATTCATAGTATGCTTTTATTAGATTCAGATATAAGAAGGGTGGTTAATCTGAGGCATGACATGTGGATTGAGGGATGGCAGATGATGGCTAAGGTTGCAAAACAAGAAGGGTTTTTTAAGCTTGGGACATAAGGAGACATTCCTTGTAAAGACTTTCAAAAAGTTTTTTGTCGACAGATGTTGATTTGATAAATCATCTAGATAAGCGAGGAGAAGGAGAAAAAGGGATTAAACCCTCTGACCTGGGTTTATAGGAGGTAATAAGAGAAAATGAGGATATCTGGATCAGTATCACTGACCAAGAGAATGAATGGTTGTAGAAATACACCATGGGAAGGATGAGAAATGCAACTAGTTGTGAATCGATTCAACGGGCCTTATCATTAAATATATATTAAAAAATATAGTATTTCAAGTCAATACAATGGATAGGATTGACTTAAAATTTTACGTTAATGAGAGATACGAGTAGGTTGTTAAATCTAGCAATCAATTTTCAAAATATTAATTGTACATGAAATTATAGAAAGACATAAAAGTAATTAATTTTACACTAATGTAACATAATCTTTTATTTTATATATATATATATATATATATATATATATATAATATTCAGACATGTCATTGTTCAAGTTTGTGAAACCTTAACCTTGACTTAAGGTTAAAAAAGTAACTTAGCTTGGTGAGCCATTTTTGGTGCTCCCCAGGAAAGCGCGAGATCTAGGGTGCACGAGTAGATCTTGTGCTCCCTTAGAGAGATTCGACTGAATGTGGCATTCCGTGACTAAATTTCATCATAAGGACAGTATAAGGGAACGGCGCCAGCCTACTTGAAAGAAAAGAAAGAGTGGAGAAATAATAAGAGTATTTTAGACATTTCACGTTTAAGCATTAACGTTGTTTACACATTTAGGGCGGACTGTTTATTTTGAATACTAATGGACTTATGTGTAATTATAGTCAAAAGTTAAGGGATCAATATATTTTACTCTTTTCTTTTTATTTCCTCTATATTTTTCTCTCACTAATCAACTATTACCCAACCGTTTTTTCTCTAAAACCTAGAAACAAGTGCCTAACCACTATTGATCTACATAGATCATCATCGATAGTTGTCGATCGCTGCCAAGATTATTAACTAATTTAATTACCAACTTAAATTAACTTTATTAACTACTTAATTAACTAATTAACCAATTAATTAGTTAATTAAGATAACAAATTAACTAATTTAATCATATATTCATTAATTTATTTAAATAACCTCTCTTTCAAACCTAGATTTTGATGGTCACTGAATGTTGTCGATCGTCGTCAATGGCCACCAAGATTGTTAAATAATTTGATTACTACTTTAAATTAACTTAATTAACTAATTAACTAATTAATTAGTTAATTAAAATATCTAATTTTTTAAAAATGTACGTAATTTTATTGCTAAGTACCAAAGTTAATATACTTTGGATTTTATAAGTGCAATTTGAGATAAAGTAAATAACAATACCACTTCCAAAAGCCCAAATTTAGGGATATTTGGGCATAATTGACTATCCTAAAGCAGCCCACAATTCATCAAAATCCAGTGTTAAAAGTTGTCGAAAGGAATTATGCAAACAACATTCAAAACATCCAAACTCATATTCGCTTCAGCTTAACAAAAATCATGCATTAAATGTTGTCCAAAAGATATGCAACCAGCATTTAACTTGTCCAAATATATATCTACTTGTTCAAAAACTATTGTGCAGCCCCCAATTAGTCCATGCCTATCTATTTATGCTACAATGTCTCAATTAGAGAGTCCTAGCAACTTATGAACATATTTTCGCCTTAGACTTGTAAGCAAAAAAGACTCCTTACGAATCAAGGAACTTTGAATTTTAAAATCACATTCTAATTCTCACAAAACATTAACAAATGCTTATCTTCTTTAAGGACTGCATCTTTAACTTATGAGAACTCTAGGATAACTCCAATCTTTTTAATCTGTTGGCATCAATACTTGTACCACTTGATCACTTTTGCAAATTCTCTCATTGGCAAGTTGATTAGCCTCATTATTAGTTTCTCTATACACATGTGTCACTCTCTAATGTTTAGTCTTTTTTTTTGCAAGCTTTCCAAGCTAATAATCAATTCTCTAAGTCCATGATTGACCTAATTTTTTTCAGTTTATCTACCTCTTAAAAGCAAAAGCCAAGCCAAACAGGATTTTTGAGAAGCTCTTAAAAAAATAGCTTTTTAAAAAATAAAAATAAAAATAAAAACTTAAAGAAAAGCTCTAAAGAGGAGCTTTCTTTTCTCTTCTTTTAAAACACGCAAACTTTTCAGGAAATACCCCTTTCTTAATCAATCTCCCTCTCCGCTCCTTCCCTATGCAAATCACCTTTCTCTGACACAAATCACGATCTCCCTCTCCTCTACCTGTCTCTACAAAGACTACTAGAAAAAAATGAAAAAAATAGAAAACTCAGCAATATAACAGCAAACTCTAGGATTTTTTTTGTTCCTACAAAGATTAAGAGAAAAAAAGACCAAAAATTCAAAGCTGTATTCAGATACTATTTAAAGGTTTTCTCTCTTCTTCACCAAAAAGGATTTTAATGTCAAATACTTCGTTTCCTTTTTTCTCTTCTTTCATAGAGAATTGAAGCATCATGGTTCGATTGCTTGCTAGATTAACAAAAATATAATACTATTACAACTATACAAGTTTGAGAGTTGTTTTGTTTCTTTATAGATTTTTTTGATTTTAACATCTGAAATTATATATAAACTCGAAGCAAACTTGTTTCACTTTAGTTTATTAGGTAAATTAGAGATGGCATGAATACATTTTATGATAATTTTAACCAAAATTAGAACTTATATAATTTATTTTGCCAAACAGTTTACGAAACAACTTTAGCTTAATTTTAAAAGTTATTATTTTTTATAAGAACTTAATAATAGCTTTTAAGCAAAAAAAAAAAAGTTAAGCCAAACAGTCTCTATGTCTCCAAGGCATTTCCTCCATATTATTAGTCCAATAAATTGCATTCATAGAACCGTTTTCTATCCATAAACTGTAATCATTGTTGTGCACACTATTGGTGAAAATATACAAAACTTCTCTAATGGCCAATAATTCAACTTTGTTCAAATCCACAACCCACAAGGACTTAGAGAACTTTACCTTGACTGTGCCATTACAAGATTGTAAAATTCCTCTTATTCCAACTTCACTCGAACCACTTGATGATGCCCCGTCCACATTAAATTTCAACCATCCGCTTAGTGGAGCTATCCATTTACATTCCAATCTAGCAACTTTGTGCCTTTGAACACTTTTCACATTATTAGGATTATGAAAAATCTCTTCCGTTGAATATGGCAACTTAGGCCATTTGGATTTGACCCACACTACAACTCTCAATTTAATGATCTCGTATAATTGAATCACATCCCATACTTTGCCATTGAAAATTATATCATTTCAAAATTTCCACAATGACCAAGTAATAGCTATTGTCAGATTGACAAAGAAAGTGCACATATCATTAACAAATGTTCAATAAAAGGACATTAATTGTGAAGAATCTATTCATGTTTTTTTTATGATGTTAACCCTCTTCCTAAAGAGGAAAAATATGATGATGATGTAGGCATCCTTCAAGAACAAATTGAGGAAGCTTGATATCAATATTAAAGGATCCAAAGTGAATGAAGAAGCAACATAAAAAAAAGAGCAACAAATTAAACAAATTATTGAAGAATGTGAGCTTAACTATCCAATGGTAAGAAAAGAGGTTGATGAAAGTAAAATCATTGGTGATCCTAATCAAGAGGTAAGAACTAGAGCTAAAGTTCAAAATGTTTGTGAGTATGTAGCCTTTATCTCTCAAATTGAACAAAAAAATATTAATGAAGCTTTGGATGATGATTATTAGACACTAGCTATGCAAGAAGAATTAAACCAATTTGAAAGGTGTCAAGTATGGGAATTAGTTATTAGGCCAAATGATTATCTAATTGTATATACTAAATAGATCTTTAGGAACAAAATGGATGAAAATGGAGCCATAACTAGAAACAAAGCTAAATTAGTTGCCAAAGGATATAGTCAAGATGAAGGAATAGATTACGATGAAACTTATGCTCCAGCAACTAGACTAAAAGCCTTTAGGATGCTTTTAGCCTTTGCATCTAACATGGATTTCAAACTATGTCAAATGGTTGTGAAGAGTGCTTTTCTAAATGGACTCATAAATGAAGAAGTATATGTTGAACAACCTCCCCATTTTGAGTATCCTATTTTTCCAAATCATGTTTTTAGATTACCAAGAGCCTTGCATGGTTTAAAGCAAGCTCCTAGAACTTGGTATGAGACTTTATCAAAATTCTTAATCAAAAATGATTTTAATAAAAGAAAGGTTGATAAAACTCTTTTCATGAAAAGCAAAGGCAAAGACATTTTAATTGTGCAAGTTTATGTTGATACTGCTATTTTTGGTGCTACTAATGAGCTTTTTTGTCAAGAGTTTGCTAAGACTATGCATAAAGAATTTGAGATGAGCATAATGGGTGAGCTAAATTATTTTCTTGGACTACAAATCAAACAAAACGAGGATGGTACATTCATAATTCAAGCCTAGTATGCAAAAGACATGCTCAAGAAATCTAGTATCGAAGGCATAAGAACATACCACACACCAATGAGCACTTCAACAATGCTTGCCAAGGATGAAAAATGTATGCTAGTTAGTCAAAAGCTCTATAGATCTATGATTAGTTCCTCACTTCCTTACTTGATCTTACCATTAGTAGACTAAACGTAAGCTTTAGTGTAAGTTTATGTGCTAGATTTCAATTATCTCCTAAAGAGCCTCGTTTAAATGCTATTAAAAGCATTTTTAGATACTTAAAAGACACAGCTAATTTAGGAATGTGGTATCCAAAGAGTTCCACTTTTGATCTCTATTCGCACTCGGATACCAACTTTAGTGGATGCAAAATAAATAAGAAGAGCACGTCCGGTACACACCAATTTTTAGGTAATATGTTGATATCTTGGTTTTCAAAGAAATAAAATAATGTAGCTCAATCCACTACTGAAGCTGAGTATATGGCTACCAAGAGTTGTTGTGCTCAAGTGTTATCTATGAAGTAACAATTAAAAGATTATGGACTAGGTATGAAAATAATTCCAATTAAATATGATAATACTAGTGCCATAAATCTCACAAAAAAACCCCATCCATCACTTTAGAACTAAACACATAGAAATAAGGCATCATTTCTTTAGAGACCACATTCAAAAAGAAGACATTGTTCTTGAGTATGTTGGTACCAAAGGTAAATTAGTTGATATTTTCACTACACCCCTTGATAGAGAATAATTTTGCAAAATAAAAAGTGAATTAGGTATTATGAATCCACCTTAGATGATGAAAATTTAAATGCTCTTAACGGTTTTTGATGTGGACAATTTAAGTCAATGAAGTGCATGCTTTACTTTGAACCTTCTAGAATTTATGATGATTTAGATGATAAATATGCTAAATGCTTGTTTTTATTTTAAGATATATGTCTCTACAAATTTCATGCAAAATATAATCATGTTTTCATCACTTATTCTTGCATATATGTGTTAGCCATCCAATTCAAGAAGTACTTCACAAATTTTGTTGAAAACATCATATTTTGTTTACACAAACCAAGTTTTTGATCCCAAAAATATTACTTGCACTAGTCCAAAATGATGTTTGAAGTGTTCCTCTCACATTTCTGAACTTATTCTTGATCAAAAATTCAATTTTGAACCTTTATGCATGATTTTGAAAGTCAAAACTTTGTTTTTGAACGGTCACATAAGAACATCTATCGATAGATTACCATTAACTATTGATAGATAGGTTGCCAAGGCCAATATTACCCATCCCATGCCTAATCTATTGATAAATTCACACTATATATTGATAAATGTAGGCTCCCAAAAAAAATTGAGCATAATTCATCGATAGATTCTACTATCTATTGACAGATGGGGTACCATGACCAACACTAAGTCTGGACGACTACATATATTGATAGATCCCACCATCTATCGATAGATGAGGCACCGTGACCAAAAATAACGCCTGCACGAAAAATCTATGGATAGATACTGTAAGTTATCAATAGATTGCTACCCATGACTAAACGTTTGAGTGTGATCTATCGATAGATGTTACCATCTATCGATAGATGCACTATTTTAAGCGTACTTGATGTTTCATTCCTCTCAAACTCTATTTAAATCAACTTTCGAATTTTGCTCAACCGGGGGTATCATGTCAGCATTGCAGCTCCACTTTCTCGGTGCTGCTATGACACATTTTCTACCTAAATGTAGAGTTGTAATGCTCTTCAACGCCAAGGCCTCAAGTCTTTAGCGCCATATTGCCACACTTACTGTCTCCCAATGTGCTCTACTATAATCAATCAACTTGTGACATGATGTTTTCCTTAATCTAGGATGAACTGGGCATAATGATAAACACTAAAGTTGTAGCTCTATCTCTTAGCTTTCCAATGACTTAAGAATCAAGTCAATTGAACATCTAATATGAGAATTATGCTCAAAATACTAAAACATGTACGAGAGAAGCACTTCCTAAAATGATTAACATACTTAAGAGTACGGGATGCAAAATTGGAAATTTATTATAGGCTAAGCTAAATAAAATAGAAGTTTGACAAAAAAAAAGTAATATTAGGCTTAAAGGGGTATACTATGAATAAAAATATATCAAGGTAGGCTCAAAAGGCTGAAACAATCCAATGATGGCCTAATTCATCTCCTTAACTAAGTATTATTTAAGATTTTGCCTGGGCAAAGAGCCAAACAAATTCTAGAATTCATAACTATTAAATTTAAAGCTTTATTTGATTCTATTTTTAATTTGACAAATAAGTGAGCAAAATTGTTTTTCAAATTTCCAAACAAGTCGAAACAATCCTTGAAAAATGTTTGATGAAACAGCTAAGCACTTTAAATAAAAAACAAGCAAAAAGCCTCTTAAAATTTAAGAACTGCTCTCAATTTATCGATACATGTTCTTCATTTATCGATAAATAAGCTCTTCCATCGATAGATGAAGAAAATCCATCGATAGTTGGCTGTTTTAGCACCTGGGCATCAAAGACTATGAACATCTATAGATAGATGCGCAGCATCTATTGATAGATAGTCAATCGAGAGCAACTTAAAAGGACCATGACTTGAATCTATCGATAGATACACGGTATCTATCGATAGATAGGCACCCAAGGACAATTCAAAAAGACCCTGACTTGCATCTATCAATAGATAGCAACTTGAGAGCTCTTAGAGGATCCCCTAACTTGCATCTATCGATAGATGAGCGCGAAAATTCAAAAATAAAGAGCCATCTATCAATAGATCACAAAATTTATCAATAGATAGTGACCATTGGAGCCTAAAATGAAGAAAAAAATAGTTATTTTCGCATTAAATGTCCTTCCAACTACATCAAAAGCTTCAACAACTATTACTATAGGCTCTCACCACATTTATGAAAGTTGGAAGACTTTGAAACATAACTCCAAGAGAAGATTTTAGCTCAAATCATTCAATACTCTTTGTATTCTTCTTCTAGCATTTAAATCTTCTATTCTATCTAAGCCTTCATTGATTATTCTTTTCCTCACCAAACATTGTACTTAACTTGTTACTCAGCCTTTAAGAGGCATTCAAGAGACTTACATTGCTCTTATTGTATGCACTTGAGTGGTTATACCTTAACCAATTAAAAATGTAGTTTTTGAGTGATTATACCTTAACTAAGATAAAAGGTAAAGTGATTGTGCTTTAACCATAAAAAGGCATTGTATTGAAATGTTGTGCTTGATTTGTTGGTTCTAAAAAGAGTGCTAAGGGGGTGAATTTAAGTATTTTTTAGGGTAGCTCTTCAAATTTAAAATCAGTTTAGAAGATTTGAGAATGATGGTTTGAAAACTTGTTGAGGTTAGCAAACACCAAATAAAAAGAGGTTAAGAGAAGTGGACAAAACACAATATTTGTAGTGGTTCAATCTGCTTGACTTATATCCACTACCTTGATCTTCCCAATCACTGATTTTCAACTCAACTGCACTAGAACCAGTGGAATTAACAGCTTTTACCAAGCTTTTACAATATGGGCTTCTAACCCAAGCTCTAACCCTTTTACAATAAGTCTTAAGCTTACCCTAACTTAAACCAACCCTTAGAGTGTCTCACACACTTTAAGCAAACAAGAAATAGAAGATAACAAGAGATACAAATGATCACCTAACTGATCTAAGTTGTACAAGTTTTAGCTCAAACACTTTCACAAAGATAAAAGTGAAATAAAAGTGTAAAAATAAGGTTTTTGGTTTTCTAAGCTCAAAACCATTCTTAATAGCTTCTTTATATCATTTTGAACTGTTGAAAAGGCTTTAAATACTTGAAAAATCATTTCTGGCCATTAGAGACAGAAACTAGCCATTTTTGGCATTATTTTGTCCTTTTGTGCTTAAATTCAATTGTGTAGACAGTATTCTATTAATGGTGAAAGGCAAGCTTTAACCGATTAAGCCTTTTTTGACTTGTAATGTCTAGCAACTCTTTTCACTGTGTTAATCTGTTAAAGGAAACTTTTACCGATTAAAAACCTTTTGTTTTGAGACTTTTCCTACTAGCAGTCTTCCTTTAATTGGCTAATCCTCCCATTAACTGATTGAAGCTTCTCTTCCTCCAACTTTAACTGATTAAAATAAACTTCAACCAATTAAAAACTCTTAGAATTTGAATTTCTTCATATAACATCCTTCAATGATCAACTTTATTTTGAATTTAAATTTTGGCACTTTTAGGTACTTCAAGTTTGACCTTTAATCGATTAAACCCTTTGGTTAACCGATTAATAACCTTCTGTTTTGCAT
This sequence comes from Theobroma cacao, assembly GCF_053813885.1. NCBI lineage: Eukaryota > Viridiplantae > Streptophyta > Magnoliopsida > Malvales > Malvaceae > Theobroma > Theobroma cacao. Next base: position 1,243,864 of record NC_142642.1, read on the forward strand.
CCAATACCTTCTTAACTGATTAAGCCTTGTGTTGACCAGTTAAGACCTTTCTGCTTGTCCTTAGTGTAACACCCAGAATTACTTTAACTGATTAAGGATCTATGTTAATTGGTTAAAACTAATTTATCTTCATTAAAGCTCTTTCTTCTTTGCTTGCTTAACCAATTAACTCATTTTGCAACTAAACAGGCATCTTGACTTGCTTTCAAATACAAAATAAATTAATGAATTTAAACTTTTTCTCGCACACTTATATAATATGATTAGACACCAATGAATGGAAATATTTTGTTATCATTAAGAGCACATGGAGTCAACATTTTTTTCTTATTTTTGATGATGACAAAACACTCCTAGATTAAGAGCGCAATGTCTATGTTTATATTTTATATCTGCGTGCAAGTGAAGGATTACTCCCCCTTAATATATAGCCCCCTTTAATAAATGCTCACAAAAATTTTGATATTTCTCTTTCAAAATATAAATATTTACTATCCCATTAGCCACGTATATGTAGAGATTAATGAACAATCATTCAATAATAAATATAAATATAAGAGCAGTCATCAATCATAGATATACCACAACTAATCCAACAATTGTTCATAAAAAAACATTGTTCAAAAGCAATCATACAACAATAGAAAAAACACATAACAAAAGAAAAACAAGATAAACACATCAGATCCTATGCTACTTTTCATCTATCCTATGTTGCTCCTCATCTAATTTCTCCTCTATTTTGTCATCATTAAAAAAGATATTCTAAACTCCCCCTTAATGAGTGCATCAAAATTTTCTTTTAATCTTTAAATTAGACTTAAATGAATGAGGAATCATAAGCATTCATACAACTAAGTCATACAAGCTTATAAATATAGTTCTATAACTTTAAGCTTGCGTTTGATATTTTACTGGGAATGTGATTGCTGAGAAGATAACCTTGTAGCGTTTGGTATAACATGAGAAAGTGATAATTGTAAAGAATGTGATTACAATGCAGTGTTTGGTTTAGAAGCACTTTACTAGGAATATAGGATAAATTTACAAAATTATCGTTATGTATGAAAATATAAAGTTGAACAACCTTCATTCTTTTTTACTATAAATTTTTAATTTTTTTAACTTTATTTCTTAAAATAATAAATAATAGTATGAAAAAAAGAACATAATATTTTTAATACTAATTATTTAAATATTAAAAAATGTAAAATTATTAAATATGTATTTTTAATAAATTAATTAAATTTTAAAGATTTAAACTAATTAATTAAATTATTTTATAAAAATATTAATTAATTAGTTAAATTGCCACACAACCCACCATTTTCTTTCTTTGTCTTTTTTTCATTTTTTTTATTTCTTCTTGCACCCATCGTGCTTTCCAATGGGCTCTTTTTTTTTTCTTTTTTTTCTCTCCTTCCTTATTGCTCTTTAGTGATGGGTTCTTCTTCTTTTTTTCTTTTCTTTCTTTTTTTCTCTCCTTCCTCCTTGTACTCCGGTGATGGGCTCTTCTTCTTTTCTTCCTTTTTCTCTCTCTTTGCTTCTTGCTCCCATCACCATATTCAAATGGCACCCCCTCTCCTCCTCAAAGAGTTCAGCTCGTAAAGCTTTTTGTCATTTTGGTCCACTTTACTTTCCCTCAGTCAAGGGAAAATAACATTCCTTCCAATCCAAAAAGGAATCACCTTCCCTCCCATGGTTGCAATCTAATGCCCATGTAAAGTTACATTCCCAACAACTTCACACACTAAATGGTGCAAAGTCTTTCCCACCAATTAAAATCCTTGTAAACTGATCCACTCTCCATGTACAAAATGCCTCCTAAGAGTCAAGCTTGTAACTATGTAAGAACAAGTATATGAGAGTTAAATCTATGAAACCTCGACCTCTATAGGCTCGTAACTAAGCATAGACGCAATAACACGGGCTATGGGTAATTTCATCATTTCCTTAGTAAGCCCCTAAAAGTAAGTTTTAAACAATATTAGGGCCTAAGTAGGCCTAAGGCATAAATGAATGATGAAAATATGGATAAAATGACGTAGGAAATAAAAATGATGATGATTTTCCACAGTATGGGGCAAAATGGTCATTTTTCACCTCGGATCAAAATTTTTAAGTTTTTGCGAACTCGAGCATTTCTAGACCATTATGGACTTTATTTCAGTGTCAAAAGAGTAAAAGATTGCATAAAGAATTGAAAGAGAACAAGCTAACTTATTGAGGGCATTTTGGTAATTTAAGTGGAGTGGATAAGCTTGAGCTATAAATATCTCTTTCTTTCAGCAGCTTCTTCATTCTCCAGCAGCTTTTCTTTTTCTTCTTCCTTTCATCTCACGTTGTTTTCATCCTCCATGAAAGCTTGATATGAAAGCTCCATAACCTTTCTCAAAATAGCTCCAATTTTCAAGCTTTTGTGCACTTTTGCATAAAACCCTTGTACTCTTTCACTCTCTTACTTTAAAACCCTTGAAAAAAATCTTATTTCCATACTTTCTCTCACTAGCTAGGTGTTTAGAGAGAGAAAAAAGGAGCTTTAATAATAGCTTGAAAGTTTTTGGAAAGAATTTCAAATACAAAGCTACCAAGGTGAGTAGTGAATTAGAATTGATTTTTAGTGTTGAAAATTATTAGTATTTAGACTTAATGGTGTTTTGGTAGTTGAGGTTGTAAATTCACTTTGGAGTGATTAGGATAGTGAAAATAGATAGCCATTTAATGGCACTTGGAAACTAGTAGGTGATAGCTTGTAGAACTTGTAATTATTATAATTAAGTTAATTGTGATGTTAATGTGATGATAGGTTCCAACGAAGCCCCACCGTCCCATTTGGACGATTAGGGAAGTTAGAATCGACTAAAGGTTTAACGAAATACCGATGAGTGAACTTGCATTTCAAAATTTATTTTGGGAATGTGAATGTATTTGCACAAAACATTTGAATGATTTTAACCAACTTTTCTTTCAAAATGTGTACCGGGGAACAAGCCCTTGATAAAATGTCTTGATGTTGCTAAAATGTGAAATGTGTAAAATGACGAACCTATGTGCTCCTATACTGTGTTGATATATATATATATATACGAATAATGTTGTGTAATGATATTGACCCTGCTATGTACGAGTAGAAGTGTGCATAAGCCGATGATGACCCGACTATGTGCAAGTGAGAGTGTGCATAAGTCGATGCTGACCCGGCTATGTGCGAGTAGGAGTGCACATAAGCCGATGTTGACCCAGCCATATGCTAGTGGGAGTGCATATGAGCTAATGATGATGGAAGGGTGTGCATGATGATTGATATATATATATATATATATATATGGTGTATGGTTGTAATGCATGTAAAAAATTTGACATGTTGAATTTTGGGAATTTATAAGTGTCTCATGTTGCTTTTGTCATTTCAGCAGGATGGCCTTTTCTTGAGGGGAATGGAAACTTTTTCTTGGTGCTTTATTTCTCGCTGCAGCGAGAAACTCTCAGGTTGTAAGGGTTTTTACCTGACCTGGTTCTCGCTGCAGTGAGAAAGTTACTGTAGCTTTTAGCTGTAGCGAGAAACTCTCTATTTGGCCAGCCAAATTTCGCTGCAGCGAGAAAAAATCTCGCTGCAACGAGAAACTTTCTGTCCCACTTGACTACCTTATTGATCTTGCCATACTTTTTGCCAGTTTAACACCATAGTGAATCATTGACTTCCAACATCAAGAAATTAATTAACAAAGTCGAAAATGAGGGGTTTAGAGAAAAACCCTCAACCAATTGAGAAAACCCTCGTCCCGTTAATAATATGAGCCAAACTTCGTTGCAGCGAGAATGCCTTTTCGCTGTAGCGAGGACCCGTCGTTTACTTGACTTGATTTGCATAAATGCTATTAAAGTTTTCCCTCTCCAAATCCTTTGTTGAGCATGGACCCTTTTCATCAAGTGATTTACTCATGTGGGGTTTACATAAGGGTTTTAATAAGAATGAAACTAAATAGCATTGTTTTGAAAATAAATGCATCATGATTTCTTTAAGTCTTCCCTATTGTTTGCTTGTTCCCTTCCTTGTTCACTCACTGGGTTTAAACTCACTGTTTTCAACTTCAAGTTTTCAGATCAAGAGGCAGCCGGTAACTAGGTCAAGGTGTCCTCGTAGGTTCGACTCTTGGTTGGTGTCTCGGCATTCAGTAGCTGTACTTGTGTCCAAGTCTCTCCACTGAAAATTGAGTCTCCTTTTTGAGATGTATAGACAAAGCTGATGTAAAGTATTAAAATACATGTTATAGACAATATATGTATATTTTGATGGGTAATGCCACTACGAGTCGGAAATGATCAGCATTATTTTGATTCGAAACTATGAAATGTGACTTTAGTAACTTTGATGGAATAATGAACAGGTCACATAAATAGGCTTGCTTGAGCTTGGTGGGCTATGTCCATTGAGTCCATGCGCCGGTCATGGCCCGGGATTTGGGTCATGACAAAATCATTCCAAGAACTTGTCAAGAATCACTCAAATAATGTTCAAGCAAATTTGATTATTTTGTCATAATCAAAATTATAATAATTTTAAAGCTAACATGTTCCACAAAAAACATTGTATTGAATTTTCTTCTAAATAGTGGATTTTAAACTCCTTAGTAAATCTAAGGGAGACGATGTAGTCAAGGAGGCTAAATCTCTATAACAATCATTGTGTTGATTTTTCTCTTTCACTCACTCAATCTTATTTGTGTTTCTAACTCCTATTATTAGATAAAAATCAATTATCTTGTTTATTCACAAAAAAGGAATTCGACTTGAAGAGAAATTCTTCAAAATATTTTAGACATTCCAATCCATCCCCTTCTTGGAACTATACACCTTTAGCTTGTTGTGCTAACAATGACATAATCCAAAATTCACATTAACATAAGCCTTCTCTATATATGCACAATAATTTTAAGTAAAAGATCAAGTGCTCAATTTATGAAAATCTCGTTCTAACAATGACACTAGACATAAGAATTTCACATAAACTCAAACTATTGGGTGAGAGCTGATCATACATTATAAACAAATAAAACGCAGCGAAAACAAAATTAACAGATTTAATTGCACCTTACCCTTTTAGGATCTCTTCCTTGCCAAATTGAGTACATAATTAGGTTAATAAATAAAATATATGATCATATCACTTTACCTAAATAACAAAAGTTGATAAATCCTTTGTCAAACCACTAAATCGGCTTTCAAAAAGCTTAACCACCTCAGCCTGGTTGTTGCATATCATAGCTGTCTTAGGAATCCTTGTGCAATCTCTAATGGTAATCCACACCAATGACTTAGAAAGTCCTTCATTAAGGATCGGGAGTGATATGTCTTGATAAAGTGCTAGCAAAATGAGCTTCATAAACTCATAATCCACGCAAAAATTTGGGGTTGAACATACAAAAGAAATCAAATGAATGAAAAAGTATTTTTCTTCACACAAGGGGCAGCAAGGCTGAAGGAATTTCTAGTGTGCCATTCTTCTAATTTTTTAGCCATTCTCTTATTTTTGTTTGGAGGTTATAGCAAGGTATTTATACCATGGATTTATTTTAAACCTCAATTACAAAGCTATTATATAATTACCAATTAATCCAATAATTTGATTAAACAATTTAAGCAAGTCTTTAAAAAACCCAATTAACTTAATTGTTTAATTTAATCACTTAGGCCCAATAACTTAATTAAACAATTTAATTAATTAAGCCCAACAACTTAATTAAATAATTTTAATCAATTAGGCTCAATGACTTAATTAAACAATTTTAATCAATTAAGCCCAATGACTTAATTAAATAATATAATTAATTAAGCCTAACAACTTAATTGAACAATTTTAATCAAATACTTGAGAAGCCCATAACTTCTAGTTTGATTAAGTCCAACTTAATCACCTCTCCCATTTTATTTTCAACATCCATTTTAGGCATGTGACCCATTAGGCTTTTAACATGTTGGTAATGAACTTAATACATAATTCTTAAGTCAAACTTAGAATTAAATAAATTTAAACTACTTTGAATTTATCATTAATCAAATCAACTACCTAGAGTTCATAGACCAAGATTAGGATCTAACAATCCATCATGGCCACCCAAATGTTAGATGAGTCAAGATAGTTTAACTCAACTTTTTAGTGATCAACCTTCCACTGTAAGTCATTCCCTTATCATATATCCCGGAGATGATAAGAGCATGATGCAATGTTTGCTCTTATTGATCTCCATATTCATTTTTGAAGTTTGATTATTAACTTTATAGAGACTTATGAAACTCCTTTTATAATCTCTAAGTCCCCTTGGCCAAGGACTTCAATAAGTGAATATCCACTAAGAACTGTTAGAATATATCCCCTGAATCACTTGGGGTGATGATTGCTTTCTTAATCACTCATTTGCCATCACATGCTTTATGCTATACCCAAAAGCATCCTGTTTTGGCATCCTTGATTACGTACCCGTAGGGATGAAATCAAAACATAAACACTCCACACATAAGACAACCTGGTGTCTCAAATTTATGGAGTATTTACACAACTAACACATGAAAAGTATTAAATAGACACTTGAGTAAAATACCAAATGCACTTCTCATGGTGGGTCATGTTCAGTGAACTTGCTCTCCTAGGCAAGCACTTACATTCTAATTCCAAGTATCTCTATATTTCAACCTACGAGATTGGTTGCTTACTTCTCAAGTAAAAAACATAGAATATATCAATCTCTAGATATCATTCATGTCCAGTCTCAATGATACATCAACCAGGAACATTTAAAAGTTATGCTTTGGTGCATAGGAATCTCATAATTGCAACCCATTTTAGTTCCCTTGCAAGGCATATTAATCTCATGGACTTCATCCAAGTAGACATATAACCCATTATAATTGCCGTCTTATTGATGAAGGAAAATCTTTAATCATTCAACATGAATGATATTGTTGCATGATTGGAATCAAGTCTTAACCAATCTCAATTGGCTGCAGAGCTCATCCCAACACAAATAATATCACAAATAACATAAGCCTTCTTCATATATGCAAAACAAATAATTTCACAAAACTTTGTTTTTCCAAAGTCTTTTATCTCAAATTCTTTCTTTAAATAATCTATAGTTTTTAATAACTCTTCAGTAGCTCCAATAATATTCAAGTCATCAACATAAAAAACATGGGCATATAGGATCATTTTTCTAACCTTATTTTAATAAATATTCACCAAGGTAATTATACCACATGCGTTTAGATTGCTTTAATCCATATAAATATTTATTTAATTTGATCGAATAAATTTTCTATGAATTCAAATTTTGTGCTTCAGGCAACTTAAATCCTTCAAGAATTTTCATATAGATATTGTTATCAAGTAAGCCGTATAAATAAACTGTAACTACATTCATTAGACGCATTTCAATCTTTCCTTGTATTGCTAGACTAATTAAATATCGAAAAGTAATTGCATCCACCATAGGAGAATATATCTCTTCATAATCAATACTAGGTTTTTAGGTAAAACCTTCTGCAAGAAATCGTACTTTATATATTACAATCTCATTTTTCTTATTTTGTTTTTGCACAAATACCCATTTATATCCCATTGATTTTACACCATTTGGTATATAGACTACAAGTTCAAAAACTTCACGTTTTGCAAGTGAATTAAATTATACTTTGATTGCATCTTTTCACATTGGTCAATAATTTCTATGTCTACATTCTTCAATAAATATAAGTTCAAGATCCTTGTTTTTCTTTCATAATATTGAACGCTACATTATTTACAAAAATATTGTCGATATCTATTTCATTCCGGTTTCATCTTTTCCCTGTCATGACATAATTTATTGAGATCTCTTCATTTTCAATTATTTCAAGTACCTTAATTTTATTAATTATGTCAAGGGGCTCTTCTAAAGTTTTTATTTATTCTTTCTGACCATCTTGAATATTTGCTCTTTTCCCTTTTTGAAGATTTTTATTTGTGGAACTCATTGGTCTTTCACGCTTTAGCATGCCAAAACTAATTGGTCTTCCACACTTTTGGCATGTCTTAAATTCATTAGCAATAGCAGATTGTCCTACTAGAATATCAATTCTAATTAGAGCATTTGCAGCTGACATATGAGACTTAGTTACTCTGTATAAGTCAGTAAATACATCTGGCAACTAATTTGCTATATTTTACAAATTAATTATCTTTTGAATTCTTTTTCACATTGATTTGTGCAATGTTCAAAATTAGATAATGATAATACATTCCAAGATATTTCCTTTTCCAGTTTCTTATTTTCTCCCTCTCCCCTAACTTTAGAAAAATTATTTCATCAAAATGATAATCAGCAAACCTTGTCGTGAATAAATCTTCTGTTGATGGTTCTAGATATTTAATTATTGATGGAGATTCATATCCAATATATATTCCTAACCTCCTTTGAAGACCCATTTTTGTGCATTGTGGTGGAGCAATTAGAATATATACCGCACATCCAAAAAATCTTAGATGAAAAATATTTGGTTCTTAACCATGAACCAATTATATAAGGGGAATTTGTGATAACTCGTTGACCTTATGCATACAAGTGCTGCTGCATGCAAAATAGCATGTCTCTAAGCAGAAATTGGGAGTTTAGATTTCATAAGTAATGATCTTGCAATCAGTTTGAGGTGTTTAATAAGCGATTCAGATAAACCATTTATGTATGAACATGAGCAACAGGTTGGTCAACAGTTATTCCAACTGACATACAATATTCATTAAAAGTTTGGGATGTAAATTCACTAGTATTGTAAAGACCAATTATCTTGATTGCATAATTAGAAAAATGTGCTCACAAACGAATGATATGTGCAAGTAATCTTGCAAATGCCAAATTACAAGTTGATAATAAGCACACATGTGACCATCTTGTCGATGCATCGATTAAAACCATAAAATATCTAAATGGTCCACATGGTGAATGTATGGGTCCACATATATCACCCTGAATACATTCCAAAAGTGTAGGAGATTCAGTCCCGACTTTAATTGGCGATAGTCTTACAATTAATTTGCTTTGAGAGCAAACAACACATGAGAATTCACTCGATTGAAAAATCTTCTGATTTTTCAATGGATGACCAAATGAATTTTTAATAATTTTTTGCATCATTATTGATCCGAGATGGCTTAACCAGTCATGGCAAACATTAAAATTATTAGTAAACTACTGGTTTACTATAGCATAAGTTTCAACCATTTTAATTTTTGTGTAATATATTCCAGAGGACACAGCAGGTAATTTTTTCAATACACACTTTTTACCCAACATAAAAAATGTAATATAAAGGTATTCAGTGCCTCTTTCATTCGTTGTCTCAATATAATATCCACTTAGACGAATATCTTTAAAACTCAATAATTTTCTTTGAGACTTGATAGAAAATAATGCTTCCTATATTATGAACTTTATTCCTCTGGGTAGTAAAATATTGGCTCTTTTGGAACCTTCAATTAATCTTATACTACCTAATATTGTATTGACATTGGCTTCTTTCATTGTCAAATGGGAAAAATATTTCTTATCTTTAATTATAATGTGCATTGTAGCAATGTCTACTAAAGGTATATTTGCATCATTGATCTTGGATCCAACCAGATAAATATCCATATTTTAAAATAAGATATATAGTAAGAAACTTGCAAGTTAACATAAGAGAACATTAAACATAAAATTTATTATTAAAACACATAATAAGAACATATCATTTAAATATAATGAGAACATATAAAACATTTTTATAATAAAGTTATACTAAACATACCAACAAACTATTAAAAAATTTCATTTTTGGATATTTTTATCACCAATCAGATGATCAATTCCTCCTTGAGGGTGGACAAGAAAGTTAGCAACATCCAAGTGTGTTATATCAATCTGGTCATGGTTAAAATTATCTTAAACAAAATTTATTTTGATATATATTTTTTCTTTTTAGCTTTCAATGATAATTGATAAAATTCAACAAAATGTTTCGGCGTATGTAACTAATAACCTTTCATACCACATCGATAATAAATATTTTCTATATTTTTTTTATTTTGTCTACTTTTGTCTTTTTCTTATATCTCTTCAGTATTCATCCACTTCTAGTAGTTAAATGTAATTAGTATACCATCACGATTGCAATTATTATCCTCTCTATGTCCATAACCATAATTATTAAATAATATCGCATTCACTTGAAGGAATAGACAAGGTTCATGTCTTTTTATTAATAGCTCATTATTTTTCTCAACCACAAAAAGACATAAAATCCAAAATAAAATGTATTTTCAAATTACCCAAAGTAAAATATTTTCCACTTGTTATAAAATAGATAGCAGACAAAGTCAAATTTCATAAGTTCAATTCAAAAATGTCAAAATTCAACAAATAAATTATATATTTAGCAAATTATATTCCAAAACTAGAACAAAGATATCAAATATAATTATATATATATATATATATTTTTTCATGTTCAGCCTGATTTAATATATTAAGGGACAAAATATTATAAATACTATATGATAGCAAAATTCACATTAAAGTTGATTTTCAAGGAATGAAAACAGCAAAAAGATATTAAGTTTCTTACCAGATTCAATAAAACAAAAAATCAAATATCAACCATTGAAATACTTTTGAAGCCAGAAGATGATAAAAACTAAATAATACCAAAACTTGATAAATTAGAGAATCGTGCTGATAACATGTTATGAAATATAAATTAAAAGAACAACTATAAGATAATAGTATTAATAAAGTAAGAAAGAATTTATTTAATTATGCATTTACAAATGAAGTAAGGGGGCCTATTTATACCTCTTAAATCCTAATTTTAATCCAATTTAATCTATATCCAAATCAAGATATACATAATCAAATCTAAGAGTTTAAATCAAATTACACTTATTGTGTTTAGCTGTTTGACTTGATATGAACTTCTTGTGTCATAACATAATAGACATTTACACATATATTCATAATAATAATATATTAATAAAATTACATAAAATGTATATGAATTATTTATTTGGGTCACAAACGAGTAAATTGTTTACAAAAAATAGATACAATAACATGATTTAACTAAATGGGGTTATACGAGTCAACACCGTAAAACAATTAAGTAAATAAGTTAAGCAAGTTAAACGAATTTGATATATTTAAAATATGAAATTATCGTGTTTTAAATGTATCGACACGATCAATACATAAAATATGATTATTCTAAATCCAAACTTGCTTAATTTCGTGTTGTGCTCGTATTCCTCAATCAATTCAAATGGTAATAATGGGATATGTTGAGATCTCGGCAGTACTTAGGTGAGAATATTCAACGGGTTTTCTCTCCTCAATTGCCTGGTAAAATTCAAGGAGCTCTTGATAGATTTTCAGATTTTATAAATGAAGTTGTAAAACTTGCCGTCTGTTTTAAGTTCGCAGTGAAAAGATTGAGCACTTCAAAGTAGATAAATGGATGGTGATGTGAATTGAAACATCAGAACAACTTCTTTACAAGTTTTCAGACCAAGTCAGGATTCGCACCAAGAGTGTGCCCCTTGATATGTGTGATTCCCTTTTACAAATGAAGAAATGGAATAATAACGAAAACATAATGAGCCAACAAAACTGATTTGATCAATTAACTTCCCCTTATCTGATGCTGGTACCAAGGTAGGCCTGCCAATTAAATGTTTTCTTATCTTTCCTTACTTCTCCAATCTATATAAGCCTTGTCTTTCTCTCCAAACTTTGCCAACCAACACAAACTTCTTTCCTGTTTTTGATCTTGTGTTAAGTTATCACAGCTGAAGAATGGCAACCACTGCTGCTGAGGAGGAGATGGCACAAGAGACTGTTAACTCTAAGAATGGAATGAAGGGTCCTGAAGTCAAAAGCAGTAGGAAAGCTCATGAGAATGAAGCAGGCGGTGAGGTGCAAAGGAAGAGGCCAAGAAAGAGGAGGTGGCAGTTGAAGTGGAACCCAAGACTGGGGTTTCGTTTCCAGTTAAACTGGATGATGGGCAGCAGTTGAATTGTGTTGGTCTGAGGAAGAAGTCCATGCTTGGCGTGGGCATAAAGATTTATGGCTTTGGTAAGTGTAAAGGGGGTTCTTGTGATAGGGAGAGGAAGTGTTGCAAACAAGTAAAAGGATGTGCCAGAGGAGGCAGAGAGGAAGATTGAAGCAGTTCCTGAAGTACTAAGTGCTGTGACAGGTGGAAGACAATAAGAAAAGAATTAAAGAGACTTAGAGAGTACAAGATAATTAGAGAGAGAATTTAGAGAGAGAAGCTCTCAAGTTGAGAATGTGTTAGCTTGGAGAGGGAAAGAAGAGAGTCCTTTCAAATGAATTGTGAGGCTCTATATATAGTGTTAAAAGTGACGGTTACATAAGAATAGGCTTTAATGCGCCTAATGAATGACATTATTATGAAGAATATTAATGTAAGTAACCGTTACTGTAATTGAATGTAGTAAGACTTGTTCTCAAGTAAAGGTAATAGAAAAGAGGTGTACAAGAATAGGTACGAGAGAAGAAGCTGTATGAGAATAGGTACAAGAGAATAAGCTGTACATGAATAAGTATACGAGAACAAGATAAGAAGGTGAAACACTTGTACTTCAGGAAAGGGTTAAGAGGAAGACCTCTTAACTACCTCCATATCTCAGCCACCAAGCCAAACTCTCTGAAACATCCCAAGATGAAAGTAACCCATGAACCCTGTCACTTATTCTGAGTTACTTTCACTGTCATCCAAGTGAAACGGTTATTCTATTCAAAGTGGTTGTTCTACTTGTATTAGTTATTCTATATGGAGTAATACTTTACTTTTTCTAATTGTTCTGCTTTAAGTAATACTTGAAGTAGCGCTTCACTTGTTCTGCGTGAAGTAGCGCTTCACTTGTTCTGCGTGAAGTAACGCTTCACTTATTCTAGTTATTCTGCGTGAAGTAACACTTCACTTGTTCTGGTTGTTCTCTATATAATATTATGTTGTAACATAATTCTTTAGAGTAACAGTATTAACCAAAATCTAGTATCTACAGTAAGCTTCCGCAAATTCGAGATACTCATTTTACCTGAGTTTTTTACTTCAGGTCTCATATAAACACATTCACTTCATATACTAGTATAAATGCAGCATAATAATGTACTAGAAAGTGGCATTCTTATACTTGCTGGCAGTGCATCTGTTGCATGATCCTTGGGACAATCAAGAGGTACTCAACAATGTAATTAATGATCTAACTGAATGAATTAAATAGTCATTTAACTCCTAGAATTCAGGTGGAAATGTGCCCAAACTTCTCCATTCAGCATATTTATCAGAGTCGCCATGGTGAATCAAGAATTTGTCATGACCCGGTTCTGTCTCTTACATGTCACTACAATAGAGCTGGAATGCAGCATAGTAAGCCATGCCAGTTCTTCAATTTACAGGGATGTATGCAGTTAATGAGAAACTGAAAGATCTTTTGAAGTCAAAGATCGGCAAAGCCCCAGAAAAACCAACCAAGGAGCTGTATCAGGTGGCAATTGACATTGATGTAGAGATGATGGTAAGGTTGGTGATTGTATTTTCATGCCTCACCATGAGCATGGTAAGAAAGAACTTTGATGAAGGTCTTGGAGCATCCATAAAGAAACTGACTGGTGGGAAGAAGAATGACGAGCTAGCAAACAAGTAGTAAACATGATATTCCTCACAGATATTTGTATTTAGTTATGAGAAGAACTGACTTCAAGCTTGATTACTTATGTTTTTATTGATGATAGGTTCATGGGTCAAGCGTCAGATGACATAAAGCTAACACCTGGTTCTCTTATTGAAATTTCTCGGCTTCCAGGATATGTTCTCCAGACAAAGGGTGAGTGCTATAGAGATGAATTAGTATATTCTGATATCTTAAACGTACAGTTAGATACAGAAAGGTAACATAAGTTGTTTCCAATGGGTGCAGTGATGGGTGAGGTGGTGAGCAAGGTTGAGAGCGAACTTCTCTGCAGGTCCTATATCAACATGTATCTGGGAGATGATGCCCTTGACAAGGGTGCCCAAGAGAAATTTGGGATGTCCCTACTTTCTCTCTTCCAGATTCTAGGTTTAGGGAATAAGGTTCAAGTCTTTCATTGTGGCTGAGCAGTTGCCTAATAAGAATGATGATAATGCAAATGCAGCTGCTTAGGGCTTAATCTTATATATGCAAATGCAGCTGCTTAAGGCTTAATCTTATAAAAAAAGAGAAAAGAAAATCAAGTTTTATGCCATTTAAGCTCCAATTCCACAGAATCTTTCTGCAGAACTTCATCATGCAATTAAAGACATAATTCAATGTTTCAATTCTACTTAATTGCTATTGCATCATCGAATTATGGAACTCATATCTTTCAACAATAGCCCCTAGAGATATCTGTTCTACCTTTTACAAACAGGCAACATAAAAAGATATATATTCCTCTCTGACAACGTGACCACCGCTATATTGTCAACTATTTTGTTCAGCTCGATTAGTAATTCTTTAGGATTCTAAGCAACAAAAGGATAATTCACAAACAAGTGCACATATATTATACAGCAAATAAGACTAACTATTTGAATTATGAGAAAACCTCCATTTACTCCAAATCTGAGGTCAGTGAAAACCATAAAGAACCCTTCGAGGATCCAACTGTCCACTGCAATAACTCGAGGACACTGTGGAGATCTCTTGCCGGCCCTTCCATTCTTCAAATGGTTTCAAGATGATTGGAGTTTCAATAGCGGCAGAATCTACACACAACATGGATTGGTAATCCTCATCCCCTAAATCCGGGAGAGCTTTAGCCTTTTTGTCCCATGGATTCCATGCAACTACACACAAAGTGATTTCAGATTTATCAGAAAGAATCCATTAATAAGAAGGATCATGACAGCAAAGTAATTTAAGAAATTTGCAGGCATAGAAAAGAACCTGCATCTGGCATCCCATCCTTCCACAGTTCGAATGTTCTCTTCTTCTCATGGTCTATGATGGCAATCTTTGTTGGGGTGCTCAAATATACTCTTTCAAACTGAAGCAGACCAAATATATATTCTTCAGATATGGCTTTTAAGGCTTACACATGCAATTTTTACTTTTTATGTTTTATTTTAAAAAGAAAGTAAATGAGGGAGTGGAGATGCTCAAATACACATGATATAATCAAAGAAGAAATTTGATCAGCACCCCCTAAATTCATCTTTACTAGCACCTAAAACTGGTGATACCTCTCTATTGCAAGTTCACACACAAGAGTAAATGAAAAACTAAAAACAAAAAACAAAAAGAGAGAACAAATACCTCGCCATCAAAAGTAATTGCATCTGCTTGTTCTGTGAACCTTTCTCTGTTAATCAAATTGTCAAAGTAATCAAGCGTCTCCAAGCCCTCCACACGCACTTCACTGCAAATTTATGACGGGTTTTGAACCTCATGTGAAACTCTTTCTTTCATCAATTATAAATGAGTAATACCCAAAGTAAAATAAAGCAGAAAATGAGAAAACTATCCTGATATGTCAGTGAACAGTTCATGTTCAAATTTAAATTGATTAGGGCATTTCAACAGTAAAAAGCTTCCGGCCATTATTGCATGAAAAAGAAATAGCTTCTGAATTCATGGCCACACCTGATGTCTGATACAGATAAGTAGTTGCAGAGTGCGAACATGAAAGAGAAGGCCTTGTGGTCTGTATTCCTCACACGAGGGATCAAAGTCAGTTTGCCAGCACTGAGAGTTACACGAAGACGCAATTCGAAGCTGCAAAATTACAGGGCAGATATTCATAGGTGCATATATGAAGCTGTATTTTCAACGTTTAGTCTCAAAAGTAAAAGAATACAGTATTCACATGCATACCTACGTGGCCAGATCTTTAGATCCTCTTCTGTAGACTTCAATACTAGATCCACTGATGACTGGTTGTTAGCTGGAGGCAAAGGTGAAGGGTCACTGTCCAGTGACCACATTCTGTTCCTGGCAAATCCATGTTGCTCCAGTGAACCAAGATTTCCGAACTGTAATAGGCAGTGATCAGTTTAGAACACATGACCCCAACAAAGTCTCCAGCTTAAGGTCCTTCCAGACTCCATAGGAGATAGGACTAACCTGTGGAAAGCAGACTGGTATACCTCCCCTGATGGCCTTAGGTGGCTTCCAACTTGCCTAAAGAACACGGGAAGGAAGATATGTAAAGGAAAAGACTTCATTGGCATTGAAGATCAAAAAGTCATAGTATAAAGAAGAATTGCTTTACCTTGCTGCTCATAAAAAGCAGTTCTTCCCTTCGTTCATTCTTCCAAGAAACAACTTGCCCACCGTACAGTAGCACCTGAAACCATTTTATGTCAATTTGAGGCACCCTTTATGTAGAAAAGGACAGGGAGAAAGATCGTTGACATATGATAAAGTGTATGCATCTTTCAAAATGTTATCAACAAGCAAGCTAACTTATTCCATCATTCAAGATTAAGAATTATATCAGCAACCGAATATTGCCAGTCAGATGAAATTTGGCCTTTTTAATTAGATAAAAATTTGCAATAGGGAGGACCGGTCCTGATACTTCAGCCCAAAAACAAGACATCATCATTAAAATTCTCAAAGTTAAAATGATGATAATTGATAACTGTACGAAATGTACTGAACCATGCCTCCGAATATCCCAACCACTTTAACTGCCCTCATCTCCCCTATTTTTCATCACTATATTCACCATAAAAAGACCAATCTCCCCCTTTCCCTCTGCTACTTCAGGATTCAAAGGACTTCTTCTTTTTCACAACAAATTTATCCATCCTTCTTGTTGAAATAATTGTTCTGATGATTTTACACTAATAGACTATCATAGACAATCATTTCTCCGACTATCAATCCAGCCAGGATTATTCTTCTTTAATTTCAAACAATACAAACTGCACTCACATACAAGATACAGACCAACCCACTTAAAATAAAAAAAAAAAAGCTAAAAATACAGGAAAAAGAAGAAGAAGAAGGCATAAACTAACCTCAGCAGATGAACCAGTTGGCTCAGTGAGTATGATTCTGGGCAATCCATCAGCATCACGAACCATATTCAGTGGCATCGCTTTTGGCCTTAACCTGGCCCTTATGCTACTCACAAATGGATTCACTTTCCCCTTCCTCCACTCCAGCTACACCATACAAAAAAAGCCAACCCAAAATACTTTTTTCAACAAAAAAACGAAAAACCCAGTAAAACAAACATACAAACATGCAAGAAAAGCATGGAAATTTTCACATCAAGATTCATATTTGAATGAACATATCAAGCTAACATGACAAACCCACACTGAAAAACACAAAAAAAAAAAAGGAAGGGTGAGCAAGACAGTGAGCGTACGTTTACAATTTCAGAGGATATAGCAATATAATGAATAGAAAAAAGAGGGAAGATTTTGTTAGTATTATCGGTTTCGAGTATGAAGAACAACAACTTTCACCTACTCCAAGTTCGTGAAAAGTCTATGATATAGGCAAGCAAGATATTGCATATAGACGGCATTACATTACAATATTACGTCTATATGTGTAAGGGAGTGAGAGGCAGAAAGAGAGAAAAAGATGGGACCTTTTGAGAACTGAAGGATATCCAAAGAAAAACCACCAAAGAGCCGTTCTCATGCCTTTTTGTCATTGGATGCTCTGCTCTCTCTCTCTCTCTCTCTCTCTCTCTCTCTCTCTCTCTCTCTCCCTCCCTCTCTCTCTGTCTCTTTCAGTTTACCATTGATCTTCTGTGTTTTGTCCTAGATTTTCTTCCTACACTCTTACACTTTTCCCATGTCAAGCCACTCTCAGATGAGCTAATCACCTTAGTACATTTTCATAATTATCTATCTATAAACTCATCAAATCCTTTAGATTAGTAAAAGAAAACTATTTTTAATACTAACATTTAATCCAATTTAAGATCAAATTAACTATAAATAATTTTATAAAAAAATCAAAATTTTTGGGTAGCAGGAAGAGTATGGACTGAAGGGCAGCATTAGAAATGAAGCCTGCAACTTAATCTGACTCATTATCAAGAAATTTACTACATCCAGACATGGTTGATCTTTCTTGATTTTAACATAAGGTCTTAAAATACTTCTAATGTAATGAAATTCAATAAATATTAATCCAAATTGGAAGATACTATAGAAGGTTCTGATATTTTCTTTTGGTTGCAAACGTGTCTTTCAATCAGAAGTACTCAACAATGGAAGCTGAAGAACGGTTACCGCAGAGGATCATAGCCACTGAAGCTGACACATAACGCATGTCACAAAAATTAAATGAATATTATTTTATAAAAAGGAAAACTTTAAAATCAGCGGTTCTTATTAATTTATTGAACTATCAATTTTTGTCTTTTTTTTTTGAAATTTTTCAAAATATTCTGTGATGAGAAAATAATTGAGTCCATTTCACTCACACCCCAATTGAAAATGTCCAATTTCCTTTACTTATTTTTCATGGCCTCTCAAAAAATATAATTTTAAAAGTAAAAATAATATGAAATTTCACTTTTGCAAGGTTCATATTCTTTTACAAATTTTAATGGATTTA